>NC_136068.1:494627506-495227506 GCF_964261635.1 Lissotriton helveticus
GACGGACGTCGGCCTCCTACGAACAATATCGCACTAAAACAGAGACAGCGGGTCACCCGTCACACGCGGTAAGACGCGAGGAGAAGGTCTGCTGACTGTGGGCTGCCGACGAGCGCCGACCGAGAGTGCGGTAAGTGAACCTGCGGTATCCTGCAATGCGTTTAATGTCTTAACACGCTCAACCTTGGTCCCGAGTGATACCGACTGACTGTTTCCAGACCCCCTGAAAGGGAGTGTTAAACCACCACCCTTAGTTACAGAAAATCACAAAAGTGTGCAAGCTCCTTAATAACAAGGCACGATGTCCAATCAAGGAGATATTACGGGCGAAAGGGAGGCGGCGGCCAATGTGATGTTTATGTCAGCTAATGAAAGATCAACTAGCGTAACAGAGACCACCCCATCAATTAAAACAACCAACAATCTGAAAAGCATGTTTCAGAAACTGGAAAAACTACAAGAACGGGAGGTCAGAAAATGGTGGGAGGCCACCTCCCTGGAAAGATGCATAGATTGTAATAGAATCCCCAGTGGTCTCCGCATATATACCATACTATGAAAACCGGGACCCTGATCTTTTAAAGGACTGGGCTGAATACACTGCCGAATCAGCCAAAGGGATGGTTCGGATGCTCATCAAATATGCATGGAGCGACCGGGAAAAATGCCTAAAGGATATTGCGGACCTTGAGGAAATAATTGCAAAGGAAACAGATACCAAAGCCAGCAATGAGTTGAGAGCCACCATGACCAAGCGACTTAAGGAATATGAAATGGGCATCAGAAAAAGGAAACAATCAAAATTCCATAGGGATGAACAAGACTATGTCTCAGGTAGAATTCTAACTTTTGCACGGAAGTTCGACGCCACAAGAAAAAGACTTGCACAAGGCAATAATGAAACAAATACTGTGGAAACATCGGAATCAGAGGTGGAAACATCGGCTGGGGAACAACCCACGACATCCGCAGGAAAAGGAAAGGAAACAACCAAACAACCTTTTTTAGACGAGTACCAGGTCATGAAGGAAACCCGCCAACGACCACCAACAAGGAACTATCCCCCCCAGCAAAGTCAAAGAGGAGGACGAGGCGGGGGAAGAGGCACAAGGGGAGATTCACAGTCAACAAAGACACCAATGGTAACCCGGAGTGTCTCCAACAAAAAGAGAAAGTAACACACATGGAAGATAACAACATCATCAACCTGTCAAAAATAACGCTGACAGGAGACGAGACCATGGTACTGAAGAAAGGATTAAGTTTTTGCCCTGCGAGCGAATTTAATCTTGTGGACACTAAAATAGACCTATTCAGATACATTAGAAAGCTAAAATTCAAAAAAATCTTTCTCCAAAACCCAAACAATGTGAAAGTGGGAACACATTTGGATCCAGCCACGGAGGATCCAACTGAGAGAGCAACAGAAGAAACTCTGGCAAATTTCTTATTGACTCCAACCCAAGAAATCCAGAATCAGGAGTTAAATTTGGAGAGAGATAATCATGTATCTGTTATACAAACCAGGGACCCGAGCAATATGAAGAACAAATCAAAAAAGCTACCGAATGCATCCCATGATGCTATTGATGTCTTCAATGAAGCAGTATTGTTAGATCTGGAGAAAATGGGAAAAGAAAAAATGGATATGAGGACTTCCAACATCACAAGGAGGGAATGGGAGGCAATAAAGGCTCTAAAAAATGACAAAACGATAGAGATAAAGCCCTCGGACAAAGGTGGGAATATCGTCATCTTTAGCAAGGAAAATTATGAATTAGAGGCACTGAGACAATTGCAAGACACAGAGTGCTATATCACTGTAAAGAAAGATCAATATGTGAAGAGTACCATAGAATACCAAAACCTATTAAAAGGATGGAAAGAAGATGGTATGCTAAGTACAGATGAGTTCAATTTCCTGAGTTGTGAATGTCCGATACTCCCTACCTTTTACCATCTACCCAAAATACATAAAAATGCCCGAAGACCACCAGGGAGACCAATTGTTTCCGCAATTGGGAGCATGTTGGAAAACACCTCACGCTTCATTGACTCATATCTAGCGCCCATTGTGAAGGACTTACCCTCGTATGTGAGGGATACACAAGACTTCCTTCGTATTATGGACGATATCTCTTGGGAACCTAATATGCTACTAATAACATTGGACGTTGTCAATTTATACACGTGTATAAATCATGAAAATGGATTAAAGGCAACAAAATGGTTCCTGGATAGAAAACATGTTAAATTTCAAACACAGCAGCATGATACTGTCCATGATGAGATTTTGTTTGTATAATAATTTTTTCCTTTTCTCTGGTCAATTATACAAACAGACACGGGGTACTTCTATGGGCTTGTGCTTCTCCCCCAACTACGCGAACTTGTTCGTGGGCTGGTGGGAGAAGCACGAGGCCTGGGGAGGGACTAATGAGGTATGGAGTGAGAGGATCTTAATGTGGACCAGATACATTGACGATCTTTTTATTGTTAGGCGGGGCGATAGGACCTCGGCGGAGGAATACATCGCTTCCCTGAACAATAACGACCTGAATCTGAGATTCACTAGCAATATTAGCGAAAAAAGTGTATGTTATTTAGACCTAGAGGTATTTGTAGAGAAGAATAGCCTCCAAACCCGACTGTATAGAAAACCTACAGCGGGCAATGCCGTGCTACACGCGGCAAGTTATCACCCTAGGAGTCTAATAAAAAACGTACCGTATGGTGAATATTTACGCCTCAAAAGAAACTGCACAGCAGAGAAAGATTTTCAGAATGCCAAACAAGATGCAAAGAGTAGGTTCCTGGCTAGGGGCTATTCGAGAGGCATTCTACAGCAGGCAGATGTGAAGACATCAGCCATAAATAGGAGGGATCTCCTAGTTGTGCATGAGGCTAAACCAGAAGGTGAACAGGCAAGAATGATCACCACATTCAACAACAAATCAGGTGATCTGGTCCACTCTTTTAAGAAGAACTGGCACATCTTACACACAGATAACATCTTACGGAAACACCTTTCAGATAAACCGATGATTACATATCGTCGGTGCCAGTCTCTTTCTGATCATTTAATTCACAGCCATTTCTCCCCACAGATTAAAACCCCAGTCACTAACAATATACAGGGGTTCTACCCATGCATGCGCTGTAAAGCCTGTAAGTACTGCAAAAAAACAAAAGAATATCCAGGAAGGACAGGAGATGAGACACAGAATAGAAAAATCATTAAACATCTCAACTGCAACTCAGAATATACCATCTACTGTTTAGAGTGCCCCTGTCATAAGCGATACATAGGCAGTACAATAAACCCCACCAAGCTAAGGATCCTGGAACACATGCGGGCCATCGCTAACAAGGACAAAACATATCCGGTAGCCCGCCATTTTGCGAAATTTCATGGTAGCAACAGGGATCTTCTCAGATTTTACTGCATAGATCAAATCAGTCGCTCAGAACGTGGGGGGGACAGGGAAAAGGCACTCCGCATCGCAGAATCTAGATACATTATCGACCTGAAAACTATGACACCATGGGGTCTTAATAACGATGAAGAGATGTGGGTACATCTCTAGATAGCGATAAGTTGCTCTCCTTCCGAAAAAAACTGAAAACTCTGGAATATTAATAGCAACATGTATTGTGACTGTACAATTACAACTCCTTAGAATCGTGACATCGTGCCAAACTTATGATCAGTTTTTCAAACACATTAATAAAAAATTAGCCCATTCAGGGCGTAATAATAGTTCCCGCAGTTCTGGGGATATACCCCATGATGTTAAAAAACAATGATTTTAAATAAACTGTGAAAGCTTGAATTGAAACAAAGGGACAATGTAAAGAAACAATGTGATGAATTATAATGAATGGAACTTGCACAATAATATTGATATGTTTGTTGCTGTCACTGTTTTTAATTTGCACTGAAGCACTTTATATTCGCCTTTTTAAACAATGGAAAGGATGGTAAAAAAGACACTTCAAAATGGCCACCATGTTTACTATAGTTGACCATCATTTATGTTGTTGAATATGTGCAATGCCTGGTGGGGTTTAAAATGGCGATTTTTGTATGGCACAAACTGACACTGACGAAGCTCAAAGCGAAACGCGTCTGTCAAGGGTGAAGGGGGTTTGGAAATAAACATTTTTTGTAATCGGATATCCGTGTGCTTGCCATCTTTATCGACCGAGAATTGGTGGATTGTACGACTATATATATATATATTCACTGAAAAAACCATAGGTTATACACCATATATAGTTAGGAATTAGCATTTAAAAAACCTTATTTTACTCACACAAAACCATTGAAATTCCATATATAGTTAGTTGCACTAACTATATATCGCGCACCCGCAATCCACTGCTGATCATGTCACATATTACATCATTCATGACATGGTCAGTGACATCACTGATGACATCACTGATGACATCTCAAATGACATCACTGATGACATCTCAAATGACATCACTGATGACATCACTGATGGCATCTCAAATGACATCACTGATGAGATCACTGATGACATCATCCAGTGACTGTGTGTTTCTGTAAAGTTTAAATATGTTTTACATATTGAAGAATGAGTAGATGTATAAGTGTCTGGACGAAGGATTTAGTAGGTGCATGACTGAATGTATGAGTGAGTGATTAAATGTGTCTCACTGAGTGCATGGGTTAGTGAGTAAACTGTCTTAATTTGTGCATCATTATGTCTGTTGTTCTGTAAACTGCTGCATGTGTTGATCAGTAGCTATATGATTAACTATATGGGTTATTGATTGATTGTCCAAGTATTTGTATAGGAGACTGAGTGTGTGTGTGGCTGGCTGGGAGGTGTGTGACTCTGTGCAGATCAATGTGTACTTGTATCAATGATTGTATAAGAAAGTAAGTATGTGTTAGTATATGTTTGAAAATGTAAGGTGCTCTATGTTTAACTGTATAGACAAGAAAATGGAAGTGTGATTGATTCTTTACAGGACTGACTAGGTGTGTGAGTAACTCCATGGATGAGTGGCAGAGTGTAAGTGTCTGTATAGGTGTATGAGTGCATATGATAGTGTTGTAAAGATGAGTGATTGTATGTATGAATGATTGTATGGGTGAATGAGTGAATGTGTGTGTAGACGTAGGAATCAGTGAGTACGTATGTAGTAACTAGTATTGGTGTGTCAATGGTTTCAAAAATTATACTCTGTATTTAACACTGGGTGAAACAGAGGTTATATTAAAACGTGAGGAGATGCATTGTATTGTCACATGAATGATATCATCAGTGATGTGGTCATTGATGTCAAATGAGATGTCATCAGTGATCTCATCAGTGATGTCATTTGAGATGTCATCAGTGATGTCATCAGTGATGTCACTGACCATGTCATGAATGATGTAATATGTGACATGATCAGCAGTGGATTGCGGGTGCGCGATATATAGTTAGTGCAACTAACTATATATGGAATTTCAATGGTTTTGTGTGAGTAAAATAAGGTTTTTTAAATGCTAATTCCTAACTATATATGGTGTATAACCTATGGTTTTTTCAGTGAATTTTCAAGGTTTTGTAAATGCTAATTCCTAACTATATATGGTCTATAACCTATGGTTTTTTCAGTGAATTTCAATGGTTTTTTAATAGCAAATATCATAAGCTGTCGAATGTCAAGTACGTGGTAAGTAAAAACATTTTCGTGTTTATGCACACTGATCTGCTTTGATTGCTGCCCCCCACCCCTCATTTCTATTAGGAGTACTCTCTCTTTGCAGATAGTGAAGGGTAGTTAACGCAGCCCTTTGCCCCCTTTGTAATCCGTCGTGCCTGCTTCTCTCTCCATTTGATTGATTGTTCTCTTTGGTTCATTCTCTATTTACAAACAAGCACAGAGTCGCAATACTCTGTTTAGTCTTTGCAGATAGCGAAAAATCGTGTAAAAAAACAAAAGGAATCGAGCAAAATCAGTAGGCCACTAATGGGATCTCTTTTGACCTCGCTAAAATAGAAACATTAGGAACAACCTGTTGAAAATAGCAATGCGTATGTATATAAGCGGCGTTCATTTGTGTTCACAGTACCCCTTGTTGATTGTTTCAATCGAGCATTGAATTGTTCGAAGTTAATTCTCTTAAGGATCTTCTCTACCTGCAAACGAGGAAGAATAGGAATATTCTATCTCCCTTTGCAGATAGTGAAGGGTAGGTAACGCAAGCCTTTAACACGTCGTACCTATTTCATTCCTCATTGATTGATTGATTGTCCGAACATTGACTGTTTGGGAATTAGTTCTTTTTGGAGGTATTCCCTGTTTGCAAATAAACGTAGGAAAATCTTTGCAAGTAGTGAAAGGGTACGTAATGCGGACCGTTCTCCCCCGTTGTAATCTGTCATGCCTATCTACTCCCCACTGATTGATGCACCTTTTTCACCCGGACCATTTACTAGAGATACGTCATCTGGCCCGACCAGAGAGCACCCCTAGTGAAAAGGACATATGCAATAATAACGAAGTGATCACTGTATCCTGTTAACAGAAACTTTACCATGAAACAACCTGGAAAGAAAAAAATAGGAAAACGAAAATCAGTAGGCCACTGATGAACATGAACTTTTATTAAACAACGAACAAAGAAACGATAACATAACGTAATGATAAAACCTATTAATGTCCTAGAAACAAGAAAACGTTAAAATATGCCAGTGGTGAGAGACCAGAAAAACAGTAAGAGAAACCAAATCACCCCTCGCTGTCCCACCGCCTGCCACGCCAAAAAAATCGATAGACTAGGGAAAATGCAAGTCAGTAGAACATCCACCCCCACTCTGGAAACTTCCAAGGTGGGGCAGGGTTCCGGCTACGCCCAGCCGGGAGCAGCCCATATAAGGCAGGTCCTGCTGCCACGCCTCGGCCAGGAGATCCTAACGTAGGGTGTAGCCGAAGGAGAGGCCGAGGCCAGCGGGACCCGGCCAGGGGATTGCCTTTACAACGCTGAACAGTTGCAGGGGGGGGGGAATGTCTCCTCGACCCTCCCCTCTCTCTCCCAGTCCGGCCGCGGTGGCCCTTGAGAGTTGCAGGTAGTCCCGCCACATGCTCTTCCGGTCCGACCACCAACGGTCGGGGGGCCGAGGCCGACGGGATCCGGCTGCAGCCGATAAACCAAGAAACCCGTTCATGGGGCCAGAGCCAGGGGCGTCCGGCCGACATCCACCGGAAGCCCGGCCCGAAGACGGACGGGACACTTCTTTCTTTTATAATGGCTGCGACAACACTGGGGGGGGATGTCTTGCACATGCCTCCGACCCCCCCCTCGTCCTCATCGCCTGGTCCGGCCATAACAAATCTCAAGCGAGACGCCGTGGGGTGCACTGGGAGGGAGAGACGGTGCGAACAGGCCTCTCCCGCCTCCCCAGGTGGAGACTTCCCAGCTGCACCCTCAGCGCTCCAGGCGCCCGGAAAACGGTTCTTCCACTGTGGCCATGCTGCAACGTCTCGCCCGGCAGGGTGGAGCCCGTCCGCTCATGTGACCCCGCGATCGCCGGTAGCTGCCGAACTCTCAAAATGGCGGTCGACCTGGCAAGAGCGGGCCCAGCATAAAGAAATGGCCCGGTCACTGGTTGACTCCACCACCGTAGTCCTCCACGACCTTGAAGATTCTAGAGGAGCCGCGGGAGTCTCCGACCCCCGATGGGGAATGACTGCCATGATCGCCCGTGGAGTGACGAAACTGTATCCGCGGGACGTCGGCGCTCCCATGCTGGCGCCAGCCTCACTTTGAATTACTAGAATCCTGCAGACCTCACTTCCGGTGAAAGCACAGTGTGACCCGGTAGGAAAAATTATTGCACCCCCTCCCCTTTTTGACTGATAGTTCAAACCACCGATCCTTTCCTTTGCCCTTTTAACGGAACTTTGGACTGCCTCCCCCTCTTTTACATTTTCTAGAGAAAACAAAACATTAACCACTACATTAGCATAGCAGTTGACACCAGAACTGTTTTCAAATTGAAAACCAACAACATCTTCAACAGAATCCTTTTTGTTTCTGCTGTGACCCTGCTACAGCACAGGCATTGTCCCCAGCAGTAATTCTGCAATGCCGGTAAGAATAGCTGTGGTGCCTACTGGACTCACTCACCCCCGCGGCGCCCCACGCCGTTTTTTGCTGGGCGGCAACTTACTAGACATCACTTTCGTGCCATCTAGATTTCAGCGCGTTCTGCTGCCTTGGAACTATTCGCACAACAGACCGCTACTGACAAGAATATTTCATTATTGGTGCTGTCAATTTCAATAAATCTATTGGATAATTAAAAAGAAATTGCCACGGTCTCTTCGTTGTTTAAATGTTTTTACTGTTTTTGTTTTGTTGTATATATTTATATGTTATTAAAGTTTTATATTCCTACTACTTTGTTGGAGTGCTATATATTTTTAATGTGACACATAATTGTAAAAACTTTGATGTACAAAGAGTCATTCCTGGAATCTTCCGCTTCAGGCTCGGTCCCCTCCCCAATCACAATACAGGATGGTTTTCAGATAGTAGGAACACGTGTGGTGTGACGGATCTCATCGAGTGTGGGCCTTGATCTACTATAACTCCTTTGAAGAGGGGTGATTCTTTACAGCTGGGGCCATAAACTACATCTGCAGGGCTAGCTGATAGCCTGGACAATCGGACACAGAGAAAGAGGAGTGTCAGAGGGTGCGGTAGTGAATAGGGCGAAAGGGAGGTGTCGGGCGGGCACAGAGTGTGATTCTCAGGGAAGAGCAGCGCAGATGGGGGGAGGTTTATTGCCCATGCATAAGACAGAGAGCGGTGGTGACCAGTGCCTAGGGAAGATGCTTGCGTGGGTGAGGAGCCATGCTACGAATCGACAGCGTGCAGAGAGTGGGTCTGGTCAAGACACCTAAAATGGCTGCCGTGCACGACAAAAGTGTGGCATTTCAAAAAAGGCAAGATGGCGCAGACAATGTTTTTCAACACTTCCTCATTTCCTTCGAATCGAACGTTAACAGACGTTGGGGCATATTACCAAAGTTAAGCGATATTTATCGCTAACGATGCTTACCAACCAATTTTTTACCACTAAGCATCGTCAGAAATTATCGAAGATAAACCTTACTATTATCAAGGTTTATCGCAAATGCGATAATAAACGGCCGCAATGCATGAATATCGCTAAAAACTCAGCGATATTCATGCATTACCGAGCTAATGCTCTTAGCCATGTTATCCACCTCCCATTGGATAACATGGCTAAGAACTGCTCAGGGCAGGTGTTACTTTTTGGAGATATTCGCGCTTAGCGCGAATATCTCCAAAAGTTGGTAATAGGAGATAGATATCTTGCATGTTGTAATGCAAGTTATTGTGGTATATGGAACTCATACCATAATCTCTCAGGAAAGCAGAAACTGATCCTTTTGGGACCGCCTAAAAAGGCCTAGGGGGTGAGGAGTACTCTACTTTGCCCCCTTTTCACGTTCCGAACTATTTTATTTTACTCTCTTCTGTAATTACACAAAATACCAGCGATAAGATGCATCGGAGACACACAGTGAGAGAAAGGAGGCCGGAGATGAAGAAGACATGTCAAATACACATTGGAGATAATATAGTGGCAGAAGGGAAGTAAATATGAGTAAACTTACCATGTAACATAAAAATGTTGCACTCTATACTATAAGTCTCATTTTATACTACAATCACTTCGCTACAACCTCATAAATTAAAAATAAAAATGAATAATGTCTCAAACAATTTTTGATTTCTAAATATAAATTTATTCTTCAGAATTTTCTAAATTTGAAAGAACTAGTAACATGTCCTCATCAGCAATGTCCTCATTAAAAGTCTCCAATGATGATTCTTGTAACTCTATGGTCTCCAAACACTCGATAAATTCGCCATCAAGAGATTGATCAAAAAAATCATTCAAGTCATCTCCTCCTTGTGACAATATTTCATTATTGGTGCTGTCAATTTCAATCAATGTAGTGGAATCATTCAAGTCATCTCCTCGTGACAATATTTCATTATTGGTGCTCTCAATTTCAATCAATGTAGTGGAATCATTCAAGTCATCTCCTCCTTGTGACAATATTTCATTATTGGTGCTGTCCATTTCAATCAATCTAATGGAATCATACAAGCCATCTCCTCCTTGTGACAATATTTCATTATTGGTGCTCTCAATTTCAATCAATGTAGTGGAATCATTCAAGTCATCTCCTTGTGACAATATTTCATTCTTGGTGCTGTCCATTTCAATCAATCTAATGGAATCATACAAGTCATGTCCTCCTTGTGACAATATTTCATTATTGGTGCTCTCAATTTCAATCAATGTGTTGGACAATTCAAAAGAAATTGCCACGGTCTCTTCATTGTGAGCCATTTTATTTTGAAATTGCTTGCTGTAAATTGCAGAAAAAAATAATCACTTTCATTTATCGTTTTTAGTAATACATAATATAAAACTAACTTTATCAAGTATTTAGTATAACAGAAGGACTGCAAATAAATAACAGAAAACATTTTTCAAATTATCTTCAAGTGTACAACATAGTTCCCCTTACAAATTAACAACTCACCTTTTTAAAAGTAGCAGAAGTGTTAGTACTGTGTAAATCAAACACCAGAAATTCACCACCAAAAATTCCTCACAAATGTACCTCAGACAGTAGTATCACAAAATGGCTGTGGTTTCCTCTCATTTGACATATATACATAACCAATTAACTTTCATCACACACAAATACAAAACCAAAGTAACATTTTAATTGGTTCTAAATTTCAACACTTTCAAATGTGTTTTCCCCATGCAATTTTCCATAGGACATTTACATACGTCTACAGCCTGAATGGCTGAACGGAATTACACCAAACTTGGCAAAATGGTACATCAAACCTAAGAGGTCAGGAAGGATCTACTATGCCCCCTTATGGTCATTTCCCCCTTCGCTTTGGCCTCCTCTTGTCTCTCAATCCTACCGAGGGACAAGATGGCGGCCGCTACGGACTGTTTGGAATGTTGACAGACGCCGGAGAACCAATCAGCTTCGCAAAGCTCCGTAACGCGAAAAGTACGCGAAGCGGAGCGCTGTTACAGATATATATCTTTTTTTGAACGTTAATTTCTCAAAATCCACTGGAGCACATATATTGAGACCTAGCAAAGGCACATCGGGCTACCAGTCCCTAATATTTTGCCAAGTTTCGTGCAAATCCATTCAGCCGTTCGATTATTATTATTTTGTGTTTTTTTTGCCCCGCGGGGCCCTTTTAAAACCTCCACATCAAAACTAGGGGGTCAGCGAGGATCTACTATGCCCCCTTATAGTTATTTCCCCCTTTGTTTTGACCTCCTCTTGTCTCTCGATCCTACCGAGAGACAAGATGGCGGCCGCTACGGACTGTTTGGAATGTTGACAGACGCCGGAGAACCAATCAGCTTCGCTTCACAAAGCTCCGTTGCGCGAAAAGTCCGCGAACCAGAGCGCTGCCCGGTCCGCTGTTACAGATATATATCTTTTTTTAAACGTTAATTTCTCAAAATCCACTGGAGCACATATATTGAGACCTACAAAAGGCACATCGGGCTACCAGTCCCTACAATTTTGCCAAGTTTCGTGCAAATCCATTCAGCCGTTCGGGCTAAAAGTGAGGCCAACCGCCCTATGGAAAACTCAATGTTAAAAACACGTTTTGGGACCCCCCTTTTTTCTCGGCCCCCACTGGACGAACCCCCCCCAAATTTTCAAGGGCTGCTCAGAAACAAAATGTGCCATTTTCCTGAAAATTTCAGCCAATTCCGTCCACAAACGCCAAAGTTATTAGACATAGAATTTTCAAAAAACCCATAGAGAAAAAATCCTAACTATATATACCTACTGGCGACCGCCAGTAGGTAATATAGATAGATAGATAGATAGATATATATATATTCACTGAAAAAACCATAGGTTATAGACCATATATAGTTAGGAATTAGCATTTAAAAAACCTTATTTTACTCACACAAAACCATTGAAATTCCATATATAGTTAGTTGCACTAACTATATATCGCGCACCCGCAATCCACTGCTGATGATGTCACATATTACATCATTTATGACATGGTCAGTGACATCACTGATGACATCACTGATGACATCTCAAATGACATCACTGATGACATCACTGATGACATCATCCAGTGACTGTGTGTTTCTGTAAAGTTTAAATATGTTTTACATATTGAAGAATGAGTAGATGTATAAGTGTCTGGACGAAGGATTTAGTAGGTGCGTGACTGAATGTATGAGTGAGTGATTAAATGTGTCTCACTGAGTGCATGGGTTAGTGACTAAACTGTCTTAATTTGTGCATCATTATGTCTGTTGTTCTGTAAACTGCTGCATGTGTTGATCAGTAGCTATATGATTAACTATATGGGTTATTGATTGATTGTCCAAGTATTTGTATGGGAGACTGAGTGTGTGTGTGGCTGGCTGGGAGGTGTGTGACTCTGTGCAGATCAATGTGTACTTGTATCAATGATTGTATAAGAAAGTAAGTATGTGTTAGTATATGTTTGAAAATGTAAGGTGCTCTATGTTTAACTGTATAGACAAGAAAATGGAAGTGTGATTGATTCTTTACAGGACTGACTAGGTGTGTGAGTAACTCCATGGATGAGTGGCAGAGTGTGAGTGTCTGTATAGGTGTATGAGTGCATATGATAGTGTTGTAAAGATGAGTGATTGTATGTATGAATGATTGTATGGGTGAATGAGTGAATGTGTGTGTAGACGTAGTAATCAGTGAGTGCGTATGTAGTAACTAGTATTGGTGTGTCAATGGTTTCAAAAATTATACTCTGTATTTAACACTGGGTGAAACAGAGGTTATATTAAAATGTGAGGAGATGCATTGTATTGTCACATGAATGATATCATCAGTGATGTGGTCATTGATGTCAAATGAGATGTCATCAGTGATGTCATCAGTGATGTCATTTGAGATGTCATCAGTGATGTCATCAGTGATGTCACTGACCATGTCATGAATGATGTAATATGTGACATCATCAGCAGTGGATTGCGGGTGCGCGATATATAGTTAGTGCAACTAACTATATATGGAATTTCAATGGTTTTGTGTGAGTAAAATAAGGTTTTTTAAATGCTAATTCCTAACTATATATGGTCTATAACCTATGGTTTTTTCAGTGAATTTTCAAGGTTTTGTAAATGCTAATTCCTAACTATATATGGTCTATAACCTATGGTTTTTTCAGTGAATTTCAATGGTTTTTTAATAGCAAATATCATAAGCTGTCGAATGTCAAGTACGTGGTAAGTGAAAAATTTTTCGTGTTTATGCACACTGATCTGCTTTGAATGGTGCCCCCCCCCTCATTTCTATTAGGAGAACTCTCTCTTTGCAGATAGTGAAAGGTAGTTAACGCAGGCCTCCGTTGTAATACGTCGTGCCTGCTTCTCTCTCCATTTGATTGATTGTTATCCAAGCATTTACTGTTTTAGAATTGGTTCTCTTTGGTTCATTCTCTATTTACAAACAGACACAGAGTCGCAATACTCTGTTTAGTCTTTGCAGATAACGAAAAATCGTGTAAAAAAAAAGAAAAGGAATCGAGCAAAATCAGTAGGCCACTAATGGGATCTCTTTTTGACCTCGCTAAAATAGAAACATTAGGAACAACCCCTCATGACAAATACAAAACTAGTGAGATGAACTGAACTCCACACAATGATGGCTGCAAAACAGCTCGGCTCCGCCACCCACCCCGCCCAAAATAACGATAAAGAGCGGCTGCCATGATTGGTTGCGGAATGGCCACGACGGAGCTACGAAATGGTGGTGCTCTCATGCTAACCCCAGCTTCAGTCTGAAACATCCAGAAACACTGTAGACTACCAATTCGATCAGTTCCGGTAGCGCCCCAATGTAACCCGGTAGAGAAGAACTAGCCCTCCCCTCTTTGACTGATGGTTCTTGTTGCCTGTCCCTTCTGTTGTCATTTAACAGAACTATTTAGCCTGCTGAAAGGGGTTGTGTTCCGACCGCTGGTTGGTGGAGACATTTTGACTATATTCTGGACCTGCGTTGTCGCGTAATGCGTCATATGACGCGCCGCGTTAGCGCATCCGGAAGTCATCCGGGGCGCGACGCGCAGCGCGTAACGTAAGCATAACAAGTCATGTGACTTGTTAATAAAACTTTTCATTGGTTCATTTTACTTTTCTTATTCTAATGATGAAAGGCTTGGTCATATGACCTAAAAATTACGCTTTTTATTACTTCCGAACATTATTTTTTCTTAAATATATGTTATAATGTTCCAGGCTAATGTACTTTCCCGGAAAATTTACAACTGTCCTGCAAGTAAATTATATTCTTTTTTCGAGAAAAAGAGCGTTTCTTCGTCCCATGACGGAGCCGTTGAGCAAAAGAGGGTCGACCTGCTGTCTTAGTCGCCGATACGCCTGAATATGAGATTCTTATCGATCACTTTATGTTGCAGGAGTAGAAAACACAACAGCCCTTGACCATTTATCTTTACTGCGTTCCTGCGTATTATACCTTTTACCCTTCATGTAATTGGTCTGCTTTATTTCACTTGCCTTTTAATGATTCTAAAACAGTGACTATTATTAAAAACTTTACCAATGTATATACTACTACCATGTTTTCTTTTAAAAACCTTTATTGTGAAAATTTCATTATACAAATACGAGCCTATAACCACGTGGGCCGGCCACGGAGCAAACTGTAATCGTATATGATGAGTAGACATTTACACTGTAGAGGAACGTAACGGGCGGGCCATTAGGTTGCAAGAACTAAGGTGTCTAACAGTTGCGGAATCGGTGGACGTACATTTTATAATTAAAATACGACAGGGCCAGTTACAATAAAATTATCTAGATATACATTTGCGGGCAAGTACCATGGGTGACGTTAATTCGAACTTTCAATAGTACAGTAATCAATAACACATCAGAACTTAATATCAATAGGGATGTCGAAATATTCAATCAATTCTCGTCCCCGCCCGCCATATGCTTCAAAACTGCATACGTATCTCGTGATTTCAAGGTTCTGCAACCAGTACACAACAAGGAGTTACGAGTCCCATTTATTCCGGCGCCATTTTGGGCGAGGACGGGCAGGTCCAGGATATAGTCAAAATGTCTCTACCAACCATCGACTATGATGATGTTCATATGCTGTATTTATTAGAGTAACACTCATCTGTCCACATGAAATTAATTTGCCACAATCTAAACATGTCATTTTAATCTTTCCAAAGTTCTAAATATTTGGGACCATTTCCCTTGCCTCTGATGCTGTCAGTGCCACTTCTTTGATGAATGTACTGGCAGGTCGGGGGTTCTCCTCCAAATCTCTCTTTTATGCAGCACTATAATTAATTGGTGCCACCTCTCCATATGACGATGCATGGTATAGTTACCATAACTATATATTTTTTCGGTTCCTCTGGAGAGTACATCGTGGCAGATGAAGCGTGTAACGTACCGGGCATTTACCTTTTTTTGCATGTACAGGAAAGGAAAAAAAAAAATCGAGCGTCCGAGTTCTAAAGTGTCCCAGGGCCATTTTAGTAGACCAGGCCCAAATCCAAAGAACAAGCCGCCATTTTGAGAGTCCTGTTGCAGCCGCCTGTCGCTGTAGCATCAAGAGCAGCCGAAACTCAGCTGAATGGCAACTGAAACGGTAAAGGGGCGCCCCACTACAGCAGACGAGCCTCCACCTAGGAAGGCCCGTTCACGCCGCCTCCCCCCCCCCCTTCGGGCACCCCACGCCGTTATTCGGAGCAGTATTGTAGGATGGCCACACCAGTGCGGCAACTTGCTAGACATCACCTCGGTGGTAACCGAATCTCAGCGCCTTGTGGTGTCTTCTATTCAGAAAACATTGTTGTGCTGCCTTCGACCTATTCGCCGCAAGTGCGCACGCAACTCAGCTGCATAGCTTGCTAGACACCACCTCGGTGCCATCCGGATCTTGGAATCTCAGCGCATTTTGGTGTCTTCTCTTCAGAAAATATTGTTGCGCTGCCTTTGGCCCCATTCGCACATCGGTCCGCTACTGACGCCATCTCACAGGCTAATGGGGCGCCCCACGCCGAGTTTCAGCATTGTAGGATGACCACACCAGTACAGCAACTTGCTAGACATCACCTCGGTGCCATCCGGATCTTCGCATCTCAACGCCTAGTGGTATCTTCCATACAGAAAATATTGTTGCGCTGCCTTTGGCCCCATTCGCACATCGGTCCGCTACTGACACCATCTCACAGGCCAACAGGGCGCCCCACGCCGACTTTCAGCATTGTAGGATAGCCACACCAGTGCACCTTACTAGACACCACCTCGGTGCCATCCGGATCTTGGCATCTCAGCGCCTTGTGGTGTCTTCTAGTCAGAAAATATTGTTGCGCTGCCTTTGGCCCCATTCGCACATCGGTCCGCTACTGACGCCATCTCACAGGCCAACGGGGCGCCCCACGCTGACTTTCAACATTGTAGAATGGCCACACCAGTGCGGCAACTTGCTAGACACCACCTCGGTGCCATCCGGATCTTGGCATCTCAGCGCCTTGTGGTGTCTTCTAGTCAGAAAATATTGTTGCGCTGCCTTTGGCCCCATTCGCACATCGGTCCGCTACTGACGCCATCTCACAGGCCAACAGGGCGCCCCACGCCGACTTTTACCATTGTAGGATGGCCACACCAGTGCCACAACTTGCTAGACACCACCTCGGTGCCATCCGGATCTTGGCATCTCAGCGCCTTGTGGTGTCTTCTATTCAGAAAATACTGTTGCGCTGCCTTTGGCCCCATTCGCACATCGGTCCGCTACTGACGCCATCTCACAGGCCAACGGGGCGCCCCACGCCGACTTTCAACATTGTAGGATGGCCACACCAGTGCGACAACTTGCTAGACACCACCTCGGTGCCATCCGGATCTTGGCGCGTTGTGCTGCCTTCGGCCTATTCGCACATCGGTCCGCTACTGACGCGAACTCACAGGCCAACAGGGCGCCCCACGCCGACTTTCAGCATTGTAGGATGGCCACACCAGTGCTGCAACTTGCTGGACACCACCTCGGTGCCATCCGGATCTTGGCGCGTTGTGTTGCCTTCGGCCTATTCGCACATCGGTCCGCTACTGACGCCGCCTCACGTGCCAACGTATTTTCTCCGCATTTTATACCCTATGCCGCATAACAGGTCATGTGACTTGTTTATAAAACTTTTCATTGGTTCATTTTACTTTTGGTTTCCTAATGATGGAAGGCTTGATCATATGACCTAAAAACAACACTTTTCATTGGATGAAAACTTTTTTTTTTCCCCAAACGATGAAAGCCCCACCTTGTTTCTGGATGTTTCAGACTGAAGCTGGCGTCACCATGAAAGCACCACCATCTCGTGGCTCCGTCGTAGTCATTCCGCGAGCAATCATGGCAGCCGCTCCCCACCAGAAGCCTGCAGGAGTCGGGGGCCCCCAAAACTTTTGATGAATCCTCAAGGCGGAGGGGACGCTTTCGAGAATGGGGTCCAAGACCTAGCAGACAAGCGTCCGATTTCCAAGGTGTCCCAGGGCCATTTCAGTGGACCAGGCCCAAAAAGGAAACAGCCTGCCGCCATTTTGAGAGTCCTGTGACAGCCGCCTATCGCTGCACCGCAAGAGTGGGCGCAACTCAGCTGAATTGCGGCTTTTGACACAGTGGACCAAAAGCGGACGGAATGGCAACTGAAACGGTAAAGGGGCGCCCCACTACAATAGACGAGACTCCACCTGGAGAGGCCCGTTCACGCCGCCTCCCCCGGGGCGCCCCACGCCGTTATTCGGAGCAGCATTGTAAGATACCAAAACCAGTGCGGCAACTTACTGGACATCACCTTGGTGCCATCGTTCTGCTGCCTTGGAACTATTCGCACAACAGTTTGCTACTGATGACCCACCCCCCGCGACGCCCCACGCCGGATGCCGAAATCAGTGAAATCTGGACGTTGTGCTGCGTTGGGACTATTCGCACAGCCGACCGCTACTTCGTTGTTTTTCCCTAAAAATGTTTATATGTTATTACTGTTTTTGTTTTCTTGTATATATTTATAAGTTATTAAAGTTTTATAATCTTACTACTTTGTTGGAGTGCTATATATTTTTAATGTGACACATAATTGTAAAAACTTTGATGTACAAAGAGTCATCCCTGGAATCTTACGCTTCAGGCTCGGTCCCCTCCCCAATCACAATACAGGATGGTTTTCAGATAATAGGAACGCGTCTGCTGTGACGGATCTCATCGAGTGTGGGCCTTGATCTACTATAACTCCTTTGAAGAGGGGTGATTCTTTACAGCTGGGGCCATAAACTACATCTGCAGGGCTAGCTGATACCCTAGGACCGGCCTGGACAATCGGACACAGAGGAAAAGGAGTGTCAGAGGGTGCGGTAGTGAATAGGGCGAAAGGGAGGTGTCGGGCGGGCACAGGGTGTGATTCTCAGTGAAGAGCAGCGCAGATGGGGGGTGGTTTATTACCCATGCATAAGACAGAGAGCGGGGGTGACCACTGCCTGGAGGAGATGCTTGCGAGGGTGGGGAGCCATGCTAAGGATCGACAGCGTGCAGAGAGTGGGTCTGGTCAAGGCATCTAAAATGACTGCCGTGCACGACAAAAGTGTGGCATTTGAAAAAAGGCAAGATGGCGCAGACAATGTTTTTCAACACTTCCTGATTTCCTTCGAATCGAACGTTAACAGACGTTGGGGCATATTACCAAAGTTAAGCGATATTTATCCCTAACGATGCTTAGCAACGAATTTTTTACCGCTAAGCATCTTCAGAAATTATCGCAGATAAACCTTGCTATTATCAAGGTTTATCGCAAATACGATAAAAAACGACCGCAATGCATTAATATCGCTGAAAACTCAGCGATATTCATGCATTACCGAGCTAATTCTCTTAGCCATGTTATCCACCTCCCATTGGATAACATGGCTAAGAACTGCTCAGGGCAGGTGGTAGCTTTTGGAGATATTCGCGCTTATCGCGAATATTTCCAAAAGTTGGTAATAGGAGATAGCGATGTTAGCAACTGTTTCCAGTCGCTAACATCTTGGCATGCCCACTTTGCATGTCATTAGTGATAAATATCACTCACATGCAAAGTGGGGCCCAAGATGGTCGCTATCTCCTACTAGCCGTCGCTAACTGGTGTTAGCAACAGCTAGGTAATATAGAGATAATTTTATCTCCGCGAAGCGGAGCGCTGTTACAGATATATATCTTGTTTTTGAACGTTAATTTCTCAAAATCCACTGAAGCACATATATTGAGACCTAGCAAAGGCACATCGAGCTACCAGTCCCTACAATTTTGCCAAGTTTCGTGCAAATCCATTCAGCCGTTCGATTATTATTATTATTTTTTTTTTTGCCCCGCGGGGCCCTTTTAAAACCTCCACATCAAACCTAAGAGGTCAAGGAGGATCTACTATGCCCCCTTATGGTCATTTTCCCCTTCACTTTGGCCTCCTCTTGTCTCTCGATCCTACCGAGAGACAAGATGGCGGCCGCTACGGACTGTTTGCAATGTTTACAGACGCAGGAGAACCAATCAGCTTCGCAAACCTCCGTTACGCGAAGCGGAGCGCTGTTACAGATATAGATCTTTTTTTGAACGTTAATTTCTCAAAATCCACTGGAGCACATATATTGAGACCTAGCAAAGGCACATCGGGCTACCAGTCCCTAATATTTTACCAAGTTTCGTGCAAATCCATTAAGCCGTTCGATTATTATTATTATTTTTTTTTTGCCCCGCGGGGCCCTTTTAAAACCTCCACATCAAACCTAGGGGGTCAGCCAGGATCTACTATGCCCCCTTATGGTCATTTGCCCCTTCGCTTTGGCCTCCTCTTGTCTCTCGATCCTACCGAGAGACAAGATGGCGGCCGCTACGGACTGTTTGGAATGTTGACAGACACCGGAGAACCAATCAGCTTCGCTACGCGAAGTTCCGTTACGCGTAAGGTCCGCGAACCGGGGCGCTGCCCGGTCCGCTGTTGACATAGAATTTTCAAAAATCCCATAGAGAAAAAATCCTAACTATATATACCTACTGCCTGGCGACCGCCAGTAGGTAATAGATATAGATATAGATATATATATAAATATAGATATATATATATACTAGCAGCCCGTCCCGACGTTGTCCGGGTATGAATTGCTGCCGGCCAGTAGTATATTGTTTTGTAGGATTTCGTTTTGATAGCATTTCTTACCTGTGACAGGCCTGTGAAATGCTCCGATTCACAGTGCACTTCTGATGCACTTAAGAGTGCGCGTTCAGTAGTGTGTGAACTCGAATTTCCCTACTTTATTTTTCCTTGCAATATTATATAGCACGAACTTGACAACATGGCATGAGCACAATTTACATTACAGAAGAACACATTCATTTGTGGTAGGCACGGGGAGACAAAGCGATTTGCCTGGAATCACAGGATGTTGAGCTGATGCTGAGATTCGAACGTAGCTCCCCAGCTCTAAAGTTCGCAATTCTAGAACTTGTGGCCGGAGGTGTGTCTAAAAGTGTATGTCGGTGCTGGCCATCAATGAGAGAGACCTGTGCATTTTTCAAATCGGTGGTTAAAAAATATGAGTATGTTGCTGGAGATGTGGGCCGCCGTGCCACCAATGTACTTACCGGGGGTGGGTAAACACCCATTATTCCGCAACTTTCTTTCCGCATACCATCACTCCACATACTTTCATTACGAAAGTACCATGACTCCGCAATGCCATTATAACGCATGGCATTACATTTATATGCTTTACCACGTATACATTTACAACGAAATTCGTCGTAAATGCATGAATGGTAAAAGCATGTTTTTTTTTAATGTTTGGATAAGGTAAGTATGGCTATAGGGGTATATGTTTTGGGGTACTGAGGTATATGTTTTGGGGTGTTTGGGTATTTTAAGGGTTCAAATATAGTTTTGGGTTATGGAGTACAGGGGTAATTTTAGTGTATAGGGATAGGTAAGGGTTTTGGGGTACAGGGGTATTATTAGGGTTCAGGGCTAGGTTTGGGTTTTGGGGTATAGGGGTATTTATAGGGTTCAGGGGTAGGTTTGGGTTTTGGGGTACAGGGGTATTTTAAGGGTTCAGGGCTAGATTTGGGTTTTGGGGTACAGGGGTATTTTTAGGGTTCAGGGCTAGGTTTGGGTTTTGGGGTACATGGGTATTTTAGGGTGCAGGAGTAGGTTTGGATTTTGGGGTACAGGGTTATTTTTATGGTTCAGGGCTAGGTTTGGGGTTTGGGGTACAGGGGTATTTTTAGGGTTCAGGGGTAGGTTTGGGTTTTAGGGTAGAGGGGTATTTTAAGGATTCAGGGCTAGGTTTGGGTTTTGGGGTACAGGGGTATTTTAGGGTTCAGGGGTAGGTTTGGGTTTTGGGGTACAGGGGTATTTTTAGCGTTCAGGGCTAGGTTTGGGTTTTGGGGTACAGGGGTATTTTTAGGGTTCAGGGGTAGGTTTGGGTTTTGAGGTACAGGGGTATTTATAGGGTTCAGGGCTAGGTTTGGGTTTTGGGGTACAGGGGTATTTTTAGGGTTTAGGGATAGGTTTGGGTTTTGGGGTACAGGGTATATTTATAGGGTTAAGATGGGTTAGTGTTTAAGGGTGTTGGGGTATTTTAAGGAGTAAGGGTGGGTTATTATTATGGGGTGCAGGGGTATTTAAAGGGAGCAGGGTGGACACCCGGAGCTGGAATGTACAGAACCTGGGAAAGCCCCGCCCTGCACACGCCCACACCCCCAGCACACGCCCCCGCCCCCAGCACACGCCCACAGCACACGATATGAGACATGGCATGAAGGGCGGAACATACCACACGCCCCCAGCGTTTGTCACGCCCCCAGCACACGCCCACAGCACAACGCAGACACGCCCACAAGGGACTACTTTGCTGGCATGGTTCTTTTACCTTTTAAATGTATATGGTGGGCTTCTGCATAGTCTATGTCCTTCTGCTGCAACTGCCCTTTCCAACGCTGTATTGGGTGTTGTGATTGGTGCTGTGGCTCCTGAGAGTACCCGCCTCAAAGGTTTGAGCTCTCTCTTTATTATATTAGTATGTATATATATATATATATTACCTACTGGCGGTCGCCAGTAGGTATATATAGTTAGGATTTTTTCCCTATGGGATTTTTGAAAATTCTATGTCTAATAACTTTGGCGTTTGTGGACGGAATTGGCTGAAATTTTCAGGAAAATAGCACATTTTGTTTCTGAGCAGCCCTTGAAAATTTGGGGGGGGTTCATCAAGGGGGGGCCGAGAAAAAAGGGGGGTCCCAAAACGTGTTTTTAACATTGAGTTTTCCATAGGGCGGTTGGCCTCACTTTTAGCCCGAACGGCTGAATGGATTTGCACGAAACTTGGCAAAATTGTAGGGACTGGTAGCCCGATGTGCCTTTTGTAGGTCTCAATATATGTGCTCCAGTGGATTTTGAGAAATTAACGTTTAAAAAAAGATATATATCTGTAACAGCGGACCGGGCAGCGCCCCGGTTCGCGGACCTTACGCGTAACGGAACTTCGCGTAGCGAAGCTGATTGGTTCTCCGGTGTCTGTCAACATTCTAAACAGTCCGGAGCGGCCGCCATCTTGTCTCTCGGTAGGATTGAGAGACAAAAGGAGGCCAAAACAAAGGGGGAAATAACCATAAGGGGGCATAGTAGATCCTCCCTGACCCCCTAGGTTTAATGTGGAGGTTTTAAAAGGGCCCCGCGGGGCAAAAAAAAAAAACTGCAATGAAAAATGAATGATAGACTTTTTCAAATACTGTATGTTAATTGATTGTTGGTTTTGTTGATTATTTTTTAATTTTTTTATTTTTTAAGCAATTATTTATTATTGTGATTGTGTTTCAAAATTTAATAACATTTCTAACATTTCACTGTCTGAAATGTCGTCATTTTCATTGAACATAGCTTGTAATCTATGAGGGTGTAAAATGTCCTCATTTTGAAGGAGGTCATCCACTGCTTGCACACATTGCAGTAGTTCTTGGTCCCAAGTTTCATCCATAAATTCTATATAATTTGGATCAATTAATTCTTGGCTGCTCTCTTGCAGGACAATTTGAAATTAAACTTTCTGTTCGCCTTCCATGTTGCCTGAAATTTGGATAAAAAAAATATATATTAGTAGAGATAGGGCACTGTTGGGATTAATTTTAGATAGGCATTTTTTATCAGTGAATTTATCTTTGGGCAGTGTATAGTATCAGAGTGGAAGTAGGAATATAAAAAAGTGTATGTGATTTAACGTAAGTAAATTCATAATTATAAAAGAGAAGCCTAACTCCATCCATAACTATAACAGAGAAGTCTATCTAAATCTATAACTACTACAGAGGGATAGTATATAACTATCAGAAAAAGTTTACCATATTAACTGATAGTGCACAATATAGTTCAGTTTTTAAAATAACAACTTACCTGTAGAAAGAAGTTGAAGTGATTAGTGAAAATCCAATTGAAATGTACACCAGGAAGTAGTAGTCAAAATGGCTGTGTTTCATTCTCTTCTTTTATATATATTCAGGTACATAACCAATCAAATGTCAGGTAAAAAAAGTAGAAAATGAAAGTAACATTTTAATTGGTTGTCAATTCCAACACTTCAGATGTGTTTTGAGAAGTAATTTACCTCAGGGTATTAAGAGAGGTCTACAGGCTAAATGGCTAAATGGAATTCCAATCAAATTTGTGAAAATGGTAGGGATTGGTATGTAGTATGAGCTAATCTATATTTGGTGAAATTGTCTCCAGTGGTTTTTCTGTAAACTACTTTCCCACCTTTTTTGATGGTGCGCTTCCCAGGGAGCGACCCGGTACGCGAACTGTTGAGCGCCCCGGTTCGCGAACCTTAAGCGTTACGGGAGTCCACCATTTTGTGTTTTGGTCGAATTAAGATACAAAATGGAGGGCAAATAATGTTCAGAATGGGTAGAAGGGGGCACGGTAGACTTATCTTGACCCCCTAGGTTTTGTGAGGGTGGCTGAGGAGGCTTATATGTGCGAAAAAAAACCATTTTTTAAAAAAATTTCGCAAGGTTAGCTCCCGGTTCGCGTACCGGGTAGCGCCCCGGGGAGCGTACTTTGTTGAAAATTAGTGAAAAAAGTTAGAGTAAAATAATAATTGTGAGTGATCAGATGTAGGGTAGCTCTGAGAAGAGCTTTTGGGTTTATGGTACATTTAGGTACTTATAAGTAGGTACCAATGCACAGTCTTAAATTCAGAGTGAAAATTCTGTTGCCCTCATCTGAGAAGTGAACTCCATCTCCTCTGTAGATATCTTGCATGTAGTAACGCAAGTTATTGTTGTACATGGAGCCCATTCCATGGTCTCTCATGTAAGCTGAAACAGATTTGTTTACATGCTTCCTCGACTTCTCAATTTGTGGACAAAATTGGTTTGACCACCTCCATTTCTGTCTTTGGCATATATTTGAATATACCAAGGCAGTCTGAGGAAAAAGTGCCATCAATTGCTCAAAGGTGTCCTTTAAAAGCATTTCCAGACCTACCCCAGTCAAAGTGCCCAAATCATTACCTCCACAGTGCACAATTAACAGGTCAGGTTTGGGCAAATGCATAAAGGTTTTCACCAATGGTATCAATTGGTGACATTTTAATCCTCTGTGGCCAAACCACTTAATTTCCACATCTTGTAAATTGAGGTTAGGTACATTTCTGTTCTCAGCATACCTGTGAGCCCAGTGGATATAACTATGTCCAACAATCCAGACAGAAAACATGGTGAGAGAAGGTTCTGCTGCAGTCAGATGAAGTGTGGCAATGAAATGGCAGTTGAAAAAAATGAGAGTTTAAAATGAAAAAAACTGTGGAGTTTCTGTGTTAATGAAGCAGTAACAGTGATTGGTGGATTTTGATTGCTGAAAACAGAAAGTTAGGGTGCATGGATGAGTTCTTTGAAAGATGTATTTTGAGTGGTCAAGAAATAATCATTAAATGAAAGATTGCAGTGGATACGCAGGTGCACTGAGAGTTCAGAGTTCAATTGCAACATTGTTGTGTGAACTTGCAAACACCAGAGGTCTTCCAAGAGGTGGTTGCTATGCAGAAAAGGCATGAAATGGCAGAGGGGGGAAGGGTTTTCATTTGAAAAAAAGTGAGGGAAGAGTTTTGATTGGGTGACATGAGAGATATGTGTGAAGAATTACAGCATTTCTGTGCTTTTGATAGCTGCAGACTCTGGAGTGCATACCTTTTGCTCTGCTGAAGACAAATTGGTGTGTTTCTGAGACTGTTTTCAAACTCAAAGTATTTGCTAAGGTGAGAAAATATTTCTTTAATTTAGATAGAGAATAGTGTGCTTTAAGGAGAAAATTATGAAGAAAGTTGTGTTTTTCAAATGTTGCTTTGTCTCAAGTGTTTTACAAATAGATTTTGTTTCTTTGAGAAAATGTAAGTGGAGAAAATGTGAAGTATTAGTACTGACAGGGTGTTTTTCTGCATAGGAGCTGTGGAGTCTTTTCAAATTATGACTTGAGAATCGTTTTTGAGGAAAATGAATGGTTATAATATTTCTGACAAGGACATAATGGTGTATGCTTCTTTATAAGGCAATTGAATGTCTCTGATGTTATTTTTCCCATTTTAATGTAAGACCTTTCTCTGTGGCGCAAATTGCTTGTAAATATGCTCCCACCTGTGCATGGTAAATTTAGATTTTGAATGTTTGTGTTACATAGCCATGTTAAAAGTGATACAAACATGCTGCAAAGGCAATCAAAAAACGCTTTTATGTGTCTTAAGGACATTTTAAGTAATTTTCCCATGTGCAGTGTTTTGAAATTATGATTTGAAAATCGTTTTTGGGGAAAAGGAATTGTTTTTAAATTTATGACAAAGACATAATGGTGTATGCTTTTTTATAAGGCAATTGACTGTCTCTGATGTTATTTTTCCCATTTTAATGTAAGACCTTTCTCTGTGGCGCAAATTGCTTGTAAATATGCTCCCACCTGTGCATGGCAAATTTAGATTTTGAATGTTTGTGTTAAATAGCCATGTTAAAAGTGACCCAACCATGCTGGAAAGGCAATCAAAAACACTTTCATGTGTCTTAAGGACATTTTAAGTCATTTCCTCATGTGCAGTGTTTTCAAATTATGATTTGAAAATCGTTTTTGGGGAAAAGGAATGGTTTGTAAATTTATGACAAGGATATAATGGTGTATGCTTCTTTATAAGGCATTTCTGTGTCTCTGATGTCATTTTTCCCATATTATATTAAAAGACCTTTCTCCGTGGGGCACATTCATTGTAAATATGGTCACACTTGTGCATGTTAATTTTGGTTTTTACTGTTTGAGTTACATAACCATGTTAAAAGTGACCCAAAAAAAATGCAAAAGCTTTCAAAAAACACTTTCATGTGTCTTAAGGACATTTTAAGTAATTTCCCTGTGGGCAGTGTTTTCAAATTAAGAATTGAAAATCGTTTTTGAGGTAATGGAATGTTGTTAAAATTTATGTGTGCCATATGCCCCCAAATTTCTTTTTCAGGGGTGCAGCAGGGTGTTCTTGAGACACCCCTGCACCTTTGGAAAAATTCCTAATTTGCGAAGAGCTAATTGCTAATCGCAAATTGCACCTTCATTCATATGGGCATCCTGGCCCATGGAAATGAATGGGTAATTTGAAATTAGCAATTTGCTCATCGCAAATTTGGAATGGTAAAGAATCGCTATTTATTCCTTAAAATTTGCTATTTTGGAAATGCAAAATAGTTATATGATACATATGCCGGTTGATGTCTAACAAGATAAGAAGCTTAGGGATACATTTATGATGACTGGCGCAATGAAGTGGACATTACTTACTTCATTGGTAGAGCTTTACATGTATTATGTCCTCTGTATTCTTCATCAAGCGTAACTTTAATCTGCAATCCTGAGTAG
The DNA here is from genome assembly GCF_964261635.1 of Lissotriton helveticus. NCBI lineage: Eukaryota > Metazoa > Chordata > Amphibia > Caudata > Salamandridae > Lissotriton > Lissotriton helveticus. The sequence goes on from NC_136068.1 coordinate 494,654,583, forward strand.
GTCTCACCTTAAACAAACCTCTGGATAGGCCACACCTTATCGTCATCATGAATTAATCATTTAAAATGCTAGGGACAGATTTATGATAGGTGTATGCCTCTTTTGCGCCACTTACAAAACACTGTCCACGGGGAAATGACTTAAAATGTGCTTAAGACACATGAATGTGTTTTTTTAAAGCGTTTGCAATTTTTTTGGGTCACTTTTAACATGGCTATGTGACTCAAACAGTCAAAATCTAAATTCACCATGCACAGGTGGGAGCATATTTACAAGGAATGTGCTCCATGGGGAAAGGTCTTATAATGTAATATGGGAAAAATGACATCAGAGACAGTGAAATGCCTTATAGAGAAGCATACACCATTATGTCCTTGTCATAAATTTGCAAACCATTCCTTTTCCCCAAAAACGATTTTCAAATCATAATTTGAAAACACTGCACATGTGGAAATGACTTAAAATGTCCTTAATTCAAAATTTGCTATTCCTTATTTTGCGATTGCACTGAAGGATTTGCAAACTTTGCGATTCCTTAAATGCAATGTATCAAACAAAAAATATGTAAAAAATGACATTAAGAATTTGGAAACTACCACCAACTTCTAGTTTGTGGTAATTTGCGAATTCTTTTCAAAAAGCATTTTTTTCTAAAAAACAAAAGGTGCCATATGACGCCAATACATGTCCTTAGGGCATGTATGTGCGCCATATGCCCCCAAATTTCTTTTTCAGGGGTGCAGCAGTGTGTTCTTGAGATACCCCTGCACCCTTGAAAAAATTCCTAATTTGCGATGAGCTAATTGCTAATCACAAATTGCACCTTCATTCCTATGAGCCTCCTAGGCCATGGAAATGAATGGGTAATTTGCAATTAGCAATTTGCTCATTGCAAATTAGGAATGGTAAAGAATTGCTATTTATTCCTTAAAATTCGCTATTTAGGAAATGCAAAATAGTTTGATGGTACATATGGTGGTTCATCTGTAACAAGATAAGAAGCTTAGGGATACATTTATGATGACTGGCGAAATAAAGTGCACATTACTTACTTCAGTGGTAGGCCTTTACATGTATTATCTCCTCTGTATTCTTCATCAAGCGTAACTTTAATCTGCAATCCTGAGTAGGGCTCACCTTAAACAAACCTCTGGATAGGCCACACCTTATCGTCATCCTGGATTAATCATTTAAAATGCTAGGGACAGATTTATGATAGGTGTATGCCTCTTTTGCGCCACTGTGCGTCACTTTTATGATGCAGCGGCGGTGCAAAAGATTTGCTATGAGGCGACAAAATTACAAATTGATGCATTTAGGCAGATATGTCATGGTGTAAAAAAAACGTACCACATGAAACCGATGCAGCAGTGATGCAAAAGATGCACCATGTTGCAAGACAGGCCTCACTTGGGGCCATATGTATCAAGCTAATTAGCATTCGCAAAGATCAAAATTCAGCGAATTTCGGCCTTTGCGAATGCTAATTAGACAAATGGTATGTATCAAACAAGTTTGATGCAAAATAAGGAATAGCAAAATTTGCTATTCCTTATTTTGCGATTGCACTGAAGGATTTGCAAATTTTGCGATTACTTAAATGCAATGTATCAAACAAAAAATATGTAAAAAATGACATTAATGATTTGGAAACTACCACCAACTTCTAGTTGGTGGTAATTTGTGAATTCTTTTCAAAAAGCTTTTTTTCCAAAAAACAAAAGGTGCCACATGACGCCAATACATGCCCTTAGGGCATGTATGTGTGCCTTATGCCCCCAAATTTATTTTTCAGGGGTGCAGCAGGGTGTTCTTGAGACACCCCTGCACCCTTGGAAAAATTCCTACTTTGTGATGAGCTAATTGCTAATCGCAAATTGCACCTTCATTCCTATGAGCCTCCTAGCCCATGGAAATGAATGGGTAATTTGCAATTAGCAATTTGCTCATTGCAAATTAGGAATGGTAAAGAATTGCTATTTATTCCTTAAAATTCGCTATTTAGGAAATGCAAAATAGTTTGATGGTACATATGGCGGTTCATCTGTAACAAGATAAGAAGGTTAGGGATACATTTATGATGACTGGCGCAATAAAGTGGACATTACTTACTTCATTGGTAGGCCTTTACATGTATTATCTCCTCTGTATTCTTTATCAAGCGTAACTTTAATCTGCAATCCTGAGTAGGCCTCACCATAAACAAACCTCTGGATAGGCCACACCTTATCGTCATCCTGGATTAATCATTTAAAATGGTAGAGACAGATTTATGATAGGTGTATGTCTCTTTTGCGCCACTGTGCGTCAGTTTTATGATGCAGTGGCGGTGCAAAAGATTTGCTATGAGGCGAGAAAATTACAAATTGATGCATTTAGGCAGATGTGTCATGGTGTAAAAAAAACGTGCAACATGAAACCGATGCAGCAGTGATGCAAAAGATGCACCATGTTGCAAGACAGGCCTCACTTGGGGTCATATGTATCAAGCTAATTACCATTCGCAAAGATCAAAATTCTGCAAATTTCAGCCTTTGCGAATGCTAATTAAACAAATGGTATGTGTCAAACAAGTTTGATGCAAAATAAGGAATAGCAAAATTTGCTATTCCTTATTTTGCGATTGCACTGAAGGATTTGCAAATTTTGCGATTACTTAAATGCAATGTATCAAACTAAAAATATGTAAAAAATGACATTAAGGATTTGGAAACTACCACCAACTTCTAGTTGGTGGTAATTTGCGAATTCTTTTCAAAAAGCATGTTTTTTAAAAAAAACAAAAGGTGCCACATGACGCCAATACATGCCCTTAGGGCATGTATGTGTGCCATATGCCCCCAAATTTCTTTTTCAGGGGTGCAGCAGGGTGTTCTTGAGACACCCATGCACCCTTGGAAAAATTCCTAATTTGCGATGAGCTAATTGCTAATCGCAAATTGCACCTTCATTCCTATGAGCCTCCTAGCCCATGGAAATGAATGGGTAATTTGCAATTAGCAATTTGCTCATTGCAAATTAGGAATGGTAAAGAATTGCTATTTATTCCTTAAAATTCGCTATTTAGGAAATGCAAAATAGTTTGATGGTACATATGGCGGTTCATCTGTAACAAGATAAGAAGCTTAGGGATAGATTTATGATGACTGGCGCATCACCAGGGATGTGCCAGTCATCCTGCGCCGCTGTTCCGCCACCCATGGTGTGCTGCATTTACAATGCGGCGCAGCATGGGGCAAAAATGGCACAGATGCGTGACGTATCTGTGCTGTAAAGGTGGCGCATTGCTGGAGTTGTATCGCAAGTGCGATGCAGCTCAAGCAAGGCTCAGGGGTGCCCCATCTCCACAATGTTGCGTCAAGACCTATGCCTGCCTAAAGCAGGCGCAGGGTTTTGACGCAGCTTTCTCCTATCTGATTGTAAATACGGCACACCATGGGTGGCAGAGCAGCGGTGCACGTTAACTGGTGCATGCCTGGGGATGTGCCATTTAACATAAATCTGCCCCTTTACATTTAAGTATGTGCAGGGGACACAGAGTTGGTGAGGCTTATCCAAGGTTAAGAAGAGATGAGTCCTGTTCACTGAAAAATTAGACATAGGCTTCACCTGCTCAGCATCGCTGGACATGGCTAAATAATAGCTGCAAAATGTTACTCTTGTTAAACAATTTTACTATTATAATCTCTGAGATTTGTCTCTTACTCTGCAACATCTCATTGTTGTTATCTTTCTTTAAAGATAAAGACAACATCAACATGAGCGACAATCTGCAATCAGTTGATTTTGACCTCATCATTGAACTTGTAATTGAAACATCAGTGGATGTTGATCCCTTGGATAATTTAAATCCTGAGGATGAAGAAGAGCGTGATGAGGATGCAGATTTGTCCGAATTATATGACATAGGGTGGGAAGCTGACCTGCTTGAGCCTATGGAACTATAAACATTTATTTTTAAAATTTATAATAAATAAAAAGTAAAAGTGTAAACCGTTTAATTTAAAAATAAAGACACCTTCAAAAACAGGTTATGTGTAGTGTCTTCAATAAAATATTAAAATATGCTCATAAAATTAGATCAGATTCACATATAAAATAGCACAGGTAACATGAATATAAATTCCATTTCTTTTCTGCTATTTCTGTATTGTAAATTTGCCAAGGACTAAAAAATCTTCTATTTAAAATGTCAAGTAGTGTGTTAAGTTTTTGATCACTGTTATTGATTTACTGTTTGGTAATAGTGGTTAATAACATTTTTTAATATATTTTACCACAGATTCAACTGCAGATCATTTCAACATTTCACCATGCCAACGAAAGAAAGAGAGAGGCTGCAAAACGTCAAAGACAGCAGGCCAATCAAAAGAAGCAGCAGTCCTCTAACAAAAAGATTTGTCAAGTCACGAAGAAAGCACCGGGTAAGAGTACAAAAACATTCATAAGAAATATGTGTAGTAAAAAAAATATTACTACAGAAAATGTTTCAGTCCATAAAAAGAGAAGCAATTCAAATGGAAAGGAAAGGCCAATCAAAAATGTTACTGCTAGAGCAAGAGATAACTCTGTGCATGATAGTAGAAGGAAACAACAGTTTAGGGACATTCGTAAACGAATGTTCCGCAACAGGATAATTGGCAATTTGTTAAAAAATATTAAGAAAGGTCAACAGAAAGTGGTTTTTTATAAGAGAAAAAAAAAGTTGAGAGTTATTGATCAGGCATTTGAAATTAAACGTAAGTTATTTATTTTGATAATCAATAGAATTAGGAAGCTAAACAAGGCAATTTATGATTTCAAAAGAAATAGTAGATGGAAGAGAATAGTTAATCGTAGTAATTTTTGTGAAGTTTTTTCTGGAGAATGGATGCATAGTTCAAGCTGTGAGGCATTTTTTAATGAGGAGAGTTATTTCCAGGATAATGATTTGGTGCATGCAGTTGACACCAGTGGTCGTGCTTATGAAGTGAAAGATGGTTGTCCAGTTGAAAAAGAAAAACTTGTGACAACAGAGGCAGAAGAGGTGTTAGGTAATGAGGTTTTAGGAAGACGTGCTAAGGGTCCTGTGTACACCTGGAAGTGTAGTAGTATTTGTAGTGTGCGACAGGATTCCATCAATTTGTTTTGTGATTTTGTACGGTCATTTAATAAGAAAAGTTTGAAGCAGAAAATAAGGTTGTTGCAAGAATTAGATCCTTGCAGAGTGAGAGAAGTGACAGGTTTGCATGGTCATTCACTGGCTTGTCTTTCCAGGAGAGTATGCCAGAGTGTTTTTCATCATTTCAGGATGCTAGCAGTGCATCATAATAAAGTGAGGAAATTAGTTAGAATGTTGTATTATGCTAAGAGTCCAGCAATTATGCTTAAACAATTATGTGCTGCTCTTTTGCATGGTTCGGAAATAGATGTGAAGAATATATGTGAAGAAATTGAGTTTTCTTACTTTGGAAGTAAAGAGGAGAATGTTGAAATTGACGAAGAAGAAGCGGGTAATGTGGAAGATAGTGTACAGGTTTCCAGTACAGATAATTTCCAGAGGGAAATTGTCACATTTCAGGTCAAATCAAGTGAGAGGCCAAATTTCACTTGTGTGTGTTGTCGACGCACTTATTATAAGAATCAGACTAAGTTAGTGGATTTATATGAAAAAAGTGAAAGGGAAAATAATAGTGAATGGAAGGATTTCGCAACATACTTGATGGTAGAAAATTGTTTTGATTTGGGATTGGATCAACGTGTGTGTACTTGTTGTTGCAAATTAAATCAAAACCAGATGCCTGCTAGAGCAGTTCATAATAATCTGGAATTGGTTGAGATTCCTTCTGAATTGAAGGATTTAAATACTTATGAATCTATTTTGATTCAAAGTATCCATCCCTTTCAGGCTATTGTAAGAATGGAGCCAAAGACAGGGAAATTGCCTCCATCAGATTTACAGAGAGGATTAAAGGGAAGAGTTGTTTATTTGCCTCTAGATTTGAAGAAAAACATTAACACAATTGGAGTAGAAAAAGTGGAAGAGGAACCTCTGGTTATCTTAGTTAATGGGGTTCCGACAAAGAATAAGAAAATATGGCAAGATTTAGTAGATGTTAGGAAAGTTAAAAAGGCAACATTGTATTTGAAGAAAAATAATAAATACTATAAGAATGTATATGTTGCAGAAGAGGAAGTAAGTGAGGAAGAGGATAGCGATTTGTGTGCTGGTCAAATTGAGAAAGTAGAACCCTCTACTAGTGAAGAAATATATGAACATTATAGTGTTCATCCTTTGCATTCCAAGGAAGTCATGGGGAATGCTATTGAGTTGTTTCAAATGAAACAAGCCAAAGGGAGTCCCATTAGTGTTTGGGAGGAAAGTTTGGAAGCTCGGTGTTTCCCACAACTTTTTCCAACAGGTCAGGGAGGAAGATATGATGAGCGACCTCATCAAATTCCTGCTTCTGAATACCGGACTTTGCGATTGTATGCAGGAGATGCTAGGTTTCGACAATGCATTCCTTATTTGTTTCATCTCCTGTTTGAAAGCGATCTGTCTGGACTGTCATATGCAGTGAACCACATCTTGAAAAGTGGTATACACATGCAAAACATCTCGGCAAGTGACTTTATGGATAAAGTCAATGTCCAAGACAGTATTTTGGATTCTCACCTGATTAATCTCATGGCGTGTCAGCGTGGTACTAATGAGTACTGGTACCGTCGTCATGGTGATTTAAAATGTATGCTGAGGAACTTAGGTACTCCCACATGGTTCCTCACTCTGAGCTGTGCCGAGTATGGCTGGGAAGACTTACTTGAATTTCTACGAGAGGCAAATGCTAACGTAGATAACATCGAATTCAAGACACCCGGAGAACTGTGCTCTTTGGATCCAGTCAATGTATGTAGGTACTTCAATCATAGATTTGAAGCTATGATGTCTTTCATCATGAATAAGAAGAATCCACCTCTTGGAGAGGTGTTGGATTTCTTCTGGAGAAAGGAGTACCAAGCAAGAGGTGCTCCTCATATACATATGTTGCTGTGGATCAAGGATGCACCTAAATTTGGAACGGATCCAGAAGACTCAGTGATGAGTTTCATCCAACAGTATTCTACGTGTGCTGTTCCAAACGCAAAGGAGAAGAAAAGCCTAAGAGAAAAAGTTCTGCGTTTCCAAAGCCATCGATGTGGAAAGTACTGCCGTCGTAAATTCCGAAACAAGGACAAGTTCTACACCAAATGTCGTTTCGGCTTTCCACGACCGGTGATTTCTAAAGGAAGAGTAAACAGTTTGATGTCTTCGCTGCGACATAATGTGATGAAGAAATCACCTAAAAACACATACAATTTGAAGAGGAACGAAGAGTCCAAGTACATCAACGACTACAACCCGGTGATTTTGTCCATGTGGAATGCTAACATGGATATACAGTTTGTGGCTGATAACTGTATGGCTGTGGCTCGGTATGTGACATCTTACATCACCAAAAAAGAGAAGACAGAATTGAAGGATATGTGGGAGGACATTTCCCATGAAAAGAGCCTCAGCAAGAAGTTGTACAGTTTCAGTCTGAAGATGTTGTCGCATCGAGAAATCGGAGCGTACGAATGCTCTGACCGGTTGTCTTCAGCAAGTCTCTATGCCAAGTCCAGGAGTATCGTTTGGGCGAGTCTTGGTCTTGCTGCAACGCGTAATCGAGTTCTGAAACCTGTGCGGGAAATTGAGTATTTGGCGGAAAAGGAGCCAAACAGTACCGACATTTTGAAGACCAACATGTTGGATACATATTATCCAAATAGAAGCAGTCACCTCGACAATGTTTGTCTGTATGAGGTTCTTCAAAATTACATATTCAAGAGGAACATCAAAGAAGATACTGAGAAAGGAGTGTATGCTGTAATAGGAAGTGAGGGATGTCTGGTCAAGCAAAGAAAATGCCACTTGGTAAACCATCGAAAATTGAGTGGCGAATCTCCTGAAAAAAAGGAGTTTTTCTATTTAGCACTTTTGCAACTTTTCAAGCCTTGGCGTGCAGAAGAGGAACTGCTTGGAGATTTCCTCTGTTACGAAGACTCTTTCAATGCTGCCAAGGAGACCATAGAATGTCCTGCTTTTCCCAAATATGTAGAAATGTTGAATGCGGAATTTGAGCAGGAAGCAACGATTGCAGCCGAGATTGCCAGAGACAGTTCTCAGGACAGTCAGAGTTCTGCTTCATTGAGTCAGGATCCACTAGGAGGACCTGTTATCGAAAATGAAGCTGCCACTGCTATGAATGAAGTGGAAAGAGCCATGGCACATGCTCAGGAGGATGCGGTTAACTTAGAAGAGTTGGAAAGACAACTCAACGTTGAGCAGAGGAAAATATATGACGAAGTTACCATGCAAATTGATCATGGATTAAGTCATGACAAGAAAGAGTGCTCATGTACGTCGTTGAAGCCTGTCCGACTGTACGTGAATGGAGAAGCGGGAACTGGAAAAAGTTTCCTCATTAAAGCAATTTCATGCTATTTGCAGGAAAGGACAGAGTCATCGCTGTCTTGTGTTGTCACCGCTCCAACTGGACTGGCAGCACATAACATTAAAGGGATTACTTTACATCGTTTACTGATGCTGCCAGTGGAGCATGACAACAAATTACAATATCACAAGCTATCTGGAGATGCTTGTTTTGAAGTTTCAAGAATCTTGAGGAAAATGAAACTTCTTATCATTGAGGAAGTAAGCATGGTTTCCAATGTCATGCTTGCCTTTGTGCATTTGAGAATGCAAGAAGTTCTCAAAACAGAGTATGATGTGTTATTTGGTGGCAAACACATCATTGTTTTCGGAGATCTTTTGCAGCTGACACCAGTGAAAGGGCAACCTGTGTTCAAAATGCTCACGCATGAAGATACCAGGAAGTGCCTAGGCAGCATTGGCAACGTCAATATATGGTTAAACTTCAATTATGCTGAACTGCATGAAAATATGCGTCAGGCGAAGGATGAAGTTTACAAGACTATTCTACAAGATGTTAGAATTGGAAAAGTGACCGAGCATGGGAAAGAAGCTTTACATGCACGATTACTGTCAAATTTATATCCAGAACAAGATGTTGTGCCTGAGAATATTTTTCAGAAAATTACTGATAAGAAATCTGGAATATGTTTGATGCCAACTCTTGCAGAATGTGCCAAATTCAACAACAAAATGTTGCATTTAGAAAAGCAAGAGATTGTGAAACTGGAAGCTATTGACAGAGTAGAGCATATGGGATCAACAATTATTTTGTCTGAGAATCTGAAAACAAAATTGGATTCATTAGAGACGAGTATATCTAAAACTGCAGGTTTTGAAAAGACTCTGAATGTGTGCTTGAACTGCCGTATAATTTTAAGAAGGAATTTACATGTTGAAAGAGGTCTGGTAAATGGATCAATGGGTAATGTTGTTGATTTTGTAAAATACAGAAATAGAGATGGAATTGAATTTTTAAAAATTAAATTTGATGGCATTGAGGAAGTACAGCTAATTGGTCGTTGCTCTGCTAGATTTTTGCTTGTAAAAGACTTATATGTTCGCCGTAAGCAGTTTCCTGTTTGCTTGGCATATGCGGTGACAATCCATAAATCGCAAGGTTTAAGTGTAGACTGTGCATTGGTGAATATTGGCAGTTCTGTGTTCAAGGAGGGTATGGCATATGTGGCATTGTCACGAGTTAGAACTTTATCGGGATTGTACTTGATTGAGTGTGATGTCACAAACATTTGTGCGGATCTAGATTGTGTTAAGGAATACAATAGGTTAAGAAGAGAGTATGCGCCACATTTGCCTCAGTATCCTTTGTTTGAGAAACGTGTGGTAGGCCGGAAACGAAGAAATGTGACCAATACTGGGGAGGTTGTAGCAAAAAGACGAAAAGTCGATGAACCTAAAATTACAAGCAGAAACAAAAAGGATTCTGTTGAAGATGTTGTTGGTTTTCAATTTGAAAACAGTTCTGGTGTCAACTGCTATGCTAATGTAGTGGTTAATGTTTTGTTTTCTCTAGAAAATGTAAAAGAAGAGATTGTGGTCAATTCTGATCAAAGATTTTGCAGTTTGTTAAATTCTGTGTTAGAGAAATGTAGCACTGATAGAACAAACATAGAAAGTGTGTCTGAAATTCGAAATCTGTTAGACAGATGTTCAGGCCAAACACAATTCTCTCAAAATATTCAGCAAGATTGTCAGGAGTTTTTAATGTATATGCTTGATGTATTGCATGCTGAAGGTGTAGATGTAGATCAGCTGTTTGGGCTTTCTTATCAATGGCAGCATGACTGCGGGAACTGTATGGTATCAAGTACTACTAGTGTAGACTCAGAAAGATTTATATATTTAACTTTGCCAGACAGTAAATCAGTCTCCTTTAATAAGCTAGTAAAAGCAGCTGATCACAACATGGAGTGTAGCCAATGTAAATCTGAAATGATGTCCACATTATTTATACGAACATATGGCCAGTATGTCATTTTAATGTTCCAACGATGTAGGCCTGATGGAACAAAATTGACAACTTTAATTTAAAATGTTGTAGCTTCGCAGTTGTCAATATCAGGAAGGACTTTTGTAACTGCAGCAATTATATATCATGACGGCCCTTCAATAACATCAGGACATTACACAGCTTATTTAAAGTCTAGAAATGGCTGGTCATTCTGCAATGATTCTGTTTTAATTTTCAAAAAAAAATTGCCGTATGACCTTAAAAACTCTTACCTGGTGTTTTTAAAACCAAAATTTTAGGGAAATAATCTCGGGATGTGCTCTGTGGAATTTCAAGAAGTTCTAATGGCTCCTACACAATTTGGCCTTGAGGATAAGTGTAGTTCAGAGACATAACTTCTAACCATAAGACTGGACGTCATGGAGAAATAAGTGCACTTTGAATGAGTTCAGAAAAACTATTTCTTTTTATAAGCTAATTGAAGCAGCCAATCAAAACATAGAGTAGAGGGAATGTAAGTCTGCAATGCTGTCTACTGTTTTACATTGCTTTGTGATTAAAAGTGATGTAGAGAATTAAATAATTGTAGTACTCATAGAGGTAGTGTAAGTCTGCTTCATAGTAAGCAGTATCAGTGTCATAGGAAATGTAGAACATGACTGAGCAAGAAGGGGAAGATATTACTATTCCAGGATTGTGAAAATGATCTTCAACATTTTAATTCTGAAAGTTGCAGAAATGCCAAATGACGGGATTGGCTTACAAGAAATCCAAGAGTTATAAATGGCTCTGACAAGATTTGGCCTTGTGGAAACTTGTGGTAGAGAGCAAGAAGTCATTTATTGCATGTAACATGTTTTTAAAAACGATGGAGATTTTCTTTCAGAAAGTGGCGGGTTGAAAGTAATAACAGCACAACAGAGTGTAAGCTGTTCATAGGACATCCTTTGACGTCATGGAAAGTAAGTTAACTTTAAGGAGTTCTGAATTCTGATTTGTTATGTTGTATGGGTTTTTTAAACACAATCATTTTGATTGTGTTTTTTTTCCCCGCTGTTATATGATGAATACCTTCAAGTCACTGTTTTTAGTGAATTTTGATACATTCTGAGAACAGCAAAAATAAACCATTTAACATGTATAATTAATTCTGTACTGTTTGCATTTATGATGTATATGTAGAACTGTGTAGGAGGCATGGAGAAGGTGAGGCTTCTGTAAGTGTCAAAGTTGTTGCATGCAGTGCTGCACTTCTGCGTATTCTTTCATATGCTGGACTACATCTGCACAATGAGATACCTAAGCAAAGGAAACACAAGTGATGTGATTGTGAAATGAGCAAAATAAATTGCACGTATTTCATTTACATCACCTGTGTTTCCTATCATTACGAATCACATTGTGCAGATCAAGTTTAGGTCTGTCCAGGGAAAAATAGGAGGTTTGGACTTTGTTCAAGAGTGCAGTGGACATGACTCACTTCATTGGTAGACCTTCACATGTATTATGTCCTCTATTCTCTTCAACAACTCGAAATTTCATCTGCAACCCTGAGTAGGCCTCACCTCAAACAAACCTCTGGATAGGACACATCTTATTGGCATCCTGAAGCAATGATTTAAAATTTTAGTGTCTTGCGACACTTTTCTGAGACAACAGCAATGCAAAAGATGCACCATGTTTTAAGATAGGCCTCACTTCATCTGCATCAAGATACTTTTAGTTTAAAATGTATATCTTTAGGACTGTGTAGGGGGCCTGGAGAAGCAGAAGCTTCTGTAAGTGTCAAAGTTGTTGAAAAACTGTTTGTCCTTCAATCTTTTCCCTTGTCTTTTGTAATTTTTAAATACATGTTTTAATATTTTTCAACTGTTTGTTCTCTCTTTCACAGATTGAAAGTATAAAAACAAAAAGTGAGTAATTTAACGACAATTATAAGGTAAATGTTTTGTACTCTTTTCGTTACATTTCTATCACATTTAACTTCTATTAGTTCCACTGCTTCATTTCTTTAACCCTCAGTTTCCTGCCTTTGCTACTTCCCTCATTCCTTTCTCTATTACCTACTTACTCAACTCCTTCCACTCTTTTTCTCAGTCCCTCTCTTCTCATAGTTCCTCACTCTTGTTCACTCACTCCGTCTCTATTACTCTTAGTGTCTTTGACTGATCACTGTATCACTATTTGTTCATAATGCTTTCTCTGTGTAGTTGAAGCACACTAAGGGGCATATTATGAACACAGCCAATAAAATTATTGCTCTTTTTATTGGCAGAAAACTGGTGCAAAAGTGGTTTTAGTGGCAGTTTTCTGCCGCAAAAGCAGCTTTAGCGACACATTTCTGCCAATAAAAGCTGCAAAACTTTTATTGCATATGTTGATGATATGGCTCTATGTTACTTACATTTCTTTGCTGTTTCAATTAATCTTTTTCTGTTATTTTTTGTTTTCTGTTTTCTATTTTTTCTCTCTGTTATTCTTCATGTTTTAATCTTATTTTGAACATTCACTCACATTCTCCAAGAAACTCTTCTTTGTTAATGTTATACTCTCTTTTTTTTTCTTTCACTTTGTTATCTATTTTGTTTTTCACAATTATACCCTCTTCCGTCTTTTCTTCGGTAAATAGATCTATTAAACAGTATCTCTTCTTTAGTCCCTATAGCTGTCTTTCTTTTAACATCACTCTCTGTTTACTTTCCTTATACTTACTCTATTTTTTAATTTTTTATTTTTTTGGTTAGCTCCCGGTCCGCGTACCGGGAAGCTAACCGGGAAGCGAACCAAAAGAAATAGAGCTTGCCAGAGTGCTAAACATTCTAGCAATTTTTTAATAACGGGGAGGTAGTTCTGAAAAGAACTTTTTTTTAAATATTTTTGTTGTTTTATATATTTTTTTTCTTTTTTGAACATTATTTGTTTTTTTTGTATTTTTTGAACACTTATTTGTTTTTTTGTTTTTTTTCAAAGGGAAAGAACAGAAAGAGGCATTGAAAAAGGCTCAACAGGAGCAAAAAAAAAAATTAAAACTTGCTGCGTTTGGAGCATCGGTGTTTCTCGAAAGCCAAATTAATTAATTTCAGACTCATGTTTGCACATGAAATTAAAGTGCCACAATATAAGCATGTCAGCTTCATATGGACAAAATTTTTTTGAATATTTGGCACTGTTTCGTTGGCCTCTCCAAATGTGAGAGAGATATCAGTAGATGTTCTTGTCACCGAAGTTGGGGGGTTCTGTTGTAGTTCACGCATCTCTGCACGACTATAGTTGTTTGGATGCCACCTCTGCATATGTCGGTGCATCGTGTGATTTCCATAACTGTATTTTTTATTAGTGCCCCGGGATAACTTTTCTTGGCAGATAAGGCACGTAGCATAGCGTGCATTGACTTTTTTCTCTCCTGGTGGAATGGAAAAAAATTGCCAGATAAAGCTAACTTTGCGATGAGATACCCGGGGTAACTCTTTGACAAATCGTGGTCCCTCTTCTTCCTCTCCGTCTTGTTCTTCCTCTTCCTCCTCTGTGTCTCCAATAAACTGTGCAGGTGGTCCTCTCTTCCTATGAGGAGATGGTGGTGGTGGTGGTGGGGGTGCAGAAGCTGAAGCTACTATTGAAGCCATTTTTTAATCAGAGCAAATGATCAGGTCTTCCTTTCTCAAAGTTGAAAGTCAGAGTGAGAAAAAAGGTGGGGGCTTTCATCATTTGGGAAAAAAAATAGTTCTAAACCAATGAAAAGTGTTATTTTTAGGTCACCTGACCTAGCCTTACATCATTATGAAACCAAAAGTGAAATGAACCAATGAAAAGTTTTATTAACAAGTCACATGACCTCTCACGCTCATGTTACGCGCTGCGGAACGCGCCCCGGTTAGCTTCCGGGTCGCTGCGCTTCGCGCCTCGGTCCGCGCCCCGGGGCACTTCCGGGTGCGCTAACGCGGTACGTCACAAGACGCATTACGCGGCAACGCGATATGTCGCGCTTTCGGGACGCGCCGCGGATCGCTTCCGGGGAGCTGCGTTTCGCGCCTCGGTCCGCGCCCCGGGGCACTTCCGGGTGCGCTAACGCGGTACGTCACAAGACGCATTACGCGGCAACGCGATACCGTCACTATGTTGATTTCTTACCGGTTCGCGCACCGGGTCGCGGCATCAATTTGAGCTAACGGAAAGCTTTCCGGTTCGCGGACCGGGAGCAAAACAAAAAAAAATATTTAAAAAAAATTATTAATAAACATATAAAATATATTTTTGGATTTAAAGAAGAATACATTTTACAGCTATAGATATTAGCTTTTAAAAAACCAATGAAATTCACTGAAAAAACCATAGGTTATAGACCAAATATAGTTAGGAATTAGCATTTACAAAACCTTGAAAATTCACTGAAAAAACCATAGGTTATACACCATATATAGTTAGGAATTAGCATTTAAAAAACCTTATTTTACTCACACAAAACCAATGAAATTCCATATATAGTTAGTTGTACTAACTATATATCGCGCACCCGCAATCCACTGCTGATCATGTCACATATTACATCATTCATGACATGGTCAGTGACATCACTGATGACATCACTGATGACATCTCAAATGACATCACTGATGACATCACTGATGACATCTCAAATGACATCACTGATGACATCACTGATGACATCTCATTTGACATTACTGATCACATCACTGATGACATCATTCATGTGATAATACGATGAACCTCTTCAGACTCTATTATAACCTTAGATACACTCAGTGTAAACAGACACTCACAGACTGTCACTCATCCATGGAGTTACTTACACACCTAGTCAGTCATGCAAAGAATCAATCACACCTCCATTTTCACAACTATACAGTTATACACACCTTACTTATTCAAACATATACTAAAACATATTTACTCACTTATACAATCCTGGATACAAGTTCACAATGATCCATACAGCCACTCACACATTCACTGGCTCTTATGCACAGTTATTTATATATGTCAACTCTCACATGTACTGTATTTTACATATGTACTTACTTTGACATGTAGCACTGAGATATCCATTCACTCACCAATACACTCATGCACACAGTCAACCACCCATCCAGCTGTTTCCACATGCACTTTTGAACCCATACATCTATGCACAGAGTCATACACCTCCCAGCCACCCACACACACACTCAGTCTCCCATACAAATGCTTGGGCAACCAATCAATAACCCATATAGTTACTCATATAGCTACTGATCAACACATGCAGCAGTTTACAGAAGAACAGACATAATGATGCACAAATTAAGACAGTTTAGTCACTAACCCATGCACTCAGTGAGACACATTTAACCACTCACTCATACAGTCAGTCATGCACCTACTAAATCCTTCATCCAGACACTTATACATCCACTCATTCTTAAATATGTAAGACATATTTTAACTTTACAGAAAAATACAGTCACTGGATGTTGTCATCAGTGATGTCATCAGTGATGTCATTTGAGATGTCATCAGTGATGTCATCAGTGATGTCATTTGAGATGTCATCAGTGATGTCATCAGTGATGTCACTGACCATGTCATGAATGATGTAATATGTGACATGATCAGCAGTGGATTGCGGGTGCGCGATATATAGTTAGTACAACTAACTATATATGGAATTTCATTGGTTTTGTGTGAGTAAAATAAGGTTTTTTAAATGCTAATTCCTAACTATATATGGTGTATAACCTATGGTTTTTTCAGTGAATATATATATATATATATATATATATATATATATATATATATTACCTACTGGCGGTCGCCAGTAGGTATATATAGTTAGGATTTTTTCTCTATGGGATTTTTGAAAATTCTATGTCTAATAACTTTGGCGTTTGTGGACGGAATTGGCTGAAATGTTCAGGAAAATGGCACATTTTGGTTCTGAGCAGCCCTTGAAAATTTGGGGGGGGTTCGTCAAGGGGGGGCCGAGAAAAAAGGGGGGTCCCAAAACGTGTTTTTAACATTGAGTTTTCCATAGGGCGGTTGGCCTCACTTTTAGCCCGAACGGCTGAATGGATTTGCACGAAACTTGGCAAAATTGTAGGGACTGGTAGCCCGATGTGCCTTTGCTAGGTCTCAATATATGTGCTCCAGTGGATTTTGAGAAATTAACGTTCAAAAAAAGATATATATCTGTAACAGCGGACCGGGCAGCGCTCCGGTTCGCGGACTTTTCGCGGTACGGAGCTTTGTGAAGCGAAGCTGATTGGTTCTCCGGCGTCTGTGAACATTCCAAACAGTCCGTAGCGGCCGCCATCTTGTCTCTCGGTAGGATCGAGAGACAAGAGGAGGCCAAAGCGAAGGGGCAAATGACCATAAGGGGGCTTAGTAGATCCTCGCTGACCCCCTAGGTTTGATGTGGAGGTTTTAAAAGGGTCCCGCGGGGCAAAAAAAAAAAATAATAATAATAATCGAACGGCTGAATGGATTTGCACGAAACTTGGTAAAATATTAGGGACTGGTAGCCCGATGTGCCTTTGCTAGGTCTCAATATATGTGCTCCAGTGGATTTTGAGAAATTAACGTTCAAAAAAAGATATATATCTGTAACAGCGCTCCGCTTCGCGTAACGGAGGTTTGCGAAGCTGATTGGTTCTCCGGCGTCTGTAAACATTGCAAACAGTCCGTAGCGGCCGCCATCTTGTCTCTCGGTAGGATCGAGAGACAAGAGGAGGCCAAAGCGAAGGGGCAAATGACCATAAGGGGGCATAGTAGATCCTCCTTGACCTCTTAGGTTTGATGTGGAGGTTTTAAAAGGGCCCCGCGGGGCAAAAAAAAAAAAATAATAATAATCGAACGGCTGAATGGATTTGCACGAAACTTGGCAAAATTGTAGGGACTGGTAGCTCGATGTGCCTTTGCTAGGTCTCAATATATGTGCTTCAGTGGATTTTGAGAAATTAACGTTCAAAAACAAGATATATATCTGTAACAGCGCTCCGCTTCGCGGAGATAAAATTATATCTGTATTACCTAGCTGTTGCTAACACCAGTTAGCGACGGCTAGTAGGAGATAGCGACCATCTTGGGCCCCACTTTGCATGTGAGTGATATTTATCACTAATGACATGCAAAGTGGGCATGCCAAGATGTTAGCGTCTGGAAACAGTCGCTAACATCGCTATCTCCTATTATCAACTTTTGGAAATATTCGCGATAAGCGCGAATATCTCCAAAAGCTAGCACCTGCCCTGAGCAGTTCTTAGCCATGTTATCCAATGGGAGGTGGATAACATGGCTAAGAGCATTAGCTCGGTAATGCATGAATATCGCTGAGTTTTCAGCGATATTAATGCATTGCGGTCGTTTTTTATCGTATTTGCGATAAACCTTGATAATAGCAAGGTTTATCTGCGATAATTTCTGACGATGCTTAGCGGTAAAAAAATCGTTGCTAAGCATCGTTAGGGATA
Organism: Lissotriton helveticus; assembly: GCF_964261635.1. NCBI lineage: Eukaryota > Metazoa > Chordata > Amphibia > Caudata > Salamandridae > Lissotriton > Lissotriton helveticus. Next base: position 494,672,509 of record NC_136068.1, read on the forward strand.
AATATCGCTTAACTTTGGTAATATGCCCCAACGTCTGTTAACGTTCGATTCGAAGGAAATCAGGAAGTGTTGAAAAACATTGTCTGCGCCATCTTGTCTTTTTTCAAATGCCACACTTTTGTCGTGCACGGCAGCCATTTTAGATGCCTTGACCAGACCCACTCTGTGCACGCTGTCGATCCTTAGCATGGCTCCCCACCCTCGCAAGCATCTCCCCCAGGCAGTGGTCACCCCCGCTCTCTGTCTTATGCATGGGTAATAAACCTCCCCCCATCTGCGCTGCTCTTCCCTGAGAATCACACCCTGTGCCCGCCCGACACCTCCCTTTCGCCCTATTCACTACCGCACCCTCTGACACTCCTTTTCCTCTGTGTCCGATTGTCCAGGCCGGTCCTAGGGTATCAGCTAGCCCTGCAGATGTAGTTTATGGCCCCAGCTGTAAAGAATCACCCCTCTTCAAAGGAGTTATAGTAGATCAAGGCCCACACTCGATGAGATCCGTCACAGCAGACGCGTTCCTATTATCTGAAAACCATCCTGTATTGTGATTGGGGAGGGGACCGAGCCTGAAGCGGAAGATTCCAGGGATGACTCTTTGTACATCAAAGTTTTTACAATTATGTGTCACATTAAAAATATATAGCACTCCGACAAAGTAGTACGATTATAAAACTTTAATAACTTATAAATATATACAAGAAAACAAAAACAGTAATAACATATAAACATTTTTAGGGAAAAACAACGAAGTAGCGGTCGGCTGTGCGAATAGTCCCAACGCAGCACAACGTCCAGATTTCCGGCGTGGGGCGTCGCGGGGGGTGGGTCATCAGTAGCAAACTGTTGTGCGAATAGTTCCAAGGCAGCAGAACGATGGCACCAAGGTGATGTCCAGTAAGTTGCCGCACTGGTTTTGGTATCCTACAATGCTGCTCCGAATAACGGCGTGGGGCGCCCCGGGGGAGGCGGCGTGAACGGGCCTCCCCAGGTGGAGTCTCGTCTGTTGTAGTGGGGCGCCTCTTTACCGTTTCAGTTGCCATTCCGTCCGTTTTTGGTCCACTGTGTCAAAAGCCGCAATTCAGCTGAGTTGCGCCCACTCTTGCGGTGCAGCGATAGGCGGCTGTCACAGGACTCTCAAAATGGCGGCAGGCTGTTTCCTTTTTGGGCCTGGTCCACTGAAATGGCCCTGGGACACCTTGGAAATCGGACGCTTGTCTGCTAGGTCTTGGACCCCATTCTCGAAAGCGTCCCCTCCGCCTTGAGGATTCATCAAAAGTTTTGGGGGCCCCCGACTCCTGTAGGCTTCTGGTGGGGAGCGGTTGCCATGATTGCTCGCGGAATGACCACGACGGAGCTACGAGATGGTGGTGCTCTCATGCTGACGCCAGCTTCAGTCTGAAACATCCAGAAACAAGGTGGGGCTTTCATCGTTTGGGAAAAAAAGAAAAGTTTTCATCCAATGAAAAGTGTTGTTTTTAGGTCATATGATCAAGCCTTCCATCATTAGGAAACCAAAAGTAAAATGAACCAATGAAAAGTTTTATAAACAAGTCACATGACCTGTTATGCGGCATAGGGTATAAAATGCGGAGAAAATACGTTGGCACGTGAGGCGGCGTCAGTAGCGGACCGATGTGCGAATAGGCCGAAGGCAACACAACGCGCCAAGATCCGGATGGCACCGAGGTGGTGTCCAGCAAGTTGCAGCACTGGTGTGGCCATCCTACAATGCTGAAAGTCGGCGTGGGGCGCCCCGTTGGCCTATGAGTTTGCGTCAGTAGCGGACCGATGTGCGAATAGGCCGAAGGCAGCACAACGCGCCAAGAACCGGATGGCACCGAGGTGGTGTCTAGTAAGTTGCCGCACTGGTGTGGCCATCCTACAATGTTGAAAGTCGGCGTGGGGCGCCCTGTTGGCCTGTGAGATGGCGGCAGTAGCGGACCGATGTGCGAATGGGGCCAAAGGCAGCGCAACAATATTTTCGGAATAGAAGACACCACAAGGCGCTGAGATGCCAAGATCCGGATGGCACCGAGGTGGTGTCTAGCAAGTTGTGGCACTGGTGTGGCCATCCTACAATGGTAAAAGTCGGCGTGGGGCGCCCTGTTGGCCTGTGAGATGGTGTCAGTAGCGGACTGATGTGCGAATGGGGCCAAAGGCAGCGCAACAATATTTTCTGACTGACACCACAAGGCGCTGAGATGCCAAGATCCGGATGGCACCGAGGTGATGTCTAGCAAGTTGCTGTACTGGTGTGGCCATCCTACAATGGTAAAAGTCGGCGTGGGGCGCCCTGTTGGCCTGTGAGATGGTGTCAGTTGCGGACCGATGTGCGAATGGGGCCAAAGGCAGCGCAACAATATTTTCTGTATGGAAGATACCACTAGGCGTTGAGATGCCAAGATCCGGATGGCACCGAGGTGATGTCTAGCAAGTTGCTGTACTGGTGTGGTCATCCTACAATGCTGAAACTCGGCGTGGGGCGCCCCATTAGCCTGTGAGATGGCGTCAGTAGCGGACCGATGTGTGAATAGGCCGGAACCAGCACAAGGCGCCAAGATCCGGATGTCACCGTGGTGGTTTCATAGTTGAGAGGCACTTCATCTGCAGTGGGGCGCCGAGATCCGGATGGCACCGAGGTGATGTCTAGCAAGTTGCTGTACTGGTGTGGTCATCCTACAATGCTGAAACTCGGCGTGGGGCGCCCTATTAGCCTGTGAGATGGCGTCAGTAGCGGACCGATGTGTGAATGGGGCAAAGGTAGCGCAAGAATATTTTCTGAATAGAAGACACCACAAGGCGCTGAGATGCCAAGATCCGGATGGCACCGAGGTGGTGTCTAGTAAGGTGCACTGGTGTGGTCATCCTACAATGCTGAAACTCGGCGTGGGGCGCCCCATTAGTCTGTGAGATGGCGTCAGTAGCGGACCGATGTGCGAATAGGCCGAAGGCAGCACAACGCGCCAAGATCCGGATGTCACCGTGGTGGTTTCATAGTTGAGAGGCACTTCATCTGCAGTGGGGCGCCGAGATCCGGATGGCACCGAGGTGATGTCTAGCAAGTTGCTGTACTGGTGTGGTCATCCTACAATGCTGAAACTCGGCGTGGGGCGCCCCATTAGCCTGTGAGATGGCGTCAGTAGCGGACCGATGTGCGAATAGGCCGAAGGCAGCACAACGCGCCAAGATCCGGATGTCACCGTGGTGGTTTCATAGTTGAGAGGCACTTCATCTGCAGTGGGGCGCCGAGATCCGGATGGCACCGAGGTGATGTCTAGCAAGTTGCTGTACTGGTGTGGTCATCCTACAATGCTGAAACTCGGCGTGGGGCGCCCCATTAGCCTGTGAGATGGTGTCAGTAGAGGACCGATGTGCGAATGGGGCCAAAGGCAGCGCAACAATTTTTTTGGAATAGAAGAGACCACAAGGCGCTGAGATTCGGTTAGCACCGAGGTGGTGTCTAGCAAGCTATGCAGCTGAGTTGCGTGCGCACTTGCGGCGAATAGGTCGAAGGCAGCATAACAATGTTTTCTGAATAGAAGACACCACAAGGCGTTGAGATTCGGTTACCACCGAGGTGATGTCTAGCAAGTTGCCGCACTGGTGTGGCCATCCTACAATACTGCTCCGAATAACGGCGTGGGGTGCCCGAAGGGGGGGGGGGAGGCGGCGTGAACGGGCCTTCCTAGGTGGAGGCTCGTCTGCTGTAGTGGGGCGCCCCTTTACCGTTTCAGTTGCCATTCAGCTGAGTTTCGGCTGCTCTTGATGCTACAGCGACAGGCGGCTGCAACAGGACTCTCAAAATGGCGGCCTGTTCTTTGGATTTGGGCCTGGTCCACTAAAATGGCCCTGGGACACCTTAGAACTCGGACGCTCGATTTTTTTTTCCTTTCCTGTACATGCAAAAAAAGGTAAATGCCCGGTACGTTACACGCTTCATCTGCCACGATGAACTCTCCAGAGGAACCGAAAAAAAATATAGTTATGGTAACTATACCATGCATCGTCATATGGAGAGGTGGCACCAATTAATTATAGTGCTGCATAAAAGAGAGATTTGGAGGAGAACCCCTGACCTGCTAGTACATTCATCAAAGAAGTGGCACTGACAGCATCAGAGGCAAGGGAAACGGTCCCAAATATTTAGAAGAACTTTGGAAAGATTAAAATGACACGTTTAGATTGTGGCAAATTAATTTCATGTGGACAGATGAGTGTTACTCTAATAAATACAGCATATGAAATCATCATAGTCGATGGTTGGTAGAGACATTTTGACTATATCCTGGACCTGCCCGTCCTCGCCCAAAATGGCGCCGGAATAAATGGGACTCGTAACTCCTTGTTGTGTACTGGTTGCAGAACCTTGAAATCACGAGATACGTATGCAGTTTTGAAGCACATGGCGGGCGGGGACGAGAATTGATTGAATATTTCGACATCCCTATTGATATTAAGTTCTGATGTGTTATTGATTACTGTACTATTGAAAGTTCGAATTAACGTCACCCATGGTACTTGCCCGCAAATGTATATCTAGATAATTTTATTGTAACTGGCCCTGTCGTATTTTAATTATAAAATGTACGTCCACCGATTCCGTAACTGTTAGACACCTTAGTTCTTGCAACCTAATGGCCCGCCCGTTACGTTCCTCTACAGTGTAAATGTCTACTCATCATATACGATTACAGTTTGCTCCGTGGCCGGCCCACGTGGTTATAGGCTCGTATTTGTATAATGAAATTTTCACAATAAAGGTTTTTAAAAGAAAACATGGTAGTAGTATATACATTGGTAAAGTTTTTAATAATAGTCACTGTTTTAGAATCATTAAAAGGCAAGTGAAATAAAGCAGACCAATTACATGAAGGGTAAAAGGTATAATACGAAGGAACGCAGTAAAGATAAATGGTCAAGGGCTGTTGTGTTTTCTATTCCTGCAACATAAAGTGATCGATAAGAATCTCATATTCAGGCGTATCGCCGACTAAGACAGCAGGTCGACCCTCTTTTGCTCAACGGCTCCGTCATGGGACGAAGAAACGCTCTTTTTCTCGAAAAAAGAATATATTTTACTTGCAGGACAGTTGTAAATTTTCCGGGAAAGTACATTAGCCTGGAACATTATAACATATATTTAAGAAAAAATAATGTTCGGAAGTAATAAAAAGCGTAATTTTTAGGTCATATGACCAAGCCTTTCATCATTAGAATAAGAAAAGTAAAATGAACCAATGAAAAGTTTTATTAACAAGTCACATGACTTGTTATGCTTACGTTACGCGCTGCGCGCCCCGGATGACTTCCGGATGCGCTAACGCGGCGCGTCATATGACGCATTACGCGACAACGCAGGTCCAGAATATAGTCAAAATGTCTCCACCAACCAGCGGTCGGAACACAACCCCTTTCAGCAGGCTAAATAGTTCTGTTAAATGACAACAGAAGGGACAGGCAACAAGAACCATCAGTCAAAGAGGGGAGGGCTAGTTCTTCTCTACCGGGTTACATTGGGGCGCTACCGGAACTGATCGAATTGGTAGTCTACAGTGTTTCTGGATGTTTCAGACTGAAGCTGGGGTTAGCATGAGAGCAGTACCATTTCGTAGCTCCGTCGTGGCCATTCCGCAACCAATCATGACAGCCGCTCTTTATCGTTATTTTGGGCGGGGTGGGTGGCGGAGCCGAGCTGTTTTGCAGCCATCATTGTGTGGAGTTCAGTTCATTTCACTAGTTTTGTATTTGTCATGAGGGGTTGTTCCTAATGTTTCTATTTTAGCGAGGTCAAAAAGAGATCCCATTAGTGGCCTACTGATTTTGCTCGATTCCTTTTCTTTTTTTTTTACACGATTTTTCGTTATCTGCAAAGACTAAACAGAGTATTGCGACTCTGTGTTTGTTTGTAAATAGAGAATGAACCAAAGAGAACCAATTCTAAAACAGTAAATACTTGGATAACAATCAATCAAATGGAGAGAGAAGCAGGCACGACGTATTACAACGGGGGCAAAGGCCTGCGTTAACTACCCTTCACTATGTGCAAAGAGAGAGTACTCCTAATAGAAATGAGGGGGGGGGGCACCATTCAAAGCAGATCAGTGTGCATAAACACGAAAATGTTTTCACTTACCACGTACTTGACATTCGACAGCTTATGATATTTGCTATTAAAAAAACATTGAAATTCACTGAAAAACCATAGGTTATAGACCATATATAGTTAGGAATTAGCATTTACAAAACCTTGAAAATTCACTGAAAAAACCATAGGTTATAGACCATATATAGTTAGGAATTAGCATTTAAAAAACCTTATTTTACTCACACAAAACCATTGAAATTCCATATATAGTTAGTTGCACTAACTATATATCGCGCACCCGCAATCCACTGCTGATGATGTCACATATTACATCATTCATGACATGGTTAGTGACATCACTGATGACATCACTGATGACATCTCAAATGACATCACTGATGACATCACTGATGACATCTCATTTGACATCAATGACCACATCACTGATGATATCATTCATGTGACAATACAATGCATCTCCTCACATTTTAATATAACCTCTGTTTCACCCAGTGTTAAATACAGAGTATAATTTTTGGAACCATTGACACACCAATACTAGTTACTACATATGTACTCACTGATTCCTACGTCTACACACACATTCACTCATTCACCCATACAATCATTCATACATACAATCACTCATCTTTACAACACTATCATATGCACTCATACACCTATACAGACACTCACACTCTGCCACTCATCCATGGAGTTACTCACACACCTAGTCAGTCCTGTAAAGAATCAATGACACTTCCATTTTCTTGTCTATACAGTTAAACATAGAGCACCTTACATTTTCAAACATATACTAACACATACTTACCTTGTTATACAATCATTGATATAAGTACACATTGATCTGCACAGAGTCACACACCTCCCAGCCAGCCACACACACACTCAGTCTCCCATACAAATACTTGGACAATCAATCAATAACCCATATAGTTACTCATATAGCTACTGATCAACACATGCAGCAGTTTACAGAACAACAGACATAATGATGCACAAATTAAGACAGTTTAGTCACTAACCCATGCACTCAGTGAGACACATTTAATCACTCACTCATACAGTCAGTCATGCACCTACTAAATCCTTCGTCCAGACACTTATACATCCACTCATTCTTCAATATGTAAGACATATTTAAACTTTACAGAAACATAAAATCACTGGATGATGTCATCAGTGATGTCACTGACCATGTCATGAATGATGTAATATGTGACATCATCAGCAGTGGATTGCGGGTGCGCGATATATAGTTAGTGCAACTAACTATATATGGAATTTCAATGGTTTTGTGTGAGTAAAATAAGGTTTTTTAAATGCTAATTCCTAACTATATATGGTCTATAACCTATGTTTTTTTCAGTGAATATATATATATATATACACACACACACATACCCAATTTACAAACCCTATTTTGCGAGTCGGGAACCTATTACCGACTCGCAAAATATGGTTTGCGAGTCGCTATTAGGTAGAGGAGTGCCTAGGGCATCCCTTTCTAATAGTGAGTCTAATTGCAATGTATGAATGTTTTGTGACCGCCTTTGCGGTCGCAAAACACTTGCAGTTTACCACCTACTTCAAGTAGGTGGTAAGCCACTCGCAAATGGGAAGGGATCCCCAGGGGACACCTTCCCATTTGTGAGTGTCTGCGAAAATATTATTTAAGAGCAGACAGTGGTCCCTGGGACAACTGCCAAACAGAAACGTTTCGTTTTTCTTTTTCAAATGCATCCCATTTTCCTTTAAGAAAAACGGCCTGCATTTTAAAAAAAGCTGCTTTATTATAAAAGCAGTACAAAAGGGAGTGGTGAGGACGGAGCATGTGAGCCAATCAAATACTCACACCCAGTCAACAGATCTGGGTTTAATCCATCACCGTTCTTTAGCCCACTCTGCCACCCCAGTTCAGACATGGCCATATGCAAATCAGTCTGACCCTGTGCCTCATGGGCACAGTCCAGCCCGAACTGCCAAGCCATGCCTTTCCTGGACCGGATTCAAGCTTCCTAGGACCGGTTTCTGGCATTACAGCCGTCTTCAGCCAGGCTTGTTTGAATCCAGTGGCAAAGTGAGCAAGGGACTCATGTCTGAGCATACCCTGCCAACTTATGGCGAACAAAGCAGTACAAAAGGGGGTGGTGATGGATGGAGAATCTGAACCAATCTCAACACTTGCACCCAGTCAACAGATCTGGGTTTAATCCATCATCGTTCTTTAGCCCACTCTGCCACCCCAGTTCAGACATGGCCATATGCAAATCAGTCTGACCCTGTGCCTCATGGGAACAGTCCAGCCCGAACTGCCAAGCCATGCCTTTCCTGGACCGGATTCAAGCTTCCTAGGACCAGTTTCTGGCATTACAGCCGTCTTCAGCCAGGTTTGCTTGAATCCAGTGGCAAAGTGAGCAAGGGACTCACGTCTGAGCCTACCCTGCCAACTTATGGCGAACAAAGCGGTACAAAAGGGGGTGGTGATGGACGGAGCATCTGAACCGATCAAACACACCCAGTCAACAGATCTGGGTTTAATCCATCACCGTTCTTTAGCCCACTCTGCCACCCCAGTTGAGACATGGCCATATGCAATTCAGTCTGACCCTGTGCCTCATCAGAACAGTCCAACCGAACTGCCAAGCCATGCCTTTCCTGGACCGGATTCAAGCTTCCAAGGACCGGTTTCTGGCATTACAGCCGTCTTCAGACAGGCTTACTTGAATCCAGTGGCAAAGTGAGCAAGGGACTCACGTCTGAGCATACCCTGCCAACTTATGGTGAACAAAGCGGTACAAAAGGGGGTGGTGATGGACGGAGCATCTGAACCAATCAAACACTCACACCCAGTCAACAGATCTGGGTTTAAACCATCATCGTTCTTTAGTCCACTCTGCCACCCCAGTTCAGACATAGCCATAAGCAAATCAGTCTGACCCTGTGCCTCATGGGAACAGTCCAGCCCGAACTGCCAAGCCATGCCTTTCCTGGACCGGATTCAAGCTTCCTAGGACCGGTTTCTGGCATTACAGCCGTCTTCAGCCAGGCTTGCTTGAATCCAGTGGCAAAGTGAGCAAGGAACTCACGTCTGAGCATACACTTCCAACTTCTGGCGAACAAAGCGGTACAAAAGGGGGTGGTGATGGACGGAGCATCTGAACTAATCAAACACTCACACCCAGTCAACAGATCTGGGTTTAATCCATCACCGTTCTTTAGCCCACTCTGCCACCCCAGTTCAGACATGGCCATATGCAAATCAGTCTGACCCTGTGCCTCATGGGAACAGTCCAGCCCGAACTGCCAAGCCATGCCTTTCCTGGACCGGATTCAAGCTTCCTAGGACCGGTTTCTGGCATTACAGCCGTCTTCAGCCAGGCTTGCTTGAATCCAGTGGCAAAGTGAGCAAGGGACTCACGTCTGAGCATACCCTGCCAACTTATGGCGAACCAAGCGGTACAAAAGGGGGTGGTGATGGACACAGTATCTGAACCAATCAAACACTCACACCCAGTCAACATATCTGGGTTTAATCCGTCACCGTTCTTTAGCCCACTCTGCCACCCCAGTTCAGACATGGCCATATGCAAATCAGTCTGACTCTGTGCCTCATGGGAACAGTCCAGCACGAACTGCCAAGCCATGCCTTTCCTGGACCGGATTCAAGCTTCCTAGGACCGGTTTCTGGCATTAAAGCCGTCTTCAGACAGGCTTGCTTGAATCCAGTGGCAAAGTGAGCAAGGGACTCACGTCTGAGCATACCCTACCAACTTATGGCGAACAGAGAGGTACAAAAGGGGGTGGTGATGGACGGAGCATCTGAACCAATCAAACACTCACACCCAGTCAACAGATCTGGGTTTAATCCATCACCGTTCTTTAGCCCACTCTGCCACCCCAGTTCAGACATGGCCATATGCAAATCAGTCTGACTCTGTGCCTCATGGGAACCGTCCAGCTCGAACTGCCAAGCCATGCCTTTCCTGGACCGGATTCAAGCTTCCTAGGACCGGTTTCTGGCATTAAAGCCGTCTTCAGACAGGCTTGCTTGAATCCAGTGGCAAAGTGAGTAAGGGACTCACGTCTGAGCATACCCTGCCAACTTATGGCGAACAAAGCGATACAAAAGGAGGTGGTAATAGACGGAGAATCTGAACCAATCAAACACTCACACCCAGTCAACAGATCTGGGTTTAATCCGTCACCGTTCTTTAGCCCACTCTGCCACCCCAGTTCAGACATGGCCATATGCAAATCAGTCTGACCCTGTGCCTCATGGGAACAGTCCAGCTCGAACTGCCAAGCCATGCCTTTCCTGGACCGGATGCAAGCTTCCTAGGACTGGTTTCTGGCATTACAGCCGTCTTCAGCCAGGCTTGCTTAAATCCAGTGGCAAAGTGAGCAAGGGAGTCAAGTCTGAGCATACCCTGCCAACTTATGGCGAACCAAGCGGTACAAAAGGGGGTGGTGATGGACAGAGTATCTGAACCAATCAAACACTCACACCCAGTCAACAGATCTGGGTTTAATCCATCACCGTTCTTAATCAGCCTGACCCTGTGCCTCATGGGAACAGTCCAGCCCGAACTGCCAAGCCATGCCGGTCCTCGGAAGCTTGTTTTTGGTCCAGGGAAGGCATGGCTTGTCAGTTCGGGCTGGACTGTTCCCATGAGGCACAGGGTCAGACTGATTTACATAAGGCCTTGTCTGAACTGGGGTGGCAGAGTGGGCTAAAGAACGGTGATGGATTAAACCCAGATTGTTGACTGGGTGTGAGTGTTTGATTGGTTCAGATGCTCCGTCCATCACCACCCCCTTTTGTACCACTTTGTTCGCCATAAGTTTGCAGGTTATGCTCAGACGTGAGTCCCTGGATTCAAGCAAGCCTGGCTGAAGTCGGCTGAAATGCCAGAAACTGGTCCTCGGAAGCTTGTTTCCGGTCCAGGGAAGGCATGGCTTGGCAGTTCGGGCTGGACTGTTCCCATGAGGCACAGGGTCAGACTGATTTGCATATGGCCATGTCTGAACTGGGGTGGCAGAGTGGGCTAAAGAACGGTGATGGATAAACCCAGATCTGTTGACTGGGTGTGAGTGTTTGATTGGTTCAGATGCTCCGTCCATCAGCACCCCCTTTTATACCACTTTATTATAAAAGCAGTTACAGACATGGTGGTCTGCTGACTCCAGCAGGCCACCATCCATGGGAGTGCTAGCCATTACTAAAGGGAATCGCTAGCAGTGTCTGTGACACTGTTGTGCATTGCATTTTGCGAGTGGCAAATGGTGAGTCGCCAAAGGACTCAATTTGCAAGCTGCAAAATGTAAGGGTCGTACAACAGGCTCATAGTTTCCATAGGAAGAGCATTTTTTTATTTGCCAATATTTTGGCGTCATTTGATGAATCCTTGCAAAATTTTCAAAACTAGTTCGAGCTCACTTAAGCTGCTGTCTTGAAAGTTTCAGGGTGATCTGTCAAGTGGGGGTCGAGAAAAATGGAGGTATCCAAAAACACATTCTCCCATTTTAATTTCCATAGGAACTTTAGACACAGCTGCAGCCCGAACTGCTGAACGGAATTACACCAAGTTTGGCAGACAGGTAGCTGTTCGTCTACAAAGCGCCCTTTTTGTAAAATGGTGTAAATCCATTCAGTAGTTTTTTTAATTTAATGAAAAATCACAAATTATATATTTAGGGACGCCGAGGTTCCGAGACCTCTCCTGATCTAGTGCTGAGATCTGGTTGGCTGCCAACACTTCAAACCATGAAGTGATGGCAGCCATCTTGGGACTTGGCTTGAGCCGAGTACCACAATTTATTTTAAAGAAAAGGTAGCAGGGTAGTAATACCCTGACCCTCTAGACCTCCTGAAGGGGTCCCCCCAAAATATTTTAGAACACATTTTGGCGGGAGCCGCAAAATTGTAAAACAAAACGGGATCCTGCTGCTTTGTTAATTATTCAATCCCAGCTGGGCAAGGTCCTGGGGCATTTTCCAAATAAAAAAGAAGGCGTACGGGTTCCCCCTCCTGGGACTTATTATTCCCCGGAGACCACTACCTCCGTTTGTTTGCAAAGGAATGCGAGGAAGACCTGTACAACCTCATCCGCTGCCCCAGGGGCTGCCTCTACCCCGGGGATTTATTTTAAAACAATGCAGGTGCCACGCAGACCCCCTGCTGTGCTGAGGTCCACCACTGAGCTGAGGTTCACTTTAATGAAACCTCCTAGCCCCAGGGACCACCACCTCCTCAGGCCTTTTCTCAAATTGAATGCAATGGGCCACGCAGGCCCCGCCTGCCCCGGACCGCCACCTCCCTGGAATAAATATAAGGAAGGAGGGGGGGCCACACGGCCCCCCCTCCTGGAGCCATAGATGGCCCTAGGGACCACCAACCCACAGGACCTGCTCCTACTTTGTCCCAGGAGGACCACACCGGGGACATAGCTGTTTGCTATGGCTTGGCAAGAGCTTTACTGCTCGCGCAAAGCCAGAACAAATGCTCCGCTTCTAGCAAGCAGGAACATTGAAAATGCTCTCACTTACTGTAAGCAAAGCCAAATTGCTTTTGCACAGAGGGAGCTGTATGTTTAGCAGCTCCCTCTGTGTGAAAGCAATGCCGGCATCCACAGGAGGTGGGGTGCCTGCAGGGATTGCTGCGGCCTTCAGGCTCCCCCCGTGGTCCCCATCAGTGCTGAGTGGGTGACCTTGGTGGGACCAAGGCACTCACAATAGAGGCTGGGTCCCAGGGGATGGGGACCCGAGGGCCAAAATTGGCCTGGGGAGGGGAGCCACTCTGCCCCCTCCCAATAATTAAAACAAATACATTGTTTTTTAAAGTCTGGATGCCACCAGGATGCACATTTACAGAGTGGTGGAGAAAGGGGGCATGGCCTCCAAAGTCCTCTCAGCAATCACGCTCTCTGGGACTTACTGGAGGTAACAGGAGAGCTTGTTGGCCCCCAAGGACCCGCAGCATCCAAGGGGACTTCATCTCTCAACCAACAGCGCACCAGGAAGCGTGTTTGCAGAGTAGTGAACACCTCTCAGCAATCCCGCTGTGTGGGACTTACTGGAGGTAACAGGAGGCCTTGTTGGCCCCTAAGGACCCTCTGCAGCCAAGGGGACTTTATACCCCAACCAGATGTGCGTCATGAGGCGCACTTGCAGAGTGGTGGTGAAAGGGAGTGGGGCATCCTGTCAGTTTTTTTCATACTTTTTTTTTATTTATTAGGGGAGGAGTCTGCATGGCTGCCCCTTCCCTGGGCCATTTTCGGCCCCTGGGTCTCCTTCCCGGGCAAGGCCTTTTTTCAATGGGGAAGGGGGCTCCTCCCCCATTGACATCCAGACATAGTTACCTGAGCAAACTATAACTTACACCTTCGCAATGCACTGCTTATGACCTCACATATTACATGGTCAGTGACATCACTCATGACACCACTGACGACATCTCAAATGGCAATACTGATAGCATCACTGATGACATCCTCAAGTGAATATAAGTGTTTTATACTAACCTACTACAAAAGTTAAATTAGAATGCTAGGTGCACTACCACTGAGTGATACTACTTCTAACATATATTAAGTAAGTAGCTGTGTGACTGTATGTATCCTTGTGGGTATTGGTGTGTAAGTGGCTGTATGGGTGTGTCTGTGTGTATGCCATTATAATCCCACTGTTGCTCTCCATGGTGTGTTGTGTTTCCAGTGCCCATCCCACCTGCTCCCTTGCCCCCTGCCCTCTGTTTTACATGTGCAGACCCATATTCCCTGCCTCCTGCCTTGTCTGGTCCGTTGTCATGCCCATGCCCCCTCCCTCCTGCCCTTCATGGTCCTTTATGCTGCAACTGTCTTTCCTGTCTGTCCCATGTGGTCAGCTTGCTGCCCTTGCCTCTTTCCCCTCTTCGCTCTGTTGTCAAGTCCATGTGCATTGCCCTGTCCCCTCCCTGTTGCTTTCCATGACCCATTGTGCTACACTCCCGTCCTACTTGCTCTGTGTGGTATATTGTGCTTCTGCAACCTCTGACACCTGCCTTGTAAGGTCATTTTGGTACCCCAGCCCATCTCCCTTCTGCCCCTTGTTATCCGAGTCGATGTCCCTATCCCATTTCTTGCCAACATTTTGAATTTGGTAAGAGGGAGCATTTTGAAAAATAAACCTGGAGAAATGATTTTCCCCATTCACTTGAGTTGAAAAAGAGGAGATTTTAGGCAGGTGACAGATAAAATAAAGCCCTTTTGAGCCTAAAAACAACAGAAGTCTCCTGCCTGAATCTGGTCTGTTGGCATGAATGGTTGTACTGCAAATGCCTCTTCATACTGCCCTCAATGGTCTTTTATATTGCCACAGCCTCTCCTGCCTGTATTGAATAGTTGCTTTGTTGCCCCTTCCCCCTTTTCCCCTGCCCTCCCATGGTCTGTTGTGCTGCCACTGCCCTCCGCCTGCCCAGCGTTGCCAACTTGTTGCCTCTGTACCATCCTTCATGAGAAGATCTTATTCCCATAGAAATTATAATTAGTGCCCTAAACAACTAGAATGAATACATATTTTCTGGGTTCTCAAATAGTGGCAAAGCACTTTTTTTTAGAAAATTTGCTGTCTTTATGTATTTATTTATCCAGTTGATCACTTGATTATGCGTTAAACTTAAGGGAGGGGATATGGCTTTACCGCTAGAGCTGCAGACTTTGCAACTGGGTAACAAGGTTCATGTTTCCACATCAGATCAACATCCTGCGGTTTTGGGCAAATCACTTAATCTCCCCATGCCTATACCAAAATGGACTTGTCCTTGTGTAATGTAACTGATTCTCATGTAAAGCACTCTATTTCCTTTGGGTCAAGTCTGCGCTACATAAAAGTGCAAAAAAAATATATATATTGTTTTACACACATCTGTCATTGGGCAACACTTAGGCTACATTTTGGTGGCATTTGTGCTATAGTTTTGCTCTTTTTTCTCTGGTGCTGAAATTCCCTAATATGCTCATTTACTGCAGTGGCCTTAATAGAAAATGCTTTCAGTTTTACACTTCGATTCCATCAAGATGGCCTTCAGTTGTGCCACAGTTTTGGCATAAATTAAGAATATTAGCCCTTTAGTTGCTCATTAGATCACTGTAGTAAAGCTCCTGATCACCATGGAGTTAACTGTCAGTCTGCTACTGGCGTTGAAAGTGCATATCTGCATGGCAGAATGTTTTATTGAAATAAAAGCGGAAGATATTTGAGAACTCACTTAATATGTGTCCTAACTTTTTTTCGACAGCACTAACCATAATTATTTCTATGACAAAATGAACCCCTCATTTTGTTACTTTCTAAATTAAATGTTTTACGTTTTACCAATTTGATTCAATGAACATCAAGCAAAAAGTCAGGAGAAGGTGTCTAAAAATCGTAAATTGTAGGATCACAGTGTTTTGTGGATATTAAATCAAGTAAATTGGAACAGAGGAGTATAAGTGACAAATAGTAAGTAGGCAAAGTACAGCCAATACAACACAACTGTATAGCCATGAACAAACAAAAGTAAAAATTGCATTCACAAGCACGGATGCCTGAACTGCAATCACTCACACATCGCTCATGTCATGCCCATATCGCCGAGATGCTGCCACTGCCTGGGGTGTTTGGGATTTGCTGTCCCAGGAAGCCGTGATGTGATGGTCTGAGGAGGAGGCGCAAGATTCCCGCGCTGTGCACATAAAGGTGCTCCCCATCTCCCGTATGACACACGTGGCCCGCGCCATGGCAAAGCCTGGGCCAAGGGCGGGCCGGTCCATGCCAGTTAGACACAGGAAGAGGCTGGGCTGTCGTCGTCCCCTAAACTCTCCACCCCCCCGGTTGTTTGACTTCAGGGTTAGATCTTGCCTTGTTGCCCTTGCCTCGCTGCAAGCCAGGAGCAGGAGTACCTTTTGAGCTATTTGGAGAGGGCTACGACAGGGCATGTACTTGGAGGATTTTGGGACTTGGACCAGGTAGGGGAACCTATACATCGCCGTTTCTACGACTGAACGGTGAACTGTCCTCCTTTTATACATCCAGTTCTTAGGGTTCAGGTCCTTGGCTGGTGCAAGGAACACTGTTAGCAGTGGTTTATGCACCCTTGCTTCTCTACCGACGACCCCCCTTGTGTGTTTATATCATTTCCTTTTAGTGGTATTATTGTTTTGCTTCTTTGTCTCAGGTCACCAGTTCTTGTACAGCTCGTGTAGCCTGCAGGATGCATTTGGGGTTACATTTCCCTCAATAGTTTGGTCTGTTATAATGAGGAAACCTAAAGAGCGAGTGAATACTGTGTCTACCATGGACGCCTCCCTGCAGCGCTCCGTAGGAGTTCTGGACAAGGAAATTGAGTATGCTACTCGTCGTCTTTCTCGATCCCCTGTAATTCAGCCCCCTCAAAGCGCCTCTGTGTTTTCAAGTCCAGATATCACCTAACAAGTTCCCACTCCCAATTGTGTGCTCATGGATAAGAATGAAGATGGGGTCGTTTGTTCATTCTCGTCGACCCCCTCTCATCAGTGGAGTGTGCGACTACTGTATATCCAGACAAAGTCAGTAGCTCTTGGTGCAGGGAAGGATGCAAGGGCAAAGAGGAAGTGCCCCTTGATCGGGAGTAATGCTAAACGTAGGAAGAACATTGGCTCGCACCCCAGTCCCTCAGACCCTACGGTTGTGCCCAGTCCGGACCTCGTGACTTTCCTTGATGCTTTAAAGGTATCGATGTTAGCAGCACTGGATTCTAAATTAGACCCCATTCTTCACCGTTGTTCAGCTATTGAAAAGGATCTTAATAAACTACTACAGTATTGCCCATTTTTCCTTTGGGCCCAACAGTCCCCTCCCACAGTGCGTGTCATGGTGGGCAGGAACTTGGTTCTAAATGTGGTGCACCCCAGACTTTACGCCAGTTCATACCAGAGGGTGCAACCCAGCACACCTGCCCAGAGAAGCATCCTGCCCGCTCTTTAATATCAGATTGAACATGACACCATCATTGGCATCAAGTTCTAAGGATGGGGTTTCTTTACATCCCAGGGTGAACCTGATCCCAGGAACTGCTGCAAGCACGTCCGCTATGATGTCTGGCAGAGTGATAGATGACACTTGCTCGGGGGCATTCAGCAATTCTACTCCAAGACCATGTACTTTACATCTGCGACCTGATTGACTCTCTCAGGGCACAAAGGAAGATTTCGTCCAACTTAAG
The DNA here is from genome assembly GCF_964261635.1 of Lissotriton helveticus. Classification (NCBI taxonomy): domain Eukaryota; kingdom Metazoa; phylum Chordata; class Amphibia; order Caudata; family Salamandridae; genus Lissotriton; species Lissotriton helveticus. Next base: position 494,689,839 of record NC_136068.1, read on the forward strand.
AAAAAAGTTATGCATTGGTTGAACTCCAATGTTGCAACAGATTTGCAGGTAGAAAGTCACATCATTGTGGTGAGTAGAACATCTTGGGTGGTCAGAGTAAAGAAGGACTGGGATGGGGATTGTGTTACCATCAACTTTAACAGCCCTTATGTGGTGAATAGAATCTTAAGTATTCTGGGGGTCTTAACTCTGCTATCGTGGCTCTTCTCTAGGTTACTTTTATAGGCCCCAGATTCACCCATTTTATCCATCTGGAATTCTTCAGGGGCGGCCTTTAGATTTGGAGTAGGGGAGTCACCAGGAGGCAACTCCAGGAATAGTTACAGCCAACAGGTTTGCGCCATTGAGTTTTCTAGAGTGCTGTGACTGACTGAGCACAGTTCCTTCAGAACCAAATGTTCTTTCAACACAGTGCCCTGTTGGGCTCTTGGGATTGGACCACTCAGAACACAAGGGGTGCAACTTAATTTCCTGGAACATCGCAGGGCTGGCGTGCAAGTTTAACGATGCAGAATGGGAGCTTTTTGTAAAAAGGTTTGACATGATCTGCCTTCAGGAGACATGGGCCTACCAAAAATTGTTATTGTCTGGAGGTCTATAAAGCTTTTTTTTGAGAGTCACCCCTTCTATAGTGGGAAGAGCTAAGGGGGGTTTGGTTAGCTATGTTTCTTAAGCAGTTCAAGACGATTCTGTCATGTTGCCCCCAGATTTCCCAAACTTACAGGCCTTGTTGTTATCTAGTGGGACAAAGAAGTTATTGCTTTAAAATTTAAAAAAATGCAGTAGCCTCCCTGCCTGAAGTATGTAATATTTCACAGCTGTTTTTTTTTGGAGAAATATGACAAGCTGCACTGTTCTAATGTTTTTATAGCAGGAGGTGTTAATGTCCATTTGTGTGGGGACCCAAAGCTTGAGGGGGTCAAATATGTGGGATGTGCACGCCATAATGGCTTGCACATGAAACATACCTATCAGGGCTGTATATTTAACACCATTATGAATGAATTTGACTTAACCTCAACCATGAACAGGTTGACGCCGGACAAGAAGAACGTTGTCCCCACCTTCACTGGGAGATGGTGTGAGTGTTTTATTGATTTCATTTTTGTTTCTACAACTTTTTATCTTATATTAGGGATTTTACCATCCAGGTGAGCGTGTATAGTGACCACAATCCGGTGTGTATTTCGACTGGTTGGCCCCGGGTAGTACAACCAATCAAAAATGGAACCAAGGGCTCCCTGATTGCTGTAGAAGGGGGAAGGAGACTCAAGTGGGCTCAGAGTATCGCAGACCAGTTTTATGAGTCCCTGCTTACTCAGTGCCACAAGTAGTTAGCCACATGCGGCGGTGAAACCAATAGATATCCTGGAGGCTTTTGGTAGTATGTCAGGAGTTATAGCTAATCTATATTACAGGCCCTGGGTAAGCGCTTGTCACATATAGGCCCTAGATGGTTTGACTCCGATTGCTCCTGTGACTCCCGGAGATTAAAGGAAGCTCTGAGTACTATACCAAGGGATCCCTTGGTAGTCCAGGGATATTGTAGACGATTTAAAGCTACCTTGGCAAATCGTAAATCGGCCTTGAAAGAGGAGGTCTGGTCAGATTTGCTGGAGGCCAGTACCCTGAAGAATAGCTCCAAGTTCTGAGCATTATCTACGATCTCTTTTTGGCAGCAGATAGTGCCAATTTACTGGATGCCCATATCACTGAAGTAACTTCAGTGGACTGAGTAAGCCACTTTGCGGGTATGTTTCAGACGGACCATAGTTTTAGGGAAGTTCAGTTCATTGCAGAGGGTCAATCCGAGGTTATGTTTATAGCAAAGGAAGTAAGAGCAGGCAAACTGGGGCTCTCTAAAAACAAGTCCCCAGGCCCTGTGGGATCCCTCAAGACCTTTATATTTTGAATCGTGGTTGTTCAACAGTGGACCAGAGTTGAAATCTCTAAAAGGTCTTAAATAAGTACACCATCGCCTGCTCTGGCACCATCTACCTAGCTTTCATGGATCTGTCTTCCACGTTTGACCGAGTAAACAGCCGAGTGAGTAAGTCCTGAGGCGGAAAGCCGGGACTCTGCTTTGTACAATCTCTGATGTTTGCGCTCTGGTTCTGATTTTAACTTTTGTCATACATTGTATGCTTGAAATGATTATTTTTCTACTTTCGCCCAGAATTTTAAAAAACTAACTTTCATTGCCATTGCGCACTCGGCGCTTACATTTGATATATTACCTGCCTCTTTTGTAGCGCGGTAGCCCCCACCACAGACGATTAAGGTCTGGCTGGGCTGACTACTTTGGGCGCCATCTTGTGTGAGGCGAGGAGCCGGCGAGCGGTCTAGTGCTCGGCCCCTCCCGCCCCACAAGCTTAAAATCACCGGCGTTTCACTCACTCGGCGATTGACAGCCGAGTGAGTAAGTCCTGAGACGGAAAGCCGGGACTCTGCTTTGTACAATCTCTGATGTTTGCGCTCTGGTTCTGATTTTAACTTTTGTCATACATTGTATGCTTGAAATGATTATTTTTCTACTTTCGCCCAGAATTTTAAAAAACTAACTTTCATTGCCATTGCGCACTCGGCGCTTACATTTTATATATTACCTGCCTCTTTTGTAGCGCGGTAGCCCCCACCACAGACGATTAAGGTCTGGCTGGGCTGACTACTTTGGGTGCCATCTTGTGTGAGGCGAGGAGCCGGCGAGCGGTCTAGTGCTCGGCCCCTCCCGCCCCACAAGCTTAAATGGTTCCCTTGGGCCGGAAGCGCAGCGGACGAGCGCAGCGGGAGCGCCGACTTCGCGCCGAAGTCGTGCCAAAGTCCTGCCCGTCTGCGCCCATCCGCGCCAGGCCGGGACCAGGGGCCACGTGCTCTGATCCTCCTCATATCAGATATTCACGTGTGGCCTTATTGAGTCTCCAACCATCCCCCTGCACATTTGGCCCTAGCCTGAATTGTCTGGATGCACCACTTAAATGTCCTAAATGTGCTCTTACGCTTGACTCTGTTCCCTCGGGCACAGACTCCTCTTCATCCACTTTCTGGGACACTCCGTCTACCATATATCAGGTCCCTTTTACTAAATCGAAATGCCCTGATTTGAATTTTATGAGCATTAATTGTCGATCTCTCCCTAGGCACAGGAGAGATATTTTTGACCTCCTTGAGTCATCCAGCCCAGCAGCCATGTTCGTCACAGAAACATGGCTCAACGAGAGCTCTGGCCCTGACATCGCCATGGCCCTCCCCAACAACTACACCTTTGTGGGGAGAAATCGTGTTCTCAAGGAGGGTGGAGGGATTGCTGTCATTTTTAAAAGAGAGTTTTCCTGTTTATGGGAAGACCTGGACTTTCCAGGTTGCGAAGCAGGTCTCTTTAAACTTCTTCTTTCCCCCTCTTTCACTCTGACAGGAATCCTCATTTATCGGCCCCCTGGTTCAGCCTCAGCATGGGCCTCTGCTCTTCCTGAGCTTATTGCCCCTTTGATTTTACAATCCACTAATCTCCTTATAGTGGGAGATCTAAATATTCATTTTAATCAAGCATCTTGCCCCATAAGCACACGCTTATTACTGGACTTGGCCGCCTTGGATCTCCACCTACTTAATTCCGGCCCTACTCATAAAGCCGGTAATCTATTAGATCCCCTTATTTCAAATCTTAAATGTATTACTTATCACTCTTCCTCTCCTGTTATCTGGTCCGATCATTTTGTTATTGATTTTTCAATTAGGATATCCACTCACAATTCTTCTACTGGTCTAGACCCCCATAAGGCCAGCAGGAATTGGAAACGACTAGACAAGGATAAGCTGAACACCTACCTTGACACCTTCAAACCCACGTGCCCTATCATCACCACGAAGGATGTGTCTGTCGTCAGTTCCTGGTTGACATCAGCCCTAGACTTATGTCTTCCAACTCAGAGAAATAAATCACAGATCCACCATCCTCCGGCTCCCTGGTTTAATGAGGCACTTCGCCTTGAAAAATCATGTTGTAAGAAATTGGAACGCATTTGGCGCTCCAATTACTGTGCGACTAGTAAAATAAGATATAAGGACGCTTTGCGAGCCTACCACTCTGCCTGTGACACCGCCAGAGCTAATTACGCCAATATTACCATACTTAACGCTCAAAATCGGCCAAAGGCCCTGTTCAAAGTGGTAAAAGATCTTTCAGGCATGTCTTCTGTGCCTAAAGACCCTAGTCTGGACACAACTCAATGTAATGCCTTGGCAACTTTCTTTCTGGAGAAAATAGATAAGATTTACGCTATTTTCGATGCTACTCCCACGGTTCTCTCTGCTTCCGTGTCTCATTTGCCTAATCTTGTTCCTACTGATACTGTCAATCTAACTATTACTGTTCCTTCACTGCACTTTTGGGAGCCGATTTTGCTCTCACTTTTTCAAAACTATCTTAAGGAAATTAAATCCGGATCTCCCCTTGATTCTATGCCTCCACAAATACTGCGTACTCTGGACCCAGCCATACTTCAAATCATTCTAAATCTCCTAAATGCTTCTCTGGTTGAATCTACGGTCCCTAATGAATGGAAGCATGCGATGGTGGTTCCATTGATAAAAAAGGCTAACGCAGACCCAAATAATCCTTCCAATTTTCGCCCTATTTCTTTACTTCCCTGCTATTCCAAGGTTCTGGAAAAACACGTTAACTCTCTTCTTACTTCTTACGTTGAATCCTCTAATCTTTTACATTGCTCTCAATCTGGGTTCAGGGCTGGCTTTTCCACCGAGACTACACTCCTCGGTGTCTCTGAGACCATCAGAAAACAGGTGGACAGCGGGGAGACTGTGGCACTCATTCTGCTAGACTTGAGTGCCGCATTTGACACCGTCTCCCATTCCATCTTGCTGTCTACCCTGAATTCTGTGGGTATCACTGGCCCTGCCCTGGCCTGGATTGCTAGTTTTCTTTCTAATCGCACCTTTCAAGTCTTTTCTTCTTCGTCTGTCTCTTCTATCTTTTCTTCCTCTCACGGTGTCCCCCAGGGGTCTATTCTCAGTCCTCTATTCTTCAATCTCTACGTGAGACCTCTTGCCTTTTTGGCAGAGCAAGCAGGTCTCACGATATATTCTTACGCAGATGACACACAAATCATTTATTCATTATCTACCAATAAACACCTTCCGACGTCCTCTCTTCGGTCCGGGTTGGAGCAAATCGCCAACTGGATGCACAGTCATAAATTAAAATTGAATGGCGATAAAACTGAGCTACTTTTATTCGGTCCTCTCACCTCTCTCTGGGGCCCTCAACATTGGCCTCATCAGATGGGTCCTACTCCTACCCCTTCAGCCTCAGTTTGCAACCTCGGGGTCTCTTTTGACAACCAACTGTCATTTAAACAACATGTTGTAAAAGTCTCTGCCACCTGTACTACCATCATAAGATGGCTGAGAAAAATCACATGGATGCTCCCAGCTGATACCCTGAGGATTGTAGTCCAGGCCCTTGTCACCTCTCGCATGGACTACGGGAACATTCTGCTTCTGGGTGCTTGTAAGGAGGTAACAAGGAAATATCAGGTGGTCCAGAATATGGCAGTTCGCCTCCTCTGTAACTTGCCGGCCAGGGCATCGGCCTCTATCCATCTGCTCAAGTTGCACTGGTTGCGCATGGAGAACCGAGTAAAATTTAAAGCTCTCTGTATAATGCACCACATTAAAATGGGTAAAGCTCCCAAATATCTTTCCTCTTTAGTCCAGCACTATGTCCCCTCCCGTACACTGAGATCCTCCACTCAAAACAAATTTCTGATCCCTCGGGTCAATAGAGCTAAAATGGGCGGCCGCTCGTTTGCTCTACTGGCACCGTCCTTATGGAACTCCATGCCTCAATCTCTACGATCTGAGTGCTGCTACCTTACATTCCGTAAAGGAATTAAGACCTGGCTTTTTAATACTTAAGTTGTGTCCTGATTTTCTCTTAAACTTACTCACTCTTTGTTTTTCTTTAGCGCCGGGAAACCTTCGGGTAGCTGCGCGCTTAACAAATGTAATTATAATAATAATAATAATAATAATAATAATAATAATAATAAACAGATCCAAGCTTTGGCAGATGGTGCTTTCTATCACCATCAACATTGTCCTGTTTTTAAGGGATCTTCATAGAGATACCAAAGCTGTAGTTCACTGTTCCAAAGATCTCAAAGTCACTCACGAGTTTTCTATCCAGAGAGGGGTTCATCAAGCGTGTATTCTTGCCCCTTTTTTTTTTAGCCTGTATCTCAATAACCTAGAGCAGGTCCTCTTGAAATTAAAAACTGGCTATCCCCAGGTAGGAAAGCAAAGTTTACATGCCCTACTGTATGCTGATGATGCTGTCTTCATGGCAAGGACAGCGAGTGGTTTACACTCTTGGTTGAACTTCTTTGTTTATTTTATGGAGGACCTTGACCTGTTGGTCAAAAGCAGCAAATTGTTTATAATACAGTTGGGCCTTCGCCCAGCTAAGTCTTATTTATTTATTTACATTTATGGTAGGGGCTCCGCCGGTCCCTTGGACCGATGTTATTTCCTACCTAGCGGTAGTGTTTTAATACAGCCTTGAATTGGGGCCCCTTGATAAGTCGAAAGAAAGAAGATTTTGTCAGGTCTATGCCATTGTTTTAAACTTTGCCTCTAGACTGGGTAGTGGACCCATCGGGCCCTGTTTCACACTTACAAGGCCAAATGTACCTCTACGGTTTATTATGGCAGTGAGATCTGGGGCTACATCAAGCACAATGTATTGCAAACTGTTGAAAATACCTTATTGAGATAGGTGCTCTGCTTACTGCATGGTATACCATGATTTGTAGCACACAAAGAAATAGGAATGGCCTTTCTTTCAGATGTGTTGGATTATCGTCCTTTATTGTTGTGGATGAAAATCTGGCTCAAGAAGGGAACTACCCTCAGTAAGGACGTTTTAAGGGACTGTCTTACTCTTGATCATTTTAATCGTATTTGCTGGCTCAAGAATGTTAGAGAAAGTTTTATCAGCTTGGGAAGGGCAGATGTATTTGAGAACCCGGAGAAAATCTGCAGGAGGGACCTGTATTGGTTGAAGGAGAATGTTTTTAAAAAAGCGTATATAGGCCAGAGAAGGAGTGGAGCTAAGGAAGCCCAGTGTTTGTGCGTATTCTATACTGAAAACTATGCTATTAACTGAGCCCTATTTATTATGGTTTAAAAGTAACCACAAAAGTTTTTTATTGACTAGATTTAGTTTGGACCTCTTTCATTATCTTTTGGCCCACCTCCATGGGCGCATAAAGGGCAGAGCCACCCACCTTGTGGTTGCGACGGGAAGTCTCCACAGGACATGACGCATTTTTTTATGTTCTGTAGCTTTTATGAGGTACTAATAAAGTCTTTTATTATTCCTATACTTAATAAAGAACGTTTTATGCAGGTTAGACCCACTTTTATCTTTTTACAACTGCTTTCAAGCAGCTATGTATTATATGTTCTTAGCTTTTTAATGGCTGCAATTAGGCTCTGCTCCAGTTGTGATCAAATTTTATGGACATATCTTGGGCATTGTGGTGATACGAGATCCTTTTTAATAAAGTCCCTGTCTTCTATTTTGCCCTTTATGGGGTCATGATGGATAATTTTATTGTCTTTGATACAGTATTTGTTGTTAACTCTCTATTTTATGGGGCAATGCTGACATCCTTTTCTTTTTGGACTTTGCTTCTTTTTTTGATATAGCTCCTGTTTTTTAATTTAGTTTTTATGGGGCTAGGGAGGAGTACTGTACTGCTCCTCTTTTATCACTCAATGCTAATTTGTATCCGTGTTGTTTGACTTTTATGTTTTTCTTTGTAAAAAACGAATACAGTTTTGTTGATGATTAAATTAGAGCAATCTCAGTGTTTTTTGTGGATATCAGATAATGCGGATATTGGATAATTGTCAAAGTATGAATCAAGCCAAAAGCATTTTATTGCTCTGGTCACCTAAAAACAAACATTCTGTCTGGAATTAACATCTAATTCAAAAATAACATAGATGTATCAAAAACATGTTGAATGTAAAAAAACATGGAAGACAGCAGCAAAATAGAAAAAACATCATGGTCAACAGGTCACACCTCAATCAATTAGAAAACTGTTCCTTTCAGGTAATAGCCCATACAACAAGACAAACAATTTTATAAACCATCACACAGATATTTAGGTATCTTTAGCATAACTATTATACATAAAAACAACCAAGATTTAAAACTGTAACAATATGATGGAATGTTAAAATTACTCAAAACGGTTAGAGAGGACCAGAATGAGATGGAACAAAGAATTAGAATAAATGCCAATTATTGGTCGCACTACTCAAAGCTTCCATATAATTACACAGGCAGTATGAACAGGAAAAAACAAAAAAAGAAGTTCACTGGGCTAATATATATAATGTTTAAAATAATACGCCTAGCCTTTTCCTAAGTAGTCAGATTGCATGTCGGTATCAGCTGATGCCGAATAATCAATAGCTGGCTGGTGTCGGATCATAAAATTTGCTAGGCCTCCATATATTGTCTGACACCAGTAGAGAAGCAGAGTGGGTTAAGCCATGACTGCATGGGCAGAAAAATAGGCCATGTTCATCATCCTCAATCATGTAGTTACAGAATACACATGGTGGTGAATCAACACAATGAGTGTTCCATCAGATAGTGAGTTTCTTAACTAATAGTGTTCCCAACCTAAATTTAATAAACAACTTGCGAGCAAAGGGGTGGTTGAATCATGTCCATATGCAGTTCTTTAGCAGATGTGGGCCTAAAGGATAGAAAATCATCCACCATACCCCCAGCTTTGGCCTTACAATGATGACCAAAGATGTTACAATTTCAGTAGGCATTTTTTATAATAGCCTTGGTACTCGTGGTGATTAACAAAGTGTTATTCCAATATTCACTTAGGACTAGGTCATGGAGGGAGATAGAGTTTAAAGTATTGAAACCAAGATGGGAGATTAGACTTACTCAATTTCACTGCTTCCTCTGATGCTAACTTGTAATGAAGAAGTTCTGGGGTGGACCACAGCCTTGCCTAATATAGGACGAGTTCTAATGCACAAAAACAGAGGTGTTTCATATAAAACATTTCAAAAGTAAAAAATATGGATGGGAGCAATCAAATGGGAAAAACAGCAGGGCCACCATGTCACACCTCACCCCTCCAGAATCAAAACACTGGCAAATATCAGTATCACACCAACGGAAGCATCATCCCTGCCTGCTATATTTGTATAGCTGCTTCATGCAAGCCATTTACAAAGACTGCAGCAGGCACACCACATGGGTTATAATAATAATATATTTGCTATAATATAATTGCTTAGACGTAGGCTGCAAGTCAATCAAGGACCAGGCTCGTCTCCGGCCGTTGCTATTATGGGCTCGTTTGTGGAGGGTGCCAGAGGTAAATTCTTATGCTGACGGACTGTCTGAGGTGATGGAAATGGGTGGCTGGCACAAGATCAAGTGGCTGAGGGAGATAAAAAACCTTTTGGGGGAGCTGGGCTTGGGAGACTGTTGGATCACAAAATCTGCCCCACCCAAGGTCATCCTGAAAAAACTGTATTGGGACTGGGTCTCCTCCCAACTCATTGGTAACCCTTGTCACTGTAATTCGACCACAGCATTTCTTAGAATCAAGGACGTGGTTGCTTACGAACCCTACCTGGATTTGATCACCATGCCAGTTGATAGGGCTCTTTACATCAAGTTCAGAATAAGCACTCTCCCGATTGGGGACCTCATATCCCGATGGAAATCGCCAGTGCAGCTTTCGCACTTTTGTGCTTTCTGCCCTACAAGGCCTGAGACGGTGGCACATATCCTATTTGAGTGTCCGGACTACATCCGCCCAAGGAGGTGCTGGCTCAAACCTCTATTTAAACGCCTTGGGACACACGAACATTTGGTAGCGCTGCGTATCTTGTTAACAGACACATCTCCTCCTATAGTTTGTGGCATTTCTAAGTTTTTAAAATGGTCGTGGATACTTCGCAGAAACAGACTGTGTATCTCAATTTAATCTAGTTTTAACTAATTTATTTCATGCGTAAAACGGCATTTTTATTCTTCTTAACCAGTGAGACATTTGTACTGTTTATCTGCAGTTTTCTACTATTTGTATTGCTTTTAAGATACAATTGTTTATCGAAATAAAGCTTTCCAACCAAATAATATCATTAGCAGAGCACGGGGTGTATAAAATCATGTAAATAATGAAATCTGGCAAAACGAGCTGCACTGGATGGAAGGGGAATATCAGCTGGTGCATGTCCTCAACATCCAGGCCAGATAAAGGGTGGAGGGGGTGACACTCACAGGAGAAAAAGATCCAGACAGCTAAAAACTCCACAGGTCTTCATTGATCGTAAATGTATCCAGAGGTATCACCTGAAAAAACATCTCATCAAGGACGTTCCATACTTGATAAAACAACACTTTAAACATAAAAAAAGATGATGCAGGAGGCCATGGCTTCTGAGAAGAAATAGTTGCGTGCACTCAGATGGTATGCCCGGCAATTCCTGAAGACATACTCAACATGTTATAAACACTTATGGGAAGGCAATGTGGCATGCCAAAGACTCTATTGCCCCAAGTGGGACTCTCTGTCACTCTCCCTCATCCAATACAATAATTCCAAAATGTCACACACACCAATAGCAAGTAAAGACCCCCACCCCCCCTTGCCTATTAAAACAGCAAATAATATGTGATACATTAGATAAGTACTTTCTCCCTATACATCACTACCTACACACAGCTGTTGTCTGGATCATGACATGATGCTAGCCCCAGGATGCCATTTGGGGGGTTATGTAAATATAAAGAGATACAGGCTGCGTCTTGCTGGCTGCTATGTTACAAGCAGGCAGAGACATACCAAGGTGCACAAGTCCGCGCACCTGAACACACTATTCTAGCTGACCTTACCCTGTTTAAAAACTGATGTCTCTTGAATACCTGGTTGATGATGTCTTAACACAAACCTGCGACCAGACAACAGAGGAGAACTTACAATTCACACTCCTTCCCACGATCCTCCATCTAGGGAGCCATGGAGGTCCTTAAGCAACATATTGTGTGCCCGCATCCAAGGATCTACAGGAGTCAAGTGCAAGCAATGAATACTGCTGAGACCACAATACTAATATGCTGGAAATGCTGGTAAAAATATGTGGATGTCCTCCACTTGAGGTTGTGTATCTGACACATATACTGGTAAGGAACCTACCTGCAGCTACAATCATTTATATGAAGACAGGAAGTAATTCAACCACTGAGTGGTCTCCTAGCTACAGCCATCATACACACATCTATTGTTTTTGAACTTCACAACCATTAGCATTAGTATGATTGGAAAGCAGCACCAGTTTCAGGTTTCTTAGCATAATACTGTCAATGTCATGTGACATTTTGGTTGTGCGACATTATTGGATTTTTATTATTTCCAGAATGTACAAACAATACATTTCTCATTGCTGTTGTGTCTTTTTTTCTTTGCAGGGAAAATATTGTTCTGCCTGGAGAAACCCCTTCCCATTTTGTGTGTATCAAATCCTAGGCAACAAAGTAACAAAAGGAGAACAAGGTTGCAAAAAAAGCACATGCAAGAAAACAGTCTATTATCAAACAGGATTCTTATTTATTAAACATTCATATTAAAATCAGAAAATCATATATTACATAATACACATCAATGAATACACTATATAGTTAAAAACATACAATGAACTGTAAAAAATCAATTGACAACTATTCAATTAAAAAAGTGGCAGTTAATGTACTCGACCCGCGTTTCGGCGTTAAAAGTACGCCTTCTTCAGGAGCCACAAAATATTCTGGAATACATAATAAGAACAAAAGAGAAAGTAAGACTACAACATTTAAATAAAGTATTTACATTCACAAGAAAAACATACAATTTATCAGATTTATTTAAATTTTACATAAAATTACTAATAATCGACTTTAAAAGCAAACCTTCTCCCTGCCTAATGAAATAAAAAATATATAATTAACATATTATTAAGAACATCTGATGGATCATCTGAGCAGTCACATTAAAAAAATATAGGAAGTGTTCTGCACTTCAACGAGCCCAATATAAGGAACTTTTCTCAGTAACGCAGTAATAACCAAGTTTATGAGGTAAAAAGGTGAAAGGGTATATTTGTAGGCTGCCATGGAGTTTCAAGTAATAATCTTTACAGCTAGAAACTAGGTTATAAAGATGACATGAAGATCCAAACTGCTCACCTTTCTAAGAGTCTTTCAGGATATTGCGATAATATTTCTCTCACAAATACACAATTAGGGATTGACTGTTAAGATGTGTTTCAAGAAAACGTGTCTCGAGATGCTGCACATATAGGATCTAAAAGGGGAAGAACATAATGCGGAATGTAACTATCCTTATATATGTGCGCTAGCGAAGGAGAGTGTCGTGATAACCTAATATGCTCACCTTTTTAAAAAAAATTACTATGGGAGGTCCAATGATGGTTCCTTAGGACACATTCAGTCAACAAGTCGTCGACAGCGTAAGACCCAGAATGGTGTATTACAGGAATACTCTATACGTTATATCTAGAGGGAATGAACATACCAAAGGATAATATATAAACATACATACATTTTAGAGCGAATTACATATAAGCCTACATGATTCTAGAATAGGCAAGATGCTATCACTTACCCAAAAATTTGAAAACGATTACGCATTTGAAGAAAGAGGTTTTTTCCGGAGTGATTAAGTTGAAACGCACACATGCGTGTACTGGAAATGATGTAATCACGGAAAACGGCGTGTTACTCGGTTAGATGCCGAGAATGAAGACCCAGGTTATGTGAGTCTAGAATAGTAAATAAATGAACCAAGTGTTACACTACAGAGTTGGCCACTCAGAAATTAGATAATTCACTAAATAACCACCAACAAAGCTCTCCATCGTAGGCTATAAGTCGGGTAACCAACATTGCACTATCAGCCACTTACCAAATAACAGCCGCCTGTATATCAAGAGAAACACTGAAGCAGAAGATGGCTGTTGGCGTCTCATGGCGGTTAAAAGATGTAACCACAAAAAACGGCGTGTTACTCGGTTAGATGCCGAGAATGAAGACCCAGGTTATGCGAGTCTAAAATAGTAAGTAAATAAACCAAGTGTTGCACTACATAGTAAGACACTCAGAAAATAGATAATTCACTGAATAACCACCGACAAAGCTCTTCATTGTAGGCTATAATTCGGGTAACATACATTGCACTATCTGCCGCTTACCAAATTACGGTCGCGTGTATGTCCCAAGAGACGCTGAAGCAGAAGATGGCTGTTGGCGTCTCACGGCGGTTAAAAGATGTATCGCCTGAACCACGTCCGGCGCGATTTTAAATACACCGTAGAATCGGGTCGTCGGTCATGTGATTGACCGCGTGTGGATTTTTTAAAGGAATCAGCACCAAATAAACTTACATATTGCTCAGTCCAGCTCCTCGGGCCCTAAAAGTGCCAATACATCTACCCGGCATAAACTCATTTTATACCAGTGGTAATGTAACAATATATGTCGTAGTGACACAATGACAGACAACAAGATGTATAGCTTACATAGGGCAATTATCGGTGAGAAAGAAAGAGGGTATATGTATTAATGCCTCACATCTCAATAAAATGTCTATTAATAAGGGAATATAATCTGTGTGTTAATTAATTACTTTAGAATACGGACCTTTCCAAACTACAGAATTCGGGAATTCAGGAATTTTTTCCAGTGATCAAAATATTGTGTGTGTTTGTGTGTGTATCGATTAATTGTTTTAGAATTCGGACATTTTCAGACTTATTTTAAAAAACCCAATGGTAGCTGGAGAATTATTAAATCTAGAATTTAGATCCTGTTCCCCAGATCATTCCAGGATCCAGATGAGAGCAACCCCCCGCCAGTCCTGGAAGCCTATAAGAGGGAATCAGGACAATAGATCACATGGGGAAAGTTCAAGACTAGACTTGAACGACTGACTTCCATCCTTACCCCAAATTGAACTAGCTAGTGAAGTAGACAATAGGGAAACATCAGGAGAGGATTTTAGTTGTACTCTAGCAAATTCTCTTATAAATCAAATTCCACTGGCCTGTCCCACTGATGAATCTATCCTACCCCCTATCGAATCAGCCAGTAAAAAAGACAAAAAAGAAACTACTGGAGGGGGTCCTAGTTGTGTCTTAGCAAATTCCCTTATAAATCGAACCCTAGGGGCCTGTCCTACTGATGACTCTATCCCCCCCATTACTTACCAATACTCTACAGGGAAGACTTGCTCTGTGCCTCGTGTCAGTGGCCATGGATCCGTTCTTTCATGGAACATAGCTGGCCTAAAGACTAAGTTAGAGTCACCTGAGTGGGCATTATTTATCCAAGAACATGAACTATGCCTATTCCAGGAAACATGGGCAATGGAGGAAGTGTATTTCCCTGGCTACTTAAATATAGCATCCCTGCAGTGAAGGAAGGGAGGGGAAGACCATCTGGTGGGCTAACTATCTGGCTAAGACAGGACCTGGGGGTAGTAGTAAAAACTATTCCCACTAACCATAGAGATCTTCAGGTCCTAAGTCTTAAGTTTCCAAATCTTGTACCAGTTTATGTCTACAACATGTATGTGAGAAGTACGGGGGGCAGAAAATCAGAGGTTCTTGTGCTCTTGGAATATTTACTGGAAAGCCATTGTTCTCCTTTTAATGTAATCGTGGGGGGGGATTTTAATGTAAATTTTGAGCCTCTTATAAAGGGAAACTGGAATGTGTCAGAGGACGAGGACAGAGAGTGGGGGGTTCCCAAATTGGATCTTGAACCGGTTTGTAAATGGTCAGACATAGTGGTTCAAATGAATTCTATTTGCTTAAATAAAGGTTTAAGAGCAGCAAACGGAAGGACCGCAGGGGATAAGGTTGGGGCACTCACATTTAGAAGTGGTATACGTAAAAGTAGAATAGATTATATTCTGCTCAACTTGGGCCTGTGGAAATATCTTCAGGATATGATGATCATTGATAGGCTCGAGAGTGACCACAACCCCTTGTCTATGAACCTCACCTATTGGGAATCTTTTGATTATCCTGGGGTCGCAATGGCTCCTATTCCCACTCATGATACTGTGTTATCAAACGATATGCGCCACGTCCGATGGCCCAAAGTTTCTCTCCATAAAGAGAATTTGGATTTTATAACTAGTAAGCTTGGACAGGCGAAATTAGATCTATTGTTGATATCGGAAGGGGACAATAATATTTTGAATTTACAAGAAGGAACTAGGATCCATGAGGTTCTTTTTGGTGAATTAAAGAGTCTTTTTGTCAAACCCTGTAAGCGGAAAGGTCCACGCGCACCAGAAGCACCACGATGATACTCTGGTGAATGCAGGAAGGCCCGCCTAGATTTGGGAAGAGCAATTAAATCTGAGTCTATCGAGAGTGTTAGAGCAGCCAGGCAGAAGTACAAAAACGCTGTCTCAAGAGCCAAGCGTGCCTGGGATGAGAAAAGATGGACTGACCTTAAAGAATCAGGTTCCTGTAAAGATACGCGTAGATTTTGGAATGTCTACAAGTGGGGTGTGGAGGGAAACCCTGATAAGCCACAGAATTGGGTCCCCCAAGAAAAGTGGGTAGAACATTTTCAGCCCCAATATGCTAAAGGTCAGGACACGCAATCATTAGTGGAAGTCTTTTTTGAGCCCCAAACTGAAGATCTTTTTACTTTGAAGGATGTTCAGTGTGCATTAGATCTAGTGGTCCCTGGTAGAGCGCCAGGTATTGATGGCATACCCGCAGATCTTTTTTTGCAAGACCAGAATTCTTGGGGCTGTTATATACTTCTTCTGGCAAATATGGTTGCCAGGGGAGCCCCTATACCTAGATCCTGGAACGGGGCTGAGATCATACCCATTTTTAAAAAAGGAGATAAGTCGCAGCCAGGTAATTATCGCCCAATCAGCCTGATTGAAACCTCCCAAAAAATATTTGGCAGGCTGGTTCTAAATAAAATTCTTGATTGGGAATGTACCAATAAGATCCTATCCCACTTGCAGGCAGGGTTTAGAACTTCAATCAGCACGGTCGACCAGGTGCTGCATTTCGCTATGCTGTACTGGAAGACCGTGCTGATTGGACATGTTAGTTTATATGCCGCTTTTATAGATTTGAGAGCGGCATTTGACCTGGTTCCTCGTTCCACCTTATGGAGTGTCCTTAGCGGCATGGGTTTGCCAGGACCCCTCTTATCGTTGGTAAAAAAACTCCACGAGCAAAACTATGCGCAAATCAGGTGGGGGAGTCCCGGGAATGTTACGCCGCAGTTCCCAGTGGAAACTGGAGTACGCCAGGGCTGCATCCTGGCGCCAACACTATTTTCCCTATATATTAATGATGTGGCAAAGATTTTAATTGACTCCAACATTGATGCACCGATCCTTGCTGGAGCAAAAGTCCTGATTTTAATGTTTGCCGACGATTGTCTTTTAGTTTCAAAAACTCCTAGCGGGCTTCAAAAGGGCTTGAAGCTCTTTGAAGATTTTTGTACCGCTCGGGGTCTAGAAGTAAATGTACAGAAATCACAGTTTATGACTTTTAATGCCTCTAAATCTTTTAAGGGTACTGTGAACATGAATCAGCGTCCTCTGGAAAGGGTCCAAGCCTTTACCTATTTGGGTGTTTGTATAGACCGCAATTTGTCTTGGAAACAACAAATTGAATTGGCCACCCTAAGACATAGGCAGTTAACTGGAGCCTTGTGCCTCGAACACCAGAAGTCACTCACTAAGCCAATAGCTCCGGTACAGGCGGTCTATAATGGTAAAGCAGTCAGCTCCGCCCTGTATGGGGTTGAAATGTGGGGATGTGAAAGCCTAAGGGGATGTCAATCTATGAAAATTCCTTTTTAAGGAACTTAATAAAACTACCACAGAGTACCCCTATGAATCCCCTTTATTATGATCTAGGGTTATCCCCAATAGCGCTCATAGCATCCTTTCGTCCAGTTTTATACTGGAGGAGGATCTGGACCACGCCGGAACTTGAGATTTTTGCAAGGGGCCTGCTTGATATTATTTGTAGTGACATCTTTCATAAGATCAAGTGGTTAGAGCATATCCGGGGCCTCTTGACTAGCATGGGTTTACGGAATCTGTGGGAGGATCCTACAAACTCAAGGTTCCCGCCAAAAAAGATTCTAAAGACCCTTTATTGGCAGTTTGTGGCTGCAGGGGTTTATAGGTCTTTTGACCCTGGGTCTTTGACCGGAATGTTTTTGGATATTAAGGATGTCCCAAAATTGGAAGCCTTTTGGGATGCCATCTTGAAACCTCTTGATCGTAAATTATATTTTCAACTGAGGATTGGGAGCCTCCTGGTAGGGGCATTCACTAGTAGGTGGTCTCCGGGGGCTAAGGATGTTTGTCCATCATGTTTGGCTCGCCCGGAAACCATTGGACACCTGCTATTCGAATGCCCAGTGTACATTGAGCCACGGAGAATGTGGCTTCGCCCAATGTTCAGGTTAATGGGTACCGACCGCGGGTCGGTGGCAGTTCGTATTATCCGTTCCTGTACTGATATGATAGTTTGCATAGCCGTGGCAAAATACTTGGGCTGGGCCTGGGCTATCAGAAGTAGAATGCTCAAAGTCTAATATGTATTCACTGTACCGAAATCCAATTTTAATTGTGTATGTACTTATTTAATTCCATAAATGTAATGGACTTAAATGCATAATGAATTTATGGGTTTTATATGTAAATACTCACATTTTAAAAAAAAAATTATTCTTGAAAATTTTATTCATATGTCTTAACTCTATTTGTATGCACTGTTTGCTTTTATGACAATCGTCGAATAAAGCTTGTCTGAACTGAACTGTTTTAGAATTCGGACATTTTCAGACTACAGAATTCGAGAATTCGGGAATTTGTTCGGTGATCAAAATATTGCGTTCTCCCAGGGATTTCGCTGTTCAATCCCTGTTTAAAAGTATTCAGAACAAAAATCCAATACACTTCCTTTTTCTTGCGAATAGCACAACCACCCTTGCTGTCAGGTGTCCTAATTTTTTCCAAAATGCGCAATTGGAAATCTTCAGGTTTATGGTTTTTTTCTACAAAATGTTTCACCAAGGGTGCTGTAAGTTTCCCTGTTCTGACAGCAGACCTGTGTTCAGTTAGGCGAACCTGAATGGATCTAGAGGTCTTGCCCACATAACCTAAGCCACAAGGGCATAGAATGAAGTATACAATATTCGTGGTCTTACAGTTCGAAATATCACATGCTTTTGTGGAAAATCCATTGTGGGAAAAGTCTTCCCCGCCTAGGATGTTCGAACAGGATTTACATGATGAGCACTTGACTGTCCCGCATACTGGGAGATTATTCAATAATGATCTCTGACTGGATCCTGAGAAGGACATTTTCTTTTCAAATCTTGAATGAACAATAGGATCCTTAATATTCTTGTTTCTCTTATGCGCGAATAGAGGTTTCGCCAGATTGTTATTAGAAGTAGGATTACAATTAAGAATATGCCAATTGGCATTGATGATCTGTTTGATTCGATCATTTAGGGTCGAATGTCTTGTTACACAGATAAGTTGGTCAATGGCAGCTGATTCTTTCGTTTTTAATAATGCGTCACGATCGTAAAACCATGCTCTTTTATAAGAGTTCCTGACAAGTCTGTGTGGATAACCTCTATCCAAGAATTTTTTCCTCATAACAGAGGCCTGTTTATCGTAATCACTAAGACTTGTGCAGTTTCTCCGGATCCTTAGGAACTGCGAAAAGGGTATACTTTGGCGTTGACTCCTAGGATGGAAACTCCTAAAATGGAGCAACGTATTACGTGCCGTGGGTTTCACATAACGGTCAACGTCTAATTGATTGTTCTGGTTTTTTATTAAGAGATCAAGGAACTCAACCTGATCTGTGCTATACTGTGCAGTAAACTTTAAACCCTTCCCAAACACCCCACAAAATTCTGGGGTGTACCGTTCCCCTTTTCCATCTTGGAAGAGCTTTGCTGGTGCAAATCTCTGACATTTTACAAGATGAGAAAGCACCTGACAGCAATTTGAGACTGCTCACAAGTTGGTGGGAATTCACAAAATCTCATGGCAGATCTGGGTTGAGTCTCCCAAATCCTTTCATGGGATGATTTACTCTGGCACAATTGTACACATTTCTGATGCACAATAAGGCAGAAGTAAATGCTAAGTATCCTTTGGTGGATACCTGATAGCCATACATTTTTGTTTATACATTTGTGAATTGGACCCACAAGTCAATATATTAAGCGATGGAGGAGCACAATATAAATATCAATGTCTGTCTTTTCTGGGGGGGGGGGGGGGTGGAGGTGATTAGTGTAATGGGGCAGCAGAGCAAAAGAACAGGCCAACACTCCTGGTATTTGTATGCTTAAAATTGCAGACCTAAACTGTGATCTGAAAACAACACTTGAAAGTTTTTCAACCCCAGTCCCTTATTTTACTTACCAGGTGCAACACAGCAATGCAGTCTGGCCAGCTAGAGGAAGGTCTGGGTTAACTCTATAAGAAAAATTGAAACACATTTGGAGCTTAACAATTTATTTGACTGCACAATTTCCAACAATATTTATTGGATAAAAATGACTAATTAAAAAAGCAAAAACCCACAGGTTTCCGGCCTTGCATGGGTGCTGTAGCCCTTATTCATCTCACTACAGCACCCTGCCAACCACCGCTTTTTTAGTTTGGAAATTTGAGATTCTCACTCCCCGAATCGCACTGACTAAGCTACATTCCTGATTCCCAGCAAACTACTGAAGCTGTACTTACCTTTGGGTGAAAGACCACCACCATTGCTAACATAGACTAATACAAATTGCACTCTTGGACTGGGTGGTGGACAGTCACCCTAGATGGTATGACTGATCATCCTTTGGTAGAACAACAGCCATGAGGGCTACTCATAATTGGTCAGTTCAACCGCTAGACTTGAAGAGTGTGTACCTGTCTCAATGCGCCAGTTTTCACACATGCAGCCTAGAACAACAAGGGGTCTCAGAAAAAGGAGAAGTTACTACTTCTTGAGTCTGTCTACTCTGGGGACTGAGCAACATGCCGGTCATGAACCACAAGGAACTGAACAATGCCAATTAAACAGAGGAGGCCCTGGGGACAGTGTAGTTACTGGTCAAGAGAAAGCCGGTTATGATGTGCCCCGATAATTTGGGGGCCGTGTACAGTTCCAAGAGCAATCGAGTGTAGTTGGCTGGGATGGAGGTTTTGGGAGAGCAGAAAAGGGTGGCTGATTGCTGAGATCCCTGTGTACCCTTAAGAGGGCTGTAGGGTGCCATAGAGATGATGGAAGGCATTCAGGCCTGCCTTTCTCAGTTGACTATGAACAGGATGTCAGAGATAGTTAGAGGGCTATGGACAGTGTTGGGATGACAAAGGGAGGAGCACCTTGAGTGAGTGTTGGGGCCAGAGTAAAGACAGGTTTTCATTGATCGGAAGATGGGGATTTCATGGGAATCTCTGGGACAACCAGCCATAGCACAAGACTGTAGGAGTTAAGGGCTGGGGGTTATCTGGAAGAGATATTGATGAGTGGTGCTTGTATGCTGGAGCTGATGGGTGCAGAGTAGCCAGGCTGCTGTAGCCGTGTTACACACAGTCGGGTGGGCACTGGGGACAGTGAATGTGTAGGCATGATTCACAGATGAATGGACACTGAAAATTGTGCATCAGGAACTTCCCAGGTCACAAGAAGAAGTTACATGTGCCTTCTCCTTACATGTGTGTGTGTGTTAATGCATATATCCATACTAATATAATAATGAGAGAGCCCAAACCTTTGAGGCGGGTAATCTCAGGAACCACAGCACCAATCACAACACCCAATACAGCGTTGGAAAGGGCAGTTGCAGCAGAAGGACATAGGCTATGCAGATGCCCACCATATACATTTAAAAGGTAAAAGAACCTTGCCAGCAAAGTAGTCCCTTGTGGGCGTGTCTGCGTTGTGCTGTGGGCGTGTGCTGGGGGCGTGACAAACGATGGGGGCGTGTGGTACGTTCCGCCCTTCATGCCATGTCTCATATCGTGTGCTGATCCCACCCTGCTCCCTTTAAATACTCCTGCACCCCATAATCATAACCCACCCTTACTCCTTAAAATACCCCAACACCCTTAAACACTAGCCCATCTTAACCCTATAAATATACCCTGTGCCCCAAAACCCAAACCTATCCCTAAACCCTAAAAATACCCCTGTACCCCAAAACCCAAACCTAGCCCTGAACCCTATAAATACCCCTGTACCTCAAAACCCAAACCTACCCCTCAACCCTAAAAATACCCCTGTACCCCAAAACCCAAAACTAGCCCTGAACCCTAAAAATACCACTGTACCCCAAAACCCAAACCTACCCCTGAACCCTAAAATACCCTTGTACCCCAAAACCCAAACCTAGCCCTGAACCCTTAAAATACCCCTGTACCCCAAAACCCAAACCTACCCCTGAACGCTAAAAATACCCCTGTACCCCAAAACCCAAACCTAGCCCTGAACCCTAAATATAACCCTGTACCCCAAAATCCAAACCTACCCCTGAACCCTAAAATACCCCTGAACCCCAAAACTAGCCCTGAACCCTAAAAATACCCCTGTACCCCATAACCCAAAACTATATCTGAACCCTTAAAATACCCAAACACCCCAAAACATATACCTCAGTACCCCAAAACATATACCCCTATACCCATACTTACTTTATCCAAACATTAAAAAAAAACATGCTTTTACCATTCATGCATTAACAACGAATTTCGTTGAAAATGTATGCGTGGTAAAAACATATAAAATGTAATGCCATGCGTTATAATGGAATTGTGGAGTCATGGTACTTTCGTAATGAAAGTATGCGGAGTGATGGTATGCGGAAAGAAAGTTGCGGAATAATGGGTGTTTACCCTCCCCGGGTAAGTACATTGGTGGCACGGCAGCCCACATCTCCAGCAACATACTCATATTTTTTCACCACCCATTTGAAAAATGCACAGGTCTCTCTCATTGATGGCCAGCACGACATACACTTTTAGAGACACCTCCCGCCACAAGTTCTAGAATTGCGAACTTTAGAGCTGGGGAGCTATGTTCGAATCTCGGCATCAGCTCAACATCCTGTGATTCCAGGCAAATCGCTTTGTCTCCCCGTGCCTACCACAAATGAATGTGTTCTTCTGTAATGTAAATTGTGCTCATGCCATGTTGTCGAGTTCGCGCTATATAATATTGCAAGGAAAAATAAAGTAGGGAAACTCGAGTTCACACACTACTGAACGCGCACTCTTAAGTGCATCAGCAGTGCACTGTGAATCGGAGAGTTTCACAGGCCTGTCACAGATAAGAAATGCTATCAAAACGAAATCCTACAAAACAATATACTACTGGCCGGCAGCAATTCATACCCAGACAACGTCGGGACGGGCTGCTAGTATATATATATATATATATATATATATATATATATATATATATATATATATTCACTGAAAAAAACAAAGGTTAAAGTGACATTATACTTAGGTCCAGTAATAAAATCTTACTTTACGTAAATAGAAACCTTGGAAATTCACTGAAAAATTTAAGGTTAAAGTGACATAATAGTTAGGTGAAATCTCAGATTAAAATAGCATTTTAAACCAAACAAAATTGAATTTGCCAGGTCACTAAAACTTGCCCACTGCCATGCACTGCTTATGACCTAATATCTTTACATTACTCATTACATATTCAATAACTTCATTGACAACATCACAATAAATTGCAGGCTCGGAGGGGAGAACACCACATTGTCAAAGTTCAAAGTTGTGGGGAGTAGATGTAGCATGACCAGAGCTGCCAACTTTGAACTGAGGAACCAGGTTTGAGTCCCAGGCAATGTTTGCTCAACATCGTGTGCTTCTGGGCAAATCACTAAATTTCCCGGTTCTCAATAAACAAAACTTGGTGCTAAATTCATCCCAAGCGGTTATCAATTTCTGCAATACAGATTGCGAGGCCAAATACAGCCCAGGCTCTGTTTGTATTACAGTGAGTTAAGGAAGTCAGTGTACACTAGAGTCAACCTGAATTAAGAAAGATATGTGCTTTCTGTATTATATCAGTTAATAATCGGTCTCAATGATAGTGCATTACCACCACCAACAGAGGTAGACAGGTGTAAGTCCTCATCAAACCAAGTACACCACCCAGTCAAAATGTCTTGTGGGTGTGTAATAGAGAGGGGAATGGTAACTGAGAGAAAGAGGTAGTGTATAATGTGTTGTGATGCAGCCCTCAAAAACCATGTGCTCTTCGGTCTCATGATTGGGTGACTTAAACTTAGAGTTAGAGGTGGGTAAAAAAGCGGATATCCTTTCTCCCACTGCTTGTTAAATGATGTCAGTATGCACTGTCCTGCTGCCTATAACTAGTGCAAACTTCTTACAGTCAAGAAGGCACATCTGGAACACGTGCGTGGAGGTGAACACAGTTAAATGTGACTGAAAATGCAGTGGATTTGAATGAATCAAAAGGTGGATGGCTTGTGCAAGATTCAAAGCAAAAGAAGGTCGGGATAAACTGACCCTGCTAAGGTGTTGACATGTTTCATCAGTTTTAATGGTGCCTGAGAATCTCCAAAACACACAAGATGATGGACGGAATGTTGCACAATGGCAAAACATTCACCCCCAGTCACAGATCTGGGTTTAATCCATCGTTATTTTGCTCACCAACCCCAGTTCAGACATGGCCATATGCAAATCAGTCTTGACCCTGTGCCTCATGGGAACAGTCCAGCCCGAACTGCCAAGCCATGTCTTCCCTGGACCGGAATCAAGCATCCTAGAACCGGTTTCTGGCTATCAGCCGTCTTCAGCCAGGATAGCTTGACTCCAGTGGCTTAGTGAGCACGAGACCCACGTCTGGGCATACCCTTCACACATAGGGTGAGCAGCAAAACACACAAGATGATGGACGGAATGTTGCCCAATGGCAAAACATTCACCCCCAGTCACAGATCTGGGTTTAATCCATCGTTATTTTGCTCACCAAGCCACCCCAGTTCAGACATGGCCATATGTTTTGCCTGAGAATCTCCGTCTTTCATTAGGACAAAATGCTCCTTTATTGACAACCGTTCCAAGAACTTGTTTAGATTGGATCCTCACAGATGAAATCTGGAGAGTTTGCAGAGGAACCAGTGGTCGAAGTGCATGAAAAAAAGTATGGGAACTGTGATGCTGCGTGCAATGGGGCGGGCAGAGGGCGGGGAGAGTGAGGGTGTGAGTGTGGCCAAAAAATAAAATATTCTGTAACTTTTTTCAGTCTTTCACCTTCTGGTAACTACATATAAAATAACACAGCCTATATGAAAATGAATATTTTAATCAGTGGGAAATACACTATCGTACATTATGAAACCTCTATTTGTTAATGCACGGCACCAAATCCTGGTTGGTGCAGTAGAGAATAGTGACTTATGTATGTTTAGTACTACAAGGTCCCAGTCTGTAACATAAAGCACTGTGAACGTGCAAGTCATTATTTTAAACTTGAATTAAGCACAGTATAAAATTGGATGCTACAGAATGCGCAAAAAGGTTTAGGATAAAAAGTGTTTCCAAAATATAGATTTTTTGTTGGCTGTACATAGTGCAGGTTTTTTTTTTTTACAACTGTCCTTTAAAAACACACACTTCACAGCTTAGCATGTAGCTCCCTGACAATACCCCTCAAGGAGAATGAATGTGTTTTATCAAGAAGCAATTTTATTGGGAACTGTCTTTTAAAAGCACACACTTCACATCTTAGTTGATAGCTCCCTTACAATGCCTCTGGACAATCAACAAATGTGTGTCACTAGGAAGCTTCAAGCGTTTCCATCAGTTAAAGCCTATACCAGCTTCTAGGCGCTCTTTATATATGCAGATTGAGCATTGTGCCCAATTTGAATAACTTTATTCAATTGTTTACTTAAAACCATCAAAGTGTATAAATACATTCAAGGCTTCACAATGTAAACGATTACACAAGGTAAAATTCTTGGATATATAATAAAAAGGGCATGGCTAAAATTCTAAAACCTTTAAAACAGACAATCTATATATATAAAAAACAAAGTATGTCCGTTTGTCCTTTATGCATTACTACACCATTCATCCGATCGGCATGAAACTTTTGGAAGTTGTTGAGTACAGTCCCGCAAAGGTTTCTGGCAAAAAAAAAATATATATTAAAATTTAAAAAATAAATTAAAAAAATTGTTTAAAGTTGTTGAGTACACTCCCACGAATGTTTCCGGCAAAAAAATAAGAACAATTTGTTAAATATCGGCCACCCAGGGCCCTCATAATCTTTCCAATACTGAAAGCTTACAGTTTACGGTGCGACTCGCTTTTGCAATGACCATCAACAAAGCACAAGGACAATCGCTGCAAGTGTGTGGACTAGATTTGGAGAATCCGTGCTTCTCACATGGACAACTGTATGTGGCCAGCTCACGCGTCGGAAAACCTTCTGATTTATTCGTGTACGCAACGTTTACAGTTTCCGGTGCGACTCGCTTTTGCAATGACCATCAACAAAGCACAAGGACAATCGCTGCAAGTGTGTGGAAAAGATTTGGAGAAGCCGTGCTTCTCACATGGACAACTGTATGTGGCCAGCTCACGCGTCGGAAAACCTTCTGATTTATTCGTGTACGCACCAGACGGAAACACAAAAAATACTGTGTATCCACAAGCACTCGAATAAATAAACAGAATTAAAACAGCACTTTAAAATTATTTCCATATTAAAATGAATAAGTTTCAATAAAAATGACACAATGTAAATTGAATGTTATCATAACAAGTTTCCTTAAATTTCCTTTCTTCTGAAATCGCAGCAACGCACAACGGGTAAGCTAGTCGTCATATAAATCATCATGCATTTAAAAACACAGCACTTGGGAAGCATGCAATAAAATCTTGTATACAGTGTGCAGTTAATTTGGGCCGGTAATCAACTTTCATAATCACAGAGGTTAATTCTAATAATAACGATCAGTGCCAGCTATGTGCAAAACGTCTGCCGTTTGATCCAGAACAAGAATAAGAAACAACTGTCTGCATAGACTATTGGTCCTGTAGTATCAGTTTTAAGGATTCTGTAGGCAACCTGATGCTGCCTAACTCCAATGTTTTGGCAGATCAGTCATATCCATCTCCTACGGATCATTTGGTATTTTATGCAGAAAGAAGGATGTGCACTTCTGTCTCTTTTGTTCTGGCACAGGCAGGGCAATGTTCTAGAGATAGACCTGCAGCCTGATTGCTAGGAAACCTTAGTAAAAGGTTGCCATACCTAAATATGATGTGAAACTTTTAGCAAGTGGTTGTATAATTCGATCCAGGAAGGGTTCAAAGGAAGGGCATGGCTTGGCACATAAAACAGGAGAAGTTAATTGGCCAATTGCTGCCCTCGTGGCATAGCGCTCTCCCACAGCCACCCAGTACCTAGTCTTGAATTTTGAACACTCTTCTCTATTTGCCTTCTCTGGATGTTCCCATAATTCTAACATACCAAGGGGTCGATTCTGATTCGGGAAAAACTGCTCCGAATAGCCATTCGGAGCGTTTTTCCCGTACGAATCGTACCCTGCAACGTCCCCCGTACGTACAATGAAGTACGATTCGTACCAGGAGCCGTACTCCGTATGAGTCGTACAAGACACCGTGCGACTCTAATCTCCGTACTATTCTCCCTCGGAACCTGATGTACGCAACATCTGTACGGTTCGCGGCTGGTTTTTACGACCCAGCAAGTAGGATACGTGTCGGGTACGCACCGTACGACCCTTTTTCTACGGGAGCTGAAAACGGTCGTAAAAGCAGAGTTCGACCTGAAACAGGTACGGAACAGCCCCGCGGGTACGGTGCGTACCCCACATGATCTCAGGGGTACCCCTGCGATCATTGGGTGTACGAGCCATACCCCCATTTTCGATCGGTGTATGAGCCGTACCCCCATTGTACGATCGGTGTACGAGCCATACCCCATGTACGATCAGTGTACGAGCCGTACCCCCATTGTACGATCGGTGTACGAGCTGTACCCCCATTGTACAATCGATGTACGAGCCATACCCCATGTACGATCGGTGTACGAGCCGTACCCCATGTACGATCAGTGTACAAGCCGGACCCCCATTGTACGATCAGTGTACGAGCCGTACCCCCATTGTACAATCGGTGTACGAGGCGTACCCCATGTACGATTGGTGTACGAGCCGTACCACATGTACGATCGGTGTACGAGCCGTACCCCATGTACGATGGGGGTACGGCTCGTACACCGATCGTACATGGGGTACGGCTCGTACACCGATCGTACATGGGGTACGGCTCGTACACCGATCGTACATGGGGTACGGCTCGTACACCGATCGTACAATGGGGGTACGGCTTGTACACCCCATGATCGCAGGGGTACGGTGCGTACCCCTGCGATCATGGGGTGTATGGACCATACGGTGTGTATGTGTTTGTGTGCTTTTCCGTACGACTCGCCCTTACCTGACGTGGACCGTACGAATCGCGTCCTCATACCCCGGTCCGGATCGTACTCGTCGGGTCGTACAGCATGTGTACGAGTCGTACGGTATGTGTACGAGTCGTACGGTTCACGGTTTCAGCCTTGCAATACGTACGGATCGCGACGATTCGGACGGATTCACGGAATACGGATCGTACTTCGCGACTCGGACGGACGGGTACGATTCGTACGGAAAGGGCTCCGGATACAAATCGTACGGATGTTTTTTTTCCCGAATCGGAATCGACCCCTAAGTGTTGTAAACGAACTTGCAACATGCTTAAACCAGGGTAGACTCTTTGTGCCACTAATGTTCAAGACCTCCTTCAGGGAATTGCAGTAATCATAAAGCTGCGGTGTTATCCATAGACACAGCCAATACAATAGAGGTTTTAGTGAAGCAATATTGGCAAATCTTTTTGTCCCTAGGTCAAAGAACAATGGGATTAAAGGGGTAGTAATAGGTACTGAGATATGTGATCTAGCAAAGATATTTTCTGATATCGCTAATTTGTTTGTATTGATGTACCCCCCATATCTCTGCTCCATACAAAGCAACACTCTGAGCTTTTGCTCGATGCCATTCTAGTGCTGGGGTCAATGATCGAGTGTGGGACTGCCTGTAATATCTCAGTATTGATTGTGATCTGTGACAGAGGGTTAAATGGCTCTTTTCCAGTTGTTGCTCACAACCAAGTGTATCGCTCAGTCTTATCCCCAGGTAGTCAAAGCTTTTCCCCGCTCTAAGGGTTCCAATGTCATCCTGACTTCTCTTGATTTGCCCTTAACTTTCCCGAACTCCATAAATTTGTTTTTGGCAACGTTAAGTTCCAAACTCCTGCTTCTGCAGAAGTTCAAAAACAGTACAGTGTCGCAATTGTACCATTGTGTTAATATATTGCTGTCACTGACGTTTGGAGCTTGCAGTACTATGTATTAAGATGCAAGCCACGTTCTGCTCCAAAAAGTTATTGCCTGAAAATCTAATTTGCTTTCTACCTTTCTCTTTATTTTTTCTTTCCCTCATACTGGGTACAGGACTGTGCCCTCTTTATTTGTGTGTGTTCTAATTCCAAAAAATCTTCTACATTTATGAAATAAATATTCCATGTCCGGCTGGACATTGGAATTTAACTTATAGTACTCATTGTGGTCTATAATTGGATCTGTTCGAATATTGTTTTCTAGGCTTAGGACTCATTACAGGACAGTCATTCCTACAGTCCAGTAGGTTAGTGGCCACATCGTTGATAACAGAGAAAATAATGTAGGGGCATCCCTGGCGCACCCTGTGCTCTATTGGTATTTTGTCAGTTAATTCACCACTTGTTCCCCATCTGACCTGGACATAGTTGTCCTCGTGGTACTATGTCGAACGCAGCTCTTACGTCCACAAATTCTATGTAAAGATTCTGTTTTTTCAGTAGCGCATATTTCCAGGTTAACAGAGTAAATCTGAAAGCCTGGTCGCACGTGCTAATTTTGGAGTGGAAGCCCGCTTGGTAGGGGCACAATATCGTCTTCTCATGCCTCCAGCTCTGGAGTTTGTCCTGGACTTGACGTGCAAAGATTTTTTGCAAATTATCTATTAAACTAATTGGTCTATAGTTGGATGGGACAGAAGTATCGCCCTCCTTATTTATGGTAATTATCTCGGCTCCCCTCCAGGTTGAAAGAATAGCCCCACCAGCCAATATATAGTTTGCTTAGATGTTTATGTATGGAGCCCATACCATAGGGTCAGATTTGTATAGGTCACCTGGTATTTGATCGGGACCAGGGGCTTTTCCTGCCTTACGTCAGTTTATAGCTAACACGGTCTCATCCAAACTGAAAACTAGCACTGTGCCAGTCATGGGCATAGCAGGGAGAATATTAAAAGTGGTTTGTTTAATTCTTATATTGCGTGTGTAATCAGCTTCCGGGTTCCTAGAATATAGTGTTGTAAAGTGCTCAACCCAGATCGCCGGCTGGATATGGTAGATATGAGTGTTTGTTCTATCCGTGTTACCCTTTGCAAGGATGTGCCAGAACGACCGGGTATCTTTACAACTGGGTGCTAGTACCAAATCCTGCCAATTTTTATCTGCAAAATCTCGTTTTGCTTTTGTTATTGCAGCATATCTATACTTCTTTCAGGCAATCAGGCACCCTGCCAAGAAGGCTTGTTTAGCTGTCTTTCCCTCTCTCTGTTTCACAACTCAGGAGGCTCCCTGAATCACACTTCAGCAGAAGCTTTTCGATTCCCAGAATTAACCGTCTGGGGCAGTTGACTTTTGACAAAAAAAAAAAAACAAGTAAGGGCACGCCACTTCGACCAATCAGTGGAGCAACTTACTGGATCTTCACAGCTTTTTCTTTTTAGTGTAATGTACTGTAAAGCCCAGGTTTATCTCTCTGACCTTCCAAACGTTGCTGTTGTCCATCTCAGAAAGGCATCAGAAACAGGAGGCTTTTTCTGTTTTACAATACACATAACCCTGATCACGTGTCTGTAAATTCACACGTCTTGTGGAAAGATACGGCCTTGTTTGTTCATTCAACTTTACCTTCCCCTACTAATTCGAAAAGATACTCAGTGATAATTCCCCGAAGCACCAACACTATAGATTATGTTGTCAAAGATCTATATGTAGTATGTCATAATCCGTTCCAGGTTGTTATGAAGGAAATGTATTGTGCTTGTTAAGGGAATAAGGGAGTCATAATCTGGATGAAACTCTAATGCACACAGAAAAAAAAAAAATGTGCACCTTAGCACCACAATACAAACGCAAATATGTATCCATGACAACTTTGTGGTTTCGAAATATCAGAGTTTACAAGGTACTGTGCTCTTGAAGACCAATTTCCTTTTGATTAATGACGCACAATTTTAGAAAATCATGTAAACGCACAAATCTGGCATTTTGTACCACTTGACTTGTCTGGTCATGGAGAGGGAGGAGTCCAGGATGAAGCCCAGGTTGTGTGCGTGGTCTGTCGGTGTGGGTGCGGTGCCCAGGGCGGGGGGCCACCAGGAGTCGTCCCAGGCGGAGGGCGAGGAGCCCAGGATGAGGACTTCAGTCTTGTCTGAGTTCAGTTTCAGGCGGCTGGTCGTCATCCACTCGGCTACATCTTTCATCCCTTCGTGAAGGTTGGCTCTGGAAGCGGCGGGGTCGTTGGTCAGTGAGAGGATCAGCTGGGTGTCATCGGCGTAGGAGATGATGTTCAGGTTGTGTTGGCGTGCGATGGGCGCGAGGGGGCTCATGTAGACGTTGAAGAGGGTGGGGCTCAGCGAGGATCCTTGAGGGACGCCGCAGATGACTTCGGTGGCCTCTGACTTGTACGGTGGTAGACGGACTCTCTGTGTTCTTCCGTCGAGGAAGGAGACGATCCATTCCAGTGCCTTCTCCTGAATTCCGACGTTGCTGAGGCGCTGCACTAGGGTGCGGTGGCAGACAGTGTCGAATGCCGCGGAGAGGTCTAGGAGGATGAGGGCCGCTGTTTCTCCGTTGTCCATCAGGGCTCGGATGTCATCGGTGGCAGCGATGAGGGCGGTCTCGGTGCTGTGGTTGGCTCGGAAGCCAGACTGTGAGGGGTCGAGGGATCCATTTGTCTCGAGGAAGGCGGCCAGCTGTTTGTTGACGGTCTTCTCGATGACTTTGGCTGGAAACGGGAGGAGCGAGATGGGGCGGTAGTTCTTGAGTTCGGTGGGGTCCGCTGTTGGTTTCTTTAGTAGAGCGCTGAGTTCGGCGTGCTTCCAGCTCTCTGGGAAGGTGGCGGTGTCGAAGGAGGTGTAGACGATGTCCCGCAGGTGGGGTGCGATGACAGCGTCGGCCTTGTTGAAGACGTGGTGAGGGCAGGGGTCGGTCGGAGATCCGGAGTGGATGGAGTTCATCATGCGGACGGTGTCATCGGTGCTGATCGGAGTCCAGGCGCGGAGGGTGGTGGTGGGCGGCGTTGCTGCGGTCGTTGTGTGCGATGGTTGAATGCTGAAGCTGTTGTGTATGTCCGCGATCTTGTTGTGGAAGTAGGAGGCGAGGGAGTTGCAGAGGTCTTGCGATGGGGTGATGTCGTTGTTTCCGGCGTTGGGGTTGGAGAGCTCTTTCACGATGTTGAAGAGTTCCTTGCAGTTGTGTGCGTTGTTGTCCAGTCGGTCCTTGAATGCAGTTTTCTTGGTGGCGCGGATCAGTTGGTGGTGCTTCCGGGTGGCAAGCTTGAGGGTGGTCATGTTGTCCGGTGTTGGTTCCCTTCTCCAGACTTTCTCGAGGGCTCGGCAGTTCTTCTTGGAGCTCTTGAGTTCGTCGGTGAACCATGGGGCTTTCTTGCTGCCGGGTCTGCTGGGCGGGGTCCTCAGAGGGGCGAGTTCGTCCGCGCAGTTGCTGATCCACTTCGTGAGGTTGTCGGCGGCCTGGCTGGGGTTCGCTGAGCTGGCGGGAGGGTGCTGACTCAGGGAAGCGGCGAGCTGTTTGGCTGTGATCTTGTTCCAGCTTCTTCGGGCAACCTGTTGCTGGTGGTGGTGGTGGGTCGTCGTTCTTCTGAAGGTGAAGTGGACGCAGCTGTGGTCCGTCCAGTGGAGTCCTGTGGCGTGGCTGAAGACGATGTCTTTGCTGGATGAGAAGACGGCGTCGAGAGTGTGTCCGGCGAGGTGGGTGGGGGTGGTCACCAGCTGCTTGAGTCCCAGGTTTGCGAGGTTTTCCAGTAGGGTGGTGGTGTTGCGGTCGTCGTTGTTCTCCAGGTGGAAGTTGAGGTCCCCGAGGAGGATGTAGTCGGCTGAGGGGAGGGCGAGCGGGCTGATGAAGTCGGCGATGTCCTCGCTGAATTGTGTGCGTGGTCCCGGGGGTCTGTAGATGAGGGTGCCTCTGAGGGTGGTCTTGGGGTTGACGTGGATCTGGAAGTGCAGGTGTTCGGCGGGTGCGATGGTGTCGTCGGTGTTGGTCGTGATGCGGATGGTGTTCCGGTGAATGATGGCGATGCCTCCTCCTGTCTGGTTGACGCGGTCTCTCCGGATGATCTTGTAGCCGTTCGGGATGGCGATGGCGGTGTCGGGCGCTGAGGAGGCGTTCATCCAGGTTTCCGTGAGGAAGGCGACGTCTGGGGCTGTGGTGTCGAGCAGGTTCCAGAGCTCGACGGCGTGTCTGTGGACGGAGCGGGTGTTGAGCAGGAAGTTTCAGCACGGCATGGACTCGAAAGTCCATGCCGTGCTGAGGGCCCCCTTTCTTTCCTCACCGCCACTATGTTCATGAAGGAAAGACCTCCATGAAAGCCGTGGCGGGGATGAAAGTCATAATATGCTTGGCGGGACTGCCTCTTGACCGCCACGCCACCACCACCACAAGTCTGGCGGTCCTTTGACTGCCAGACTTGTAATCAGGCCTTAAAACTATTGCAAAGACACACTGTCATGAACATGAGTCACTCACGTTCTGTCAATTTGCATTTTATCATTGCTCCTGTGATAGGATTCTTTTTACACGAGTAACCCGCGACGACACAAGGTGGTGTTAGGTTCACAGAATTTTGAGAAAAAACATAATGCCAAATGTCAGAAAGTATGTGAATTACGCAAGTGTAATTGAAATGTCACCTTATCCTAAATATGAAACTGTCTCATGAAAAAGTGTGGAAAGACTAGAGCATGAAAGGGTTACAAAGAAAGAGGTGTAAGCTTCAATGCACAGCTGGCATCAAAAAGCATGGCTGTGCAGCAATTACAGCCTGTCAGCCATAGGAGTGATGCTTCAGAAGCTGCATTGATGCATGAAAGAATACAAAAGGAAGATTTTTAGGACAACAAAAGATATGGCAATTATTTGGATTTTTCTTCATGATACTTATAACTTAAAAGGCTCAGGATTCTTCAATATTTTTTCAAATATAGTCTATTGATATTCACTTGATTAATTAACAAATGACGATTGCTTTTTTAAACTGACTAAAATCACACAACATAGATAACTCTTCTTTGTTAGAAGCCAACCTCACGGGAAAGAACAAGAAAACTATTTCTTGGATGTAATATAGTTTTCATACCCTACAAACCTTTCCAATAGAAAGGTTTATTTTTTCAAAATATTTTTATTGAATTTTGTTTTTTTCACACAAAGGTAACCTCAAAGCATATACATACGTAAGTATGTTTCCACTACCATAATCCCAAATGTAGAATCATAAAACATTGAACAGTTCCTGTAGCATTTAAAAGTCTAATCAGAATCTGGTTTCATTTCATTGTAAACACTAAGGGGCTTATTACGATGTCGGGTGGACTCACGTCTGCCCAACATCACCGCGGTCTCAGGACCGACCGACCTCTGGTCGGCGATCCAACAGCGCCATTTCAATGCGACCGCACATGCTGCGGTCGCATACTTCCATTTCCCTATGGAAGCTTGTGCTGCGGCCATAAACCTGCTGTAGCGTAAACTCCCTTGGAGAAATAGGAGCCTATGTAAATCCCTGCACCATGTGGCAGGCACCTCACGGTGCTTGCCACACAGTGCAGGGATTTTGCTCCCCAGACCCCCAACCGGAGCCTGCTTAGACATCGAGCCCTGCTTGGGGCCCCCAAAGTCGCTTCCCCACAGGCTTTTCATGTCGGAAAGCCTGACATGAAAAGCCTGCTGGAAAGCAACATCATAATCCCCACGGCGTAAACGCTGTACATAGGGGATTATGAGTGGCCTGCGACTGGTTGGTTTCAAATCCGACAGCCTTTATCATAATAAGGCAGTCAGATTTGAAATGTCCGATGTGAGTCAGATAGCCTCAGACCTGCGGTGGGAGGCTTTCCGACTCATCTCATAATAGGCCCATAAAAAGTCATCAACCAGTTTTTGTAATTGCCTCCGATGTCACAAGAGTAGGGATTAAAATCTTCCAGCACTTTCTGGAACATTGGTGGTTATTTAGATTCAAGATGGCATCCCTTGTGTTAGCATATGGCAACAATGGTGATAGTATTCAGTAATCGTCTACCTTGCAGGATGTCTTAGTAGAACATTTAGAGTCTTACAATCTTTCTGTTTTAATATCAAGTTGTTCTCAATACTAGGTTGGAGCATAAACTTGGACAGCCTGTCTAGCAAGAAATATTGAATTAAATAGATGATTAATGATGTTAACCTTTGAAAAACTGGGAGTACCTACATAGTAACGTGAACTGAAATTATCAATCTGTTGACCATTCATTAGTGTATATTATGTACCATGGGCTCTTTTCTGGTGGTGCCTAGGACAATACCCTTTTGATTACTAAATTGAATATTTAAGGATGCATTTCATATTGTGAAGAACCTGCAAACCCTACCCTGTGACCTCCCTATCCTCTCAAGGAATATCATGTAACGACAGCTGCCAACCCTTCAGGGCGTTGATGTGCTACAGACTTTATGACCAATATTGTGGTGTTCGAGACAGATTGGCCAAATAGGTGAAAATCGTGTTGAAGATGCAAAGGGAACAGGCCAGAAAGAATTTGCTGAGGATCTTAGTTTCTTTGAAAAGCTTTGGCTGTGATTTAGAGTTTGGTGGATGTGATGCTCTGTTACTGATATACCGTGCATCTTATTATAAGTGCATTATATCTTATGGCACCTGAAACATGGCAGAAGGGATATCCTTCATATTTGTGATGGATTTACCAATAAAAGAAGATCTTCAAAGGCGTGACGCTTTGCAAGTACTATGTGCAGCTGTTTAAGTCTTCTTTGGTGTTGGATATCTATCTTAGATGACCTCTTGAAGAGAAAGCACAACATTTCTTGATAAGATGCATGTAATTGCAAACCGTGTGTGACATGTTCTGCGTTGTATCAGGGAGAGTATGCGGTGCATCGGAAATGGTGCCATGTTTGCCTTTATAGTTACCGGTGAGAACAACTGCTGCTTTCCTCTGTCAGGACACATGTTCCCAGCTTGAGAGCTGTGCTACAATAATGACTCCCCGCCACCAGCCCTCATTTTCTTTCACCACACCACTTTCCAAGTCCACCATCTGCCACTGTTGACAGCATATAAAATATTGTGCATTAATAGAACAAAGTATCTTATGATAAAAGACTTGGGGGTCGATTCTGATTCGGGGAAAAAACCGTCCGTACGATTTGTGCCCGGAGCCCTCTCCGTACAAATCGTACCCGTCTGTCAGAGTCGCAAAGTACGATCCGTATTCCGTGAATCCATCTGAATCGTCGCGATCCGTACCATTTGCAAGGCTGAAACCGTGAACCGTACGACTCGTACACATACCGTACGACTCGTACACATGCCGTAAAACCCGACGAGTATGATCCGGACCGTGGTATGAGGACGCGATTCGTACGGTCCACGTCAGGTAAGGGCGAGTCGTACGGAAAAGCACACAAACACATACACACCGTACGGTCCGTGCACCCCATGATCGCAGGGGTACGAACCGTACCCCTGCGATCATGGGGTGTACGAGCCGTACACCCATTGTACGATCGGTGTACGAGCCGTACCCCCATTGTACGATCGGTGTATGAGCCATACCCCCATGTACGATCGGTGTACGAGCCATACCCCCATGTACGATCGGTGTACGAGCCGTACCCCCATCGTACATGGGGTACGGCTCATACACCGATCGTACAATGGGGGTACGGCTCGTACACCGATTGTACAATGGGGGTACGGCTCGTACACTGATCGTACAATGGGGGTATGGCTCGTACACCCCATGATCGCAGGGGTACGGTGCGTACCGCTGCGATCATGGGGGGTACGCACCGTACCCGGGGGGCCGTTCCGTACCAGTTTCGGTGCAAACTCTGCTTTTACGGCTGTTTTCAGCTCCCGTAGAAAAAGGGTCGTACGGTGCGTACCCGACACGTATCGTACTTGCTAGGTTGTAAAAACCAGCCGTGAACCGTACAGATGTCGCGTACAGCGGGTTCCGAGGGAGAACCATACGGAGATTAGAGTCGTACGGTGTCTTGTATGACTCATACGGAGTACGGCTCCTGGTACGAATCGTACTTCGTCGTACGTACTGTGGACGTTGCAGGGTACGATTCGTACGGGAAAAACGCTCTGAACGGCTATTCGGAGCGTTTTTTCCCGAATCGGAATCGACCCCTTGATGTCTCTTTTTTATTTAAAACCATAATATACATTTGAAGATGCCGAGAAACACCAACTAAACAAGCACCATCAAAGCTAGCATGCCTTGCTTTTTCGTATACAGTGTGTAAAGACAGACAGACAACAATGTAAGCCTATAAGTACACACAGAAAAAATGTAAACAGGCACACAAATGTAATGTACTATCCCACTCACACACAAAACAAACATAAACATATATGCACATATACACCTAGATACACATACTGTTAGATCTTAACTATTGATTGTAATGTATTCATTGATTTAGGAACGTTTTTGTAGGAAATAGTTGGTGAACTCACAAAAAGTACACCAGTGATACTAGCACACGCGTACATGAAATTGGTTAAAGTTCACCGAGAGTGTTGTTTACTGAGATTAATGAATTTTATCTTTCATTTGATGTAAATGGTAGTATCTATGCTCTTAAAGAGTGTTTAACTCCTCTCTCAATAGGCAAGTTTTTAATCGATGGTGGAATCCAATTTATTTTCCATCACTATTATCATATTTAATATTTTAGGGAGTTGTGCACTCGATATTTTATCAAATATCGAGACATATATGGATCCTCAGCATAGTTATGACATGAATCATGGACATACTTGAAATCCAGAATAGTCGCCAGAAGATGGAAATGCGAATTGTGACAAGTTTCTGTGTTTTTATAGTAGTATTTTATTCTTAGGACACAGAGTTGGGGTATCATTTTAGATGTATTTGTACTTGTATGCTGCTGTGTTTTTATGATTTTCATGATAAATCGAATAAAGATACTACTACTACTACTACACATACTGGCATCATTAAACACTTCCATCCTCTTACGGAAAGCATATAGAGGAATGCAAACACACACAAGCAACACTACCAGCACAAACATACTCCAGGGAAGACATGGGCAATGAGAGGAAAGCGGCTACCTAAGTCCCTGAGGGTCAGTGGCTGTACATTGAAGCAAGGTGTGGGCAGGTGCTGCACTTGAGGCACTGCTGGAGTAGAGAAGCACATGAGGCAATAAAGGGACAGGGACAGCACACAATGTCCTTGACACGGCACTAAAGGAGGACTCCCTCCATGAGAAAATCCCCTGTAAACTATTGCTACTGGCGTAGGCTCTCATCATCACTTCTTCCACCCAGGAGGTTTCCGTCATTGCATCCCCATTTTTCCTCTCACGGTTCCTTAGCATTGCTGCTGGCTCCATTCTCTTCTCCCTCCAGGCATGTCTACACTATCCCACCAGGGCTGTCCTGCAGATTCTTTCTGAAATATCCCTTTTGATGGCCTGCATATGCTAGGATGAGGGCATCATCCATATTATCCTTAGCGAACACCACCAGAAACCTGACATGCATACTATGCTGAAAACTGCAAGTACCTACATACACAGGGGACACATACAGAACCAGAACTCGAACTGCTGAAGCTGTTTTCTCAGGGTAGTTAGGACCCGGAGGGTGGTTGCTGACAGAATTCTTCTTTGCTTCTGAATGTAAGTATCTCACTGTTACTATTGAAGTACTCAAGGCAGGGCATCTGCTGAAAAACTACTCTGAAGAATTGTGTAAGCCGTCAAATACACTGAAGGTGATTGCTTACCTGTGACAGTAAATTTAAAGTGAGGAAAAAAATAAAAGATAGCTATGTGAAAAACCACAGGTCTTGTAGGTGGTCCAAAGATTTGGAAAATACTACCACAAAAAATTTACAAAAACAAGGCCATATAAAAGAGTTTCTGAAAAGCACTCAATTTTTTCATATTAAAAAAACAAATTGCTCCAAACGATGGAATCATTCACTGTTGAACTGCATCATATTGAATATTCTACCTGACGTCATGTCAACCAAGTTGCTCTATGTGTTCTTTATTTGAGATATATGTTTGGTTATTTGATATGTGTGAAGTTCACTGATGGTAAAAGCGGCACCATATAAAATTATGTATAAATAAATTAATTAAAAACATAAAATAACTACCCAGCAATAAATATTCTGTCACCTAGAAGTAATACATTTTACAGAGAATATACCATCAATAATATAAAATATTAATATATAAAACAAAAAATAAGAATAAGAAATACACGCAGGTCTTACTGGGGACCAGCACTTGAATGTAA
Source organism: Lissotriton helveticus (assembly GCF_964261635.1). Lineage (NCBI taxonomy): Eukaryota > Metazoa > Chordata > Amphibia > Caudata > Salamandridae > Lissotriton > Lissotriton helveticus. The sequence goes on from NC_136068.1 coordinate 494,728,761, forward strand.
TAAATGCATAAGCTGTTGACACGCACCCACATCTGCTTTTCAAGCAGCCTTAGTGGCCTAATAGATTCTAAGATGTCCTGTTTCGATGTGTCAGCCATTTTGGCTTTCTGACATATTCTGTGCCCCTTCCTGGATTTGCTGCAGGCCATGAGCTTTTAGACAAGTGTTAAGATGTTTGGCTGAATAAAGAAAAATTGCAGCACAGTTGTGAATTTCCCCCTGTAGTGTTTGTGCTTCATCCCGGGTTTTGAAAGTGGAGAAGTGTAATCATAATCCAATCTGAGATATTGTAGGAGTCCATCATATTTATGAAAAGTCCGCACTCTAATGTATTCTGTGTAAAATAAAACATTACTAAACAGAGTGGAATATTGCATATTTAAAGTATTCCATATGATATACTCATGTATAGAATATGATTAATAAGGGTTTATCCGATACTTGCATATTATTGTGATAGGATAAGTTAACATAGATGTGTCCCATTGTGAGGTTATTAATTTTGAATATGTGTAAGCTAATGTTTAAGCTTTAATACTTGCAGCAAGAATGTATTTCATTCAAGTGCATTGAGAATGTCTAGAGTGTGCCTCGAGAAACAGTTTGGTCCTTGCTCACGTTTAGAGTCTGTCATATAATTCGTATTTAACCTTCAATGTAGAATGTGTGTACTTGTATTTTTTTTTTGCAATGCATGTATGGAGAGGTAAAGCCTCATCAGTTGGCATATGAGGGTGTAAGCCCAGTAACAAGCAAAGAGGCGAGTTCCCATGGAGAGGAAAAGAATGACAAAGGACGAGAGAAGTTGCAGCTTATCGATGTGGGAGAGGTGGTGAAAGTATCCAGTTGTACTCCAGCTCTGGAAGTTCACCAGCAAAGATCACATGGGAGTGTCTACTCTGATTGCAATTTATGTTTTATTCTCAATGAAGTGAGGGGCAGGAGAGTCATCTTAGGTTGTCTTAGGTTGTTAACACTTCTGCTTGTGTGGCTTTATGCTACTTGACCCATGGTTGTAGTGCACATTACTGAAGACTCCGACAGCTGACACATTTCTGATTCCCCGCCACCAAATGCTTCGTAGCTTAGGTTTGCCCTTATGAGGTAGTGTAAGAAGGAAAAGCTTGCTCATGCTTACTTTGGAGAATCATCAGATGAGATATAATACGCAATTCTACGTCCTGATCTTCTGCATCATCATATAGCTAGTTGTCTGTTTTGTATTATATATGGCAAATCTCTTCAGGAGATTTGGTCTTATCTTGGTCTTTCAGTACCCTTATATGATTGTGTCGACATTGGTCTACATTGTTTTGTTTCTAAATGTATACTTAAACCCTACTAAACTCATATTAAGGGGCCCATTATGATGGAAGTCAGAAAGCCTCAAACTTACAGTCGGAGGCTTCTGACCCCATTGTCAGTTTAAATTCCAACCGTCTGATTATGTATCCGCCGGTCAGAAATAAAACCGGCCAATGGGAAACGGCTCATAATCCCAAAGAGCAGGGCTTTCCGCCGTTGGGATTATGGTGCACCGTTTCCGGCATGGTTTCCATGCTAACCTGTCCGACATGGAAACCATGTTGGAAAGCGTGTTTGGGGGCCCCCAGGAGTGCCCCCTTGTGTGTGTGGCCTATGTTTGGGGGCCACCCCTGTTTGATACCTGCACCTTGTGGCAGGCACCTCAAGGTGCCTCCCACAGGGTGCAGGGATCAACAGCAACTCCAATTTCACTATGGGAGCATTTATTACAGCCGGGTTACAGCCGTAATGCATGCTCCCATAGGGAAATGTAGGGATGCGACCGAAAAGACTTCGGTCACATCCAAATTAGTCGGTCGGGACCGCCGACCAGATGTCAGACGGTCCCAGGATCGAGGCGGTGTCGGGTAGCTTAAGTCCGCCCCACATCGTAATTAGACCCCAAGTTGTTCAGTGGATTATTTTGAAGCCACGTTGGTTATACTACAATGAGATGTTAACAAGTGATAGTTTTCTCCCTTTGCCTCTCATGCTGCCGGAAAGGTCACCCTTCTGGAGATAAATCTTTGACTGGGAAAAAGCTCCGACAAAGGCTGGAGCAGGGAATAATGTGATGTTCTGTTTTTTCCACATGGTAATACTATATTTGTTTTCACTATACTGATCTGTTTTCCTCAAGCAAATTCCTCTAGGCTATAGCTGCAGCAGACACATCGGCACTCCTTATTTAGGTGAACACTCCTGTATTTTGTCAAAATGTTTTTTGCTTTTTTATCTTGTTTTCTTCTTCAAACATCCTCCACTACATAGCAAGTTAATCGGGAAGTTAAATCCCCCTGATCGTTTTTCATAAATTTGATGTTGATCTGTTCCAAATGTTGGCAAGTGTGCTGGATGCAGTGGGCGATATTGCGTGGGGAAAAGATTGAATTTTAGTGGAAATGTAACTGAAAACGTATTCTGAAACCAGGTAAAATGATCTTCAGAACACTGCAGGACTCAGATCAAATCAAATGAAATAATCTTAATTCAGCTGATAAAATTACAACCATAAAATATGCAGCATAAAACAAAACTTCAACAAAAACTTTACGGTGCACAGACAAAATATTGAGTTTTAAATATCGACCTGCATTAATATTGAGTTTTAAATATCGTAGGGACAGAACATCGACATCAAGAATATCGGTGACCAGAATATCAACCTGAAGGTAAGAAATATCGTTTTTGTTAATATCGAAGTTATTAATATCGATAGTAAAAATATTGATGTTAATGTTAGTGTTATGTCTTTTAGTATGTATTTGTATGTGTTCCACATGTTTTGTTATGTTTTGTATTATTTTTTTAAATATATGTATTAATTGTTTAGAAGTTAGTAAAAGAATGTCAAGTACATTTTGCGTTTTAGTACCGTAGCGGGTATTGGGTTTATAGGGGAATAGGGTGGGAAGTAATTTTATTGGAGTAAATTAATTCATAATTTTTAGAACTTATTAATTATTTTTAATTAAATTGTGCATTTTAGTTCTGTAGCAGGCTATGGGTTTATAGGGGAATAGGGTGGGAAGTAATTTAATTACAATTAAGTCAGTATTGATTTTTATTTATTTGTATTGATATTTAATTTATTGTTCATTAATTATTAATTGTAATACATTTTTATTAGCTGATTAATTGCTAATTATATTAATTGTATACATCTTTAATTTGAGCAGATTGTGGGCTTAAAGGGGAATAGGGTGTGAAGTAAATTAATTATAATAAAGTCATTAATATTTTTTATTTTTCGGTATTGATAATTAATCTAGTGTTTATTCATTATTAATTGGTAATTAATTTTAATAATTTAATTAATTGATAAATATATCAATTGTTTTAATTTAGTTTAGGAGCGGGTTGTGTGTTTATAGAGGAATAGGGTGGAAAGTTAGTTATTATAATTAAGTAATCAATTATTAATTTATATTGGTGTTGATAATTCTAATATTGTTAATTAATAATTGGTAATACATTTTTATGAACTATTATTTATTGGTATTAATAATTATTTTATTGTTAATTAATTATTATTTGTTAATTAATTTTTATTAATTGGTTAATTGATCATTATAATAATTGTGTTAAATGTTATGCGGAGTGGGTTTGTGTTTATTGGGGAATAGGGTGGGAAGTAATTTTATGTTATTAAAGTAATTATTAATTTTCATTTATTGGTATTTATAATTAATGTATTGTTAATTTATTAATAAATCATTATTTAATGAAAACAATTATTTAATTGATAAGTATGTTATTTTTAACCCCTATGCTATCCAACACGTTCCCTACAATTGCACTCTCTGGAGTGGGAATAGTAATTTTTACCCCTAAACTACCCAACACTTTCCCTATTGTTGCACTCTCAGGAGTGGGAATAGTAACTTTTACTTCTATGTTATCCAACACTTTCCCTACTGTTGCTCTTACTGGAGTGGGAATAGTAATTTTAACCCTTTCACTATCCAACACTTTCCTTACTGTTGCACTCTCTGGAGTGGGAATAGTAATTTATACCCCTGTGCTATACAACACTTTCCCTACTGTTGCACTCACTGGAGTGGGAATAGTAATTTTTACCCCTACGCTATCCAACACTTTCCCTATTGTTGCACTCTCAGGAGTGTGAATAGTAATTTTTACCTCTATGTTATCCAACACTTTCCCTACTGTTGCTCTTACTGGAGTGGGAATAGTAATTTTAACCCTTTCGCTATCCAACACTTTCCTTACTGTTGCACTCTCTGGAGTGGGAATAACAATTTTTACCCCTACGCCATCCTACACTTTCCCTACTGTTGCAATCTGTGGAGTTGGAATAGTAATTTTTACCCCTACACTATCCAATACTTTCCCTACTGTTGCACTTTCTGGAGTTAGAATAGCGATTATAACCCCTATGCTATCCAACACTTTTCCTACTGTTGTACTTTCTGGAATGAGAATAGTATTTTTTACCTCTACACTATCCAACACTTTCCCTACTGTTGCACTCACTGGAGTGGGAATAGTCATTTTTACCTCTATGTTATCCAACACTTTCCCTACTGTTGCTCTTACTGGAGTGGGAATAGTAATTTTAACCCTTTCGCTATCCAACACTTTCCTTACTGTTGCACTCTCTGGAGTGGGAATAGTAATTTATACCCCTGTGCTATCCAACACTTTCCCTACTGTTGCACTCACTGGAGTGGGAATAGTAATTTGAATCCATTCGCTATCCAACACTTTCCCTACTGTTGCACTCTCTGGAGGGGGAATAGTAATTTTTATCCCTACAGTATTCAACACTTTCCCTACTGTTGCCCTCTCTGGAGTGGGAATAACAATTTTTACCCCTACGCTATCCAACACTTTCCCTACTGTTGCACTCTGTGGAGTTGGAATAGTAATTTTTACCCCTACGCTATCCAATACTTTCCCTACTGTTGCACTCTTTGGAGTAGGAATAGTAATTGTTACCCCTACGCTATCCAACACTTTCCCTACTATTGCACACTTGGAGTGGGAATAGTTATTTTTACCCCTATGCTATCCAACACTTTCCCTACTGTTGCACTCTTTGGAATGGGAATAGTAATTTTTTTCCCTCTGCTATCCAATATTTTTCTGTATTGTTTTACTTAATGTTTGTATACTTTTTTTAAATTAAAATATTGTAATTTTATTAATATTTTTTTGTATGTGTATGTCTGTATTTATAATTTATAAAATATTTCTAACAATTAATAAGTTATTAAAATAATTATCTATGAATATTATTAAGTAAGTATATATATAAGTGACAAAGGGAAGGCCATTCCCGAAACGCGTCGAGTGGGATGTGAAATAAATCCAGTTTGAATTACATTTGTGGCTTGGACGTCGTTCTTCGAAGCGTGGACGAAAGGTTGGAGTATTTAGGGACTGGCGATCCCGTCCAAAGCCCGCCGCTGTAAGGGGCCAACACAGCTTAGCGCCAAAAACTTGGCTGGGATATATATATATATATATATATATATATTTTACTTTATTTTTGGGAATTAACAGCAATAAGCGCCATCAAAGAGTGCATTACATGTACACATTTCAGTCCATTATCTACATTGCATGTATATAACCAGATCACCGGAGACATATTCTTCAACATATTTATACAATATTATTATCAGTTATTCTAGTAGTGCATTCAGCTATTGCACTAATCACAGGCCAGGCCTCTCATGTCGACTATGCACGTCCACAAAGGGAGGCCTTCCAGAAAGTATCACATCTCGAGCGAGAACGTGCAACACACGGCAGCCCAGGTCTCGAGCATCCCCAGAACAAGTTGATCCAATGCCTGCCTGTATAGCATCCTCCCCCCTCCAGAAATTCCACACATAGTACCCTTCACAAACAGGCAGGATCCACATTCTCAGTATCTCACACATGTTTGTACATATAAAGAACACTCCAGCGAGGCAGCCAAGGGAGCACTCAAACGGTTGGCCTCTCCTTGGCCCCAACATTCTCCTGCAATAGGTAACACTGCAAAGGGGCCCAGATATCCCTGGGCCGTGAAGCCACTGGCAAACTCGGAGTATGTAGTTAACTGATCTTGGCAATATGTAAGATCCCGCAACCATTCCTTGAATTTTGGGGCCCTGCCCCTGCCCCATCTACATGCAACTCTCCTTTTAGCCACCAAGAGGGCTAGCGCAACAAACTTGCGGTGTGCCGCCTGCAGGGGTTCCACATACCCTAATAGCGCCAGAGCAGGAGAGGGAGTTATCTCAGCATGAATCATTTCGGACAGTGCTGTGAGTACCTGAACCCAGTAGAGCTGGACTGCATCGCACGCCCAAGCCAGATGTAAAAAATCAGCACCTGGAGCATGGCATCTGTCACAATTGTCAGTAGTGCGAAGTTGAAGTCTACACATTCGGGCCGGAGTGTAATATATGCGGTGCAGAAATTTATAATGTATAATTCTATATCTACTGCTTGCAGAAACACGTTCTGTTTGCTGGAGACAAAATGCCCACTGTCCGTCCGTGAGAGGTGTCTCCAATTCTCGGTCCCACTTCAGTCTGGCTGCCAATGGTGGGTAATCTATTTGTGTGTGTACTGATCTGTATATTGTCGATACTAGCTTACAAGGGGTGTCATTTTGAAGTATAAACTGCAGAGGTGCCAGGGCCAAAGGTTAATTCGGAAAGTCAGGCGTTAGGGTTTTCAGTCCTTGACGAAGCTGGATGTATAGGAACACATCAAGCGGGATGGTTGTATACCTTCATACAGGTGTTCCATGGAGCGAAAGATACCGTTATGATATAGGTCTCCCCATGTCTCGATATGCACCCTGTGGAGCAGCTTACGAAATCCCGGTTCCTGTAACAAGGGCATATTCGGGTGGTAGGCCAGTGGTAACAGCGGCGCAGAGAGCATCGTAGCCTCCAACCTAGCAGCCAGGCGGGACCATGCAGTAACCGTGCTCATTACGGTTGTGGGCGTCTTATCCCTGCCAGGTACCAAAGCGTATAATGCGCCTTCTATAGGGATAGGATGGGCTAGCCAGTGCTCAGCGGCTAGTTGAGGCATGTATCTAGGCTGATGTACCCAAAAATAGGCATAATGAGCTCAAGCTGCCTGATAATACAATTCAAAGTCTGGTATGCCAAACCCGCCTTGATTATAGGGCCTAATCAGGGTGTCCCACTTCAGTCGGCGCGATTTTCCGCCCCATACAAGTTTGATGAGTTCTGTCCGAAGTTGCTGGAAAAAGGACCTGCCCGGGTAGAATGGAATATTCAAAAATAGGTATAATAGTTGTGGAAGGATTACCATCTTAATCAAGGATGTCCTGCCAGCCATAGAAAGAGGCAAGGTGATCCATCGTGCGACGTTATCAATAATGCGATTCATCGTAGTACCATAGTTGGCACGGAGTAGTTCATCTCTATCCTTCTCTATGTGGATACCCAAGTATTTAAAATCACCCTCGCACCAGGAGATGGGGTAATCTAATTCAAACTGTGTTGTGGATGATGTGAGTGGGAATATGCAAGACTTACCCCAATTAATCTGGACTCCGGAGAGCCTACCATATCGTATAAATTCCCTGAGAATGGGGTTCAGGTTTTCGCTGGGGTCACGCACATACAGAGTGATGTCATCTGCATACATCGATATTAGTATCTGCCTCTGAAAACAACGTAGTGCGTTGTCCCTGTGATGCTGTCGCAGTTTGGCGGCTAGAGGCTCTGTAGCTATCGCGAATAGGAGAGGCGAAAGAGGACATCCCTGCCTAGTCCCCCTGGTGACAGGGAATTCAGAGGATAGTCTGCCATTAATAAGTACTCTGGCCACAGGACGCTCATAAAGGAGTTGAATCCAGGAAATGAATATTGCCGGAAAGCCCATCCTCTCTAGGACCCGAAACACATAATCCCATTCAGGGGAGTCAAAGGCCTTAGTGGCATCGAGGAAGATGGCAGTCATTGGTTGGTCTTTGTGCACTGAATTTAGGACGGAGAAAAAAGTACGTAAATTATGTGACATTGCCCTGCCAGGCACAAATCCAGATTGGTCGGGTATTATCAAGGTGGGGAGCAGGAGGCTGATACGATTCGCAATAAGTTTTGCAAGTATTTTAACATCGCAATTTAGCAAGGAAAGGGGCCGATAAGAGTCACATTTGTTCGCAGGTTTCCCGGGTTTGAGTAGCGATGTAATAAGTGCTACCCGCATAGAGGGTGGTAAGTGACCTACCTCAAGAGCATCTTCGTAGACCACTCACAGTACTGGGGCCATAAAGTCTATGTAAGTTTTATAAAATTCTATCGGGATTCCGTCGAGTCCCGTGGCTTTCCCTGACCGCATACTCATGATTGCGTCCCTTACTTCGTCCAATTCGAAAGGTGCACTTAGAAAGGCCCTCTGTGCGTCACTAAGCCAGCCAAGGTAGACATCAGCTAGGTAATCTTGCAGTTGAAGATCCCCTACACTGGAGGAGGCGTACAGCGTACTGTAGTGCATCACAAAGGAATTGAGGATTTGCGGAGTGTCTCGAATCACCTCACCACCCAGGTCTTCGAGTTCTAATATAGTGTTGGGCGCACGCGTCAATTTAATCGTGGCAGCCAAGGCCTTCCCCGGTCTTTCGCCTTCGCCATAACGGCGAGCGGTCCAGTATTTGCCCCTAAATTTTGATTCCCTAGCGGCTTCAGCAGTGTACGCAGAAATTTTCTCACATATGCTCGAGAGGGCAGAATTAGTGGGATCCATTGCCAATGACACCTCAAGGCGTTGCAGTTCCCCTTCTAGTGTCATCAGTCGGGCCACAATGCTCTTCAGAACCCCGGACCCCTTAGCAATGCAAATCCCTCTCAATGTTACCTTGAACGCGTCCCAGATAGTCTCAACGTCCTTAACAGAATCCTTGTTCCTCTTAAAAAAGTCTAAGCATTCATCGCGCAGCTCTTCTTGAAAGGTGGCATCAAGCAACATCGTGGGTTGCAGTCACCAAGCAGTTGTCGGGGGACCAAGGTCCGCAGAACGCAGTGTGACTTTCACAGGGGAGTGATCCGAATATGTTCTGGGGAGATATCGTGACTGGACAAGCGGAGCACAGAGCTGTGGCGTCAGGAATACATAGTCGAGCCTTGCCCACGATCGTGCTTGTGCCGTAAAGTGTGTGCCTTCCCGCGTGTCAATGTGCAGATGTCGCCAGACGTCTATTAAATTGTGGTCTGTAATTGCTGCACGCAATTCTGTCCTCGCCCTAGTGTAATGGTGTGGGGATGGGTGCGACCTGTCTAAGGTAGGATCTAGTGTAGTGTTGAAGTCACCCCCCCATATGAGGTGATGTGGACCCGTTCCCACTATTGTCGCCCACAGCTCAATGAAGAACTCAGGATCATCAATATTGGGACCGTAGCAGCATACCAACGTGACTGGGATGTGTCCTAGTCTGCCCCACATTATGCAGTATCTCCCCTGAGAGTCTACCTTGGAACCAGCCATGGTAAATGGTGTACCTCTTTTTACTAAAATCGCTTTACCCCTTGCATATGTTGAGTAGGATGAGAATACTTTGTGAATTGCCCACCTGCTGGCAAAGGTATGAGCAGTCTGCACCTTGAAGTGAGTCTCTTGGAGAAAGGCTATGTGCACAGAGTAGCGGTCCAGGTATGATAGAACATGTCGCCATTTCCTGGGGTCCCCCAAGCCCCTTACATTCCACGTTAAAACATTTAAATCAGTGTCCCCCATGAGTGGTTTAGATTTTTATCCTAAAAAGGTCATCTGGTATAGGCCAACGACCAGTTTCTCCGGGCCTCAAAGTAACATACATGCCGGTGGGTGGTTGTAGATCAGTGTTCATGTGTACAAAATGCACTGCGAGAATGCCTTCTCGCATTCCATTATCACAAAATCCTATCATATGGATGTGTAGCAACTCTTTGATAGTCATCACGCCCAAAATTATCTCGTTACTTGTAACCAAACATTCCGTCTCTCCCCCCTCTGAAACAACCTCAGATATCCAAAAATAGAAGCATCTACAATAATGTCAACTGTCAATGCGATAACCCCCACCCAATACTGTGCAAGGTCTCGCATCCCGTCCTCCCTCCACTGCAAGAAAATTGTGCGCATCCAATCCCATATCAAAATCCAAGACAGATCAGAGTGCAAGTCTAAATTACAGCATATGATATTCACTCCTTTACTGAAACATCGGAGTTCATCCCTCAAATAGTCAGCTTCATACACTGCCGAAAGTAAATCAACCGAATCAGGGGTAACAGCACAAAAAAGAAAAGTTTGTACCAAATAATTCAACACCACCCCCCACCCACTTAAGCATCCCCAACTTGCCAGTAGTCCCGTCCCTCCCCTCTCCCTCAGCAATCCCAAAACAACCCAACATTTGCATTAGAGTCAATAAGTACATTGGGGTACACCCTATGGAGTACGTTCTAGGTGCGCACATAGTCACCCCCCACACCTCGCCCTTCGTCCTGTTCGGCCGCATTTGGGCGCATTCAGGGGAGGGAGGGTGGTACCTGGAATACGTTACCACCAACAGTCCAGTGTCCGTCCCTGGGATCCTCGATCAGCAACCGAATCTTCTTTCATATGCATCACTACAGTGGGCCTGTAGTTAAAACCCATGGGGTCGCTCAATACTCCGGTAAGCATCGCCCTACATTACTCATCTTCATTTGCTGAGTGGAGATCTTCCTGTCTGTCATCGCCATTGCGTCTATTTCCAGCACGCTCTCGTCTCAATGTCTTCAAAAAATCTTCCACCTGTTGTGGGTTCGTAAAAAAGTGTTGCTTAGCTTGATGCGTCACTCTCAGTTTTGCTGAGTATAACAGCGCATAGTCCACTTGTAATGTTCGGAGCTTTTTCTTGACTTCCAGGAATTTGCGTCGTTGTTCCTGCACTACAGGCGTGAAGTCCGGGTAAATGGAGAAACTGACACCTTCACATGTGAGGTTTTGGTTGGCGCAAGCCGCTCGCAACGCAGTATCATGATCGCGGTAATTTAGAAGCCGTGCAATGATGGGTCTTGGAGGGGCTCCAGGCTTAGGCCTCGGCCCAAGCGATCGGTGCGCCCTTTCAACGATAAACTGTTTGGAGAACGCATGAGGCCCAATCGCGGCGGTGAGTATCTTCTCCACGTATTCTTCCATGCGCCCTGTGTTAGTGGATTCCGGCACACCTATTACGCGAATGTTATTTCGACGGCTGCGCGCTTCCAACTCCTCATTCTTTGCAGCGATAATTCTGAGGACATTGTCCATTCTCGAAAGTTGCGCTGTGTGTGAGGCCGTGGTGTCGTCATTTTCGGATATACGTCTTTCAGTTGCAGTGATGCGTTCTTCCTGAACATCCAGTTTTTGTACCATGGCGTCCATTCTTGATGACATCCGGTCGACTTTGTCCACTATTGTGGCAAACCCCTGTCTAATTTCTTGCATCATCTGTTGCAGTTCAGACGCGGCGGGGTTAGAACCCATTCCTGTCGTCGTAGGGCTTTGAGAACTCCCTGCGTCTTGTGAGCTTCGCAGCCCTTTCTTTGATGTGGTAGATTTGAATGTCAGTTTGGGTTGCCGATTGTCTGGTTTGCCCATGGTAGGCCTCTTGTAGGGACTGGTCGCGGTAGGCGAAAATCGCTTTTCGCGGTCTTCCCGTTGAGAGCCGGATCCTGTACTCATGAGTAAGAGACTCTCGTACAGGTGTCTCTGCCTCTAATATGTGGAGGCGCCTGGGCAGTTATGTCAGTTTGTGGACACCGGCTAGTATTTATGTTCAACACCCGTCTCTGGTGGAGTGGTCACAGTATTGTACAGCCCAGCGGCAGTCGCAGCTAGCTAGGTGGTGCTGTGAAGGTGGTGAGTTTGTTCTCTGTTCCCAGCTCTACTGTCCAGGGAGACAGGGAAATGTCGTGAATGGTCCCCTGTAGTCCCAGGTATCAAATGAACCTGCCCACGCGGTTCAGCAAGCAGCCCCTTATGTCTATAGAAGGGGAGGGCAGAAACGTGAGGCAAAATACGGCAAATCAATACTTCGCGGCTAATCACGGCAGGCCCCACAGTGGCGCACAGTCCGGCGACCCCCGCATCGTGAGCAGGCAATTCCTGAAGATAATACGCCGTAATCAACGGCCTTTCGGGCCGGGCGTTCCGGCGGGTCTATTTATGAACAATGGTTTCCCGTAGAGTCCGCTGCGAGAGTGGAGGCTCACTTGTTGTAGTTCTATCTAGGACCCTGAATTCAATAGTCCTGATTTATGCCCTTGTGTGGTTATAATAAATAATATCCCTATAAAGGCATAAGAATCATATCCATATTTAGTCGTAGCCCATGCGGTCCACATTAAGCAAAGGCTACTTCCCCAGGCTCCTAGAAAGTACAACGAGTTCTGTAAACAAACCAAACCTCCAGCAACCTGGGAATTCCCCATTGCTTCTGTTTTGATTTCGTCCTAGAACTCCTGTGAGCACTCTAAGAACGGCCAGTTCTTAGTGACATCTTTATTGACGTCTTATATCCAACCTTACGTCAAAACCCGGCACCTTTCAGGTATAAATATACCAACGTTGCCTTAAGCAAACACACGGTGGTGGTTTTGGAGCAGAGCGGCTATCTACTTGCCCGAGAGCCCAGCTGATGCGAGAGCCCACGGGCGCCGCCCCTCCTCTTTGACGCACAGAGAGAGACGCTGTCTTTTCTCCTGCCGAGAAATCCAGCTCCGGAGTTTCCAGATACCCTCGCGGGTTACTGGGATATCGAGTCCTGAGAGAGAGAGATACCAGACCTCCTGCTTTCTAATACCAAGGTACAGAGCTGACTAAACCCTTAAAGAGAATTCTTGATTCAGATTCCTTGGCAAAACCAACTTAACTTAAACTGCTACTTACTTACTTCTTCCCACGTATTAGGCTTAGGTCAGGTACACCGGGGTAGGCGTATTTAGAAGCACCAGTTGAGTACGTTAGTCAATGTATATTTGTATGTATATATTTTATCTATTTTAAAGTATCATATGGCTAAGAAACCATATCAATACTTTTACAGTATTATTTTATAATACTCCTTTTACTGTACGAACTTTACTTTATGCTAAGTATTGCAATTGTGGCAATTCATTTCTCTTGTATGAGAAAGAAGACTGCTCAATAAATAACACCTTTTATTGAAAACGCCCGTCTCTCTTTTCTCTGCACTCTGGTGAAACTAAGTATGCACACTTGACTGAGTGAAATAGCTGTCTATTGTTTTCACACGACTCTAGAGATACACTCTTATTCTGAGGGAGCAAAGTTGTCATGTTATATGGTTGTCAGAAGCTAATCCCTTCTTGTCTATCCAGGGAGGTTGAACTCCTCCTCGTTTATTCGAGAAAGTTTCTAGTGACCTCTAAGCTAGCTGGCAAAACTTACGTCTAATATAGTCAGTAGGGACCTAGTCGACTTCAGTCCTACGTCTACACTGCTGAATATATTATTCCAATGCGCAGAGCCTATTGGGAATATAGGAACTACACTACATGGCGCCCAACGTTTGGTAAGGCGATAAATCTAACGCAAGACGTTAAAGTAACTCAGTCGTGCTTTTTCACACAGAACCCTTTTCCCGTAAATACTCCAAAAGACGTCTGGAGTGGGTAAAAGGTTCAAATCCGCCGGAACTTAGTAGGAAGAGATTCCTATGTAAAGTTTTTGGTTTAGTCAACGTTGAAGGATACAGTGTTCCAAAATATTGTGCATCTAATCTTTGTTTCCTTGAAACCTGATCTGCAACCAAAAAACCTTCTGTCAGTAAAATGCCTGACGGAGACGAAGAAAGAGATGCTACAGTGTCTCAACTGTTGTTGGAAGACACAACTCTCCAACAATGACCCGAATGCTATACTCATTCCGGTCAACATAAGAAGAACTATAACTATTAAACTTATAGAAAACGGACTGACATCACGAGGTGGTATAGTCATATTCGTGATAGAGGCCCATGAATATCGGCAGACAGAGGTATTCTATTCATGGATAAACTTTCCAGCAGCAAACGCTGTCACACACGACTTCCACTATTACAAAATAGAGGAACCTCCGGATGAATACACTCCTTTCGAGGTGATTGAAATCCCATTAAATTACCAAGAGCACCTGCTCTGGTTTAAAGGCGCTCTAAAACATAACAATCACATCACCAGGCTCGGTCCACTAGGTAGACCAGGAGCAACGTGGCCGGTTCTAGCCAGCTACACACCACATCCAGACATCGAAAAAATGTCAGTACCAGAACTTTTAGCACAGCTAAAACAACTGATTAAAATACATAGACAATTAGTCCAATATGTAATGCGGACCACAACAGTCCAACCAGCTATTAACATTCCACAGCAGACCCCTCATCAGGGGAACACAAACAAAATTACACCACAGAACATACAATCATGTCTTGGTAAAGTACCCGCAAAACGGGAACAAATTCCATTCTGGTTAGCATAAAAAATCACTCAAATAGAGGCAGTATTTCCAAATACTACACCTACTGAGAAACACAGAATTCTGACTATCTGTCTTCCAATGGGGATCACACCACATGTGGAGGACTGTGACACTTGGGGCACAGTCTTTGCTTCCATTTACACTAAAACACATGGTGTTCCGTCCATGGCGGTAATACCAGATGTATTAAGACAGATTCAAAATGAATACGGTCCAGAACCTGCTTTAACTCTGGGTATGAAATTACTGAAAGACTTCAAGCAGGTCTCGGCTATATTATTAGCCAACATAAAAGGAGAAGCAGCATCTGTGGCGATCCGCCAGTAATTGAAAGAAACAGATATAGCAGAACAGCCATTTGAACTTGCCAGAATCATAGAAAAATCCTATGAAGAACTAGGTAGAGATAGTTTGGGTGGGAAACCAGTAAAACTCCAACTAACTGAAAATCATGAAAAAATATTTATTAAAAATAATCTAAACACTCCAAAAAAGAGCTGGGATGGAAATAAACAATCCCCTCCCAAAGAAAAAAGATTCCAGTCCAGAGGAAGGTCTCCTCGGCGGAGAGAAAGATCTCCGGACCAAGGGCACAAGTCTCCCCAGAGGGAGCCCTCTGAGAAAAGATACAACCTTAGAAATAGGGATAATTTGAAAAAACCTGATAGATATCAAGATATTGATACACGTCCCTCTCGATCTTTTCAGACTTCCTCACAGATATCGGAAAGAAGAGGACGGTCAGAACACAGGGAAGAGCACGTCAAGTCCAAAGACAAGGAACCTGCTCATCAAAGTAAAAAATTACAATTTCCAAGAAAGAAGGTAGCCAGTATTAAAATAATTAAACATGCAGAGGATACTGAGGACACAACTGAAAAACGGAGAGTGGGCCCAGACAATGCTAGACAGTGCAGCAGAAGTGACCATAGCTCGCAAGATCCTAATGAATCTTCTGGAGACAGTGGACACGAATGAATACATTCAGGTGGAAACTGCAGATACCAGAGTTAGCAAACCTCGTAAATTATACGAAATAACACTGCGTATAGAGGGAGATAAGACTAGGAAAGTAAGGGGTCTCTTTTGGGATAATCTTTCAAAAGGCTATGACATCCTTTTAGCTGAGAAAGACTGGCCACCAGAGTTTGTCAGGGAGTGCCCTCATGGCGAAGAAATGATTATGCCTGCCTTCTCAAATCATATTCCAATTCATAGAAAATATACATATGCAAGAAAATGGGCAGTAGCCCAAGCTCCTGCATTATACAAAAATCATGTAGGATGGGATGAGGACTCTCCTCCTCACAAAATCCAGTTAAAATGTCAACCCACTGCACAAAGGCAGTACCCAATCAAACAAGAAGCTAAAAAGCAAGTCAGGGAGATCTTAGATCAACTTGAATACCAAGGGGTGATTGAAACATGCACCTCTCAAATGAACAATCCTTTGTTTCCTGTCTCCAAGCCAGACGATTCATATTGTCTAGTTTTGGACTACTGACACCTTAACTCATGTTGCAAAACATTTACAGTACAAAACTCACACAGTGCAGCTCTAATGAATAAAATTGTGCGCAAAAAATACAAAACGACATTAGACATCTCTAATGGATTCTTTTGTCAAAACATTGCACCTGAAAGCAGGTATTTGACCGCTTTCTCAATAATGGGGTCACAGGAATTTCTGTCGACTCCCACAGGGATTCGAGAATAGCCCAGGAATATTCTCAGCAAGGGTAACAGAGTTACTACAAATATATGATGATGAAGCATTATCATATGTCGATGACATCTACCTAACAGATGATGACCTGGAGACTCACTTGAAAAGAGTAAACACCATAATACTTGGGTTTGCAGCTGAGGGTTACAAATTCAACTTTAAAAAGTCACGAATTGCCCATCTAACAGTCCTGTTTTTAGGATATGAATTATCAAGTGAAGGCAAAAGCCTAGCGGACAATTTCTTAGAGAAGTGCGCTGTACTCCAAGCACCAAAAACGCTGAAGAACTTACAAACAATACTAGGTTTCCTGAATTTCGGAAGAACATACATTCTAAATTATGCAGAGAGGGTTAAACCTCTCTATGAATTAATAAAACCTGATTTCAAACCAATCAATTGGACTCAGAAACACACAGAAATGTTAAGATCATTGCAAACATACATGTTAGCTAAAACAAAATTACAAACACGCGAAAACATACGCAACCTTGTAATCCGAGTCATCCCAGGAAGATGCGGATTCACGTACCTGACCTCTAATGAGGGAGAAAAGGTACCAATAGCTTACAAATCACACTTGTACACACAAGCTGAAAAAACATTCAGTATTACAGAAAACATTGTAAATGCGGTTCAAACTGTTGTAGCAAAAGAAAGAGCCCAAGCACAATGCAAAAGAATAACTGTTTTAACAGCAGAATCAGCCTTTGAGGCATTAACGAGCCCATGCAATTTGACTAACGTGGCATTAGATCCAAAATGGATCGAATGGGAAAATTCTCTTGCTGCAGAAGACGTGAAATACTATTTTGACCCGAACATGAAAAAACTAGAAAATCTAGAATATGAAGAAGAATATCCTCTGCCAATCGACATTCTGCCTCTCGAAAAATACAAATGTGTAATCTACATGGACAGATTTGCACAACACTACGATGTAGAGAAAAAATCCTACAACGCAGCTTGCGCAATTGTTAAAGGTAGCTGGTGCTTGGGTAAATTCAGACCGTTAATTACCAAAACTGAATGACTCAGAAACTGTTCAACTCAGCGAGCTGAAATAAGATCTTTAAAGATGGCGCTTGAAAATGCCGATCGCGAATTCCCCGCACTAATAGTGTGCGATTCGCATTACTGCGTCAAATCTTACAATAATGACTTGCAGAACTGGGTTCAAAACGGTTTCAAAGATGACACAGGTGCCACAATAAAGCATAAAAAGCTTTGGGAACAGGTAGTTCTTTTACAGAAGGAACTACAAAAGACTCACGTGATCCATACACTGAGTCATCAGCGTGATGGCGTTCACGCTGCAGGGAATTCATTGGCTAACACAGCCACAGCGGAAGCAACTAATCCGGCTTCCGTAGCCACAAAGAAGCGTTCAGAAAAATACATAGACGGAGAAACCATGCTGGCGGTAAAAACGTCTTTACAAGGCAACTGTGCAGCATTACCTCTGAACTTTCCACTCAATTATACATACGTAATAGATGCAAACTCCGTTCTTTTTGCTCGAATCCCTGGAGTGGGGGATAGAGTGATTCCAAACACGAACAGGAGGATCTTCTTGATTCAAGAAGCACATATGGGATTAGGTCTAAGGCACCAGGAGATCAAGACATCTCTGAAAGAATTACAATCAGAATACTGGTGGCCGGGGATGAGCCTGCACAACTACAAATTTGCAATGGGCTGTCAAAACTGCAACAGAGATCGCAGTGGCGAACCGGCCGGAGTATTGCCAGGACCCTTCTTTTAGAAAGCATAAGGCTATCTATACACAGAAATCCAATAGGAGAAATGCGTCCCATTTATGTTTAAGACTAAATTCACTTAAAATGTAGACACCAGCGCTCGGCTGACGCCAGAACTGTTAAAAAAGATTTGCGAGTCCATATCGGCACATACGCAATTGGCATGCTACATTCTGACCAGGGTCCTGCTTTTAGCTCTCGAGCTTATAAGGAGGCCATGACCAGCATGGGCATTGCATTGCGGTACTCTTGTCCCTTCCATCCTGAGGGAAATGGGATTGTGGAAGGAAAAAAACGGGACATAAAGCAATCTATAACGGCGAGGGTAATAGGTTCGGTTGATGGGTGGGTCCAACATTTAACAAGTGTCCAACGTAGTCTTAATAATCTGCCAAGAAATTCTCTAAAAGGTTTCAGTCCATACGAACTATTGTTCGGGACTAGAATGCATATTCAGGACTTAGATAGTCAGACTTCAGTGGTAGAAGAAAAATGCTTTGATATCAAAGATCGTTTGGCTATTTTACAGGACTTAAATGAAACAAGAAAAGACCTGAGCAACATAAAGTTAAAACAACAGCCAACAGCCACTGAAGAAAAACCACTTGTCCCAGCAAGGCCTGTCTGGATTCCAAAGATTGGGGATCTAGTCAGGGAGAAGATCGCGGTGAAGAAGGAATTTGGGCCTTCTTACAGAAAAGCAGTACCTGTCTTAGCTATCAGCGGAACAAGATCAGGTGTACTACCGGCCCTTGCTGGTAAAAAAGAGAACCGAGTTGTATCCATCGACCTGGTAAAACCACAATCATGTGGCCAATAATAAGTAGTAGGCCCAGTGGACTCCCAAGAAGTAGCCAAAACGTGCTACAATACAAGAGGTTCAAACTGAGAGACTAATCACATTTGATAAACCTGCAGTGAATAAAAAAGGACTATGCAACAATTCAATGGAACTTGTGCCTCTTGAAACCCAAATTGCAACAGTTCGTCAAGAAACACCAGTCTACCACGATGTAGCCTCAGACTATGCTAATGAAACAAAAAATGCAAAAGCAACTGAAAATCCGGAAGCAATTCCAACAATTGACAGAACTGCATCTGGCTACTACATCAATTTCGATAACTTTTCTGAAGATCCAAGGGAACCGGAAGAAATGCCAGCAATAAAAACTTTTAAAGACAAAGTAACTGAACTTCTACATCAACTCAAAGAAACCTATCTGATTTCTCCATGGATTGAATTTTGGATTGTGTTAGGTGTACTTTTCCTCCTGCTTTGGCTCATCATGGTTCTTTGTTTGGGAAAATTCATTGAAGGAAAATACAGTACAATGGACACAGCAAGTCAGAACATCAACTTGGTCCTAAAGCCTCACAAGTCATCTCACATCGAGAAAAGAGAACTATCATCAGTGAATGTCACAGCCAATCCAATACCCGGTGGGGTAGCATGGGACAAAACGGATTATGAAATCTATGGCCCGGTTGAGCTCTTGAAATATCCACATCAGTTAAAGATTTCATTAAGTGACTTTGTAAAACCAAGTACATTCTTGATGATTGAGACTTTGAAAGTATTAGTGATATGATGTCAGATTTAGTAATGTCAGCAAAATTTACAGAACATGATTACTTACAGGGTTCATCAAATTATGAAGAAATGTATTGTTATAATCACTTTGCACATAACTATTTGCATAAATCTGCTCAGCCTAGAAATATTTTTAATTATAATCAATGGGAACATTGTGCAACTCCACCTAAAAGCAGTTCGAAAACATTCCACGAGAAATTCCCATACTTCTCAGGGTTTAACACAAGTGATGCAGAAACGTTTTATTTCAAAATGTTAAATAAGACAGGAATGAAAACGATGCTGACAAATACTAAATTGATTTATTCAGAAACATTTTATGAAAAAATGATTACATTTGGTTTTGATTTCTGGAAAAATAACATTGAAACAAAAACAATCTGGGCTACAAAAGATTGGCAGGTCCAAGGTCTCGAAGCATTAGTTAGAGCCTGCATGAACCCAGAACAAATCATATTCTTGAATGATACCATTCAACAGACAACCTGTCTTGGCCTAGCCAAGATAAAAGACTTAAACAAACCGTCTATTCCAAAGCCAACACCTGACAGTAATAGCACTACAGATGTTGAGATAGACGTATCCCATATTTTTAACCAAAACCGAACACATCCTGATTGGAAAAAATGGTTGATCTGGCCCACAGACACAAATAACTGTCAAGATAGATTCCTGAACAAATTACAGGGGTTAAAACTGAACAGGCCAGACCCAAGATACTTGCAGAGACAACATCCAGGGATAGTTACAACATACAGTGTAGGCAAACTATGCCTTGAGTGGCTACAGAAATCCACACTGGCTGAAATTAAGCAACACTTGACTTTACTTAAAGACGGTGCTGACTTGCGTGATTTCATAATGGGACCACGCAAACAGCGTCAAAAACGTTTCATAGCGGCCGGTATATACGCTGCGTACAACGAAGCTTGGAAAGTAATGCTAATTGAAACAGCAGAAAAAATACGAGAAATTGATCGTATTAATTTGGAAAAATCACTTTCTGTTGTGGACAATGGGTTAACGACTCTGTCCTCCAGAATATATTCACTGGACAGTATTGAATCATCTGCTATTGATATAATAGAGCAGGACTTACTAATGTTACAGCACGGTCAGTCCCAGTTGCGTTCTATTGTACAGCTTGGCTGGACGTTGCAAAATCTGCGTTCAGGCTACGTGCCCTGGCGTTTAATCAACACAACGTCATTATTCTCTGTCTTTAACCTTACTGATACACAAATCAGTTTGGCACAAAAAGGAGCAGACTATACGATTCTGAGCATTGAAAAACTTGAGAGATTACCATTGACAATGTCAGAAAGACCTGTCATTGAATGGATAATACATGGAATAATCACAATTCCGATAACAACTTTCCAATTTAAATACTGCCAAGAGTATATACCAGCGGGCCAGTATGAAAGGTTGGGTAAAGGGTACATCAAGTCATCATGGAAATGACCTTACACACACACATGTTACAGTGAAAAGAAACAGAATGTATCTCTTAGTGGTAAAAATTGTAAACGATCACTGAGCGGTATACTTCTGTGTCAAGGTATTAACCTGCATGGGGCCTGCGAGGGGACTTCAAATAACCTTTCATGTCACCAGCACGGCACACCTGCAACACAAATAGAGCCATTCTTTAGACGGCTTTCTAACGGGAGCTATATTCTAATAGTGGACCACAGCTGTTGTGGCATGGTGCCAGGAAAAGCCTATCTCGTCAGCGTGAGTTCCATGGTCACTTGCTGTATGCAAGTATTGTATCCAAACAGCACTCCAGATACGGAGGCAACAATTTGGCCTTCTTTGAATATCTCTTCTATTCGAATTGATACTTTAAGCAGAATAAATACTGTCCTTTTACAGACAACTGTGCCCTTAACGTCATCAAAAGAAACGTATGATCTGCAAGTTGCAAGGACAATGGCAGAGATACATACCCTTTTATCAACAAATTGCCCCGTGCATTTCGTAGAAATGCTAAGCCAAATCCTAAATATGTCAGATACCAGTGGCATCCCACATGTATTTAAGAAAAAAATTTCGGGACTGTTAACACCCTTCGAAACAGTTCTGGGCATTTTTCCTAATTTTTTCCATTCTGTCTTTGGCGGCCCACCACTTCTTTTAGGACTCGTAGCAGGAATTTTATTTATTGATACTTCTGCTCCGATATGGCAAGCCACGTCGCAGACAAAACTCCAGCAACGATGGAAGAAACGATCCTAGCTATACGCTATCGGGACCGCATAACTAAAGTCCTTGGATTAGCCCGGCTAAGAGATCTGAATATGACCTGGTTTCTTTCATTCAGACCCATCTGGCATAATTGCATCTTACCTGTGCTTCGATGTATGCTATGCGGAGAAGAATGCGTGTTGGACGTCTGTCTTACACTACCATCAGCAGTACTATTGGATACAGATACTTTGCTAAGTCCAATAACGGCTCATGCATCGTGTTGTCCCCAGCGGCTACCCATTCTGATGACGGCATTCGTTGAGACTTCACCACTACGATTAGGGGGTAGTGAAGTACGAGGTGAAAGCAGCATCACCCAGGTACGACCTTCTGTGAGCATTGCTGATCCTGACATCGATGATAGCAATCATTCTCACGACTGTACTGTTGCGGCATTTTCAAACTTGGTCGAACTTTCACCTGAAGCCGTAGACCAATTTTTTGAGAGTCTGTCTGAAATGATGTTCTCCCCTGAACAGAAAGAATAACTTTTTTAAGCAACGAGCACACAGCGTTCCCTGAACTCTGAATTCGGCCTTCAGCTTTGATAAACAAAAGCTACTGAAAACATTTGGAACTATTTTTCCCTTGAAAACAGAATTATTTTTTTTGTTCCACTTCCAAAATATTTACCTTTTTCTGGCACATGTACTCTGCTTAAAGTAGAACTATTCTTAGAGAACAGAGCTTCTATTTTAGGAACTCTAGAGACAATATATCACCTCAGCCTCTAGCACATGTACAGCGTTTTGTATTAATATGTGATGGAATGGTCTCGACGTTCTCTTCTGTATTAGGAGCCATTTCATGTGTAATTTTCGCAAATCATTCAGCTGATAATTATATGCAATCCTTTTTTCTGAATGATAACACTGCTTGAAACGCGTACAGTACCAATACTCACTTTCGTGTATTACCATATACCATTTCAATATGCAAATTTATGTATTTTGGGGTGGGTTGGAAAACACATGCATCATTATATGTCTATATGTTTACTATTGCTTAGTTTTAAGTAATGAGGGACATTAGATCATGGAGTGGGTGTTGTAGGTCTATCTAGGACCCTAAATTCGATAGTCCTGATTTATGCACTTGTGTGGTTATAATAAATAATATCCCTATAAAGGCAACAGAATCATATCCATATTTAGTCGTAGCCCATGCGGTCCGGCTACTTCCCCAGGCTCCTAGAAAGTACAACGAGTTCTGTAAACAAAACAAACCTCCAGCAACCTGGGAATTCCCCATTGCTTCTGTTTTGATTTCGTCCTAGAACTCCTGTGAGCACTCTAAGAACGGCCAGTTCTTAGTGACATCTTTATTGACGTCTTATGACCAACCTTACGTCAAAACCCGGCACCTTTCAGGTATAAATATACCAACGTTGCCTTAAGCAAACACACGGTGGTGGTTTTGGAGCAGAGCGGCTACCTACTTGCCCGAGAGCCCAGCTGATGCAAGAGCCCACGGACGCCGCCCCTCCTCTTTGACGCACTGAGAGAGACGCTGTCTTTTCTCCTGCCGAGAAATCCAGCTCCGGTGTTTCCAGATACCCTCGCGGGTTACTGGGATATTGAGTCCTGAGAGAGAGATACCAGACCTCCTGCTTTCTAATACCCAGGTACGGAGCTGACTAGACCCTTAAAGAGAATTCTTGATTCAGATTCCTTGGCAAAACCAACTTAACTTAAACTGCTACTTACTTACTCCTTCCCACGTATTAGGCTTAGGTCAGGTACACCGGGGTAGGCGTATTTCGAAGCACCATTTGAGTACGTTAGTCAATGTATATTTGTATGTATATATTATATCTATTTGAAAAAAACATATGGCTAAGAAAACCATCGCAATGCTTTTACAGTATTTTATAATACTCCTTTTACTGTACGCACTTTACTTTATGCTAAGTATTGCAATTGTGGCAATTCATTTCTCTTGTATGAGAAAGAAGACTGCTCAATAAATAACACCTTTTATTGAAAACGCCCGTCTCTCTTTTCTCTGCACTCTGGTGAAACAAAGTATGCACACTTGACTGAGTGAAATAGCTGTCTATTGTTTTCACACGACTCTAGAGATACACTCTTATTCTGAGGGAGCAAAGTTGTCATGTTATATGGTTGTCAGAAGCTAATCCCTTCTTGTCTATCCAGGGAGGTTGAACTCCTCCTCGTTTATTCGAGAAAGTTTCTAGTGACCTCTGAGCTAGCTGGCAAAACTTAAGGCTAATATAGTCAGTAGGGACCTAGTCGACTTCAGTCCTACGTCTACACTGCTGAATATATTATTCCAATGCGCAGAGCCCATTGGGAATATAGGAACTACACTGCACACTCAGCTGATCCCGCAGATGCAGGCGTCCCACCCCACTAACCAACGTCTGGGTTGAATCCTGGTATCCCGTCGGGAGGCGCGGACAGCTCTCCCCGAGGGGGTCTAAGTCCTACAGCAGGGGGGCCGCACCGCGCTCAGGTCAGCACACGCCGCCGCAGGAGCCCGATTGACAATGTCCAGGAGCGAAGGGGTGGGTGTTCAGCTTTATTAATCCCCACTGCGAGGTCTGCAGGTCCCGCAAATGGTGCGACGCCAAGTTACAGGGCCCCAGTAATCTGGTAGACCCCTTTCCAGGCCGCTCGCCTTGTCAAGTGTCCAGCCCTCCACCGCTTACCGCACAACCTCGAGTCGGGGAGACACAGGCGTCGCTGCAGTCAGCAGTAGTAATGATTACTCCCCCGTTCCTCATGGGGACCGGTCCCCAATCAGCGCCGAAGGGAGGTCGTTTCCCCAGGGCTCTCCCTCAGAGGCCTATATGCCTCGTGGTGCGCCGCGGTCTGTCGTAGGCTGCAGGTCCCAACAGCGCGCCCAGTCTAGCACCAGCTCAGCCCTCGGTGAAAACTCCGCTTGTCATAACTTCGTGGCGGTGAGGAATGGAGCGTTGAAACTCTCACCGAGGCGGCATACCGGTGTTCTCTGCATCTGTGGGCGGTTTGGACAGACAAAGGAGTCGGATAAACGGGATAAATGTCGAAGTTTGTTTCCAGGCTGCAGGAGCCTCACATGAGTGCGGCCATTCTGCTTGTGCGCTCTCTAGCGCCCCCTAAGTATATATATATATCCTTGCCGGATTCATGGCCTTGTCAGATTCATGGTCTGATGCAGTTATTACCTTGATCTTGAAGCCCGGTAAGAATCCTTTTCAGTGTCAATCATACCGTCCAATCTCCTTATTAAATGTTGATTATAAGGTTTTTGCAGGGATTTTGAATAAACGGCTTTGTAAAATTATAGGCCAAATAATCCATGAAGATGAAAACGGTTTTCTTCCTGATAGACAAATGTCAGACTTAGAATATACTTTAGCTGGTACGGTGGATATGGCATCATCAGGGGGTCTCCCTCTGTCAATTATCACAGTCGATGCGGCTAAAGCCTTCGATCGTGTTAACTGGCATTTCCTATATAGGAGTTGGCCTAACGGCTAGGGCGCTCGACCTCGGACCTGGGGATCTGGGTTCGAGTCTCGGTAACGACGCCAAAAACCCCCTGTGATTCTGGGCAAATCACTTAATCTCCCCGTGCCTAAAATGAATGTGTGTCCTCATGTAACGTAACTGGTGATATGTAAGGCGCTCTGATACCTGATTCGGTTCGGATCTAGTTCGCGCTATATAAAACTCTAAAAAAAAAATGGGGGAACCAAACAGGGGTATTTTTAATGGGGTCCAGTGCACATGCCCTGACAAGACTTCCACTTCGCATTGACATGAAGGCAACAGCACGGAGGAACAGGGAGGCCGAATAAAGAGGATAAGATCCATAGCCACCAAATATCTGATGCTTGAACAAATCCTGAAAAGCGGGAAAGTTCAATATAACCGCATCAAAAAGACAATACTCAGAAGACATTCATATAATAGCTGGTCACTAAGAGACCAAAGCGGTTGAAAAATTCACTTCGATCCCCAACGGTGGTTCCTCCGTGCATAGAGATAAAATCAAGTCCTATCTGAAAGAATCACCCTGTGCTGAATAAAGAACAGGTACAACGATTGGCAAAATTTGCATCAAGGTGGATAGCAATTGATAAGCTCCTCCCACCTAAGATACAGATACGGAGTCAAATGTTTTAATGTCCTGATGAAGGTGCCAAGATTAAGTAACACCGAAACGCAGCGTCGACCTTTTTAAAGTTTTGACTGTAACCTTTTAATTTGTTGCTACCTTAGATGTTATTTTAAAATGTTTGAATTATGTTTTAGAATGTAACCCAGTTGGGAGGCTTATAATAAATTTTGTGTATCCTTATAAACTGTTTGTATCATTTTTACCCTTGTGTCCTTGCTTAAAAATAGTTTAAAAATACTTCATTAAGTTAGCTAGTGTGTTTTGAGATATACCTACAAGTAATAGTAGATAAACTTACTACCTCCCCTTAGGTTTCTACCAGCGATCCCAGTCTGCTACAACTTTAACAGGGATTTTCTCTTTTTGGCTGACAAGACTTGAGACAATGAGAGGTACACAGTTCCCCGGGGAATTGGGAAGGAGAAGAAAGAAAAGGAAAGGAAAACCAAGCGAAAGAGAGAAGAGAAGGGGAATTCCAGTCTGACGAGGAGCAAAAACCCATATGATGAAGCATGACACCTAGCTTGCTGGGTGTGTGAGGGTTTTAAGTTCCGAAAGGGGAATTCCCCTTCTCTTCTCTCTTTCGCTGGGTTTTCCTTTCCTTTCTTCTCCTTCCCAATTCCCCGGGGAACTGTGTAC
This sequence comes from Lissotriton helveticus, assembly GCF_964261635.1. Lineage (NCBI taxonomy): Eukaryota > Metazoa > Chordata > Amphibia > Caudata > Salamandridae > Lissotriton > Lissotriton helveticus. Next base: position 494,755,372 of record NC_136068.1, read on the forward strand.
CTCTCGTTGTCTCAACTGGTATTTCCTAGACAGGACCTTGAATGTTATGGGCTTTACCTCTGGATTCAGAGAGGTTAGTAAAAAAATCTATAGTTCAGCACGGGATCGGATTTTAGTTAATGAAAGCCTTTCTCCCGTCGTTAATATAGAACGTGGTACAAGGCAAGGTTGTCCTTTGTCCCCTATTCTATTTGATATTTACATGGAGCCCCTGGCTCAGAGATTAAAATCAAATAAAAAGATTGTTCCTTTTACACTGGGTGGGTTTGTTAGGAAAATAGCTCTATATGCGGACGATCTAGTCGTGTTTTCATCTTATGTGGACATTACACTACACAAACTTATACTTGAAACTGAAACTTTCGGGAAATTTTCGGGTTATGAGATAAACAAAGACAAGACAGCAGTCATGGCTTGGAACATTGCTACTCAGGTGGAGCCATATGCGACAGAACTTAGATATCTCGGAATCACAATAACTCAAGATCCCAGGAAAATTCCAAAGGTCAATTTAGATAAAGTTTCAAAGGAAGTTGAGCTTCTTTTAAAAAGATGGCAGAACATTCCACTATCTCACTACGGCCGGGTCAATTTGATTAAAATGTGTGTCCTCCCGAAATACACTTTAACAACATACATTTAGAATTCGCAAAAGCTGAGATTCTTAAAATTCAGGGCAGGATTTCCTCTTTTATTTGGGTAGGAAAAGGGATTAGGTTGGCCTGGAAAACAATTAGGTGCAAACTAACACAGGGTGGCATGGGTTTACAAGACTTTCAGCTCTACTACTGGGCCTACCAACTAAAAAATGCCCTGATGCTATTGCATACCCCAGATAATTCACTAATTGGTAACATGTTCAAAGCCATGCTGGAGGGGGTAGGGGAGTATGGTTTTATGTACAAATTTGGCTCTCCTAAATGTTATAAAAAGGTTTGTCTGAAGACGCTGGGCATGGCGGCCAAGCTTTGGTCGGACTGTCGAGTCTGCTTGGGGCTTTCCTATTACAGCGAATGGGCGCCGGTGTGGGATTTCCCTGGAACGCCGGAGTGCCTTCTGGACGCTCTAGCTCAGCCACTAAAAGCCGCATTAGTCCTACAATGGGGGGAGTTGGTAGTGGATAGCAAATGTCTTCCGTGGGAATTCTGGAATAAAACTACAATTGGAACTTTGTCCAGATTTAAATACTATCAGCTTACCTCATGGTGTAAATCTCAAAGTTGGTCGTGTTGCGAGGATAATCACATGGACAATGATTTGCAAAATCAGGCCCCAAGGAAGAAAGAAGTTGCCCTATAGTATAATTATCTTCTGGCTGCAGCAGAAAGAAGGATGGATAAGTCTCATCAGATCTTGGAGAACTACTTGCCTGGTGAAGAACTGAAAGAGATATGGCAAGTATGTATTGACGTGCTTTATTCTGTGATTAAATCTGCTGCACTCAGAAGAAACCATTTTTTCACACTGCATAGGATATACTGGACGCCGCTTAAAGTCTCTAAATTGAAGGGTTGATGAGAAGCCAATTGTTGTAGGTGTGGCCTACAGAATGCAGATGATGTCCACATATTCGCGTCTTGTCCCAAGGTATACAAATTTTGGTTGGATGTTGGTAAGACTATCTCCAGGGTCATGGGTGCGGCTGTGGAGGTAAGCCCAACTCTTATCGTATTTGGTGTTGTGCTTATGCCGGGTGGGATACGACTTCAGTTTGGGTCCCAATATAAATTGGTGTTCTACCTGATCTTGTTGGCAAGGATAGAGATCTACTTGCTCAGGGGGCCAGGAAATGGGTCAGCTCAAGTTGAGCATAAATGGGCATTCCCCATTTAGAATATATTAGCTGAGACTAATTACCACCTAAAGTTATCTGTGCCAGTGGTGGGATAGGTCGAGAGGGGCAGTAGCTACGGAGGTCATATGAGGAAAATGTAAAATAAAAATGTAAGTATATATATATATATATATATATATATAGATATAGATATAGATATATATATATATATGATGGTGTATATGTATATGTTTAATTTATTTTAACATTATATGTATGTTTTTTTAAAAACATTTTAAAATATGTTTAACTGTTTCTTTTAATTATATGTATTATTTACTTTATTTTACATTATTTTTTTAACATTCCACAATAACCAAAGCACACATCAAGGCAGACATAGCCACACAGCAAGACAGAAACCTCCTGGACTTCCTCCTAACAACAGCAGTCAAAACAGTGTTAGCCAAATGGAAAGACACCACCAAAGCCACTTTCAAGGGGTGGCTGAACTGGGTGACATACCTAAGGGGGGCTGACAGCACAGCACTAAGAAGCACACCATGAAGGAACCCCAACAGAGGGATGTGGTGAACACTAGACAGATTCCTAGTCCCATACAAACTCCCGTGAACAACGGTAAATAGGCTAAACCGGCAGGAAGACACTCCCACGAGAGATCGGCTAGCGGTAGGAGTACACTCGCACTAGAGAACGGTTAAGAGGAGGCTGTAGGTACAGGACGGAGTGGCGAAGAAGTAGAGGTCTCAAACCCACGCGCAAGGCAGACGGTCAACCACAAAACAACCGCCAAGGACCTATATGTTTTGTATTACACTATTTGTACCCTTTAGACATTAGACTAATGGCAAACACCTTCTTGTTTTATGTTACATGTGTACAAGTCAGAAGGGCGGATAGGCGTAGCCACATAAGCTGTGGCGTATGCCCTACTAATACTAGCAGCCAATAATGTAACACTATCGCCCGGATAGAAACACACGCCAAGTGAGATATTTGTTATATGTTATGTCATATATTTTATAGTAATGTGAAAATACCAATACAAATATTTTTTTTAAAACAATATTTTTTACAACAATATTTTTGACATTGATATTTTTTTCTCGATATTATGGTACTTACCATGATGTAGATAGGATGTGAATATTCCTGACTTCAATATTTTTGTCACGATATTTTTGTACCTCGATATTTTTTAGGTCGATATTTTGTCAGTGATTCAAACTTTGCATCACACATTGTAAAACATGACAATAGGCATACGTATACATAGGTATAAAAGAATCACATTCCTTTTTTGAATCATGTGGATGGGTGTGGTGCAGCGGCCAGGGCTGCTGACTTTGGAGGACAGGATTCATGGTTCGACACCCGGCTCCGGCGGCAGCTCAGCACCATGTGACTCTGGGCAAAAGCTCACTTAATTTCCACGACGGCCCCCAGCGCCCTGAGACCTGTAAGGGTGAGTAGTTTGCTCTTTACAAATACGGATTTAATTCAAAAAGAGAAAAACATAATTATTTATCCAGCATAATGGCTCTTCAATCCACTAAAAACATACCATTTCTTTATAAAGCCACAAAACTGTTTTTTAATAGAATCTACAGCAATTCAATATAAATGGAATAAACATACTAAAATTGCCTTATCCCTTCTTACATCATCAACGTTGAATAAAATCACTCATGACTATGCAAAAATACTCTGATTGAAGAATTTGTAAATATAAATGGGACAGGCAACACACAGACACTGTTGACATTTTTATGCTTTTCAAGCAGAGGGATTCAATGGCATTTCCTAGGCTCCCTAAACAGGTTACAGAAAAGAATAAGTGGAAAGTGGACTAAAAAAACTGTTGATCACAAGGGCAGGGCGAAGTAAAATGAGACAGCAAGAATCTGTGGGCCAGATGTACCCGTTTCAGACAGGAAAAATGCTTTTTCTAATATACAAAATGCAATTCGTTAACTTGTTACCAAATCTCAATTTGCAATTCAGTATGTGGCTTGCTTTGGGCATCCCTTCCGAATACCTAATCAGTATAGTATATATTACTGTTTTGCAACTGGATTCCTGACACAAAACAGTGGTAGTTTGCCACCATTTTAAAAGTGGTGGTATCCCATTCACAAATGGGAAGTGGGCCCCTTTTGACCTCCTTCCCTTTCAGAATGTTGGAAACATAATTTTAAGTGCATTCAGTGGCACCCACGGACCACTGAAAAACAGAATTGTGAAAGGGGTCAAGGGAGATATGTTTAAAGACCTATCATCTCATCTCCCAAAACAGCATCATATATAACAATGAGAGAATGAATGGTCTATGGTGCGTGGCTGTACAAGTAGCTGTGAGAGCAGGCTACAGCGAATACTAGAGTTTCAGTAGGCTGAGATATTCCCATCAGACCACCCATTTTTGGCGGAATATCATCATATGGGATATTTGTTACAACACCCAACCTTCCGCCCAAACCATCGGCTGATCGTGCGGAAATGGATGTAGAATGTACACTCTAGCCAAACTGTTACTCATAGGGTGGTACTTAGGGTGTATGTGCAGTGCTGTGGTGAGAAAAATTAGCGACTCAGGCAAAAAAATGGTTTATTCAGAGATGTCCGAGTGTTAATGTTAAAAACACGCCAGGTAGTTGAAACTTATGACTACACTATGGCGCTGTGCAGGTGGTCAATATGTTTCAGCCTGTTAGACCCATTGTCAGGCTTTCGTCAGGACCTAGATGGTAAGCTACTGCAACAAAGGTGCGTGAATGTGCATCCCAAAAACACAAGTGAAAGAAAATTTAGAAATGCTTGTATCTACCATGAACTTGTAGCCCCAATGTCCATGTGGAAGGAAAGTGTTCTATTTCAATCCTGTAAATATAAGCATAAAAATATATGCGTATTCATACATATAGCCACGTTATCACAAGAGACTGTACAGATAACACAACAAACAAAGTAAATCGTGCTTTGTTTACTTCAGAGTAAATTTTACCCATTCACAGAACAATTTCTGACTGGGAACACTCACCACGCATTGCGAGGAGACAAACCTCACCTCGCCCGGCAACCACTCGGGAAAATGAGGCCCCGCTCTAAGGTACATAAAAAAGCATGTATTTTAAATCACATGCCTCATGCGGCTAGCTAAAGCATCCTTTACCAAACTTACTAGCTGTGAACTAAGTAACCAAAAACCATGGGGGCGAACTCTTAGGGGCTGGACACTCTTAGAGGTGAATTCCATCTTTAATACATTTTTTATTAAAAAGATCTTTTAAGTCAAAAATTGATCGTAATACCAATATGCGTCTAAGGGTTTTCAAGAATCTAAGCTGCGAGGATGATAGTATCCCCGTCGAAGGTGGCCTTACCTGTCCGTCGGTACCTCTCTCAAGCGTCCGAGAGGAAGTGGAGGTACCGAACGGAACAGGGCTCCTCCTTTTTATAGCCTGACCAATTACTTTGATTAGCTCGTTTAGATGCAAATTGCCCGCCACATCATCGGTACTTCTTCGTGGTATGCGCATGCGTGTCAATGCTGCCACGCAACTAACTCCTGGGGCATGCGCCGTTGTATTCATTCGGCCCGGGAAACGGCACTGCTTAGATGCGCATGCGCACAACGGACCACTGCCTACTCTTAAAACATTTAACTTCAAAGTTTCTTTTTTTTCATTTAAACACATCCCATTTTCCTGTAAGGAAAACAGGCTGCATTTAAAAAAAAAGAAAAATGATTGTTTTATTAGAAAGCAATCACAGGCATGGCATCACAGGCATGGTAGTCAGCTGACCTCAGCAGGCCACAACCCCTGAGATGGCTGTGATTCCTAATAGCTCCTAAATTGTGACTTACCTCATTTATATTCATGAGGTAGGTCGATTTGCGACATACTAGAAATAAAGCATTTCATAAATTAGGAATGCCGTTTTCCTAATTGCGATTCCAAGTCAATCACAATTAAGAAATCAATATTGAACAAAAAATGACCCGCACCAAGGCACATATATCAATATTGTATTGACAGAATTTTATAAGTCACAATATTAATCAAAAATTCATTTGGAAACTTCCCACAGATAAACAATATCAAAGTCCAGATTGAAGGTATCAAATTTTCTTTATTCAATATTCCATTAAAATATTACAGAATTGCCTGTTGCCAACGTGTTTCGTCACATCCGTGACTTCTCCAGGGCTCAACGTGTAATTTTCTTGACTAAGGTCGCTGCAACCTCTGTATAGTGTCTATGTCGACAATGTTTTATATTCTAAATTGGTAATTGTGGTCTGTACCCTTATATCCAATGGTTCATGACAGGGAAAGTTCCTCCTGTGGCCCAGCTTCTAATGGTCCTATTATCCAGTAGAAAACATTTGTGTAATTCGTCGTCATCCGTTCCCGTACCCGGCTGTAGTTCTATCGACTGTCGACTTCCTCATTAATCAAGTAGGTTCTCTGTTTTTTGTCACCTTTAGTCTGTAAGTCTTAAAAGATGTTTTAAAAAGGTTAGTTTTTAGATCTAAGTTATCCATAAATGAAACAAACCTATCCCAATTTTTTTAGCCCATTAGCTGCCTTAGCATTAAGCACCGCTTCATTGGCACATAACAGTAGTGGAACGGCTTAGGCACCTACTGCAGGACTCAGAATGAGCCTGTTCCTTCAGCTTTCTAATGACCATTCAGAAGTAGCTCAGTAGACATGGTTTAGCTTCTTGAGTTCCTGTAGTAGCTGCTTCTAGGAGTTTTACTGTTGTAAAGACACTTCTAGAAAGGCTCAGGGATGACAAATGCCCTTTCATATTTCCTACCCTTTTAGAAGGGATGGCAAATTATCACTTTATTATTATTCATTCTTCTATTGTCTATTTGGAGTCTACTGTGCTCTCACTTCTACTTCAGAAAAAAATCTATTGCCTTCTAGAGTACCCAGATTAATTATTTTGAAGAAATGAAAGGAAACAGGCTTGAGAGGAGAACTACGTTTCACATAGGGTGACTTGATTTATGTAGCACTGTTTAGTTCATAATATGCAGTACACAAATTTGCTACACATCCAATCAAATACTAATGATTGAATGAAGCAATGAGCATTAAGTTGTTGCACCTGTAAATACTGTACATACACTTCAATAATGCATTTGGAAACTAGGTGCCCACAAATTTAGACGTAACATCACAATAGTGAGTGCCACACAGGGTCTACTACTCACACAAGTTACACACACATGGGGACACACATAGTCATAAGGAGCCATGTATAGAGGTGTTTCATTCTCATAGTAAGAGGGAGAAAACTTGCAATGAGGACCAGTGTGTTAAAGGTATCCATTGAGGAATAGTAAAACCTGACTCCATCGATGGCTGGAACAATGAAATGAGAGGCATCCAATGGTGGTGAATTACTAGCAGAGGTCATTAATTCGATTACAATCATCAATTCATGAAAACACATAAACAAAATTATTATTGTAGTCTTTGATATATTTCATCATTAAATAATTAAGTTTTTTGTTTTGTCTATCGTACAATTCATCATTAAAAGCATTGTCTTTTATTCACTTTTATACAACTTATCATTAACATCAATTAAAATCAACAATGATTTATCAAACCATACACTTGGCTCTTATCCCTTTCTCATAATGATATTATAATATATTGATCTGCCCCTGCCTATGGCAAGTTTCTCGTTTAATTATTAACAATTACTAATCTTATATAGTTTGTTCTCAATCATTACTTAACACACAGTTAGTGTTCCATACAATCTTCGATCGATTATAATTAATTTGAATCTATATTACAAGACTTCATTAATTGTGAAACAACATTTATGGTGTTCAAATTCTCCTGCTCCTTATATTTCAGGATACAAAAAAAGGTATGCAGTAGATATTGTACCTTCTAGTATATAATAATAATAACAACAACAACCATAATAATAATTAATACTAATTATTATTATGATTATGATTATTATATGTATCTTATTATTGTTGTGATTCCTATCATCGGTATTATTTGCTCAGTCATATATGTATGGCAATATCATTCTTAAAAATACACAGACCAAATTTCCTAGACCACTTCCTTTGGGGGTCACCACAGACTGGACAGTAAAATATAAAGTGTTTAATGTTTTCCATTTTAAAATGATCACACATCCGCATGTAGATACTGAGTATTCCATTATCAATGAACTGCATTGCTGTTCAACCACGAGGCTGTTATCTCTGCTTTACTTATAGGGCTGAATTCACAAAGGTAAAATTACACTTTTATGTAAGGTTACTATTTATTTAATATATACATACTGCAAGTTAATAGTGAGTTTATGATTGCAAACACTACGAAGTCAGGGCAGAGAATTCCTCACATAAAAAATAAGACAGGTTTATCTGTTATTTTCCAATGGATTCATTTAAAGCTACATCATGGAACTTATTATGATCTTTCTCTACTAAAGTGTCTGCTGATACAAAATCAGTCATCACTGATTCTTAGCATAGAATACAGAGCATTTCTTGGCGATTGATATTACTTCCCCGTCAATGGTTAACACATAACTCTCTTATTTCGCATCATTGAGACAAGGTTCACCTCTCAAGATAGTCACCTCATTTTTTTATCCAAATTGTCTTACATATGTGTGTGACTAATGCCATTTTATCCACATTTCCCAAATTTAAAGCCTGATTGAGGCCTGGCCTGACATGTGCTTGCATTCCCAGGTGTGATCTGCTACCCCATCCGACCAATTAAATTCTGTTTTCATTTTGATTCTTCCATCTCTTTAAATTCTTACAAACATCATTCTGATCACCCTTGGAAAACTTCCTGTCCCCCCTCTGCCTTCATTGGTAACAAACCCTGACATCTTCCTTTTATTAGATTCAGAGTGTTCAATTCCACTTGCAATATCTAAAGCCTGCTCTAATGTAGGATCCTCAATGGAATATAACCTGCCCTGTACTGTAATGCTTTTTGTTTTCTATTTCAGCTGACGACAGAGCATTTAATGTTTTAGCTCTTAGGCTGCATGTAACTGTGTGTGACCTTTAAGCAACCATATAACCATCGACCGGTTATCCAGCGTTTGTAATCTCTGGGAAAAATGCATGTCTCTCTAGGACAACAGTCTGAATGACAAGGGCATATTCATCCACCACGTCTGCTGCTTCACTTTGCTCCAAGCCCTTTCCTTCAATAACTATAATTGAATTGGTTCCCCACATAGGTGTCCCTGTTATCTCATTGTCCTGAAGAAAACTTTTAAATGCATTATCTCCTAATGGTGTCCGCAGAAAGGTCCAGCATAGCATATGCCTCATATAACCTAGTGGTTCCATTGAAACCATCAAAGAATTATGATCTGGTGTAATTCTACGGATGATATCATTATTAGTACATGAAAGAATACTGAGTTACACTAGAAAAATGCCAATCATCAATTAGTCCCATGTCCCGTTACTAGCTTGTAGACCACTCCTGCTCACTAAAACACACCTCAGTTTGGAATTGTTGCTGAGTATCGGACGCAGAAAGCTGTTGCATGAAATGTTAGTTCGGTCATGTTAAGTAACAGCAGTTACTAATACCAAGCTGGTGCCAGACATAAATGTGGATTCTCCAGTAGCCTCCTCAGATTACTACTGGACCTGAGGAAGACTGAATTTGCTGTCAGAGACCTGAGATGAGCCCTGAAGTATGGGCATTCTCTCTTGCACCTAGGTCTCAAAGACTTATAAGGCTGACCTCCTAGTAAAGTTACAAGACACATCAAGTTACAAAAGGCCATTCCTGCAGATATCCAGCTGACCATTTCCAACTGGACCAGACCTGGATCCTGCTGGTGGCCTCTGCTGGGGTGAGTTCTGACTCCCAAGTGCTAATCATGAGGTCCTGGAACCCTTGGCTTGGTCTGGGTGAACTCCTCCTACCACCCCTGGAAACCTGGGACTTGGAAACATTTTGGCTTCAAAGACCTCTGGGAGACCATGACAAACCTGTCAAGCCTCTGAGATGAAGATTCAGGTTTCTCTTACCCTGAATGTTTCCACATCAGCAAATCTGATTCAGCTGAACCACGCTGAGACAGTATCTGGCCTCATGGTGCACTCTTTGGCTACAGCCTGTAGCCCTGCCCTGCTGGAGGAATCTGCACTGCAAAAAAGTGAGAACGTAGAAATAAGAAAGGCACCAAAAAGTATTCCACATGGCAAAGAACCTTTTATGGCCACAAAATTCAAATTTTTCCTACCAAACAGCAGCAGTTTCACCAACACTTCATCAGATGGCTCTCTGACCCTCGTGGAGCCTTCCTCAGCTACAGACTGCTTGCTTTCCCCACTTTAGAAATCCATTGTTGAGACTAACATCCAAAGTAAATTATCCCAACCGGGTGGAACCTGGTCCATGTATCCGTCTGACGCTTCATCGTGGTGGGCCACAAAACGTGTGTAGGTCCCGCGCTACCATGACCAGTTGACCACGACTGGCACATAACGCTTTTTAGTGCTATTTGACTTAACACTTAAAAAATGTGGATCTCAGTTCCCCTTATTGAATTTAAGTCTTTTCATAGTCATTTAATTTACTAAAATATTCTCTAGTACCCTAAACTGGTTTGGGATTTTTATTGTGTTGTGTTGTGACTTCATAACTATTTCGGTACTGCATAAAGATTTTACACATTGCCTTTAACTTAAGACTTTCTGTTCTGTAACTACCCTGAGGTGAGTTCAGGATAATTTAGTGACTTTAGTGGTTCACCCTGACAAGGATTGTTTTTATTGCCTAAGGTTGGTAGTAACTCCCTTAACTAATGACCCCATTTTTTACACTTGCAATCTACTACAGCAAGCAAATAACGAACAGACCAGGTGGCAATGAAATACCAAACGTTCCACCAGTCTGTCACTTTCAGCAAATTAAATCCAAAGAACCAAAGAAGAGATCAGTTTCTCAACTGAAGTTGAGCTTTAAAACTCTAACAAACCTTGGCACAGCTCATATTCAGAATATAAATAGTAACAAAACAGCCGATTTGGGGGCTCAGCCGTACTACAAAATGTGTGATAACATGGATCAGCTCACTTTGCCAATGGCCACGAACTAACACCCTTCAGAAGCACCAAATCCCTCAGAATTTGTCAATTTCACAAATACGGCTGAAGATGCAGTTGGTATGAACAAACATCAAGGATGCAGTAACTACAATGTAGAAGTGGGTGGTATGGAATATGTTGTACATTTGATTGTATTCAAGGATATTTGCAACATAAGACAGATTGTCTACAATATGGAATTTTGTATTTTGTTTATGCCAAAAGGGTCATAGTAATGAATATCAATCTGAATAAAATTATACCAAAAGTCATCTTCTCATAGGCGTACATCTGTATATCAAATCAATAATGCCAAGATCTCAATCAAGTTAGAGGTGAATCAAGACTTCTGATTCTGTCAGCTTACTTCACCCTTTCACAGTCTCACACAATGTTTGATAATTGTAGGATTTACCTCACTTGAGCCAGTGTGGTTATATACCAAACATTTGCTTTCGTTGTACCTATTAAAAGACTAACTAGTTGTCCACAGCAACCTTTGTGATGTGAATAACCTTCTTGACACCTTGTTGTAGGGGGGTTGTGAACAGTTAATCTGTGGGCATCCAGAATTTAAAAATGGTTCTCATATCTGCACATATTGAATGTGTGATCATTTAGCTTTTATATGACTCTCACACACACCGTGAGGTTTTATAAGGAACTGAACTTATCTCCGGGGCTTCAAACCTACCTTGCGAATGTGTCTCGTCCTTCCCATCAATTCGTGTTAACCCGAGTTAGATTGGGTATTGTACACCACCTTGTTGCTTTTCCAAACCAGAAAATTAGATCAGAAATGCCCTGCCCGTGCGACAACACCTCACGTCAGAGCTGCTGTCATTTTTTACTTTTCTGTAAATTTTATCACTTTTTAAGGGTAAAGTATCTTAAACCCATCTTCCTAAAACATAATATCAGATCTACAAAGAGTGCTCTAGTACTATTATCTTCTCTAGAGAATGCGGATATTTGTTTTTTTGTTGCTACCTTTATCCTGAAATGTACAGCTGCCAGGAAGAGCATTGTGTTGCTATAATTTTACATATTCCTATCTGTACATCAACCTTTCAGTTTTTGTTGTATTTTGCCCTCAGTATGTACAGTCTGGTCGTTTATATAACTATTTTACCCGTGTCATCCCGAGCCATATTAGATATTTAGGTTCAATGTACAGCTGCCAGGAAAAGCACTCGGTGTGATAAATATATTTATTCCTGTCTGTACTTACATGACCTTTTTTTAAAAACTTTTTAGCCATGTTTAAAAATTTTAATATATACTGTTGTCCAGTGCATGTCAACATAGGTTCCCTTATGTGTTAACCTTGAGTACATTTTGAGTCATTTTTAGAATTGTTACTATACATGCAATGAATTGTTTTTAGTTGTTTTGCTTGTATGATTTGTATTTTTCAAATCGAATAAAAGCTTATGACTTGACTTGACTTGACTCTCACACAATCCGCAACTCTGGCCAGGTCATTGCACCCATTGTTTGTGTGTAAATGTTATTGGAGTCCTCCAGTGTCGGAACAAGCATGTCCTTCCTACTGCTAATGCTAGCCATCTGTGTCTGTGGTTTGTTTGTATTACGCAATCGGTCATGAAGTGCAGAATGGCCAAACGGTTCGATGGGAGATGGGATTACTGTTAAACTCAGGTTGGAACCTAATTTGTTCCTCATATCTGTCCTGTAGTGTTACACGTTTGGGCATTCCCATAGTATGTGAGACGGATCGCAACTACTGCCGGGTTGCTCCACTTCAAGTGGCAGAAAATATGTTTTGAAGGAGTCTCCTGGGTGTTTGCCAAAGCACAACCTACGAAATAGTCCACAAAGAATTTGGTATGGATTACTTAGCTGATCCGCTTCGACTTAATCCATTAAAACTCTGGAACTAGACCTGGACAAAGAAGGAGTTGGATTTTGGTAGATTAAGCTTGCAAGACAGCTTACAGTTAGACAGTCCCCTACAGATTCCATGGTTGGTGTACGTGGCGCGCAGTTTGGGGGCTATTGGGAGGCTGGAGATGGAAAATGGGTTGAATCAGCACTTATGGACAAGTTCGGGTCAGAAGGCAAAGATGTCACTTTAACAAAATACTCTATGCGACACACATAGTTGGTGAAAATAGTTAGTAAGATTGAACCGTATCTGACCTGGGACATACCTCACCATCAACGCCGATTGCTGACCTATTTTAGGTTAAACTTATTTCATCGACTGGTCCCTTTTAATCGAGGCTGTTTCAAAAACTCAGACCTGCCCACATGCAACTGCGATAACACCTCGATTAATGACACATTACATGTGGTTATGTTTTGCCCAGAATATAGTTGCCTGCATCACAATTTTTTAAGCCCGATTGTATCACTGATTAATTTTAACCGAGTTAGGCCAGTTTTACTTTTTTTACAGCTGTTGAATTCACCTTTTATTTGCTTTTTTCTTGTGCGCTTCCTGGTGGGAGCTTTTTTTATTTTTTATTTTTTAGAAACAATTTTATTGTTAAGAAAAATAAATAATGGGCATTCTCAAGGTTTACATTGTACATATCAATCGAGCATAGTTAATTAGGTGATACATAGTGGCCATAGCAGGTTATTTCAATTTGAACATCAATATTGCAATCATTACATTGATAGAACACAATTTCTCAACTCCAGGATTGTCCCAACCCCCTTCCTATCAGTCCGAATCATGATCACTTTCCATCTGCGGTAGTTCACAAATAAATCCTCTATATTCATTCCAGGCTCCCCAAATTTTTGCCCACTTTCGCGGGCATTTCCAATTTAAATATACCGCCTTTTTGGCAACCATCGCTGAGTCCATATCCGCTACATTTCGTTTAGCATACATAATACCCAGCGTTGCCCAATCCTGCAGGGGGTTGCTCAGATCATTCGGCTCCCAAATGTTCAACAGACAACGGCGCGGCTCAGGGAGCAGCGAAACATGCACCACTTGTGATATAGTTCGCATAACCTTGGACCATTAACCAGCAATCAATGGGCAATCCCAGATAGTATGGTAAAACGTCCCCACCTCCCCACAGCCTCTCAAGCAGTACTGGTGTGTGATTCTTCCTATCCTATGTAGTGTGACCCTAGTGTAATATACTCGGTGTAGGACTTTCAGCTGTATCAGTCTGAGCCGTGACGGCACAGCGACCTCTTGAGGAGAGGAGAGCGCGGCCTGCCAGTCTGACTCATCGAAGTCACCTTTTTCCGCAGTCCAGGCCATTCTAAGTCTTTCCATAGGGTCAGGCATATTATTGACCAACTTACGGTAGACCAACGAGGTCGCCTTTTTCAGCATGTGCTCCGTAAGCAGTCTATCTTCTAAAGGAGTAGATTCTAATAACTTTCCTTCAGCCGGGAGCACAGACTTGAGAGCGTGAGTGATTTGCAGGTAGCAGAAGCGTTCCGTCTCCACCAAGTTGAATTGAGCCGCCAGCTGGTCAAAGGTGAGAATCGCACCCCACCTATAGAGGTCTCCAATCATCGATATACCTATGCGGTCCCAGGCCTCAAAACCCTTACTATTACAGAGCCGACCGAGGCGCCGCAATGCCCAGAGTGGCGTTATCTGCGTGATCGTATTCCTACATTTGAGGCAAGCAGAAGCCTGATACCTTTCACTGGCCACTATTCCGGCAGTCAGGCGCGCTCGCATCGGGGCCGCTCTTTTCGTTATCTGGCTCCCCGAGCCTGGAATGCACTGCCATTGTCACTTAGGAAATGAGGGACCCTTCTGTCTTTTAGGAAGGAGTTGCAGACGTGGTTGTTCTGCAATTAACTCCCCTCGGCCGCGTTGGTTGTGTTGTGTTGGGTCTGACAGCGCCGGGACACTCGGTCCGAGTAGCTGAGCGCTTAATAAAACTCGTTATAACATAACATAACATAACCATAACTTTAGTGTGTGAGCCGTAGGGCCCAACAGGGCCACCACTCCTCTAGGGTCATAGAGTGCGGCCATCACCCCTCCGCCCCCTAGGTCGTACCTATCCGCTTTAAACACAGGCTCAGTCTGCGGAGCATGGAGCCAGTGATTTATAATCTTCAATTGGGCAGCCCAGTAGTACAACTGGACATCCGGGAGCACTATGCCACCATCGAACCAACCTCGTACCAACTTTTGCCGGGAAATGCGCGCCGGTTTATCCCCCCAGAGGAGACCAGAAACCAGGGCGTTTATGGACGTAAAATATTTAGGAGGCACGAGAAACTGAGTATTTTCCAGGATATACAGCAAGCGCGGTAGGGTCATCATTTAAATAATGTTGCTTTACCTAGAAGGGTCAATGGTAGGGTATGCCAGTGCCTCACATCCGTGCGAAATCTTTCGAGTGGGGGTAATAAATTGTGTTGGTAAAAAATCTCCTGACTAGGTGTCACCCACACCCCTAAATATTTGAAGGGCCCATCAGTGATCACCAGGGGGCAGCCGTTCGGGAGACGCGGTGGTGGCCCCTTGAGGACAAATAGCACCGACTTGGACCAATTAATTGTATATCCTGAGGCTCGCCCAAAGATCTCACAGATGTTAAGAAGAACCTTGAGTGAACGCCTAGGAAGAGTTAAATAAAGTAGAATATCATCAGCATATAGCAATATGCGGTCTTCCCAGGACTCGGTCCAGCTGAGACCCCTGATCATGGGTTCCCACCGTATCCATGCTGCCAACGGCTCCAAGATCAATGCGAAGAGCAGTGGCGATAAGGGACAACCCTGACGCGTACCACAGCCCAGCCTAAAATCCCTGGAGATATGGCCGTTAGCTACAACATGCGCAAGTGGGTTTGTATACAGGAGCTTCACCCAAGCACAAAACTTTGATCCGAAGCCTAAATGTCGCAGTACCGCAAAGAGATATGGCCACTCGACCATGTCGAAAGCCATTCGTGCATCTAACGACAGGATCACAGCCGGTTCTGACAAAGCTGGGATCTGCGCCATCACCGCATGGACTCGCCTTAAATTGAGAGCAGTGCTCCTATTCGGCATGAATCTGGATTGGTCCGAGTGAATAAGTGTCGCCAAGTGCGGGGTCAGTCGTATAGCTATCATTTTGGCCAGTATTTTCGCCTCTGCATTTAACAATGAAATAGGACGATATGATGTACATTCGTCCGGAGGTCTGCCAGGTTTCGGTATGGCGATAATCGTAGCCGTCCGTTGATCACGGGGGAGTACCCCCGCAACCAAACTGTCCTCAAATATACGTAACAGATGCGGAGCCGCGTGATCCGAAACGCGCTTATAAAGTTCTATGGGGATCCCATTCGGCCCCACGGCCTTGCCTGACTGTAACGAATGAATAGCACCCAGGACCTCATCTATCATAAAGTCCGAGTCTAACAATTCCGCGTCAATATCTGAAAGGGAGGGCATTTGAATATCCGTAATGTAGGTCTGTGCCTCCTTGGAGGACATACTAGAGGAGGGGGTATAAACCTCCTCATAATAATTGGCCAAGGTGTCTACTATACCCATAGGGGTAGTGCTGACCGTACCGTCAGCAGTGCGAAGCTGCGCTATCGTCCTCTGGGCCCTGTCTTTCTTTTCCAACCATGCCAGAAGTCTTACCGCCTTATCTCCAACCTCGTATACAATATGCTGAGTACGCAAAAGCCGCTGTCTGACCTGCACACGCTGATACTCCATCACTTCTGCCTGCTTGAGGCGCAGCAGGCGCACAGCCTCCTCAGTAGGATCAAGATCATGTTTGAATTGCAAAACTTCAAGGTCGTATTCTAGTACTCTAAGGTCTTCTTGCACAGCTCATTTATGACCTGTTATGGAGGCTATCGCCTGGCCCCTGAGCACCGTTTTGTATGCTTCCCACAGGACCACCGGCGAATCAACGGAAGCGGTATTTTCTTGGAAGTAGCACTTCGTAGCCGTGACCAGGTCTTTACTGATTTGCGGAATTTGCAAAAAGTGAGGTGAAATTGGGAAGATGTGCCTCCGGGCCCTCACATAGGAGGAATATACCATGGAGACTGGGGAATGATCCGAGACACCCCTCGGGCCTCTCTTTACCTCAGTGATATGGGGCAAGCTGTCAGCCGAGACAAAGAAATGATCAATACGTGAGAGACTATTATGTACCCCGGAGTAAAAGGTGTAGCCTCGATCCCCAGGGTGTTTAAACCTCCACCCATCCGTAAGACCCATAGCCTCTACATAGCCCGTCAGCCATGCTTTATGCAGCCCTGTCACCCTGCTGGGGTGACGGTCAATTCCTTTGTCCAGAACTGCATTGAAATCACCGCCCATTATGAGTTTGCCCTCCGGCAGCGTTAATAAAAATGCACTGAGGGTGGGGAGAGCAACTGAGTGCAGTGCGGGCGGGATATACACCGATACCACATTGAACCTCTTTCCCTCCCACAAGCAGGAGATTGCTGCAAATTGTACTTGTGCATCTTTCACACTTGCTGTATTATCACAGGAAAGCATTTACGCAGTAGGATTCCCACCCCCCTGGAGCCAGAGGAGAACTTAGAATGCACTGCCATCGCATACCCCCACCGATCCAAAGCCTTACATGTCGAACCCACCAGATGCGTCTCTTGAAGCAATACCAATGCTGGGGCTGCCCTACGTACATATTGCAACACCAATCCCCTCTTGATTTTATCTCCCAAGCCTCGTACATTCCAAGTGACCAGGGTTAGAGGGGACACTGGAGCCAGGACCGGGGCGGGATCATCTATTATCTGGTCATCCACAACCTCGTTCACCATTCCATACATAACATCTTTGAAACCCCATTACTGCATCACACATTTGCTCGCCCATACCCTTGAATTGCTGCCCAAAACTAAAACACAAAACAGAATGCAACCAACCCATCCCTCCCTCCAACATCATCATTGGAATTCGTACAGTGTCACAGTAGGCAATAACTTTGGATTGAAGTGTCTCGAGAACCTTCACCCAACTCCCCTCTACCCCCCACCCTGCTCCCCTGCCCGTGGACCTCAAACTGCCCACCCCCAAACATGGCAGAGTGCCTATATACTCCCTACCCGTGCTAAACTTGCAGAGGTGATGTGCTCTCACCCGACCCATGGCACCTCAAATAGCGTCAGTAAAACAGTACTTGATATTTAGAAGACACAACCTTTAGAACAATATCCTAACATCTCAATGATAAACTAGAAATCTGACCTGTTACATATCTGGAACTCCTGGTTCCGGCACCCCTGAAACTTCAATGCCCCTACCCCAAAACCCCAAGATCCTTCAGCTTCATCCCCAACCCAATACTTGCGAGTGGTTTCAAGAGTGAGTCCTTCTGTGGGAGATTAACGTCACTCAGCCCTGTTCATCCAGTTCACTAGGTTCCAACACAGTCTCTGTCGCGGAGGCACCAGGGTCTCCACCTCCCCTCCGGTCCGCCCCATCGCGACAGGTGCTCCTCATGTCGCCGACCCTCGTTCATCCCTCCAGCCAGTCCCAAGTTGCTTCTGGGGAGTCGAAAAACCAGGATTTACCATTCCTCTCCACTCTCAATTTGGCCGGGAAGAGCATAGCGTATCGGATTTCTCTGCTACGCACTTCCCATTTCACTGCCTGAAAGCTGCACCGTTGTGCCTGAACTCGCGCTGTGAAATCAGGGAAGAAAGAGACCTCATACTTGTCTATCTTCAGCGGGGGACCCGCTCTGGCCGTCTGCAGGATGTTGTCCCTGTCTCTAAAATTAAACACTCTTGCAATTATGGGTCTGGGTGGAGCCCCTACCTTGGGGCGACCGCCCGGCACCCTATGGGCTCACTCAATGGAAAAATAGGTGGAGAGAGCCTTCGGCTTCAGGTGTTGGGTAATCAACTCTTCTACAAAAATGTCCGCAGCGGGCCCTTCTGTTTTTTCCGGAACTCCGAGAATTCGTATATTGTTCCGACGAGCTCTCCCTTCATAATCATCCAACTGCTGTGCCATTTGAGTTTGCTTCTTCTCCAAGATCGACAATTGACGTTGCATTTCAGAAGTATCCTCCTGTAGCGCCGCCGTTGCCACCTTACGTTCCTTCACTTTTTTGTTCATTTGTTTGAAGTCCGCACAGAGCAAGGAAACCTCCGTTGTGACAGAGTTCATTGACGTGCGCATGCCTCCTATGGCCGCCATGACGTCATGAAACGTAGGCTCCTTGCTCGGGGATGGCGACTGCGCCTCGGCATCTTTATTCAATCTAGGCGAGTCTCCTTTGTCACCGCCCTTGGTCCAGGCAAATTTGGCCAACTGCGCTTGTGGGGCGCTCTTGGAACCCCTGCCTCCCGTAGCCATCTTCCTTGACGGCATAGAGGACAAAATAAGAGCGCGCACACCGACAGTTCTCACAGCTTGCTATGCTGCCAACAGATCGACAGGAGCAACAGTTCACACTGCAAACAATCTGCGGTGCTTCAGAGCCCAGCAACACGTTCCAATAACAGGTTACCCCTCAGCATTTACCAGCGTTACACATGCCAGGTGCATTCGCAAACAGACCTCACTTGTGCCTCAGAACAGGTCATGCAGTGTACGGTAGCAGATGACCAGTTCAGTGCCATCGGCCATGTGGAAACAAGGCATCCGCAATAAGTACCTCATGTCCGAGAAGGAGGGAGAGGCAGTTCCATGTACCAGAGAACATCATCCCCCTGAGGAGGGTTCCGGGACGGAGGCGTAGACCCAAAACGAATCCACTCCGCACCACCTCGGCTCCGGCAGCATACAAGGGCCTAAGCAATCCCGGCCCCCAATTATGGAGAGTGTCTAAGGTCCCCCTCACCGCAGTGTTGCACAAGCAGGATGGCGCCCTTCCCTTTACGAAATAACAGTCTCATCAATAGTACCTGGGAGCAGAGGAATGGCGCATCCGTTCATAGGGGGGGGGAGAGCTGCATCTCCAACCCAGGGTCTCCGCCACCAATCATCCACCAGACCATGATGGCAGGAGTCCAGGCCCAGTGCAATGCTCCCCGCCACTGGGCCTCAAGCTCAGGCAGGCCGTGTTCCAGTCGCATGTCGGCGCTGCCACCTCAAGTCCGCAGCCCGACCGCCCCTGCGCCAGCATTCATTGGGGGGGAAGAGGTAGCGCGTCTCACGTTCTTAGGCGCTCAAGATCCTTCCGCGCGCCCCAAGTATCACCGCTCCTCTCCACGCAGTCTTCAGAGGGATAGCCGCCGATGATGACGGGGGAGGGGAAGATGGTACACTGTACCCCGATCCTCAGTAGTCTGTGCACTGTATCCGGCACTCCACTGACACTAGGCCCCCGGGCCCGGGCCCCGATCAGTAGCCGGCCCGAGGTCAGCTGGTCCCCTCCTTAGCGATTTTACAAGGCACACCTCCAAGGGCGTGCAGTAGCTCTACACAATTGAACCTCCTTGCCGTCAGGCCAGCAAGGTACGTAGGCGGCAGGCGGCGAGGAGGCCCCTTGCGGCATTGTACACCTCTTGCTTCCGGCTCTATCGGTCATCGGGAGTCGGTCTCTGGACCCCGTCACATGTTATGGGGCATCTCCGCTCCTCACCACATGGGCTTAATGTCCAGGAGAGGGTGAGGGTAGGGAGGAACGGCCCGAAGCACTCCGGATCCCGGCGCTCCAGGCCCCACCTCCCGCACCCGCCAGCAGTAAGCCTCAAAGCCGGGTCCTAAATTTGCAGCTGTGCCCGGGGCCGGCCGTACCTCACCTCCGTATCGCTCCTCCAGCAACACCCGAGGGCTCTCAGCAGCCCGTCGCCATGCGTCTTTTGTCCAGATCTTAGCCGGAGGCAGTATGAGCGGGCAGAAGGGCAATCCCGCATCAGGGCACAGTCAGCCCTCGTCGGAGCTCCAGCTCCGTCTCACTCTGATGCCGCCATTTTGCCTGGGCTGGTCCTTCGCTCCGTCGGCGACACAATCTCCTTCACTCGGGATCCCGGGCCCAGCAGTCCTCCGGTCGAGTCACCCAGGGGCGCCCGGCAGCACAGCACGCCTTGTCCGCCAAAATTTACGCCGTTCCGTGGGCTGTGTCAGTCTTCAGTGCCACGGGTCTTTCGGAGCACATCTAGAGTGCGGCCATTGCACTCGGCCGCAAACCACGCCCCCTCCTGGTGGGAGTTTTAAAACATGAATGAATATGATACTGATAATCTATATGTTGTTTTTAAATTAAATGTTTTGTCTTTTGTGATTGTATCTATAAAATTGGATAAAGATTATGATGATGAATCGCAACTATTCTGCTTACCGCTCAAGCACTCTGAGTGCGGTAATAAGCCTACTCTGTGTTATGTCATGGGTGACCAGTGCCAGTTATGAAGGATTTTAATGTAGAAACATTTGAGCATTCTCGTAGTCATTTGTTATGGGTACACTCATGATTCAATTTCTACTCTTCATAAGATCTTAGTTGCATATGATGTTTGATTACACTATTCAGAGTCAATCAAAATACTATATGTACCAGAGATTGCACCACTGTATGCCCCTATCTTCTCAATGTAAATTAGAATGGGTGAATTTGGATCATTCACTGAATGTTTGCCAGGTTGGCTATATAGGCAGAAAAATTGTTGATTGTATTTCCATTTTTCCAATGTATCTCAGTCATTTTCCCATACTAACTCTGTGAACAACCTGATGTCACTGTGTGGTACTAAGTGCTCTATATTGCCAATACCTGCTGACTTCCAAACATTCCAGGTAATGAGTGGTCCACCTATTTTAACACGATTGTTGTTCCACATTGGACCAGCTAATGAAGCCATGGATCTACACAGAGTAATCTTGAGGAGCTCTCCTGGTCTGGAGCATGCATATTATAGTTAGATTAATAGTGAATGTGTTTGGTGCCAGTATTTGTATAGAGCATCCAGAGGTGTGGGTGCATAATTTATTAAGCTTTAATCTGGGTTTAGAGGTCCCCCATATAAATGATTTGATGGTCCTATCAATTTTCTTGATTAAGGATTTGTGTACATGAATGGCAAGCATGCAGAAAAAGTCATTATTAGGCCCATGCAAAATGTTCGTTACACCAGTGAAATCTTGCATAATTGCCCACATACCATGTTGCACAAAATACGCGAAATTACATCATTACACCACATCACATCCTTTTTGTGTCTGGTTACAGAAAAATACTAGTGCAGGAGCATCGGATATTTCTTGCCACTGTGTTGAATGCTTAAATTGCATGCTATCTCAAAAAGCATCTACTACATTTCTAACAAAAAAAAGCTTAAACTTCTGATTGTCGCTTTTCCTTTTATCTTTCAACAGGCCCTCCTCTTCCTACTACCTTTCATATACCTCACTTCTTGTGAACCGTAATCTTGAATGGATTTTGCTGTTTTGCCACTCATTTTATTGCAAAAGTGGCAAAATGTGGAGAAAATAAGTGTATTACCCAATATTGCTGTTTTCTTTCTTTTCTCGTCGCTGTGTTCATAACCATGAGACCACGGCAACAATGGCAGTGCCTGGGGAACAATGGACAAGTTAAGGGTAACCGTTTATAACAATGGCTAACCTTAATTGACGTACATGGGCGTATTCCCACTCGTGTAACCCACATGTTCCAGACATCATGGCTCCTCACACAGGTGTCTCTGCTGTTACCACCTCCAGGACCACATTCCACAGCCCATGGGTTTACTGCTTTACTGACTGGCAGCATTAACTATACCCAGGATAGATTTACAAGCAGAAGTGAGTGATTCCCTCTAGGCAACAGTTCATATTAAAGGTGTTGTGCCAGCATTTCCACCTATGGCACTAAGGGAGGTGTCTGTCCGTCACACCACCTGTAGACAGCGCGCAGCATCTCACAACTGGAAGTGAGAAGTCTGTCTTCCAGCTCGATCAGAAGGTGTTGTGTTCTGTACCTCACAGAAGATTTTTATTTTTTTAAGAACTTTATTTATAAAATTTTCACCTAACTTGAGCAGTAATATACAGAAACCTTCGAGACAATATCCCACGACTTATTTTCAGTTCAAGCATAAGGGTCCCAAGCACTTAGCACAGTTAAAAACACTTAACAGTTTTCATGGCCTAGCAGCGGAGTCAGCAACATATGCAAAATATAGGATTAGGGTTGACACAAGCACCAGCGTTTACATACTATTATCCCCATCAGACTCACTAAACTGTTTGTAGTCTAACCCTGTTGGATTCAACTGTTCCCTACACAGCTCTCTCCAATTTACTATGTCCTCTACCAGCTTTTCGTCTCTACAGCAGACCTTAATATGCAATTCCTCAGCCAATGACCACTCTCCTACATCTCTCAGCCAATTCACAAATGAGAGGGCTCGCTCAACCATGCAGCAAATGGCAACCCTTCGTTTAGCCAGTACCAGTGCTAGCTGTAGCAACTTATTGGCCATTTTTCTCTTCTTGCGTTGCGGTCCCACACCTAGAAGACACTGCACTTGCGTAGCCTCCAATGTGACTACCACCCTTCCGTGGAGTCGCGCTACTATCTCAAGCCAGTACTGATGAACTTCTGGGCATGCCCACGCCAGATGCATGAACCCCGTATGGGCTCTATGACATCTAGGATATTCATGCGAGTGGGAGGCATCAATACGATGGAGTCATGTACACACATTGCAACATTTTTAATAGCAGCAACTGCAACCGGGCATTGCAGGACATCTTACACGTTTGCGTGCATGCTCTCACCCACTTTTCTCCTGCAACAGCTCCTGCAAATTCACATTCCACGCATCACACACCCTAAGGGTCAAAGATCCCGATTCAGCCCTCATAGCCTTGTACAACAAAAACACCAATCTGCGCCCGCCTCCACATGTTAGCAATATATATAAGGTTTCCGTGGTCTGGGGCATATCCGGATACACAGGCCATGTCACCTTAGCCACTTCCATCAGACCAGCATATTGAAGATATTGCCCCTGACCCAGGCCAAATCCCTCACACGCCTACTCAAACGTAAGGTAGGTGTCATTAATATACAAATCTGCCAACGCCATGCAGCCACCCTCTCTCCATGCCTGGAAAGACATGTTTTCCACCAGCCTGCGCACCGGAACTAACTGCCAGATGGACAATTCGGAATGGAAGGAAGCCCGCCCCACACTTGTTCTGCAACTTTCTGCCACAAACAGGCTGATTGCTTAACCACATATGGCAGCTCCGCATTTGCCTTTCATCAAAATAATAGGGAGATCCTCTGGCTGCACTCGCCCGGCAAGTAAACGCTTTTCCCAATGATCACCCTCATCCAGCCACTGTACAGCGTGCTGAAGGTGCGCCGCATAATGATAAAGATCAGCCTCCTCATACCGCTTCTGAAGCACACACAGCACAACCCTACAACGCTTTTCTACCCAAAGCAGGGTCACCAGGAGAGAATTCAATTGCCAAAATACTTTCGCAGGGATCGGGCACAGCGCATTCTGCAAGGCATATAGGCATCTCGGCAGCATCCATTTGCCACTGCTATTCTACCCATTAGTGACAATGGCAGCGTGTTCCAGACTTCCACGGAGCGTCTCAGCAACTCAACCATCCTATTCATATTCAGCTGGATCAGCCTAGCATCCCCATGAGCCACCTGCACCCCTAGGTATCTAAAATGATCCGTCTCCCATTTCAGTCCCAGTCTAGGCAGCTCCCCAGCCTCACTCTCTCTCATCCCCGCTAAGGTGAATGCCAGGGATTTAGGCCTGTTTATACGCAGCCCCGAATAAGTTGCGAACTGGTCCATCATCCTCTCACTGAAGCTTAGAATAGCTTTCAGATCAAGTTCACAAGTAAAAGTGTAATGTCTGTCTGCCTGATGTTCAGATGTAGTGCATCAGGTGCTGCGTTCGTCAGTCACTCCATGTGGGTGAATTAGACACTTTGGGCTTCATTGACTTATTTTTGCCATGAGGCAGCACTGCAAGCCTTCCTGCTGCGCTGCCCTATGTCAAAAGAAAAGGGCAGGAATGCTCTGTATCTATGAGATACGGTGCATTCCTGTCTTCCTTTACTGCGCTGGTGCACAAATGGCAGCCTAGCGCCAACGCAGGCCCCCTGGCACCATGGGACACCTTCCTGCACAAAAACAATCAATGGAGGTGATTTCCTCTTTTTATGTGTGCTACTGAAGGAGGAGAACTAATGCTATTTCTTCTTCGTGTGCCTCCCCTATGCCTCCCCTGGGGATGCGTAGGCTTTTGACTCATTCACAGGTTTGCAGCATGTTGTAAATCTGGGAATGTGTCAAATGCCATGGGTGTTACATCAGAACACCCACAGCAACGCCCATGGCACTTCTCCCTATCACAGTGTGAGGCAAAGCGTCGACTTGCCCTGCATTGCCTCACACCATTTCTATGAAGCCAACACGCAGGATGGCTTTTCATGACCTCGTAGATATGGTGAAGCCATGTGCACAGCTGGAATGTCAATACAAGTTATGTTCTGGCTGTACACAGGGCTTGTAAATAGGCACCTTTGTGCCAAATAGAGTGCAAGGAATGCACAGAAGAGCAGTGACAGGCACAGAGTCTGCGACCAGTCTCCAGAGGCATGCTACTCCTGACATGCTGCCCACGAGGCAGTGCTGGACACCCAGAATCTCTCCAATGAGACTTCTCTGTTCTCATACTGAAGATAGCTTTGGGTCTGGTAGAGCAGTGTTGAATGCTCCCCTCACATGGATCTATGGTAAGCCGAAGGCCACAGGATCAAAACCCAGTGGTTCCAGTCCAGTTTAATACCACTAAGGCGACATAACGGGTAGCGTACCAATAAGCGTGTACTACTAGACTTTCTTTTGCAAATATGCACATTATGCTGTGTTCAGATGTGCTTTGCCATAGGAACGGAAGAATTTATCGTCACTGGATTTTAAAACAAGGTCAACCTGTGATTTGGCTTCCGTGACTTACCGTGAGGAATAGAAATCATTAAAGCATGTAATTGACACAAGAGATCTGAATCTTTTGAGGTGTCTTCACCAACAAACAAAAGTGATCCTGACTTAAGTTGATTACCTAGATCTGCTGTCCACTCTGTGTAGTCTCATTAAACGAACTTTGTCTAGAATCAGGTGTTGCGCCAATTTTTTATCATTTGGTTCCTCACACCCCCGACACTGCAGCGTCTTTGAATGCCTGGCTTTAAGGAAAGTGGATTCACATAAGCGTCTGATTCTTTGAGGAGGTGCTCAGTATACTCCTGGGGGCTCTCATAGGAGAAATTAAAGGATGCACACTCATACAATTGGCGAAAACCTGTTCCCTGATGACCACAACATTCCTAAGAATGAATCCTCTTTTTACTACTGTTGTATATGAATTTAGGAACCCAGTGTAATTTTCCCGATGCATGCCCATATATAGGTATTATAAATCACCCTATCCTTATATAGTCATAGAAATCATAACCATATTTAGACTTAGCCCATGCCGTCCAAATACAGCATGGCTACTGCCTTCAGCAAACTAAAACACACGGAAGGTACAGAAGGTCTCAGAAATACAGAGGGAGAGAAAAGAAAATAGCAAATCTGCAACCTCAACCCCTCCCGCTCATATACTGTCATCTGTTGGTGAAATGTTCTGGGTCCATCACTAGGCAGTCCTATGGATTGTTTCCAAGGCAGACCCTAGAGGACACCATTTACCAACATATACCCAGATGACGAGATTCCACTTATGAGTGGGCTGATGGGTATCTTTTTCCTCTCCTTGTGCATCTTCTCTTGTTTTTGTTTTCTTGGTTGTTTCCAGATTAACTGTGGATTCTGGGCATGTAAAGAGGACACTATTAGGTCCCAATAGAGAGATTTGCTATTTTCTTTTCTCTCCCTCTGTATTTCTGAGACCTTCTGTACCTTCCGTGTGTTTTAGTGTCTAGTTGGGGGACTAGGTACCAGTAGGTCTATAATAATTTTTTCCCCTCGGACCCCCCCTTAACCGTTTATCTCTCTGTACTGCCTTCAGCAGTCAGGGACTTCTCCTTGCTTGAATATTAATTTATCCATGAAATCACGGAGTTTTCAAAGAACTGAGTCTTTGATGATGTTATTATGTCAAACCTTACGTCAATCTCGGTACCTTCAAGGTATCAATATGCCCACACTTGCCCGGGGAAACACACGGTGGTTTGGAGCAGTTCGACTATCTACCTACACAACACAGCTCGCCGCAGCAAGTGCCGAAGGAAGTCGACCCCTCCAGCAGACGCACTGAGTGACGCTGTCTTTTCTCCTGCCGAGAAATCCAGCTCCAGTGTTTCCAGGTTGCCCTTGCGGGTTGCTGGGAAATCGAGTTCTGAGAGAGAGATACAAGACCTCCTTCATTCTAAAACCAAGGTACGGAGCTGATTAGACCCTTAGAGAATTCTTGGAGAGATTCTTGGCAAAGAATACTAAACTTAAGCTACACCTCACTTACTTCTTCCCTCGTACTAGACTTAGGTTAGGTACACCGGGGTAGGGTATTTTAGAAGCACCAGTTGAGTACTTTTAGTCTTTATTTATTAATGTATGTATTCTATGTATTTTATGGCTTAGAAACCATATCATGCTTTTACAGTATTATTTTCTAATACTCTTCGTACTGTACGCATTGTACTTTGCTACCAGTATTACGATTGTAGCAGTTCATTTCTTCTGCATGAGAAAGAAGACTGTTGAATAAATACCCTTTTATTGAAAACGCCCGTCTCTCTATTTATCTACACCTCTTGTGAAACGAAGCATGCACGATTGACTAAGTGAAATAACTATCTATTGTTTCCACGACTCTAGAGATACATTTCTTATTCTTGGGAAACAAAGTTGTCATGTTTATGCGGTTGTCAGAAACTAATCCCTTCTTGTGAATTCGAGAAAGTTTCTAGTGACCTCTGAGCTAGCTGGCACTCACAATTAGGTCTAATATATTCAATAGAGACCTAGTCAACCTCAGTCCTACGTCTAAACTATAGTATATATTATTCCAATGCGCAGAGTCTATTGGGAATATAGGAACTACATTACACTACAGAATTATGTATTGTCTGCTCTAGAAGCGTGCCTCTGGCTTAGAAGAACTCTCATATTCCACATCAGACTGAAAAATCAGCTAACTCTAATAATGAGAACTGGATGATTATCAAAACTCCACTTCCAAATTCAGAACTTCTGAATGTGGGCCAACATCAAATTATGCGAAAACAAAATGTTAAGTAGGCCAAAGTAATTGGCATATTTTCAGGAATTTTGCATGCTGCTGGTTACATTAAATTAACAAAATTACATAGTCCCCAAAGTACACCACCATGTTGATGCCTTGTTCCCCATATGTTTTGGGATGTACATCTAGTGACTTTTATATCACATTCACACCGCAGTGTTACTGGAACAAATTACCAGAAATAATAGTAATGGGTGCTCCTGAATCACACATCATGACCAACGTGAGAGTCGCACCCAATGTTACAGGAGAAAATAAAAACTTTTAAAAACCACTTACCTTGTGCTTGCCACATCGCTGACTCTGAGAGCACAATTGGTGATGCAGCGAGCGCCAGGTAAGTGTTTTTCTTTTTTTGCATTTTATTTTCCCTCATCTTGTCTGTCGACTCCCCCCCACCCCACCCACCGCTCTTCGCTGTACCGGCCGTCACTGGAAAATGACCACTTTTTTGCACTTTGTGCAATGCTTACCAACCACTGAACACTGGGCAAAATTATTTAAATGTGACTTAGATCTGTATCTCAAACAAAAATGGCTAATATTGCGTGATACAGATTTATAGTTTTGTCCTTCAGATGAATGGCATCAATGTGTTCTGGACTTCCCACGGTATTCACAAATGTTGGGAAAGAGATGAGATATCATGTGAGTGGAAACAATTGAGCATTTAATACTCTTTGCCAGGTTGAGGACTTCGCCTAATGAAGGATCCTTGCAGCTAAGGAGCCTCTCCTGTATCTTCTTGGAGAAACAACTGTACACAAATTGATTGCTTATGTAAGTGCCAAGGAATGTCGAATATATAGTTCCCATGTGGTACACCTATACGTAAACATTCACATATACTCACTTATTTCCCACTCCAATTTAAAGACACAAAACTAAACCAGATATCGAATCACTTAGACATACGATTTAATAATAACAAGCATTTGCAATGCAATAGGTCTCGCAGTAGCAAAGTTTAAAGTTGTTGGTATTGTAAATGGCATTGCTTTTGATCTATTTTGTTTTAAAAGCAATAAATATATACAAGGTTATTTATAATGTTAGTATGTGATAGTGGGGCAAATGTGTTATAGGAAATACAGTCTATGCACGTGGGATACGACGCTATCAACTACTGCCACTCCCTATAGCTATGGATTAATATGATGTTTTGCCAAGTGTGTTTTCTGTTGCAGATCACACACCATAATTGCCAACTGATGCTGAAAACAGTTACCCAACCAAAAATGCAGACGACCAGCTTTCAGAATGAAATCAGTTGGAAGTGTAAATAGCACAGGCGCTGCATACTGTGTTTCGTAGCTTATTATGTAATTGGCACATGCTGCTTTCCAGAGCAAAGAGCGTGTGGTCTGACCTGACCCCCACCCACCACAGCCCGAGCAGCTTGCCGGGGTAACCTTAGTTGATGAAACAACTAGGACTTCATTGCCAATCATGCCTCTGTGTTCGCACACAGCAGCGACACCTAGCGGCCCAGGACCAATCGGCAGCACAGAGACAGCTGACATGGTTAAGTGTTGCTGCTTTTATACATCATCCTACCAACAGAGTGTAGTAATCTCCCATTGCTATCTATCTCCTATGTTAACTTGTCTCTAGCTGTTCAGCCTGTGTGAATGTTCTGAGTGGAATGTTGGTGTGAGGGCTGAGTGTGGAATGCTTGGATGACTGGAGCAGAGTGACAGTTGGTTGTATGGGGCTGAGCAGCTAGCCGTCTGCTCCCAGTGGGACTGTGGAGAGACTGTTGATGGATACAGAGGACTGCTGATATACTTGTTGGTGAGGATTTGTACATGTTTATCTACTACTGGAATAAACCTACATTGGCTTCATCATGCCTGTGTTGTCCTGATTACTACACAGAGGGCAGTGACAACAGTCAGTAGTGCTGCTAAACCAGCCAAAGTGGGGTAGTGGTGTCCAACCCAGCAGGACTAACAGCAGTTCTACAACCACAGCAACACTTATGCACCCACACTACCACCACAGTGCACAAAAATACTGACCGCATCAGCAGAGGGAATGGGTGTGTTGTATACTGGTATACACCCACCACAGAGTGCACAAAACAAACACAATGGCAGCGCCTGCCAAAAGAAAGGCCGCTCTGCATACCAGCAGACTACCACCACAGAGAGCACCATGATAACGTCACCAACACGGAGGGTACAAAGATAGAGGCGACAGCACACGCCACCACCACCCAAGTATACTGACAACACTGAACTCCACTGCACACTGCCACCACCTAGCGCAAAAATAACGATAGTGTGCACCATTTAGAGCAGATTTACACTATCCCAGCACATTGCCACCAGAGAATTGAGAGAGCCCATCAGCAACACACTAGCACCATACAAAGTAGTGAGTGCTATGCAAAAACATCTGAGTGCACAAAGATTTCTGTGATGCTAGGATCACCATTGAGAACGGGTACTCAATATACCAGGGCACCTTCGCTAACCTCACAAATCTAAAGACACTAGCACCACTGAGAGAACAAATATCTATGCTGACATGAGCACCATTGGGAATAAGTGTGCACTAAGCCAGCACAGTCAAGAACAGCTGTTTTCAGCAACAGTTAAGTTTTCCCTTACAGCACTGGCAGTTCGTAGCTAGGGAAACAATGTTTGGAGTCCTGCTATGAGGGCTCCCTGCCCAGCACGCCTGACCTATCAACTCCACACATTACCACTGATAAAGCCCCTTCATAAAGACAGGGGCCTTGTTTACAGTTTGGCAGGCTGGTAACCCAGTAACAAACATTATGGATATCTGACACCTTATTACAAGTGCATATTTGGGGCCACTGGAATTATGTGATTTTGCAGCCACTGCCTTTCTGCAAAATTACAGATCTGCCCCAGTTGCCACAAAACGCATATTTTGACCCCAAAAAATTCAGCTCACATGGATCAAAAAAAAGTAAACTGAAGAAAAACCTGTTGAGGTGTAGTGGAGAGGAAGGCGCAATGGTTTCACCCTCTGCTGACTATTGCTAAATTATATTTGGGTGTCAGACTAGTACTGATGAGGTGAAACCGTTACCCAGATAGTATGTACAAAATTAAAACGATAACAAGGTAACACCATTAGAAAATAAGTCACATTACGCCTCATAATGTACCTTTTCTGGTCGGCATATTATTGTAAACCCTGCTACATAAATTTACCCTCTACTTCCGCATAATTCAAGTGGCCCCGATAATATTTTACGGCACTTGTAAAGATAATCTGTTACGTTTTTTTGGAGTATCAATCCGCCAACCTCTAAGTAAGCCCCAGGTGTGCAGGGTGTGAGTTCTTGGTGCGTGCACGCACACAATGCGCAGGCAGGACTGTGGTTCCCAGAGAACTGCCTGGATTAAACAGGAAACCAGATTCCTTTCTATTTAAAGAATTTCGTCATCCCGGAGTTTAACCCTAATCCCCCCATTACAAACAAATTAAAGGCTGGCCTGTTCATTTCCTCCCATTCAAATTTGCCAGCACCCTTGTTATGACGCCCGCCTATCGGCCAATCTGTGCACCTGTGCGTCTACGGGGTGGAGTTCGTTGGCACCATTTATGTACCACCAGGCCATGGGATTTGGTACACGAGGCCTGGGTTTACCACTGAAATAGTTTCAAGCACTTCCTAAAGCCATCTGAAAATGCTAATCCGCAGGACGACCGGGGGCTGCTGGAGTAAGAAAAAGTATTTTATATTTGATGGAAAACGCTTCCAAATTTGGACAACGCCGTTTTTTTTCTATTTCTAAAAATAGTAAGTATGCAGTAAAAAGCAGAGGCCCGGAGGAGACTGCTGTTGGTATGGGCACAGCCACGCCAGGAGCGACCAGTGACCCGCATCGGGAGCCTAAAATGTACGTCCTGCTGCCTGGAGGACGGCAAGAGTTTTCTGCGGCCTAAAGAACAGGGAACAAGAAGAAGGCGATGGGGGCTCGACGTTATGGGTTAAACACTGATGGGAGGGGCACGTGACATCAGTCATTGTATAGCATGTCAAACGGCCATAATTAACACCAGAAGAGGTCTAGGGGCCTTCAATACACACAGGGCTTCAGTGGCAAGAGCCTGGGGCGACATTTGTAACATAAGGTCTGTTGAAAGGCAAGGTGTGCAAGGGGGCGATCCACAAACACTTCCTCTCGGCATTACCCCAGACCCCCTCCCCTACCCCGAACACACTCACTCGCAAATACCTGAGTTACGGTCTGGGCCCAGAGCAGCTCAAGCAGAACATGAAATACTTAGTCCCAGTTAAATATTTGCTTGAGAGGAAAAGTTAACTTTCCCTGCAAGTCGTTCACAACTGCCTATCAGCAGTCACTACATCATTTACTATCAGAAATAGCACCATTCTCCCCCCGCCGACCCCGCTCCCCCACCTTCCATAGCATAGCATACATTTTAGAGCACCATTTCCAGATAGGGCACCGCGTTGTGACCCATACTGGGATTCTCCAGTTGAAAATACATCGGAGCAAACTGGACTTTAATCCCCCAGGGAGTTTGCTGTGGCCTAAAGGGAAAAAACATAACGCCTACCTGCTATGGGGAGACATCCTGCGGAATGAAAGCTGGCCCAGGACCCGGGCTGACTGGGGCCGGCGTCTGGGGCAGAGATGCCCGTGGACAGGCTGGAGGCTGCGTAGTGTGCTCGGACCCCATGCCGGTGCTTGGCGCATGGCTGAAGCGCCGGAGACTGCATCACACCAGGAGAAGCACACGACTCACCGCGAGATCTTTAGGTGATCACCCTGCTGCTGAGAGATGGTGAGGCCACGCGAGACGGCTTGCCCGAGCTGGGCAGGCCAGTGTCATTGCCTGGGGGCACTAAGTGCGCTGCAGCCTGATAAATAATGCAACACCTTACCTGAATTGGGGACTGCGCTGCAAAATCCTGCACTCCCGCTAGCCCGATAGTGAACTTAAGTGAAGTGCCTGGCGTGGAGCAGACTCCCATCCTTTGCACGCACTCGCCGCCCTCGCTTGCAGACACCGCCGTACACGTTCACAGCTCATGTCACCAAAAGCGGGCGTTCACAGCCTCTAATGTATTTACACGCTTGTGCACCTCTCCTGTCCCACTTCTCTAAGCTACTCGGTAACAATAAGTCTCGCTTACGCGAGCGGCGCATGGCGCTGCACCGCTAGGCGAGACCTAAAAAAGAATCTGATTCATACATATATCAAAACATTTCTAAAAACATGGATAATACACATTTCATATGTTTTTTTTTAAAAATGGAAGGACTTCCCAAAAGTCAATCACATTTATCAATAAGTACATTAATTCGTAAACATATATCAACTGAACATCATGTAAATCACCAATGCTTTATCAAGACAGTGTTCAGTGCAATACAAATTTAATGACAATCAGGCGTAAAAGCGTTTCAGTGGATTAAAGTAATGAGACCACCTCCCTCAGGGCCAAAACTATTTTTTCTCTCCTCTCCTCTAATCAATCATCAAACCTATTTGAAAGAGAAACATATATTGTCCAATTTGTTCATTTCATTCACACAGGTCTAATAAAATGTACAATTCAAAGCAAACTGTGTCTTATGTAATTCAATTGCACATCATAATTATCATAAGTGTTCCTATATCCGTCGACTTGAATTCTAACTCAACAGGTTAAAGAATTAGCGTTCATACTTTTAATTAAACCATCAATATTTCTTGTCATTCTTCCTCATACCACACATATTTATATTTTTAAAGCGGCCTGGTTATCTACTCATTGGTTTTGACTTAATAACATGCCGATTTTACTCAGGTGTGGCTTGACTGCAGAGTCATCTATGACCTGCATATAAAGATATGGGGATGATAAACCTAAGGTAATGGATGTAATTCCTCATTCTTTCTACAATATTCCTCAATTTTTTATTATCAAAAGGGCATACCTGTTCCTTGAATTACAGGATGAATACCATTTGGTCATAAAATAGGTTGTACATAAATGTTAAAATACACTCGCCTCTTGTTCAATATTCTATTATGATAAACGACCTGTGATGCAAGCACATATAAAGACTTTCGTAAACCATTATTTTAATGAAATATTTTGATGTTGCAATAAATATCAAAATCTACCTGTTGTGTAATGCAGCCTGCTTTAAATTGATCAGGTAGTTAAACAACTTCCCACAGTCTTGTACAGTCTGTATAAGATTTGATTGGTGGCAGTGTGGTAATAGCCTAAATAAATATTATAATAATAATAAGGAGAGTACTGAGATCTACCTTCCCTACTATGATACAGAATTTTTTTTTAGTTCCTGCAATCAATATAGGAATCTACATGCTGTTGCGTTGCCTCCTGCTCAAGGTTAATCCAGGAGATAAACAACTTCCCCATTTGTATGCAGTCCATTTTGGGATTTTGCAGGTGGCAGTGACCTAAAAAAAATATTATACCAATAGGAAGAATACTGAGATCTACCTTCACTTCTTACTTTTCTCTTTAATATAATCCCGATTTTGTTTGTCCTAGTGGTTTACCGTTAAAAATTCAATATAGCCCTTCGATTACGGGTCTGCTTCAATGTAACCAACAGACCTCCGATACGCTGACCTCTTTTAAGCATCCTAGTTGCCCAAGTGGCGTGATTGCGTGCTATACAATGTGATCTTGACAGATTCAGGTCATGTCCAGTGCTCATAGTGGCCATCTTTGAATGGTCTAATAATAATGCATTGGCTGGGGCTCAAGATGGTTAGATTTATCATGAATGGTGGTACCTTCATTTAGAGGCAATCACATATCGTCCTAAACTCAATATGTGAATTTGTTCAGACAGCAATTCGACTCCCACATTTTCCTGATGTATTGGTCCCGGCCCTCCCTTAAATGTAGGGTCATACAAAGCCGCGTGTGGCTCGAATAGGCGCCATTTTGACAGGGATCCCCACAGTTGGATCTCGAATTTCAATTACGAGTTATAGCATCACATTAGATAACCACTGTACCAAAATCATGAAGATAATATACCCCCCTCCTTTGTATAGAACTATTTTAATTTCAATACCTCACCTATAAATAGTGTTTCAGCCATAGTGTCTTGTTTGAACTGATCTTTTTACCCACGTTCCAAAGTTGTTCCCTACTCCCAACTTTTTCTCAATGGGTATAAGCAATCAGCAAAGTCCACTATAGGGAAACTCCGAGGTGGATGTCTATTTAATTAACCTCATCCAATCCTCTTTTGTATTGAGACCCTTTTGGATTAGTGTCAAACTTGGATATGTAACATTGTTCTCTGTTTTTACGTTTAAACTCTAAATTACATCCCCTCTTATTTCCCGTTATCTTTTCCAAGATGAACCATTGGAAATCCGTGTATTTAAGTTTTGAATTGGAATATTAATCTAACAGCAGGGCATTAATCTTATTAGTCTTCAAGACTGACATGTTCCAACAATCTCAGTCTTAGTTCTCTCCCTGTTTCACCCATGTAGGCCAATCCACAAGGGCAGAGCAGTAAATATACTATATTTGAACTTCTACAGTGGTTTAAACCTTTAGTTATTATATTATGACCATTATACTTCAGGGTCTTCCCGACCAAGCAATGAGCAATGAGCCCATATTGAACAGCTCCCACATTTGTTATTGCCCACAGCTTTCTCCATTTGTAATGTGCTCTACTGCAGAGGTTTGATTTCCCTGTAGGTGTGGACTAATGACTTCCGTAGGCTGCCATTTCTTTTCAACGCAAAAATAGTTTTTTCCAATTGGGTTTCCTCATTGTCATTTAGGATTTTCCAATTGGAATTTACTATATTTTCTATGTTATTGCTGATGCTAGAATATTTACTCACGAATACTACCCTGTCATTACCTTTTTGCATTTTGTGTCCTGTGTTTGTCCTGTCTAGCATATAGTCACAATCGTAATAACGTGCCCTTTTGAAAGCATGTTTGACAAGTTT
Source organism: Lissotriton helveticus (assembly GCF_964261635.1). NCBI lineage: Eukaryota > Metazoa > Chordata > Amphibia > Caudata > Salamandridae > Lissotriton > Lissotriton helveticus. Next base: position 494,791,442 of record NC_136068.1, read on the forward strand.
TTTTGGATAACCTCTATCTAGAAGCTTATCCTTTAAAACATCTGAATGTTTATAGAAATCATCGAAGGATGAGCAGTTCCTCCTCAGACGGAGGAACTGACCGAATGGAATATTGTCCTCCTACAACTTGGGATGATAACTAGTGTAATGCAGGAGCGTGTTTTTATCTGTTGGTTTATTAAATAACTTCACGTGAAGATGACCACTAACATTTCTAACAGTAAGGTCCAGAAAATTAACCGCCATGTTGTTAAATGAAGCTGTGAACCTTAAATTTGGATCCTACATGTTGAGCAATTCTAGAAACTGAGTTAAATCTTTCTTCTGTCCATTTCAAATAAAGAAAATATAATCAATGAAGCGGCACCACCCAGCAATGTTCCCTCTAATTTCTTTCCTCTGTGTGCGGCAGTGTAGGGTCTCTGTGCGCTGCAGCCATGACTATGTGCACCAGGAACCAGACTGCACGTTTGTGCAGCGGCAAATATCCCCCCAAACTTTTGCTTAAAAAACTGAAAAGACTGTGCATTTCCACACATCTTAGTAATTTATTTGAAGTGAGAAGGATAGCGGAGGGATAGAAGGGGAAGAAAGGTTTGCATTCATATAGCACCTGTTACCCCTAATGGATGTTGTAGCGCTTTTCTGGAAAGTAGCACGTTAGTATAGTGAAATATGAAGTAATTTGAGTGGTGGAAATGTTATTCATTATTTAAATAGAGAAGGGTAGGTGGCGGGATAGAAGAGGGAAAGGTTTGTATTTATATAGCGCTTTTTTGGGCGAGTAGCATGCTACTCTGGAACCCATAAGGATTAATTTTGAATTAGTATAGTGAAATAGTAACGTAATTTGAGTGGTTCTATGTTAGTCAGTTATTTGGATTGATCAATCTATTATATTTAATAACTGCTGGGTGGGGTACAGTGATGAGATGTCTGTGCTGAAAATTCTGTTTCACAGAGCCGCAAGCAGTCTGTCCCTTCCCTTCTTTGTACGCTTTGGGGTTAGGCATTTACCTTGCATGGATGGAGTGTGTGTTCTTGTTCACTTATTTATGGATCCTTTTTGACTTTAGTAAGTATGACATATAGATGGGGGCATCACTCATTTTCTGTAATAACATCCATCCCCGCCTTTGTTGCCCAGTTGTTGCAATAAGACCGCAATAGCAAACTGGCCATTAAGCGAGTCACTGTTGCAGCTGAACATATTATAGGCCTGATGCTTCCCCAATTACTGCACAATTCTTTATTATTTTATTTATTTGAATTTTTATTTCAGGGTTTCACAATATTTGCCACTTCTGTCTGCAAAGAGGGGTCGATTACGATGGAGGTGAATCCGCATCCTCCGGGCCGGTGGAAGCCCCCGCCGGCCCGGAGGATGTGGATTCACCGCCGCGGCACAGAAAACACCCACCGCCAGATTATGATGGCGGTGGGATCAGCGGCGGACAGCAGGTCCATCCACCGCTGATCCGCGGGGTGTGGACCACAATATGGTGGCGGTGTCTGCAAGACACCGCCAGCCACATTAGGATGGGTGCGGAAACATGCTTTTCCGCGGCGGCTTTTCCGCCGTGGAAAAGCATGTGGTCCTTTGCTTCTGGGGGCCCCTTGTGGGCCCCCAGGGTGTTGGCGGGAGGGGGGTGCACATGGAGTTGCATGCAAAATGCGGCAGGCACTGCGCGGTGCCTGCCGCTTTGTGCATGCAAATGCACAGCATGCACTTTTAACTTTGCGGCGGGTGCTGCTTAAAGCAGCACCCGCCGCAATGTTAAATATACGGGATGTGACCGCCAGGGTGGCGGTCACATCCTAATTGCAATGGAGGGAGCGCCGCTGCCCCTGCAATGGTCCCTCCACCTCGGGGGTGGCCGACGGACGCAGGTCCGTCCGCCATAATAATTGACCCCTTAGTTCTGGCTGTGAAGTGTCCAAGATGGGAGATAAGTTCACCTTTCTTAAAATGCCATGTATCACCAATCTAAACCTTCCAACCAATATCCTGCCCTTATGTTTCACAATTCCATGACTTCATCCACCTTTAAGTTGCTGTATCTATCTGTGGTGTCCACCAGGCTCTGTGCCTAGTGTAGTGCAGGAGTCTGCATTTAGGCTCCTGCTCGGGCGGTGACATACAGTCGCCCCATGCCCTGCCAAATTGCAGGATACGGCCCCCAGTCGCATCCAGTCCTACGATTCGTCACTTGGACTCGGAGACGTGATGTGACGCGGGACTGGCAGAGGAGATGCCTCATCCTGGTAAGTTTAGTTTTAGTTTATTTGTTTGTATTGTATTTAATTAACCCCAACCCCCGCCCCCCCCCCCCCGCGCGTACCCCCGGAGTCATGCAGGCTGCGAGAGGGACCTGTAAATTTGATGCCACCTCACACACTTAGATGAATGGACTTTTTAAACTACTTTACTTTGGCCCTTTGGGATAATAATAATGTATTAAAAGTGCGCACCTGCAAGATAGTTTTAAGATTTTAGGCATATTGGTGCAGATTCACTAAAGAGCATGGGAAGTGCTACTACGGAAATACTTTTTGAGAAACTGTTACATGCGTTTGTGACTCTGCCCTGAAACGTCTAAACCCCTTCCCTCCAAAGTACGAAATAGGGACCGCCTTTTCTATTGTTCCTAAATGTATATGAACACGGTCCTAATATTCTCGTATTTTAGATTGGGCCAAATCACAGAAGCTCGCAAGAGTACCCTGCCCTTTTACTCATAAATGTTTTTGTGAGTCGCCCCCATAGATGAAATGCTGATTTTAAAATGCTGGTGAAATTGCTCTGAGGTGTGTCTAGTCGGCAAGAACTGCAGCATTTAAGTAACTAGTCATCTATGTTCAAGGATATAAATATCACATAAACAAAAGCTGTCCTGAAAACGGGCCTTGCACTGTCCTCCACCCTTTCCTTTCACTGCATTAACTCCTCTTTTCCTGCCTGCCATTAAAACAATGTTTAGGGCTGGCAGGAAAGCGCAGGCAACGTTTATTTAATACCGACAGCGGAAACATGTGACCTCTGCATATCTACAGTAATGTATACACTGCTCATTGGGACCTCATCAAAATCATTTTAGAGTTTGTACACCATCACCTTTCACATCTTTTACATGGATAACAGCGATCTTTTCTGTACTCCTCTTTTCCACCTGCTCTTCAGACTCTCGGTTGCTTCTGCCCTGTAGCTCACAGATGCCAATTTCACAGGAAAGCATGACTATTCTTTTATTATGGAGTAGGGTGTAAAGAGAAGGAACGGGCCTGGACAAAAAACAACATTTTCTAAACGTTTTGTATCTATATGAAAATTTTAACAAATACAAGTGAAAACAAGCATTCGAATGGGAAAATCGTGTATGTGCACAAAAAGAAATACATGGACGGTTGACCACTTCTCTAAGCGCATTAGCAACAGGAAAACACTTTCTAGAAGTCACAGCGCAGGGGCCAGGGATTGAATGAGAGTGCAATCAGTAGCTTCCTTTCAGGCGCAACACAGTCCCTCCTCTAGAAGACATGCAGAGAAGAATGCTCTACAGCCTTCATTTTGACAGATTCATGGAGCACAGAGGCATGTATTCCTGTGAAAAAAGAGAAGTTACGTGCAGGATCATCAGCAAACTTAGCCTCCCGACCCCCACCACTCACCTTTGTTCCACTGCTGCCAGCACAGCGTATTTCCAGAAAGGCTGAACAAACACGCATTGAGATAGGGAAAAGCTACAAGCGAATTGAGAGGGATGGGAGGGGAGAGGGCAACACAGGAAAAACAATGTTTTTGCCCCAAAGAAATGACGCGCTGGAGTTACGTGCGGAGTGTAGGAAACTTTAACTTCTCTCCCCCTCTCAGCTATTTTCCTAATGCTGCCAACAGAGCATGTTTCTAGAAAGGCCGACCAAGCAAGCAATGAGAGGGGGTGGGAGGGGGCTAATTCTACCAGCAGTAGGAGGTGTCAAGATGCAGGGGCTCTATGACTCTATGAAGGGGTGAAACCCATCAAAGCCTCATTAACGCGCAAATGGTCTTTTAAAGACCCGTGTAGTACTCGGGTGCGGCTGTTGTGTGCCTGCGAAGCTGTCTCAGCCCAGGGGTCCACACACGACGGGGGTGGGGGGGATGGTTGAAGCAGAAGCTCTTTGAAAACAATGGGCTTTGCGCGCCTGCAACACCATGTTTTTCCTCTGCCTCCAGCCTGGATTTCGCGCCTTTCGCGTTTTAAAAGCGGCGGCGCGAATGGTCTCGTTGGGACGTCTCATAGAGTGCGCGCTGAATTCAGGACACTGCGCGTTCTGGGAGACCATTGTACGCGCGAGCGCAGCTTGGTGGGAACAGTGCCAACAAGTGATATTTTCAAAAAAGGGTGCCGCCTCATTGAAGATATGCTTATTCTCAAAGATACTAACATAAAGGCATGCCGGAATCATTGCAGGTGTGGCCCCCTTGCACTGTAAACAACGGTCATCCTTGAATAAGAACATATTATTCTTCAACACCAAGGACACACACTTAATAATAAAGCTTTAATTGGCACATCACGTATCCTCTTCCTTCAAGATTTCTCTTATTACATTGATGGTATAATTCTGCGGTATATTTGTATATAACGCTACTAGGTCGAAGGTAACTAAAACCTGAGACTGATCCTCAAATGTGGTACCCTCAACAATAGAAATAATGTGTGCTGAGACCTTAATGTATGATTGTTGTTTCTGGGCTAGGGGTTTTAGGAAGCTGTCTACATACTAGCTCAGGGGCTCTATAAGAGACCCCAAGCAACTGACAATTGGTCTCATCGGTGGGTCTACTTCATTTTTGGGGATTTTTTGCAATCCATAAATAGCTGGTGTGATGGCATTCTCGTTTTTCAGAAACTTGAATTCCTCTTCACAAATCTATTTATTCTTTGCATTCTCGAGTACCCTATAAACTGTGACCTTCAAGGAATCTAGGGGCATATTACCAAGGGCCTTATCGCCGCTTTAGCAGGAATTTTTCCCGCTAAAGCGGCGATAATTTTATCACCCTATTACCTAGCTGTCGCTAACACCAGTAAGCGACAGCTAGTAGGAGATAGCGATCATCTTGGGGCCCACTTTGCATGTCAGCGGTATTTATCGCTAATGACATGCAAAGTGGGCGTGCCAAGATGTTAGCGACTGTAAACAGTCGCTAACATCGCTATCTCCTATTACCTACAAAGGCGTACTTTTGGAAATATAAGCGCTAGGCGCGAATATATCCAAAAGCTAACGCCTGACCAGAGCAGTTCTTAGCCATGTTATTCAATGGTAGGTGGATAACATGGCTAAGAGCATTAGCTCGGTAATGCATGAATATCGCTGACTTTTCAGCGATATTCATGCATTACGGCCGATTTTTATCGTATTTGAGATAAACCTTGATAATAGCAAGGTTTATCTGCGATAAAAATCGGCGGAGCTCGGCGATAATAATATTGCCGCTAACCGTGTTAAGCGATAAATATCGCTTAATCTTGGTAATATGCCCCCTAATTTGTTAAAGGGGACCCTGGTATAGTGATCAGTCATATCAAACAAAACCTGCATTCTCCTGTCATAATCGCTGGTGTCAAAGATCACCCCCCACCCCCTTGTCGGCTGGTTTAATGGTTAAACTTGGGTCAATCTGTAGGGAATGTGTTGCTTCCCTGTGTTCCCTGGAGAGAAATCTTTGGAAGCAGGAAAGACATTGGTAAGAGCCTTCCTGATGTTTACCTCCACAACTCTTTCAAAAGTGTCTACATTCTTGCTCACCTGGAGAGTGAAGGGAGTGAAAGTCGATTTTGCTTTCAACCCTGAGATATTGTTTTCTCCACACAGTTTTATGTTCAAAGAATCTTTTCAATCTAATTTTTCTAAAAAATGCTTTGAGATCCTTCGCTAGTTCAAATATATTTACATTGGCTGGGGTAGCAAAACGGAAACCCTTCTCTAATACCTAATTTCCAATTGTTGTCAGCGTTGTCCCAGAGAGATTCATAATGGGGAATTTCCTTACCGCCAGTACCTTTGTATTTTAGGTATTCTTGAGGTGGATTCCTTACATATTGACCTCTGCCCTGGGCGGCTGATTCTGAATCACCCACTGCCCCCTCCTCTGACGGTGTTCTAAAAAAATCACTGTATTCATCATTGACTTTGTGTCCATTCTGCTCTTTCCTAGAGGGTCCCTCTTCTTCACTACTGGACCCTGAAGTTTCAGAAAAGGTAACATGTTTCCTTCCCCCTCTTGAGTAAATGGGCATTTTATAATATTGTCGCTCTCCCCCTTTATCAAGATAGTGTTCAGAGCAAAACAAATTGCACATCATAATTATCATACATGTTCCTTTATCCGTCAACTAGAATTCTAACTCAAAAGGTTAAAAAATGAGCATTCATACTTTTAATTAAACCATCAATCACTCCTCTCATTCTTCCTCATACCCACACCTATTTATATTTTTAAACAGTCCCGGTTATCCACTCACCGGTTTTGACTTAATAATGTGCCAACATTGGAGCTTGCTGACAAAACCCTTAAGGCAGAGTTACATTCTTCTAATCTAATCAGGTAATTGTTTCTTTTTAAAGAAATTAAACCTTTGCAGCACGCTAGGTTCCTCTGCAAATTTCAGTTTAGGTCTGGTAATAGCTTCTGAGAACTCATCCTAAACTGCAGATTCCACAGATGGTGCAATACAGGGGCAGCTCCTCTGCTAAGGCGGAGGAGCGTCACACCACTGAGAAGGTAAAAAAATAAAATGATAATAACCCATTGTTATTATCATTTTATTTTTTCGTCCTTTCTCAGCTGGGTAGGGGTGGGGCTGCTCTGCTCACAGACCAGGGCAAGGGAGGAGAGGTTTGCCCACTCCAAGTGCGCATGAGGCTTTTGGATAGCCGTCTCGGTTTGGCCAAACCACCATGTGCACTTTAAATGTTATCCACCCAGGCTGTAATACAGCCTTGGTGGGAACATGCCCAGGCTCCCATTACCTGGCTGAGCAACAAACCACGACGCTCAGACCAATCACAGCTTTGCATTGCAGCATTGTGAATGGCAATGGGGAGCCTGGAAGCAGGGTGCTTCCTGCCCTGGAATCCTGGAAGCAAGCGAAGACGAGGACTGAGAAGCGGCAGCACACAGGTAAGATTTTCTTTTTTTTCATTCCCACCTCCCACCGCCGTTAAAAACCAGCCACTACTGACAAAACAGCTTTTGGTAAACAGTCAAAAATGTGTTGGCCATTATGGCCTAAGTGACTGAATAAAATTGCAGGTTTGCTCTTTGGTTCAAATTCACCAGCACCAACAGCATTTCAATAGTTTTCAAAAGATCATAACCATGCACATCATCAATGTAACTGCTGGTTTTCCTGGATTTTGGAGAAATTGAGTGATTTGCGCAAAAGCTGTTGAAGCCATTGTAGTCATGTTGCAATGTGAGTTAGAATTTCAAAGTGCTTCAAACTCCGAAAATAAACATAAACAGAGCCTCTTTTAAAATGATGTGCCAAGTACATTATGAAACTTTGCTGCAGTTCCTGCAGGGGATAAAGGACAAAGGGGAGTATGTCAGAGAAAAGGAGCCACAACAAGCTGAGTAGTTCCTTTTTGGAAATCGGGCCCTCACACACCTTTACGGGTGTCATGCTTAACCATCGGGCTTGCTCCTCGTCGGGCGGTCACTGCAATGCCTGACGGGCACCCTCAGGGGGCTCTTTATTGGAGATCTTTTTCCAAAGCCTTGATGTAAAGTGCAAGTTGAGGGCCCTTTGGGTAGATTGAGGAAGCGTAGGTGTCGATGTAGTGATTAGTGACTTGCAAAAGGCTAGGCAAGTCTCAAATCAAAGTTTAATCGATGAGTATTACTGACTTATTTTAAAACGTGATGTCACCAGTGGGGACAATGATGCCTGGTGACTTATAAGGTGAACATGTTTCATGCCCTCAATTAGTCAAGATGTGATCTAGGGCAATTCTTCAGGACCGTAAATTTTATAACTATTCTACAGATTGAATGGGACCAAGGATGCAACAAGTAGTGTCCAAATCCTAAGTCCCTTATAAGTGTACCTGCAGAATGTAAAATCACTGACCTGGGAGAGGAAGACAAGAAATCATAAAAGGGCTCATGTCTTTTATAGTACTTGTAAAGTCATGTAATACTAGCATGCGTGGATTTATGATTTGCAACAAGTAGTGATAGGAACCAAGTTAGACAAACATATGACACATACATAAAAACATATATGTATGTATGTGTCACATGTTTGTCTAACTTGGTTCCTATCAAAACTGCTCTGTATGGTGCTTTTTAATGATTTTTTGTCACAACAGTTCGAGAAAAATGTATTTCCCAATCTAAAAGGTCGCCGGGCATATAAAGCGTGATGGCGTCTTGAGACAGAGACATGGGAAGCACTTGTTATCTTTCGTACAAGTACGTACTAATCCGCATGCAGAAACAGTTGCTGAAAGGTCGTCACACTCCAGTGTGTGTGCGTGCACGAATGATGCAGCAATTGGGACGGATAAATGAGAGAGCGTCGACAAGAAAGGTTGGAAAACTCCCCGCCAACAGAAATAGGTGCTGCAATAAATGACGACACCGTGTCCGAGTTGCCTGAAAGTAGGCAACTGTAATTAATGTCTGGTGCAGGCTCCCTGAATCTTCACTCCTCAATAGCTCCACAGCTCATCGCCAAAAGTTGGAAGGAGACTTCAAACAGGTAAAGTATAAAACTGTATTTTTTTTTCAAGTTCCAGTGTTTCATAAATAGGGAGCCCACAACCAGTGTTCTTCCTGCATGGGCCACTCAGCTGTAACTGAGCCAATCAACCCCCGAAAGCAGCATGAGTCCAGAACGCCTCTAGTTCAAGTGAAAACACTCTACATCAGAATATTTAGCCCAGCAAGCGCTCACTCTGCATAAGCAATGATAACAATGAAGTACAAATATAAATAAAACATACTTACAGTATTATTACTAGAGTCTCACATATGTGCATAGATTACCTGACATACGTGCATAGATCACTTGAGTGTATCAGGTACAACACTCAATGTGTTCCAAGTCTCTGGTCTGCACCGGTATACATTCTCTCTAGGGGTCTACTAGCCTCAGTCTCAACTTGCTTGCTTCCTGATCTCTGATCCAAGCTGGGGGTATGCTCTATAGGAGTCTCCTAATCTTGGTCTGAGTTTGGTTGGTATCAGTTCTCTGGTCCGAACCAGGGGGTATCCTCTCTAGGGGCCTTCTAGTCTCGGTCTCCACTTATAGTGCTCCAGGTCTCTGGTCCAGCTAGGATCTATCCTGTGTAGTAGTCTCCTGGTCTCAGTCTCAGCTCAGTGTGTTCCAGGTTTCTTGTCTAGGCCTTGGTGTATCCTCTCTAAGGGTTTCCTAGACTAAGTCTCAGCTCGATTGGTTCCAAGTTTCAGGTTTGAGCCAGGCTATATCACTTTAGGTGTCTCCTCATCTCAGTTTCTGCTTGTGTGTTCCAGCTCTCGGGTCCGAGCCAGGGGGCATCCTCTCTCAGGGTCTCTTAATCTTGAAGTCAGCTCTGTTGGTTCAAGGTCATTGGTTTGAGGCAGTGATTCAAGGTGTAGCCTCTGACCATTGACCTAGAACACAATGAGCTGAGACAGAGACCAGGAGACTCCCAGATAGGATACCCTCTGGCTCAGATCACAGACCTGCACACACCGAGCATAGGACATATCCTCTTCCTAGTTTTGTTCCCAGCACAGTGTGTTCTAGGTCTCTGATCTCAAACAATGTCCAGCCTCTGCCCACTCTGAGAGTCTCCTATTCTCAATGTGGGCTCAGTTGGTGTTCCCTTATCTCACCTTTGCTTCTGGTGGAGTATCGTGGACCTCAGCGTTGGCTCTATAGGGGGTCACCAGGTCTCAATGCTAGCTCTTTAGAGGGTCTTTAAATCTCAATGTTGGCTTTCTAGGTGTCTGACATTCTCACTATTAGTTGTGTAGGGTCTTCTAGTTTCAGTTCTGCCTCTGTAGGGGCCTCCTTGACTCCCCATCAGCTTTGTAGGGATCCCCTACTCTCATTGCTGGCTGTATAGGGGCCTTCTAATCCCAATGTCAGCTCTATAGAGGTTTCCCGGCCTCAAAGTCGGCTCTGAAGGCACCTGCTAGCCTCAGTATCAGTTCAGAAGAAGTTCCTAACCGCAGTTCTGCCTCAGTAGAATTCTCCTAGTTTCATTGCAGCTCTTGTAGGTTCCATAGGTGGTCTTCTAGTCTCAATTTTGGCTCAGTGGCGGGGGGTCCTTCTAATCTCAATGTACGCTCTGTGGGTGGATCTACAATTTTTAATGTTGTTCTGTAGGGGTCTTCTGATGTCAATGTTGGCTCTGTATGGGTCTCTTAGCTTCAGTGTCAGCTCTGTAGGTATCTCCTAGCCTCAGTGTAAGCTCTGGAGGTATGTCCTAGGCTCAGTGTAGAGAAGTCTTATTCTCAATGTCAGCTCTGTAGGGGTCTTCTAATCCCCATGTTAGCCCTGTAGCATCTTCTAATCTCAATATCGACTCTGTAGGGGTCTTCTAATCTCAAAGTAGACTCTGTATGGGTCTTCTAATCTCAATGTAGACTCTGTATGGGGTGTCTTAATCTCAATGTAGGCTCTATGAGGGGTTTCTAAGCTCAATGTAGGCTCTGGAGGGGGTCTCCTATTCTCAATGCTGGCTCTATAGGGATCTGCTAGCCTCAGTGTCAGCTCTGTAGGTATCTGCTAGCCTCAGTGTCAACTATGTAGATATCTACTATTCTCAATGCCTGCTCTCTAGGGGTCTTCTAATCTCAATGTTGGCTTGGTGGGCATTTCTAATCTCAATGTTGGCTCTGTAGGGGTCTTCAAATCTCAATTTCAGCTCTGTAGGCATCTTCTAATCTCAAAGTTGGCTTTGTAGGGGTCTTCTGAGCTCAATGTTGGCTTTTTGGGGGCCTTCCAATCTCAATGTGGGCTCTGTATGGGATTTCTGATCTCAATGTAGGCGATATAGGAGGTCTCCCATTCTCAGTGCTGGATCTATAATACTATTGCCAGCTCTGTAGGTGTCTCCTAACCTCAGTGTCAGCTGTGTACTGTAGATGTTACCTAACCTCAGTGCCAGCTCTGTCAGTATCTCCTGTTCTCAATGTTGGCTCGGTAGGGGTTTTGCTATTTTTAATGATGGCTCTGGAGAGGGTCTCCTAATCCCAATAGTGGCTCTGTGGAGAGTCTCCTATTCTGAATGCTAGGTCTGTAGGTGTCTCCTAGCCTCAACGTCGGCTCTGTAGATATGCTCAGTATCACTTCTGAAGGGGTTCCTAATCTCAATTCTGCCTCAAAAGAGGTCTCCTAGTTTCACTGTTGCCTCTGTAGGGATTTTCTGATCTCAATGTTGGCTCTATAGGGTCTCCTAATCTCAAATTGTAGCTCGGATGGAGTCTCAATGCTAGATCTATAAGGGGTGACCTATTATCAATGGTGGCTCTGTAGGGGGTCTCCTATTCTCAATACTGGCTCTATAGGGGTCTGTTAGCCTCAGTGTCAGCCCTGTAGGTATCTATAGCCTTAGCTGGCTCTGTAGAGCTCTGCTATTCTGAGTCTCTGCTATGTAGGACATCTCCAATTATCAATGTTGGCTCTGTAGGGGTCTTTTAGTCCCAATGTAGACTCTGGAGAAGGTCTCCTATTCTCAATGCTAGCTCTATAGGGGTCTGCTAGCCTCAGTGTCAACTTTGTAGGAATCTCTTAGCCTTAGTGTTGGCTCTGTAGAGATCTCCTATTCTCAATGTAGGCTCCTTGGAGATCTCCAATTATTAATGTTGTCTCTATAGAGGTTTGCTAGCCTCAGTATCAGCTCTGTAGGTATCTTCTAGCCTCAGCGTCAGCGCTGCACTGTAGGTGTCTCCTAACCTCAGTGATGGCTCTATAGAGACCTCCTATTCTCAATGTCAGCTCTGTAGGGGTTTTCCAATCTCAATGTAGGTTCTGCTGGGGGATATCCAATTCTTCATGCTAGCTCTATCGGTCCCGCTAGCCTCCGTGTCGGCTCTGTTGGTGTCTACTTGCTCAGTGTCAGCTCTGTACTGTAGGTGTCTCCTAACCATAGTGTCGGCTCTGAAGGGATCTCCTATTCTCAATGTTGGCTCTCCAGGGGGCATCCTAATCTTAAGGCTTGGTCTACAGGAGGGTCTCCTAATCTCAATTTTGGCTCTGTGGGTTTCTCCTATTATCAATGCTGGCTCTGTTGGGGTTTTTCTAATCTCAAAGTCAGCCCTATAGGGGTTTTCTAATCTCAATGTCGGCCGTGTAATGGTCTTCTAATCTTAATGTTGGAGGAATACAGTAGAAAGCTCGCCCTAAAAAAGTAGACATTTTGCGAAACACATGTTGTCTGCAACAAAGCCTATTATGAGGTTCACATAAAATAATGTTGGTTTTAAAAGTGCATTGAGAACGTCTTTAAAGAACAGAAGCTATAATTGTGGAGTAACCGTTGCGGTGCCTCTGAAGTTCTTTTTCAATTGCAGGTACTACCCCATTCCATCTTCCCACCATGCCTTCTGCTGTCCATTGTAGAACACTCACTTCCATGATGTTGAACACACGTCTTCCTCAAGGTCTTGACATTATTTTTTCATCCCTAGCTTATTCAGGATCCCCCCCCCCAGTTTAATTTGCCCATGAAAAAAAACAACATCCTATATTTAAGAAGTAAAATATGTATTGTGTAGGGTGAGAAAGCCAGGATTCCCATTCCAGCGTATACATGGCACAGACAGGCTAAAGTTCCTTAAAGGCTGACAGTAGATTAAACAAAAGACATCAAACTGGCAGAACAGAATGCTTCCCACAGTGCCAAGACAGCCAACTTGGCGGCATTAAGCAGAATTTTATTTTTCAAAATGAATCAATTTTTAGAGTCCGCAAAAATATAAAGACATACTGAGCCTGCACGCTTGTTGCACCAACAAGCCAAAAAGATGACTTTCGTGGACTAGGCGCTTCACAAGTCGTTACTTTTCTATACATTGCACTGCTCTGCAAAGCCATCACTCTGCAGGGATCGATGGCCCAATTTTCTGGGGTAATTGTAGAGAATTCACAGGCCATGGAAAATTTGCAAGAATTTTCTGCAGGAAGAGCACATCAGCGGCAGAACAGATTTTGAGCACTCCAAAGATTGTGAACAATATACTCGAGTAAGTGTGTTTTGAAATATGTTGACAGGAGGCATTTTTGCCTTTGATTCACTGAGGAGAGCAAAATGTCCTGGTTTGGAAGTACGCATGGACTCTTTACTTCAGGAGGAGGTAGTCACCAGGTCTCTGGTCGTCCTCATTTGAGGGCCTCTGCAGACACCTAGAAATGAGGACCTTCACATGGACCTGGGAACAAATCCTGCGGCTAGAGATAGATGGCAGCACAGAGGCTTGAACCCTCTCTCAGCAGGAGGTACTAACAAGGCCTATGCAGATAATTAGAAGTGAAGGCCCTCACAGGGGGCTGAGAACAAGTCCTCAGCCGGATATGAAGGGCAGAATAGCATTATACATATAAGTCACCCCTAAGGTAGGTCCTCGACAGCCCAGAGGGCAGGATGCAATGTATTTAAAAAGGCAGGACATGTACTTTTGAGTTCTACATGTCCTGGTAATGAAAACTTCTCAAATTTGTTTTTCACTACTACAAGGTCTATCTCTCCCATAGGATAACATTGGGATCACCTTATTACAATTTATAGGTGTATTTTCCAATTGGGAAAGATAAACGCTTTAAGTCAGGTGTCTCTGGAATCACAATTTCCAATCAATCAAAATAAAAGCCATAAAAGTCACATCAAGAGAAACATAATACACAATTTAAAATCAAATCCAAACTTATGGTGAAGTCAGATTTGAATTTCAATTCTGAAACTGTAACTTTTAGAAAGCTGTCATGTTCTTACTTTAGCTATTTGGTACTTGTAGCCTGCCTCTGATCACATGACTGGGTGTTGTTGACAGTTGGGTTTTGAGTAGTCCTCCTAGACAGCCACACACAATGGTAGCTTAGGTGTGCCTCAATGGGCCATCCCTGGCAGGATGGGAGGGAGGAACTGGGTACATCCTCACTGACACCTGAATAAGCTGTGTCCGATCCCCATACAATGGGATGCATACCCCTTATAGTGAGTCTGGAGCCAGGCCAGGGAGGGAGGACATCTGGGCGCTTCAAAGGCAAGTCTTCAAAGTCTCCAGAACTTCAAAGGCACCACTGGGTATAAGTACTGGACCTCAGGCACCACCACATCAGTACACTTCTGGACCTGTGGATACTCTGCCAGGAAGAAGGACTGCTGTGCTGTTACAAGGACTGATAGCTTGCTGGACTCCTGCTGTGCTGTGCTGTGCTGTGCTGTACTGTGCTAGCCTGCTGCCCTCTTGCCTGGGTGAGAATGACTGGACCTGCATCTACTTGAACCCAAAGTGACTCCAAGGGCTAGTTGGCTGTCTTCCTTATCTGAAGTCTCAGGGACATAACAAACATCCAACAACTCTGCTTCTGCACATAGAGTCTGTCATCTGTGAGTCTACCCTGCCAAGTGGTGCCACCCCGGTCCTGGACTCTTACAAGTGGGCCTAAGGTGCATTGCCTGCTGTGGACTCATCAGAACCTACGCATCCTCTGCTGTGGGGTGCAATCCCAAGCAGAACCGATGCATCAGCACCGCTGCATGGATTGGACCCGTTGCAAAGACTCACATTAGCGGCGCGTACCGCATCTTGGGACCGACATAGCACCGTGGGAACCACTGCAATGCTAGGCTTTTTCCAGAGCAAACTCCTCACATCCTTCGTCGATGCCAGCCTTGACGATGATTGGGAGCTTTACCGCTCATCAGACTCAACACTTCTCTTCTGCTGCGCCTCGCATCCTCAGCACCAGACTTCGCATTGCAAGCCCCACTGACAGGTTGATGCAACACGAACTCACACCGCAGTATCGCTGTATCTGTGAAAGGACACATTGCTTCTACTAAGCAATACGTCTTTAATGCGGTGGATTCACACAACACTCTTCAATCTAGGATTTTCGGTATGTTCGTTCAGCTGGCCTAGCTGGGTCCCTGTAGCTGGCCCATGCTCCATCGTGGTCAGCCTGAACTTGTGACTTTGTCCCATGCCGGCGCAACCAGATAATCACAGTTACCACTTAACTCTTTTTGGGGCTATTTTACGTAAAACCTTTGAAATTTAACATCTCCGGTTCTACTAATTGGAGTTTTGTCATTTTGATCTTGTTTTATTTATTAAATTAAGCTGTATTTTTTACCTGGTATGGAATCTTTTTGCATGGTGTTTTTACTGTTTTACTGTTTGAAGCATTGCCTCTAAGTTAAGCCTGACTGCTTTGTGCCAAGCTGCTAAAGGGTGAGAATGGGTTAATTTGGGGTTTGCTTGTGCCTTACCCTAACTAGGATTGTGGTTGCTGCTTCACCAGGACTTACAGCCCAGTCAATCAACAACCCAATTTCTAACAGGCAGCCAGTACCGGCTTCACTTCCTCCTCTTTTTGTCTGGAGCATGGACCAGTAACTACTTGAATTCTTGATTAGTGTTCCTCTGTGCTATTTATCATGTCTTTTATGTGTGAACAGAGTCACATTAAATAGTTTTTATTGTTACAAAGACTTCAGTTCTCCATACAAGTTCAAGTTCAATCTTTATTATGTTTTGGAACTCCATAGAGGTCCACATAAAAGAAACACACAATACAAAACTCCATTCATTGCAGAAAGACAATTTACAACAATTACCGCGATACAAAATAATTCATAGATACATACATCATAGGCGATCCTTCAATAAATATCTAAAAAGCATTTAAAACAATTAAAAATATTAAAACAGAATCTCTCATTTGGGGGGTTATATAAGGCAAACATAAAAGAATTAGCATTTAAAATACCCATTTGCAAGCATATTTGCCTTAACCATTTACGACGAAATGGACGCAGCACTGGACATATAAAAAGTACATGCATTCGGTCTTGAGTGGACAGGTGACAAAAGTCGCAGATTGCAGGGACTCCGTACCATTTAAACAAAAGATTATTTAGAGGTAGCAAGTCCTGCCTCAGGAGTAACCAGAATCTCCGGGCGCCGTGGGGCAAATTCCAAGTGACATAAGGTTGCACAAATTTTCTTGCAAATGAGTCAGTAAGGGGATTAACACCTTTCTTAACAAGGATTGAGGCGCTGTCCAATCTATAGCTAAGGTCCCAGGAGGCCTCTTTCAAGACAGACTTTAACTGGGTTGCGGATAAGGAAAAGAGGGTACTCTCCTCCAACTGCAGAAGCGATACAGCCTTTCTAAAGTTATTAACAATTAGGGAATGTTCTCTTAAACTTCCCAATAATTCTGCCTTTAAGAGGAATCTCATAGTCCCCTCTTCTCCTCTGGCTATGCTTGCGACCCAACGTACTACAGCTGCCAGGCCCTGCACCCAACTGCTGCGCAGATCTAACTCAAGTCTGCAAGCGGCCACTGAGCAGGCGGAATTAATGGAGGTTACGCTTCTTAACAATTTTCCTTCAACCACATTTAAAAAATCCCAATGCTTTAGGTCGACCAGTTCCAATCCATACAAGAGGGTAGAGGGAATTTTTGCCCTGAAGACCTCCAATAAATAAGAAAAATGCCTTCTTCCCATTGCCGAGTACAATGCACTTAAGCTTCTCCCTTGGGATAAGGCTTTCCGGGCATTGTTGTCGATATGGGATTTATCACTTAGAGTGTCTGAGATTAATTTTCCTAAGAAAACATAACTCTTTACCACCTCAAGTTTGTCACCTCCCACAGACCAGACAAAGCTCCCAAACTTATGTTTTTTCCGGCCTAAAATACACATAATTTTACTCTTTGATGCATTGATTTTTAGATAATGGGTTTCTGCATACAAATGTAGAGCATGGAGGCGTTTGGCAAGACCTTTAGGCATAAGATCCATTATTAAAATATCATCCGCATATAACAGACATGAAATGTGCTTTCCGCCCAAGACTGGGGCTATACCGTCACAAGAGGAAAGTGAGGCAGGTAGATCTGCAATATATAGTGAGAAAAGCAGTGGGGCAAGGAGGCAACCTTGCTTAAGGCCATTAATTGAAGGAATGATCTTAGATAATCCCCTATCTCCTCCTTGCAGAACTTGACACCATGTGTCTGTATGTAGCGCCTGGATCATATCTAGCAATAGAGGGGGCATACCCAAAGCGGATAGCTTTCTCCACAGCAGAGGGCGATCAACCTTATCGAATGCTGTGGAGAAGTCTATAAAGGCCACATACACTCTTCCGCCACGTACCCTTATGTATTTATCAGTAATAATCTGAAGGGCGGAGAGATTATCCAGGGTTCCATGCCCCTTGCGAAAGCCTGCTTGTTCTAGTGGCAAAATTTGATTTAGAACCACCCAATCATTAATTAAGGACAATAAGCATTTAGAGAAAACCTTCCCAATAGCGTCTAAGAGGGCTATTTGTCGATAGTTATTGGGAAGGTTTCTATCACCCTTTTTAAACATGGGCAGCAAAATGCTCCCCTTCCAAGAAGATGGGATAGTTTTTTTAATGTAGCAGATCCTGAATAGAGGGAATAGAATTTTACTCCAGGATACTGGATCTTGTTTCAGGACTGATATCGGGAGTTCATCCGGTCCCATAGCTCCTGATGGACGCATATCCTTAATAGCCAGTTCTATGGATGATTCAGAAGGGGACTCAATTGTGGAATTAATATCTTCACCAATTCCCCTAAGTTCCATTCGCAGGTCATTCTTGGCATACAAATTTGAAATGTAGTCTACCCAGGTTTGTTCCGAGATAGGAATTGGAAGGGGACGCACTCTTGTGCCACAACCCTCCCCAATGAGAGTCCAGAACTGTCTAGATTTCCCTTGGACAGCAGCCTCCCGCAAACCAATCCATAAGGAGTCCTCTTTTTCTTTTTTCTTTTTTTTCTTTACCCTGCTTCTCCTTCTTTTGAGGAGAGATATTTTCTGAGATCTCTCTGCTGATCCACATATATATTGCTCCCTCACCAACTTGTTTATTTCCTTATTGAGGGTAATAACTGCTTTAGGGAGGGAGATTTTTCTTCTGATTAAATTAGATTTTTTTACTGCAGAGATAATCTCCTTCATAAGAGCCTCAAAAGAGGATAGTTCCAACCCCTGCCAATTATCTAGGTTAGTTAAAGTTTTTTCAAGGATAGGCTCCAAACCCTTCATGGCTTTAAAATCCCAGAAACATCTGCCTGTTTGTTTTTAAAGGTGACCACGTCACCATTAAGCGACCAAGGGTCAGAATTAGGAGGATCCACTGAAAGAGTTAACATAATAACATTATGATCACTGAAGGTTGATTCTACAACAACCATGGGCCATATGTATCATCAAACTATTTTGCATTTCCTAAATAGCGAATTTTAAGGAATCGCTATTTAGGAAATGCAAAACGGTATGTATGTACAAAATCACTTTTCAATAGCGATTCCTTAGCATTCCTAATTTGCAATTAGCAAATTGCTAATCGCAAATTACCCATTCATTTCCATGGGCCAGGAGGCCCATAGGAATGAAAGTGCAATTTGCAATTAGCAATTTGCTAATCGCAAATTAGGAATTTTTCCAAGGGTGCAGGGGTGTCTCAAGAACACCCTGCTGCACCCCTGAAAAAGACATTTGGGGGCATATGGCGCACATACATGCCCTAAGGGCATGTATGGGCGTCATATGGCACCTTTTGTTTTTTGGAAAAAAGCTTTTTGAAAAGAATTCGCAAATTACCACCAACTAGAAGTTGGTGGTAATTTGCTAATCCTTAATGGCATTTTTTGCATATTTTTTGTTTGATACATTGCATTTAAGGATTCGCAAAATTTGCGATTCCTTAACTGCAATCGCAAAATAAGGAATAGCAAATTTTGCTATTCCTTATTTTGCATCAAACATGTTTGATACATACCATTTGTCTAATTAGCATTCGCAAAGGCCGAAATTCGCAGAATTTCGGCCTTTGCGAATGCTAATTAGCTTGATACATATGGCCCCAAGTCCCTTAAAAGAGAAAAAATACAGTGATCAACAATTACGTAGTCCAGAATTGATTTACTTTGGGAGGAACTATGTGTGTAATTTGCGGGGACATCAGACGGAAGCCTACCGTTAGCTATGAGCCCCTCCGTAATGTACAATTCTTCTAACAGTAGTTTACCCCGTTTATTTGTTTTTATATTTCCTGGGAAAAGGGCTTGGGGAATCAACAGAGCCTCCTCTTTTGCTTTATTTCTAAAAAGCTCTAGGCTGAGGTTGGAAACTTTGCAATTTAAATCACCTACTAACAAAAAATTGGGGGAAGGAACTGTCTCCTTAATTTGTTTAATAAAAACGAAAACTTGTTTTAATAGACTATTAAAATGATCGTCTGGCGGTATATAGGCGTTTATTATCACGAAGGGATGTCTTTCTCCCATATTATCTAAATTGAAAAGAGTCACTACCTGGAAAAGATTACTGGGGTCTACGTAGTGGGAAAAACTCCACTTTATTCTATTGGTCAGTAGGCACGCAATTCCCCCTTTTGCATGTCCCCTACTGGAAGGGGTAGCTGCCACCTCCAACACAAAGTAATCTCTCCCTATATTCAATTTATCAACGCACCATGTTTCCTGGATGCAAATTACACTGGAATGCAAGGAAGAGAGGTACAGTAATTTTTCAGGGTTGTTGTTAATGCCAGCGGCATTCCAGGAAATAACAGTGAAAGAGCTGCTAAAGGTGAGAAAACAGTTTTGGGTTGTCTGTCACCTTGGACGACAAGGCACCAGGTAACCAGTTCCATTGCTGTTCATTCTCAATTATACCCCTATTTATTGTCATTGGAGCGGGGATAACATGCGTAACTAGCCTTTTCGTTTTTGAGACACGAATCTTTAAGTCTTCGAAAGGCTGAGAAGAGCCGGCTTGACCCAGGACCCGTTGATAGCCGTTCTCATAGTGGTTATTAACACATGTAGCTAAAAAAGGCACCACATCAATCCCCTGACTCTGGAAAATTTCTGCTTGATTTAGAATAAGATTCACTATCAACTTGGAATAGAACCTTACCCTAATAAAAGACATGGACCCTGTTCCTAGTATCGTTACTAAGTCGATATCATTTGATTGAAGTAGTTTCAGACACTCTATGTCCTTACAGCATTTCAACAATAAAGTTCTATTCAATACCAAATCGAGATCAAATAGTGGGAGAAAATCCAAAATCAGTGATTCTGTACGGGTTTCCATCGTATTAATAGAAAAGTTTTGACCAGGAACTACCCCTTCTGCCAATGTATGGAAAGAAGGGGCAGTAGGGTTAAGAATGGTTGATACCACAGGAACAGATTTTCTTATTTCCACTACAGGAAAGTGGATCATGGGCCTTTCTTTTTCTACGTCCAGTTCTCCTGAAATTGGATTAGAGCAACTGGTGGTAATTTCATCGATTTTGACAGGAGGAACCACAGTATTGAATAACAAAATATTTGAATCATGCCTCGAGATGCCATTGTCGATCTCAGCCTTAGCAGGGGAAGAGTTATGGCAAACTTGGGAGTCCTCGAAAATTATTTGTCTCTGCCTCCTCTTTTTAAATCTACGGAGAGGCTTCCTCTTTTTTCCTTTACTCTTTTTTTGTTTTCCCACTTTCTCCTCAACCTCCATCCCCTTGAATTCTGGACCAAACATGGGAAATAGTACCTTTTCTGCATTGGCATCTGACAATACAACACTTTTTTCATCTATAACAATACCTGGTTCAAAATCTTTTATACAATTATGAGCAGACGTTTTGAAAACTGGGCATAATTCCTTCATAACAGGGGCAACTAGTATATTCTCAGATGGCAAACAAGGTGCATTAGCTGGTATTTTTTCAGGAAGTAGAATAGTACAGGGATCCATACCGGAATTCTTTTCTGGAGTTTTCGATAATAAAACCTTTAAGATTTGAGTGACAGATTCCAATACACAATCTGTACTGCCCACAAATTTACTCAATAACGTTAGAATTGAAGATAACAAATGTTCCAAGGAGATCAGAAATTCTGATATAGGTTTCTCTGATGACTTTGAGCTGGGATCATTAATGACCTCAATCCCCGTTATATTGAGCATCGGACTCTTTGACATGTTAGTCTGAAAAGATAAATCTTGGGATTTGAGGGATGGAGTGCTACTATAAAGATGTAGACCAGAGGGGGTAGCACCAATTGGGGTCTTAATAACGTCTAGTAATTTCCTAGACTCATCTACCAAGTAGCGTCCACACAACTCTAGGTCAATATCCAAAGGCTGAGAATCCCCGTTAATAACCTCCCTCAACCTGGAATGGCCTAATGATACATTGGGAATAAAGTTTTCAGATGTTAATGGATCCTTAGTTTGATGTAAATTATCCAGGCTAGGGGCTGAACACTTATCATTCTCAGAAAATATAGGAAGAGATGATAAAACACCCAAACTAGAATGTAAGCTTAAATTTAGATTTCCCAATTCCGTCTCCTTCTTTACCTGATCAGGCACTAAATTATGCAAGGGAGTTGAACAGGCGCCCTTATTAAAAACAGTCTTTTCCGGGGGCACCTTATCCACCGTTTTCTCCCACAACTGAAATATCTGGCTTTGGCCCTTCAATTGGAGAGTTGAGGCATTCTTGTTTCGGAGGGGGTTGGATCTTGTCTCAGCAGAGGATCTTCCCCCCAACAATCTCCCAGATCGAAGCTTTTTTGCGGTCATATTTCAGACTATGTCACAAAGTAGGTGAAACAATACACGATGCCAGAAAACGATTTCAAATATGCTCAACGTTTAAAAAAGGCGAAGCAAATGAAGCGCATCAGTCGAATTACAAATATTGCGGCAATTGCCAAGGTCTATAAGGCTTGAATGGATACAAAATAGATATGTTTAAAAATAAATGTTAGTAAGTGGGCCCAGCCCAGCCTACTTCTGCCACTGAGGGCCACAGAGGGCCCGCCCTTTGCCCGGGCTTAGCACCGGGCGCTCCCGCGACGCGGTAAAGTGTAACAGTTATATAGCGCCTGTGGCTGTGGGCGTGTCGCTGGTCCGTCCCAGGTGTGCAGGGCCAGAGGGCGTGCTGGCATCTGCAGTCCCCCAGGTGAGGTCGTCAATCCTGAAAGCGCTGCTCCAGTCCGAGCGCTACGATTCAGGACCTCGCCCCAGCTAGCTCGGCTAAATCAGGAAAGTCGCAAGTTCTACAGTAGTGAATTCCTCCTCTCACTACCAGCTCTCACTACCAGCGCTGCGGCACCCGCGCTAGCGGGTGCGGCGAGGTTGTTTGAAGGCGCCTGTGGCTGTGGGCGTGTCGCTGGTCCGTCCCAGGTGTGCAGGGCCAGAGGGCGTGCTGGGATCTGCAGTCCCCCAGGTGAGGTCGTCAATCCTGAAAGCGCTGCTCCAGTCCGAGCGCTACGATTCAGGACCTCGCCCCAGCTAGCTCGGCTAAATCAGGAAAGTCACAAGTTCTACAGTAGTGAATTCCTCCTCTCACTACCAGCTCTCACTACCAGCGCTGCGTACTCTCCATACCTTTGGGACACTTTTATCCATGATATGGATGGAGCACATGAAGTTGGAAGAGGGAGAGCATGTTTCCTGTGGTGTGTGTAGTTTGAGCATGTCAGACTCATGTGGTCCCTGGACCAAGAGGACAGAGTAAACAGGGAACCTGGGCCTTGCCTTGATTAAGGGGGGGAGGTTGCAGCAGTAGATATTTCATGCTTTCGCGTTCCGGGCCTCCAAGCATTCCACGCCTAGATCTTTCACTGAATCTGATGGCTTCTGTTTCTTCGACTACTCCACAAAAAATGGAGGGGGAGATGGAAATGTTAACTGATTTATTGCCTGTTTTACCTTCTTCATCCACCACTATAGATATTGAGTATGCTTCTCCTCCAGTTGAGGTCATAATTGACATTCTTGAGAGTACCATACCTGAACCATCTAATGCAGCACAACCCCTGTTGTTTCAGCTGGGGTCCAGTGGTTAATATATGGACCGTAATAGTTTTACATCTGACACATCTTCCTCGTCATCATCTGTGGCAGAGCCCCCTACACGTACCAGTATTTTCCTCTCCTGGTTCAAAACTTACCTAGTCCCACCCAGGACATATACCTGGATGGTGCTTACAATGATATTCCTCTTCATGTGGATTAGGTTTATGACTGTGTTTTTCCTACTCATTAATGGCCACTATTTACCTGAACGCTCTGTTCTGGTCCCCCATACGTAATCTCCCATAAAATAATAAAAGAACAAGCTCTTGTCAATATATCAGTGTTTCAGGTTACTGATGGCATTGTTTGAGATAAAATATCATACTATTTCCATGGCCCGACCAAAATTTTAAACATTCCATACATGTTTCGCGTTTCCTTAGATGTGGTTTTGCCTGACATACATTCTGATGACTGGTATGTTCATGCCTTTTATTCTTTGTTCTCTGATTTTAAATATTTAAAATATTATACTACTTTTGACACTGAAGATTTGTATTTAAATTCGGCAAATGACACAGATTTATTCTGTTATCAACATTAAGGCCATCATTTTTTACACAAAACCAACACTCTGAGACCATTTTTTTTTATATACAATGGGAGCATTGCACAACACCTTTATAGGGGAGTTTAAAGCCCAAACAGAGTAATTTTATGTATTTTTCTGGTTGCAATCTTTCGGACCCCCAGTCCTACTTTTATAAACTAAAGATGCCGTCCCACACTAAATTTATGTTGATACACACTAACTTAGTTTACTCCCTGTCCTTCAAGAATGATTTGTCCATGAAGGATTATGAGCACTGGAAGGACAGAATAGATTTAAAATCTATTTGGGGCACTAAAGATTGGCAAGTGCAGGGCACTGAAGCTTTGAATCGCGCATATCTGATACCATCTCAATTTTTATTTGTAAATGACATGGTACAACAGACTACTTCTTTTGGTTTAGCCAGGGACAAAAATCTAAATATTCCCTCCAGTCCATTATTGCCTTCATATGATACATGTCAAACACACACCAACTACACAATTGAAGACTTGGCTGTCATGTTTCAAAATGGCACACTTAACTCTTCTAATATTGACCCCATGGGGTGGTTACTGTGGCCAACGAGCTCCAATGCTTGCCAATTGCTTTTCCTGAATACCACAGAAGGGTTTACACAAAGTAGACCTGATCCACGTTTTCCATATTCCCATACAGTTACCACATATTCAGTGGGTAAATTGTGTCAGCAATGATTGGAACTTTCCTCACTGTCGTCTGTGAAACAACACCTTTCTCTTTTGTCAGGTGAAATCGATCTGGCTGATTTTCTTTTAGGTCCGAAATCCCCTCGGACAAAACGTTTTATTTATTCAGCATGTAATGAATTTTGGAAACTTTCGCAGATGGAAGCTACGGTGCGTCTGGACAAATTGACCAAGCTAATTTAGAAAAGGTTCTTGCAGTAGTAGGTAACATCATTAATACACTGTCTTCCCGTATATATACTTTAGATAATATTGTTTCATCTGTCATTGACAATGTTCAACATGAAGTGTCTGTTTTGTATCATGGTCTGAATCAGTTACGTTCTGTAATGCAGTTTGCTTGGACCTTGCAAACACTCAAAAATGGAAAAGTGCCATGGGATTATTTGAATACTTCTGCACTATTTTTGCCATTTAATTTGACTGATAAACAGAAATGAATGTCAATGAAAGACGCAACATACACATTGTTACATATTTGGACAGTTACCATTTTCTGTAGCAGAGAATGATTCAGCTGTATGGGTAATACATGGGATTATTTCTCTGCCTATCTCACTTTTTCAGTTCACACATCATGCATGAAACATCATCCCGTTGGTGGATATGAGCCCTTGGGCAATAACTATATTCATGAATTGTGGTCGTCACCTTTCCCCTACAGATGTCAGCG
Organism: Lissotriton helveticus; assembly: GCF_964261635.1. NCBI lineage: Eukaryota > Metazoa > Chordata > Amphibia > Caudata > Salamandridae > Lissotriton > Lissotriton helveticus. The sequence goes on from NC_136068.1 coordinate 494,816,508, forward strand.
CGCGGATAAGGACCTTTTCGTTACAGGGGAGGACTTCGATTCCACAGTAGGACATTCCCTAGTCTGTAAACAAGTTAAATTGCACAGAGCCTGCAACATTTTGGCACCTAATCTGGCTTGTTTTTTTAAAAGGTACCCCTGTCCCAGCTATCCCGCAATATCTTTGCTTTCTAATGGCAGTTATCTTGGTGGGACCTCCTTGATGAGAAACTTCAATGCGGACATCCCGCTACGAATGCCTGGCCCCCGGCACGAGTGCAGAGGCCCTTTCAGCCAGGGACTTGCTTTGTGCTTTGCAAGGATTATTGATGTCTTATCTCCTTGGTTATGAGGTCTTCTCTGTGTTGGACCATGAGCAGCATTAATACAATGGTCCACAAAATGGGATTACAGAGCAGGTGGATTCACCAGTTCTTCAAGATATGGACAAATCACCAACAGGAGGAAATGTGGAATGCTAAGCAATGCTGAGTCCTGACGCGATGCAGAGAATGCAACAGACGCATCAGATTAAACGCAGTAACAGAAATCTTTACGGGAGACAACAAAATGAGACTTTACAGCTTCAAACCAAAAATGCTTTATTGAGGTTCACTAGGCTATGTGACTTCAGTAGTAGGGGATATCATGTGCACTATTCTACCGATAAAAATCAGGACCAACGTATAGATCCATAAACCAATGGAAAAAAGTAACAAAAAGAAAGCAATTAAAGAGCAGCTATAATCCTTGCATCAAATCCCATATCTTATCATGTTTGATGAATACGATCCAATATATCATAAATTCTGAGTTATATAATGATGCATATACAAACAATTCAGCATATAAAACAATGCATTTAAAAAAAAACTCAAAGTTAAAATTGAACGTTCAATTGTATTATTAGCTAATTGAAAATATTTGAAACTATGAAAAAGAGAAATGCAAACTTTGTTTAGTTTTTGTATACTTAACATATATTAGCAAAGCATAACGTAAAGTAGCTTCAATAAGATACAAAATCATGGTGAACCTTTTGCTCAAACTACTAGATACACACTAGGCATACCATCTTATTCTAAATTATTTTGGATATTCAGTCTCACTTTTGCTTATTTGTAATTAAAGTAAGCAACTGTCTAACACGTATTACAGTGATACCAGCACAGCACATAGAATCTTCAAGAAAAATAGTTAGTCACTGACCACACCCAGGGCATTAAAAATGAAATGTAAATTTACAATTACTCTTTGATGAGATTTCAACAAATGCATGTGTACCTGAGATTTTGTGACACTGTTGTTTAGATGCAACCATTCTGCCATGTGCAGTATTCTAAGACCCCTACAGCACAGCTCAGTTGCATCGTTAGGCGTGGAGCACTCGGTATAAAAGGGAAACATCTTTACTAGTTATTTTATGTTTTTTAAAAGCCTCTTGCCTTTGAAAATCACCTGCTTTAGATTCTCAAGAGCTTCTCAGCATGGTCATCTCTTGATATATATCATCAGCTACCTACAGAACGAAGTTCAGATTTATGTACGCGGTATTTGCGTTTTGCTAATCTAGCCGAACGGCACTGGAGCCCATGGGGGTGATTTCGAGTATGGCTGAAAGGGTACTCCATTGCAACGGAGACAGAGTACCCTCTCTACCAAACTGCTTGCCCACTCGATTTAGTGCTCAGCAGAACTTAAGTATGTTTATGTCGATGGCAAAGACTACTCCAGCTTCGACCCAGACCAACTCCTCCAATGGCCCGATGGAGTATGGCTGGTGGAGGATAGCCACCCGACACTCTTCCCAATTTAGAGTGTTTGGTGGGATAACTTTTTTCTGTCTGTCAGTGCCAGGAGGGAGAGTAAAAATAGACAAGCACTGGCAACGCCAATAGGTCTTGGCAATGCAAGAGCTATTGGCTTTGTCAATGTTTTTAAGTCATGTTGTGTAACAGTATGGTGCTGTTCAACATGGCTGAAAGTCATGGAAAAAAGTGCTATGTCGCTGCTATACAACGTAGCTGAAAGACATTGACAAAGCCATTCGCTTTCGTATTGCAGTGACCTATTGGCTTTGCCGATGTTTGTTTTTTATTGGCGGTGGAAGTGAGAGCAGGACAGGAGGCAACACGGAGGGGGTGGGTGGGGGTAAGAAGGAGGAGAGAAAGTGGCACTGCCCTGAGAAGAAGTGTTGTTGCTCATGTGCACCTAGTCCTTCAAGCCAGCCAATGTACGAGGAGGCTGACTTTGTAGAGGTGTACTATGCAAATTAATCGCTTTAAAGATAAATGTAATCATGTATTTTGTAATTCAATAAGCAGATATTTCATACATACCATCAAAATGTCATTAATCCACTCAAGAAGTCATCCATAAATTTGTTTATTCATGCATTCAATCAGTCGCTCGCATGTACGGCAATTCATCCATCCATTTATGAAGTCAATAATTAATTGGCCCATCAAAGGATGCATTCATTCAAGCATGTGTTTATTAATGTGCTCTGTTATTCGTTCAATCACCCATCCATCTGTTTATCCCTGCATTCAATCATTTCCTTGTTCGGTCGTGAATTCAACCATTCATTCATTCATGCATTCAATCATACTTCCAAGCATTTGCATATTTATGCATTTAGTCATTCATTCAAATATCGATGCATGCTGTCATTTATACATTTAATCATGCACCTATTCACGAATTCAATCATTCATCCATGCAATAGATACTGCAGCTTATATCTGGCTAACACAGTTCTGCTTATATAACAATGTGATGCGCAACAAGTCTGGTGTAACACACCTCACCCAGCTGCCAACAGAAAAGCGCAGCCGACTAGGGGTGCCCAGCGCAAAGACCAGCTAGGGGGTAACATCCTGCTGTCATGCCCTCCAACAGCAGCAGGTTCTATGGCATGCTTGTAATGCAGCTGGACTTGCAGGTCACATACTCCCTGATAACACGCCTATAGCCAATCTACACAAACTGCAGGCAGGACAAGGGTTCTACTCTCAGTAAGATGATTCATGAGTTTACACCTGGCATCTGACTGATTCTGCCCCAGGCAATTCGACATGTGAGGCATCTGCCTATGTCGAAATGACCAGTTCTCCAGCTTCATATAGGAGCATATTATCAAGGACAGGCGATACATTATCGCCGCTTTTATCGGCAGGAAACTGCCGATAAAGCGGCGATAATGGCCTTGATAATATGCTCTATGAATTCCAATCGAAGCCCATGTTAGATGTGAACACATCTAACATGGGCTTCGATTGGAATTCATAGAGCATATTATCAAGGCCATTATTGCCGCTTTATCGGCAGTTTCCTGCCGATAAAAGCGGCGATAATGTATCGCCTGTCCTTGATATTATGCCCCTTAGTGCCCAGAACAGCTTTCATATGAGTGCTAAGAAATTTCACTTTTGGGAGATCAGAGGCATGTGGCAAATGACGTACGCAGCTTCTTGTTGAGGATCACACCTTCAACAAGAGTTTTGGGATTAGAGACGGATCTGACAGCCAAGGAAGAGCAGTTCGCTGCCATCGGGAGGGGGTGGGGTTAAGGAATAGAGGTAAGATGTGTAGGTAGCACCCAGGTCTGGATTGGGAACAAAAATAGGCCAGGGAACCTTAAAAAAAGAAAGTGTCCCACACTTGCGGGTTGCACCTTTTCACAAAACTCTGCATCATTGTTTTAAGTATTATAAAAAGAAGTAGTTGGGTTTCTCTAAAAGAGGCATGTTTTCTTAACTTCACTTGCCCGAGTGCCCGCTTTATCAATCGGACCCTGGTGGCACCAAGGAAGCAGGGTGAAAGAGGCAAACACCACGGACAGGGTAGAAGGGCTGGAGCGTGATTGAGAACAACACCACAAACCACTGAAGGAAGGGTGTGCGGGTGGTAGGTGGCAACACTACAGATAACGGAAGGAGGGCAGAATGGAGGAACAGGGAGGCGGGGAAGTACAAGAGGCAGGGCTCGAGTAGGGGTACCACGCGGGTGGATGGAGTCCCCCCACTTATTTTACTGGGTTTTTACTGGGCGGACGCCGTCCTTTCTCCCCAAAAACTGGACTTCACTCTTTGGCCTCCCTGGGGCGAGATCGGAGCTCATTCAGAACATCTGTATTCACTGCGGGGGGATTAAACGCAGGCACCGGCAGCCCCCACGAGGCAAGGTGCAGACCACCTTTCATCTAAAGGCATATGAATACCCATGAGATTCCTGTTGTGCCGTCACTTCCGGTGACCCCGTCCCCCCACTTATTTTTTTAGGACTTGTGCCCTGACAAGAGGGAAGTATGAGAGAGTGCATACATTTTTGCTTGCTGCATGCAGTGTTTCTGGTACTATCAGGGAAAATAACAGCAAAATACTGGCCCACCAGACCATAGAACAGGCACAGAAACATATAAGAAACAAAGAACAGCCCACACATGGGCCGGTCAAACAAGCCATTCTGGCGCTGCCAGACTGATTGCCCTATAGGCCAGTCCGACCCTGGATCTGTCTGCCCTGCTTACAGTGGAGGCACTGCTGGGACCTGCATTGCTTTCAGTAAAGGCACTTTTTGGAACTGCAGTGCTTGCAGTTAAGGTAGCAATGGGATAAGCAGTGATTGCAGTGGAGGCACCACTGGGATGTCTGCAGTGCTTACATCGGAGGTGTTGCTTGGATCAGCAGTGCTGACAGATAGGACACTGGTGGGATGTGCGCTGCATACATTGGAGACACCGCTAGATGAGTCTGCAGTGCTGACAGGAGAAGCACTGCAGGGATCAGCAGTGCTTACAGTGATGGCACTGCTGGGTTTGTCTGGAGTGCCTAAAGTGGATGCACTGCTGTGATCTGCGCGGCATACTGTGGAGGCACTGTTTGGATCAGCGCTGTTTACTGTAGAGAAACTGAAGTGTATTGCTATGCTCACAGCAGAGGGACTGCAGGGATCTGCAGTGCTTGCAGTAGGAGCACTCTTGGATCAACCTTCCTTTTTGAGAAGTTTTATATACCAGAGGTATCAGAGCGCTTTACATGAGGAGGTACTATTGCTTCAAAAACATAGTTACATAATTACAACAGTTTCAGGTATGTAATTTCTGGAGAAATAAGGGTTATAAAGGCAAGGAACAGGTATGGGGAAAGGAAAAGCAGGCAGGGGAGAGAGAATTAGGGGAAGAGAGGGAGGGAATAGAAGAGGCAGGAGAGGGAGAGGGTTAGGAAACAAAGCGGGGCGACAGCACACATTTTATCAGCAGGCCTATATTTAAGGCACTGTTAGGATGTGCAGCCTTTGCAACACAGGCACTACTGGGTATGTCTGCATTTTCTACAGTGGAGGCATGTGGGATCTCTCTGTGGTGCCTTGAGTGGAGTCACTGCCGGGATCTTCAATGAGGGTCTTAATGCAGGAGACAAGGACAGGTGTTGGGGGAGAGGACAGGCATGATGGGACAGGAGGGGAGAGCACAGGGATACTAAAGGATGTGAGATAGGGGTTGAGATTAGCACATAGGCAACTGAAGGGGGCCTGGGGTGGGCTGTGAGCAAACAGATACACAATGGAGCAAAAGAAGAAGAAGCCAGGACAAGCGGACAGACAACAGAGGGTCGGCGGCCAAGAGGGACTGGGGGAGGAACATAGAGGAGATTCAGTACATGAGTGAGACATCTAAAAAATACACACTGCCATGGGGTACATAAACAAAAACAGAACAGCAAAAAGCAGTGCCTAAAAAATGAGCAGTAGAAGGACACAAGTAATACATCCATGTGCCAGGAAATGGAAAACACACGAAGAGTAAGGAAGCCTATGGAAGCTGGCCAATAAGAAGCAAGCAAATAGGCGTGACAATGAAGCCATTAATGGTAACCAATGGGTGGCCTCTTAGCCCCCTGTAAGGTAACATGAGGTCTCGCAAGAGACATTACTTTCTCTCTCGTAGGCGAGACCTAAAAAGAATCTGTATAATTCACAACTAAAACTCGGCTTGAATTCTGATTCCAAAAAGATCAAAGTTAGACATCAAAGATTATCATTTTAAAATATGGTTGAAGACGGCCTCATATGCAGATCAAAGCATTTTTATGTTGAAGTAAAGTTCTTCTCCAGACAGGGCCATATGTTCTCTTGAAGTAAATTACTTGGTCATTGCTTTCATTGGTGAGGGAAAAATTGGTTATGGCGGCCAGCACTGGTGGAGCTCAGTGGTAGCTGGCTTTGTGCTCGGAGCAAGACAGCCCTGTCAGATAAGGGCCGCACTCAACATTGGTATCGTAAAAGATTTTGCCATGCTTCAGGTAGCAGATCTTTTTCTCAAAGCCATTGGTTTTAACCAGTGCCTCCGTGCATGATCCCAGTTTTTCTGCCCAGAGATAGTCCTGATCGAAGATGTTTACTTCCAATTTGGATTTCGGGCTCAAGCCAATGGGTCCAAAACTCATTGTGTAGTTCCAGTTTGGGTTATCATTGTTATCAATAGTGTCTGTTTGGAGGCACCTCTTCCCCAGGCACGCCTTCACAAACCCATCTGTTTGTGAAATCACGTCCCCATACAACTTTTCCCCTTTCTTCACCTGTACGGTCAGCATGGCCAGGCCTCGTTTCTTGGGGCAGCAGTCTTGGGTGATCTGAGCATTTTGTTGGCAAAGGCATGTGCAAGGCTTAAGGGGGCTTGGCATCGTGTCCTTCGGGCAGGTCAGACACTTCCTCCTAAAGGCTCTGGTACGGATGTAGTCAGTAATCGCCATTTTCAAGTCCTTCTTGATCGTGGGGCTAAAATTGACCAGCTCATGGATAGGTGTCAATGAGTATGAGATGACGTCTGGCTCCTTCTTCAAGTTTTTCATCCAGGTCAACATCTCACTGCGGCTCTCACTCCCCATGAAGAGAAGAGAAATATCACTTGAAGAGCGGCTTGTGGCCTTCACAAAGCGCTCATCATACTTCCTTGAGAATAGGCCATTTGAGAGCAGGCGCTGTTTGGCCTTCCGGCACACCTCATGGCGGGTGGTTTTGGTGCCCATCCTGAACACTTGGGTGGAGGCCTCCGACCACAGGCAGTCACCTACCTCATCAACGGTCAAGCCATCTAGGGACAATTCACATGTCTTCAGTGCAGTCACCTCCTCAGCATGGCCTCCCAGCTCCCCTCGATGGATGTAGTGTGTGCCGTACAGCTGAAGAAGCTCCTGGTACACAGCCTTGTTTTGGGAGTTGTATGGGTGCTTCAGTCTTTTCAGCCATGACAAGAACATGGGCTCGAGAGGGATATCGCGCTTCAAACCGTACCTGCAAAAGACAGAAGGGAAGGGAAAATATATGAAGAAATCACCTGTTAGCATCTCTCTTATTTGTTTATTTTTATTTCAAGGCACTTTTTAAGGCATTGGTGATGGGTTTCAATTGATGCATTTTTTTTACATTTCTCCAAAGCTTTCCATCTCCTTTTTTGAAGGGGTGGGAGCCATGTTATTCAAGTATAGTGGCAGAATCAATGCAGAGACCAGGCAAGAATATCCTCCTTTGGAAACATGCTGAGGATTTACAGAAGTAATGTATGGAGAGGTACAGAAAGGAAAAGAAGTTGGTTGCCCACTTCTGTTAGGAAAAACCACAAGGTGAGATGAAAATAGAGGAATCTCCTCAGTAGAAACTCTGGAAAATCTTTCATGAAGCAGGTATAAAGATTTCAGCCACCACGGAGTGACATAAGCGAAGGTCTTCATTTTAATGATCTACAACATTGAAAACCATAGTAAACACTTAAATTCAGAATGCAGCGTTTGCTAGCAGTTCTTACTATACGGTCTTGGGCATCAAGACCTATTTCCATTACTGCTATGTGCTACTCATGACGTATTGTTGCAAAAGTAGTACTAACTCAGGACAGTAACTCCCCAAGCAATTACTATCGGGCTTAGCCTCAGTTTACAGGATAGGCTCGGGAGCTAAAGCAGAGATCGTCTTAAAGTATGTCACAAGTGTGGTCTACCACTTTTGTGTTATGATCTCTCATCTAGTTCTCCTATAGTCAGGTAAGGCTGGATTTAAAGTGTTCATGAATGTAGGCCAAAGGACAGTGACAACAGAGCCAGCTGGGGAAATGCAGGTTGAAAGAAAGCAAACCCCTACTGGCCACAGCACACTGGCTAGACAGTGGTTGGTACATTTCAGCTTGAATCAGGGGATATGAAAATCCATTGAGGCCTTTATAGACAGAGTAATCTGTCCACAAAGAGTGGTTAGTGTTTGAACTACAAGTGAGGAAAGTTGTGAAGGTGTTTCTCCGCAAACTGTGAATTTCTTCAAATCTTCAAAAACCTTCACAATGTCTTAAAACGGTTATGAAGTTAATAACATTTGTAAGAAATAAATTAAACCAAATTGCAGGAAATTGGGGCAAATATAGATCAGGGGAATGAATTGGCACCCAAATCTTTTACAGCACAATTCTTCTGCTAAACAATTTTTGGCACACATTTACACTAGTACAAAGTTTTGCAAAAAAACTTTTAGCAAAATCCGAAAACAGTGCAATTTTCATGAGCTGCAAAGTTTGTATGCTTTGCAAATGTTCTTAGACAAAATTAAAATTTCACATGCAGGTCTGAGGACACTAATGGGTGAGATTAATACAAGCATTCCTTCCACATCCTTGTCTGAAGAGGACTACCAGTCCATGTGTCTACAGTCAATTTTCAAGAGTAGGAGAATGGCACAGGGCTAGAGGAAAATGTATATAAGAACCTGTGTCACGCACTGACATTTCTAAGATGGCGGATCTATAATGATGCAAAAACGTTCTCTTTTAGAATGGCAGATTTTCAGGTTGGTATCGGTACGCTGGAAAGTGCCAAAACACATTCAAAGAAGGGCTCTATACTGGAGTTTCTTAAAGTAGGGAAACAGCAATTGAACTAGTTTCCATTGCATTGTAAATGACATGGGATTTGCCGGTCTCCCACCCTGCTCCTTCTAGAAAAGTCCTGTCTCACTTCTACATGGCTGGATGCTTGACTACCAAAGGAATCTTGCTCAACTCCCATCCTCTGGCTTTGTATGCACTAGATACGTCATCTGATATACCCGCCTTCTGGAACCCTGCTCGTGCTCTGCCCCCAGCCTCGTGTGCATAAGGAGAGTCTTATTCAACCCCTACCCCCCATAACTGCACATGTGCTAATAAATGTGTGCGGGGGAGCCGTGTCTTCCCCGCGGCTCTTAGGCGGGTTGGTGCTGGCCACAGGATAGGGAATGTGGATAGGTTAGCTAGGTCAGAGTTGTAAAGCTCCAAACTGTTAAGTTAATAGGGGAAAGAAGGTTCTGGCACTTTTTGTCATTACTTTACTCTGAGTAGGTGGTAGTCAGGTAGTGCTTGTTTCCTCCCTCGAATCTCCCTTTTTAAAGGTAAGAATAAGGCTGCTCTGGGACAAAGATTGGTTACTTTTTTCGCTCTGCATTTGTTTTTGCCAAGGTAGGGCAAACTACAACGTTAGTGTGTAAAGAGTGTGCGAGGTCTGATTAAATTGGAATACCTCTCATTCTTACTCGACTGCCCTCATTTGCTTCACCAGGGTTCCTCCTACTTTCACACACACCTCCACGGTGACTTACTCCTTGCTCCTCACTGGTCCCTTGTCATGCAACGGAGTGTACGTCATTCTTCTTCCTTCCTCACCTCATTGACCTTCGTTCCCACATCAGTGACGTACTCACCAAATAGACTGAATCATTTGCACATTGTGGGTCTCATTCATTTCAATGCAGGCTCACTCGCTCCCCATCCTTTCAGCGTGGTCGCCCCCCCTCCAGAGACGCAGTTTTTGAGCACTTTGCAAAATAGCCCCTTCTACAGCATGTTGTTATGAACATTTGCCATTCACCGACTCCATACCCAATGTTACTTACTTGTAGTAACTGCAGTGGACTTCGTGTTTTGTGAAACTGTATTTGTCGTGGAGCCTTTCGTTGTTCGCGAACTTGGCCTCCCCCGACTGAGAGCCGACGTAGACCAGCTGCTCTTTGGTGTTCTTCCGGGGCAGCCGGCGAAGTCCTAGGGCCCAGTTGTTCTTCACCCACTTTCCAAGCGATGCCACTACTTCAGCACTGGATGGGAAGTTGGTGGTGCCAATCTTCCTGTGACATTGATCAATGGTTGTCCAGTCTGTGAAGACATCTGGCAGCTTCTGGAAGTCTTGGTGCTGGTGACTGTTCTGGCACACAATACATGTTTTGCCAGGAGCTGTTGTCATCTGGATTATTGGGTACTGCTTCTGGCTCATTGTGGTGATATCGAAGCCATTCGCAGCGCTGGAAACGCCAGGGATGAATTTGTATGTCTTGCATTCTTCAGGGGTGGCAGTCGTACAGCGGCCATCTGCATTAGCTATAAGTACTGGGGCCACCACCAGCACCCACAGGGAAAACACATGTTTCCCAATGTGGCCCATGACCACCACTGAATGGCGCCCTAACGAGAGACCTCTTGCTCACCTGAAAACGAAGCACAGAGAATGAATGCAACTAGCGTAGTATCAAGGGTTCATGTAGACACCATCCCCACGATTTACCATATTTTAATTCACTGATTCTGTCAAGATAGCTCTATGAGCATATACAGATGTAGTCACTTCATACCAAGGTAACTGTCCAAAATTAAAACACACTAGTCCTCTTTGAGAGAAGTAAACCAAAAATCTCGTACATTTAAAAAGAATAAACCTTGGTTTGTAGCTGTTTTGCATGGCAAATCTAGTAATGCAGGGTAGAACTAATAAAAGTATGTGAATGTGAAAGAAGTACACTTTACATTTCAGTTTCCAATATCATTTTTGTAATCAAAAGGGGTAAAACCACAGGAAACCAAGAGGTATATTTGCTAAAGTTTTGCAAAGGCATTCACATGGCACAATGTAGTAGAAAATGTGGCGTCTATTTGCTATGCATTAACCGTCCTGCAAGCACGTCACTAAATTGTGTAGCACTTTGGAAGCACCAGTGCTGACATTAGTAAACATAAAGCAGGTTTCATTAGTAGCAATTCCTGTTTCTAAAATTGGTGCCGTGTTTTGGGTGGTTTTAATTTCATCTCGTTATAAGCTCACTAAAAGGCATATGTGTTGTGCCTTTTAATAGAGTTGGATTATTTGAAAGTGCGGCAGGGTAGCACAGACAACAAAGGGAACTGACGCAGAGGTAGCACTTCTTTCGTGTCACAGAATCTGGCTGTTATCAGCTGTGCCTGGTGAAAGTGATGGTGAGTAAATACCTACCTCAAATTACAGTGGACAAGGAAACAAGTTTGATTGCCTCAGGTGCGCTCAGAGAGGGTGGGAAAGTGAGTTGCTACATTTTTAAAAAAAAATGTAACTAAATGGTGCCTTTTACAGCATGGATTTCACTTATATTCTCTAAAAATTCTGCCTGGGTAACATTTTAATTATGCCAAAGTAATCTAAGTAATTTCAGTCATTTCGTGTTACTCTTTTGACGTGAAATTTCCAAAAAGTACCCGATTACGCTCATTTACGTAATTATGATAATCTGGCACAAATGGGGCATATTACTAACAAAGTGGCGAAGAGAGGTGTTAGCTGCCTTGGCTTAATGCCTCTCTTCGCCACTTCGGAAACGCTAGGCTGCACCATATTACCAAGGATATGGTGCAGCCTAGCGTTTCCCCATGCGATGGCGATAAGTTTTACAACTTAACGCCAGCGCAGGCAGAGAAGGTTTGTTTATGTACAGGAAGGTGTTCCTTCCTGCACATAAACAAAGCTTAAATGCCATTTTGTAACTTACATGTGTGCTGCTTCATGCAGCACACATGTAAGTTACAAATTGGCATTTTTAAAAAGAGGTTTGTTTATGTACAGGAAGGGACACCTTCCTGTACATAAACAAACCTTGACATTTTGCTTTTTCCATGTGTGCTGCACAGGTCTTTCCTGTTCTTAAATTTGGCGCTGCCACATATTATCGCCTCTCTTGATAATAGGTGGCAGCGTCGAAGTGAATGGGTGTTGCGGTGGAACGCGCACCGCAACACCCACTGCACGCCCCCTTTCATGATGAGTTAATCGTGAAAGGGGCCCTATTTCCAAGGCAGCGTTAAGTCAATTAACGTGGCTTTAAGCCACGTCAATTGACTTAACGCTGCCTTGATAATAGGGTGATGCAAATATCGCCGCGTTATCGGCAGAAAAGTGCCGATAAGGGGCTTGATAATATGCCCCAAAAACCCTACTACAGCAGCACATGAACAATGAACTTAGCGAGCACGCGAGGCTGCTGGCTGATTTGTGTTCTGTTCCATTTTGGATGCAAGAGTGCATTTTGCGCTAAGGAAAATATCACTAAACCGTGATTTAGGCTGCTTGTGCAGTTCTGCGTAATCTTCCATAATTTCGCTGTCATTTTAGATATATACAGTACAATAAATCACACGAGTTACTCATTAAACATTCAAAAAAGATTAACAACATGCTCAGGAACCTAACCCTCCACAAGACTTTTGGGGATTCACCCTTCAGAAAAGAAAACGATATAATGGCAGCAAAACACTGATTTGTTTAGCACTATTTTCCTAAACATGTATTAGCAGGTCAGGAAACTGGGTTAGGCTATTTTAAAGAGCCTTTCTAAAAAAATCAAATATACCATCTTGCTTCATTTCTTCATTAAACTTTCTCCCATCCTGTGGCCTTGAAGCAGATCCTAAATCATTCAGTTCCACCACTTTAAAACACATGTTCAGTATTATGTTAAGGGATGTGAGGCCAGATGTACAAAGCATTTTTGTGTTCACAAATGCTCCGATTTGGAGTTTGCAACATCAAAAGGGATGTGGGGCCAGATATACAAAGCATTTTTGTGTTCACAAATGCTCCGATTTGGAGTTTGCAACATCAAATAGGCCTTTTGCAATGTACTAATCCCATTTAGAGGTCAGTAACTTTTTTGACTCCTAAAACGGGTTTAAAAATATATAAGGAATAATTATTCAGGAGACGTTATAGACTAGCCTTAGAAATCGCATTTACTATCCATATGTCTCAATGATTTAGGTCCAAAATAGCAGTTGTAAACCATAGAACAGTTACCACTTCCAAGTTGACGTGGTAACCCATTCACAAAATGGAAGGGGTCTAAGAAGAAACTGTCTTACTATTTGATAATGCCCTAACTAGATTTGAATTAGATTTGTTTTTCAAAATGAATAAAGTAGATGGAGTTTCATACTAGTTTGGTAAAGGATATGTTATATGCATCTAAAGTTGAAGCCCTGGTTAAAGGAGTTTGAGGACTAAATTCACACGTAGACACCTCTGTGCAAATCTCTTGGGATACCTTTTAGGGATTTTATGAAATACGTTGTGTCTCATATAAAGAAGATCTCTGATAAATTCTTCAAAATTGAAAGAGAATATGTTGAAAATGAACTGCTTAGAAAGTAATTAGTATACAAGTAGGTCACAAGGTGTACTGGAAGAATTAGTCAAGGTTAATGTCAACTTTATTAAGAAAAATATAAAAATGCAACCCCTAATCAGTGCAAAGCTAAAGTCAAATATTATGGCAGTCAAAACAAAATGGGCAAATTATAAACATTATTTGAAGGTTTAAAAGGAAGATCACTTGTAAAGAGTATTGAAGATTAAACTAGCAGAGTTGTGAATAAAAATATTAGTATCTGTTTTAATTAAACACTATGAGGAATTTCATGCTGCAAAGATTACTCCGTCTACACCAGCTATTAAAATACAAATTTTCAAATATTAAAAATGATTATTTCAAAGATTGTGAAGAGGTAGAGTTGACTATTCGAGAGTTTACATTGAATTTATTGCAAAACTCTCCAAGTCCAGATAGAATAAAGTTTTTATATACTAATACCTGCGTACTTTGAAATTATATAAGACATTTTTGCTGGATAAGTCAGCAGGTTCTTTTCTTGAGCCATAGATTTGTGTCATGAAAGGATATATTTAACTTTATGGAAGAACTACAGATCAATTTCGCTGACTAACACGGATTGCAAGTTATATGCTAAATTGAAAGTTCGGAGACTAAACATTCATTCTTCCTAATCTATTTACATATAAGCAGGGGAACATTGATTTAGGATAATGTCACTTTAAAATATATAACTATTAAGTAAGACCTAGGGTATGTCCTTAAAAATTGTTGTTCTTGTAGTTGGTGCACGACAAAGCTTTTTTGACCAGCTGGGTTCGGAATACATGTTTCAAACTTTAAAATGGCATAGTATTGGAACCAAATGTTTGAAGTATATCATTTTATTTGTTAGTTTATTGCTTAATTTCTTTCAGAAGCAGTACAGGACAGGGATGCCCCATATCAGTGCTTTTGTATTTTCCAGATGTAGAACCTTTTCTACATCAGATTAAAGAAAATAATGTTTGCCTGGCAATGAATTAAAGTTATCTGCATATTCTGACGACATCGTATTACACGTTTCAAACAGTGTATTACAATGCAAGAATTATTTTCTGAAGTGGATTAATTTTCCATTGATTCTAAGTATAAATGAATAGTTGATAAGTCAGAAATCTTGCTATTGAATACGTTTGGAGACTATTGTTTGATTTAGAAAACACAAAAAATCAAGGGTGTGTATGTTTACGTATCTAACTCAATTGAAGAGACAACTTAAGTAAACCTTGGGTATAGTAAATCAAAGATGTGCATGGCATTGAAGTGCTCTCCTTAAAGATTATTCTGTTGGAGATAAACGATACCCTGAAGATGATACTAGCTCCTTTTTTATTTCTACACTATCAAATTTACCTAGATTCCTGTTTAAGATTGTTAAGTCTTTTTTTAGAAATGTTATGGAATAAGAAAAAGGCAAGAATTTCTCTTTCAAAACTTAAAAGATTGAAAACATGTTCGTTTTTTTTACTCATCCATCTGCAAATTTTGGTTGTATTTATTTAGTACACATGATTTGGTTATGCCTACACGTGTAACAGAGACAGATATTAGCACTGTGTTTGGAAAAATACATGGAAACTCCCACATTTTTCATATAGCTAATCACAACTAAGAAATTCAGCACACCCAAATGGTGATTAAAACAATTTTTAAATTATAGAAATGACATACAAGGGAAATAACCCCTGACTCATAAGTGATTAGTGTACACCTACAGAAGACCAGATTGCTGCATCTCACACAGAAGGAAAAGGAGCAGTTTGACAACTCACTAACTAAAGAGTAAATATTATCCACTCCAGAGTTCTACCATTCACATGCTAGACTACTGATGGAGAAGTTGGAAATTTGTAATGAGTCCAATGGAAGGGGCTGTCTTTCTGACTCATTCAGAGAAACATTCTTTGTAATGTCCCTAAACCTGGCAAAACACACAAGGACTAGATTCATCCAGGCCAATGTCAATGATGACAGTAGATAGCACAATTCTTAACCTGCCATTGTAATGAGAGCCCTGAAAATAGTCCGAGATATAATACATCCTGAACAGCCAGGTTTTATTACATAAAAGAACACTATACATAACCTATGGAGCCTGGAGCATATGTTCATTTTCTTGGACATATCTGAGGAGGAATACACATTGGCCTCACTAGGAGTCAAGAAAGCATTTGATACCATTGAAAGTCATGTAACAAGCCCATGAAAGATATAATTTTGGTAGTGTTATCCTGGTTTCAACTCGTATTGGAACTCTCAGTACAGATTGTAACTCACTTAGCCAAGGTTTGAGGCTTGTAGTGCATTGTCGGAAATACCTTCCAGACTCCAGAAATGTCTGTGTTTTTTTTTGGGATGTATGACGTTACAACGCATGCTTTTACCACGCATGCTGTTACAACGCAGTTTTTACAACGCAAACCTTTACAACGCATAGCGCTTTGGGGTGCTGGATAGTGAATAGTTTAATTTACTATTCCAACTCCAGTCCCTGTGGACACTAGGGAAGGTGTTGGATAGTAAATTAAATCTATTCCCTATCCTAGAGCGCCCCCCAGCGCAATGCGTTGTAATGGTTTTCATTGTAAAACCTGCGTTGTAAAAGCACTGCGTTGTAAAAGTTTCGTTGTAAAGGATGTTTCCCGTTTTTTTTCGATATTCCAAGGTGTCACTAATGTCTAGTTTTCAGAAAAGGCTGTTTTAGTCAGTTTTCCCGGATGGCAGCAAATTCTGCAACTACCAACATTGCTGAAATGGGTCTTTTTTTAAGCTGAATTTTTGCAATATGAGGGGGTCTGTTTCAGCACTAGGCCCGACCACACAATAGGGATAAAGCAGTGTGGGAGTAATGAGGAGTAGAACGGTTGTTACTATCAATCTGCATCTGTAAAAAACTTTTTATTTTGCCATTTTCCATTGAAAATAATAAAAAACACATGGCAAGAAAAACAATGAGATGTTACCCGGGCAATTCATTCCACTGAACATTTCTTTCAAATGTCTGACTGTTGCGGTACTCAGTAAGCCCGCCCCAACCCTCGACCAGTTCACAAAATTTTCGACCATGCATATGCTCCATATCATTCCATAACAGTTACTAAAACTCAGTGGTTAGGAGATCCAATAGCTTTGCAACCATCTTCCTCCAAATTTGTAAATCCTCAGCCACCTTGTCGTTTTTGTGGATATGTTTGATATGTTGCTCATTTGCCAGAGCCCTTTCTAGTAAATCCCACCTCCAAACTGCGGTCTCCGGCTCCCAGGGTGGTTCCAGAGAACAGCGATCCCTCACCTTGCCAGAACCACCCGGAGCGTCAGCATTTGGGCCGACATTTGGCTCTTGCCCCTGGAGCACCCCTAGTAAACAGAAGTTCTCTGTCTTTTTCAGGGTCACGCCATTTATATGAGACAGTGTGCTAACCACCTCCATCCAGAAGCCCGCCAGACAGGCACAAAACCACATCATGAGTAAATAATCCGCAGAAAGCTGCCCGCATCTACTGCACTTGGTGGAATTCTCGGGATATATTTTAGAGAGCTTCATTAGTGTCAAGCAAATTATTGAAGAGAGTGAGTTGAAAGTGTGTGTTGGGTGACACCAGTCTGCCCTACTCATATTGTCTCTGACCATTCAACTTCAGTTAGCTCATCTACGCAATCCGCTCTTAACCTATCTCTGGTACTCACTGTATGCCCCCCCCCTTGTCTGCCAGTAGTCCTATATGGAGGTGTGTAATCAATCTTCTACAACCTTCCAGGTCTATCAGCTGCCTCATAACTGTGTGTACCTGCAGCGCATCTGTTAATGAGTTCCAGAGGGCATAGGCCGTCTGCCCCTAGAAAACCTATAGAATTGTCCTTGGCCTACCTTGAAGCACTCCTGGGCCTGTTCAAAAGAGATAACCCTCTTGTTCAGGTAAAGATCCCCACAGTCAGGCATACCCCCATCACACCACCCGTCATTGGATATAATAATAGGGGCATTTATAGAGCGCTGAGTTACGCACACCGGCGTGTCCCCCGTGTACCTTAAAGGGCAGAAACCAGCTTCAGAGCCTACAGGAGTAGGTCTTCTGCATAGGGTACTCTTCTCAGGACCACCAACATCACTCTGTGCCACACTCAACCCATCAACCTATCAACTGCAACAAATATGGGAGGGTACCAGGGATCACCTCTCCCATCACGAGGACCTCTATCAATGTGTGTGGGTCGTAGGACCCTACAAGAATAGATTTTTGCCACGTTGGGTCCTCTTCAAGCCCCTGCACCCCATGCTGCAATCGCGTTGCTGCATGCTACAGGAAAAGATTGGGTATTCCCAGACCACCATTCCTCCAAGGGAGATTCACAATGTGTAGCCTAACCGGCTAGGTGCACCTCCCCATGTCAAGTCCCTCAGTAGCTTATCGAGTTGCATAATAGTAGACGGGGGTTTCAGAACATTACGTTCTGTAGAACACACAGACATCATTGTAGGAAGAGCATCTTTGCCACAGAGATCTGTCTCATCATGGACAGATTGAGTGTTTTAGTGAACTTGACTGACCAAGTAAGCCCCCCTAGCATCTTTCCTCTATTAAGAGCATAATGGGTTTCGTGGCTCAGTGTGAACAACATTGTGGGATATTGAAAGGTGTCCCACTCCCAAAACAACCCCAGACCCCCCAGGAGCACCGCATCCCCCTTCCCTTCTTCGCCATGGCCTCTGCTCCATTATAGTGTGTTCTCTGGTCCGCTTGGATCGTATTCTGTGGTGTCACTCAGCAGGCCCCTCTCTGGAGTCTAGATCATCTCCTATTCCTGCAACTCAGCATTGTCCCACACCTTCAGCCAAGCCCCCTGCCTCCTCTGAATTCTCAATAAAGTGACTCTTTCCCTTGCAGATCACTTGAAGGCAGGCGGGGATGAGCAACATATATTCAAGATTCGTGGCTCTGAACTTTGCCTCACCTCAGTGTAAGATTTACTTTGCGATTGCACCTTGCTTGTGTAGTCCAGGTAAATAATGATTTTCTTATTTTCAAAGGAAAGGTGGTCTGACTCCCTGGCTGTCCACAGGATACGGTCCCGGTCTTTGTGGTTTGAAACCTGGGCAATTAAAGCTCTTGGGGAGCGCCCTGCATGGGTGGCAAAACCAGAACATTTGTTCCAACACAAACTCTGGGGAGAGGCCTCTCGGTCTCAGGCCAGTAAGAGTCCAGTCCTTGAGAGAGGTTGCTGCGTTGGCACCCTCTGCCTGCTCTGGAAAGCCCAGGACTAGAAAATTATGAAGGGGTTCTGTCCAAATTACCCTCCCATACCTGGGCTAGTGACATCACAAGATGAAAAAGTAGAATAAAAAGGTATTAAGGAATCAATTCAACATTAACTTCTTAAACAAGATATATTTAATTATCCTGTTATTTAAAAATATTTTGCAATAGAATCGAATTTCACAAATTTACAAGAACATGTATTCGCGTCACAGGACAAGGTGGCACAAAACAACAAAATTATATGAATTATACACCATTACAATATCTATACATCACACAAATACAATATATACATTACATATACAACAGTGTACCCTACACAAAAAAGTAATAAGATTAGATTTTACAATATCCACTCCTAACTTAGAGTGATATATATCTACAAAGGAAATCCTCGCAGCACCTGAGTTGTAAATTCTCTTTACCCAAAATATATATATAAGTCAGGGCACCAGAAATCAAACACAAGGTGTAAATATAGGGGACTCCTTATCACAATGGTGTCGACGCAGTCACGGTTGCGTTTCCGCCAGTTGTCTCTTTTGGCTTCATCAGGACACAGGTACTTGACAATTAAACCCACAGGTTTCAAAAATCC
Organism: Lissotriton helveticus; assembly: GCF_964261635.1. NCBI lineage: Eukaryota > Metazoa > Chordata > Amphibia > Caudata > Salamandridae > Lissotriton > Lissotriton helveticus. The sequence continues at coordinate 494,835,807 of NC_136068.1, forward strand.
TGGGGAACGAGATGACTTCCTTGTCTGGTGCACACAGGGTACGCCCTCAGAAGTGAGGGCGTCCACTTCAATGTCCCTAGGTACGCTTGCTAATCAGGAAAGTGAAGGCGATACTATTAATGTATATGCAATCCAGTATACTCCTTATTAGTGAGTCTAGGTCGAAGATCACGGTAAATCCACAATCCAGGCACTCGAAGCCACAAACATCCGGAAAGCCCAAGAAGCACAAGTTATTTCAGTGGGAGAAATTTTCCACTTAATCCACCCCATCATTCAACAGGTTGACTGCCAGTTTTAGTGACGTTACCTGCACCTTCCGTTTCTTCAATACCTTATATGGTGTGTATTCGCTCCTCTAGCTTCTGTAGGTCTGTATAAGCCAGGTTTACATTGATAGCAATTTTAACCCTTCTCACCTTCAGGGCTTTGCAAGAGCTGTGTGTAGCTGCCAGCAAATATGCCCCTGAAGGCTCCTCTGAGGGACCCTCCAGTTCTTGCACTGTCTGGGACTCCATCGGGTGCGTAGTGCGGGAAGGACTTGCATATTGTGTTATTCTGTTGTGTTTAGGGGCTCTTTCCTTACCCATGCTTGCGCCTCCTGGAGTAAATAACAGTGGGCCAAGGGGGCCACTAAGGCACAAAGTTGGTGAGGGGTGCACTTGGCTCTCCCAGATTTCCTATGAGTTGCGCCAACAGCGGCTTGGTTGCAGGATTTCAAGACTCTCTCAGTTGCAGGCTCTGAACCCCTCTGCACAGTCCACTCTAGATCTCCCTATCCCGTCTCGGCTGCATCTCCCAGGCTCTCAGAGGCCCGCCCGCTGTGAGGGTCTACAGGTCTAGCTGACCCTCTGGGGCCTCCCCTCTGGCAGTACTGGACCCAGGACTCACTGCGGAAGGGCAGCTCTGGACCCAGGACTCTCTCTGGCTGCCAGAAATGGCCTCTCACTGGGTCTCTGTGGGGCATCCCCAAGGTGATGTGCTAGTCCCCTGCTAAGGCTGGTTTTACAAGGCCCCTGTGAATTGATCCTACCAGGGTCCTTCCTATGTGGGGCCATAGTTAAATTTGACCTATCCAGCCTTCTTAGTGCCACGAGGCATTGTATTCACCTGCACTCTGCCGTCTGACAGGACCAGAGCCCAATCCTCACCCGAGAACCCTCCAAATGTCCTCTGTTAGGCCTATATCAGTGGAGTTGGGTGCCCCCTCCACCACAGTTCCATAGGAGGCCCCATCCAGTGCGACCACCACAGACCACCTCAACTGTGCCAAGGCGGAAGGCCGCTCTGCATCAGCGGTCACCCGCAGTAGTGCAGCCTCTGTTGTCCTCCTGGCCAGGGGCTTCAGCTCAAATCAGAACTAGTGCAGCCAAACTTCACTGCCGCAACACCGTCCCGGAACATCTGCCTAGCCCGCTCTCGCCTCCTCACCTCAGGGGCCCTCCAAGTGCACTGCAGAACATCACCGGATCAGCAAGCCCACCTTGGCCTTGGAAGTAGCCCGCAGATTCGCAGCCTACAATGTCCTCCAGGCGGGGGCTCACAGCTCCAATCGAGAGCAGTGTTGTCAACCCTGCAGGTGCTGGTCTGCCCAACATGTCCACCGGAGCACGGTCTCACCACCTCACCTCAAGTGCCCTCAGTTTTCACAGTAGAATATCAACAGGTTGGCAAGCCTACACCCGTCAAGGGAACTGCCATCCTCCCATCTGGTGGTCCTGCAGTGCTATTCAGGCAGGATGCCTCTTTGGTTTGGATGAGAAACAGGTCTACTCCACCATCTTGTTAGGCAAATTCCCCATCAATCTGCATTACACAACGACACAGTATCTTGTGTATATTTAAAAAATGTAAACACTTCCTTTATGCCCATTGTTCATTCATTAGATGGCACCATATGAAATGAAGCACAGTCGAACAGTGTGAAAAATCATAATAAGCTGCAGTTCATTTGTTGTCTCTGAGTATTGAGTGTGTTTTGGGCAACCAACAAACACTTTATATTCCTGTGACTAGAAGGGTCTGATCAGCACAACAGTATATTACTTTTGTGAATCATCCATTGGGGAAAAGATTACAGATGAAATTAGCGTTTCTATTTTTTCCCTTATTTTTTATTTCAATAATTAGTTTATTTGGAAAACCCTGAGCGATCTATGCAAAGTGCTGAATTCTAAATGTTGCCTACTTTTCAGAAATGTAAAGCTTTCCAGGTTCACCCAGGGGTTTTACCCCTGATTCCACTTCAAACTTCTAGTAGGCTGAAACTACAAAAAATAGAAAAAATAGACAACCACATACAAAAATTCAAAAATGGTGGTTAAAAATGTTTTCCAGCAACTCAGTGTGTTCCTGAAAGCTGGGTGTATGGAGAGTCCAGCATAGCGTACCTTTTGTTGATGCCATTGTTAGTAAAAAATGAGGCTTTCATGCCCAGCACTTTTTCGCAAATTTTCCAAACCCCCAAAATTTTTGCTGTATTTGGTATTTTTTTATTGGTTCCATCCAAGGGATTCCACAAGCCCTGGGTGCCTTTAGAATCCCTAACATGTGAGAAAAAAGGACATTAACTTTTATGAAGAAAGTTATAAAGACTTTTACGCACACCACCCCAAACATCCAAAAATGGCTCACCTCCAGGAGGAGGGCGGGGCAAGAAGAGGGGGCAGTGGGGGGGAGAGACCACTAGCAGTCAAGGTGATAGGAACCCATAACTTCATATCTGTCTAGATCAGGAAGTGTTGTGATTCAAAAGCTAGTCAGGAGAAGATAAAGCCTCAATGAAAATAGTAATTTAGTTAGATTCTCCATCAATATTTATTAAATAACAGTCCCTGTGCAAAACCCTCCCAAGTTGTGTGATGTTTATTGCACCTGGCATTTTTCAGGTACAATAAAGATCGCACCCACAGATACTTCCACAAATGTCATCATCTCAAACCTCCCAGAATTTAATAGTATGATGAACTTAGTAAATACTGAAATAGGTGAATTTTCTTACAGAAAGCACCAGAGTTAGCATGTTATGTTACATTGAGAGGGTATAATTTGTGTTAGGTGCTACTTATTACACTAGTTAAATTCCGAAACCCCTGGATACTGGATTTCAGCAGGTGAGATAATTAGCACCTACCCCAACCTGCCACTGCAGCAACATTTCAATCCACACCTACCTTTGTTAGGGGGATTTTGACCTCATGGTACCACTAATCTCGAGAATACTATTCCTGTGTATGCCGTATACATAGAAGCTCAGCTGATACAATGCATGCTGATGTGATTTAATCTGCTGAAGATCCAGGACTTTAAATGGGCCGGGTCCTGCTGGTGCTCAGCATCGGTAGTTCTAAAAACAGGTGCCGAGACAGGTCTTTACGGGCTCTTCATTTTTGCCGTCATCCTCAGGGTGGATTTTTTTTTCTTTGGACTATGCAGCAGTAACACCATTCACTGCCTCTGATATACAATCAAAAAGACTTGTTATAGTTCTTTCACTCAGTGGCATAGCAAGGGGGGCGGGAGGGCATTCTGGCCCGGCTGGCACGAGTTTTCGGGGCGGCGGAATCCAACACCCTCCCTTGCCTGCAGCTGGGCGGCAAAAGGAGCTACTGCCAAACTGCTTTCACTGTCTCATAGTTTGAAGCATTTTCAATACTGTACATAAAGAAGCCATAGTTGTTGGTTATTTAGCATATGCAACTACCAATGATTGACAAAGTCAATAGTCCTGGTTTATTGTTGGTGTAATGTTACTTGTTGTATTACATATCTGGGTGAACTGACAGAAGCAACAAAATGCCAGTCGTGCGGTACACTATGTCAAGCACAGATTTTTAGCTTATGTGTTTTTAAGCCACACCCGTAAGTACATCGGCCACGCCCTTTAGAGAGACCCCTCAGTTATTTCATCCCACTCAAAGCCCTGCATATATCCATATATGTAATGTTTTGAGCCAGCTCTTCCTTTGGACTTGGAGTTGGTCTCTTTGCTTCATCCACTGGAGTAGGACTCTTAGTTCAGATTCCTTCTTGTCCTCATGTTATGAAACCCGTTTCCTTACTTCCAATATTACTTTTCACCCTGCGTCCTAAGATCTGAAAACAAGGAGTCTCTCCCAGCACTCGTTAGCTTGAAAATGTAGGTTGCAACTACTCTCTCTTAAACTGCCCTCTGCCTCAGAATGAAAGATTTATTTTAATTGAGACATGTTTGAGGTTTGAAGTGCATTGGCAGAATTGCAGTGTGTGTGGGGATGCTGGAGGGTCACGTTCGCTCACTTCACATGCTTGGTGGGATTTGAGATGTGTTTCAAATGGGGAGTGGGCATTTTTTCATTTTCTGGCGACTCCCTTGATCGTGAGTTGAGCGGTTTGGAAGTTATAAGCACACAAACATTTCCTATGGTACATGCCTTTGTATTGGTACCCGCAGCTTAACCGATCCTATGTTGCCACAGCATTGCATGAGCTGCGGAAGAGTGACTTATCTGACTTTTGATCTTGCCCAATGGCGACTCCCCTGCTAAGGCGGTGGAGCTTCGCCCCACTTCTTCAGCTGCAAGCTGAATGCAAAAAATAAAATTCTCATAGCTTTGTTATCATTTTGTTTTTTGTATTCAGCTTGCAGCTGAATCCAGGAAGGCGGGGCTGGGCTTCCCACATCACAGGGGGAGGAGTGGTGGAAGGACCTAAAGTGCGCATGATCCCTTGGCCAACTGTCAAGGTGCTGGATAAAATACCAAGGTGCATAGTTTTGAATCCGCCTCATGCCACATTAGTCCAGCATCAGGCACTGCCTGTCTCATTATCTAACTCTTGCATGTTCTTTTTTGCTCATCTCACTCTTTCTTTGGATAAAGAATTAAAGTATATAGAGGAAAAACAGCTGCCAGTCCCCACAATTAAGTGCCAGTGGGCTCTCCTGTGGCCACCAGTTAAAATCAGGCACTGGGGCACAGAGGATTTGCATGGGGGCGAGGGAGGGTGACATAAGGAGGGGCTGAAGGGTTGCAGTGACCACAGAGAGGCCCAGCATGTTGGAGCAGTGAGTCATGAAAGGGGCTGCAAGGTTAACAATAGCACAGCAGGGGCATGTAGGGCAGCCAGAGGGGTTGCTGGAGACACAAGAGACACACAAGTCTGTGCAGGGTTGAGGAGGAGAATGCAGAGCAGCTGTAGGGGCATGACAGAACAAAACAGGGGCTGCACCGATGGCAGGGAGACAAAGAGGCTTTTGAGAGGCAAGGGGCACAAAGAGCATGGCATGCAGGCAGTGAATGTGGACACAAAGAAGGGCTGCATAATGGGATATGGCACACATAATGGGTGCAGGAGCGAGGCAGGGGCACACAGAGGAGCTTCAGGGGGCAGATAGGAGGAGGAGGAGGTACATAAAGGCTTTCCCGGGGGAGAGGGGAGGGCACAAATGAGCAGTGCATGGGGGGCACACTATTGCTTCTTGTGGGGCTATGAGGCACAGCACATGAGGGGTGGAAGCCACAAACATGTAGCAGGGGCAGGTGGTGTTGGTAGAGTACATGGACTACAGGTGGGGCAGTAGCACAGCGGGGGACTGCAGGGGAACAGGGACACATAGAGGGGAGGTGAGGCATATATGGGAGCCACAAAGGGTGGGGGTCCATAGAGGTGCTGCAGTGTTGTGGCAGAGAGAACAAAGAGGGGTTGGATATAGTGGGTGCTAAAAGAGGGGGCTGAGGGCAAGCTAGGGTGCACTGCAGGGTTGCAGGGGGCAGGTGGGCCAATAGAGAGCCATAGTGGGTGCAGACAGCACAGAAATGCTGCAGGCAGAGTTGCCACATGGCCATTAAGGAAGCAGCCTGATCAGTATTTTGAGGTGAAGACCAGCAAAATCATTGTGAAAATCTGTGAAATCTGCATCCAAAAATTGAAGACTCACTCAGCAAAGGATGTTTCATCAGAAACTTTACTTTCAAACCAGCATTTCATTCGAAACATTTTCATAGCCTGACGCGTTTCAGAGCTCCTGCTCTTTCCTCAGAAGCTTGTTACAGTCCAGAGAAGCAGTAACATACCCTCTTCTCCCCTCTGCATGCTAGTAAGTAATTGCCCTCAGGTCAGTCTCCTGCTATGCCATCAAATGCTGGTCGTTCAAGGGGAGGCTTACTAACGTTGCCTAACACATTTACACTAAAGGTATAAAAAAGATTCTTAATACATCTTCTTATTACCATATCATTCTTTGTGAGCCTTACAAAGATAGAACCTGGATTCTTGTAAATTTCTATTATAATAATTTTGGTACCAATCAAGCAGAAATCTTGGCTCTCCTAGAAAAAGAAATTGCTACATTTTAGAACATATATCACCAATCTTGTGACCTAGTTTGGATTGGGGATTTTAATGTGGCCTGACAGCTGTAGAGGGCCATTCTGTTCCCTATTTTAGCCACAATAAGTATGGTGACCTTCTAAATAGGCTACTGATCAGGGCCGGACTGGGAACCACAACAGGCTCTAGCAAAGTGCTGGGCCGACCCCCCTCCCCACTGGGGGGGTTGGAGGTGCCACCAAGCTCTTTGCCGGGGCCGGTTTTCGGCCGATTTTGTTAAAGGGCCGATTTTGCAGCTATGCTGCAAAAACGGCCCTGTAACAAAAACGGCACCCAGGGGTCCAAAACTGGCCCCCACCCGTGCGGAGCACCGCGGGATTGCCCGGTGCCCGCTATGGCCAGTCCGGCCCTGCTACTGATAGCGAATAATCTTGTAATGATAAATCCACAAGATATTGTTAATGGTCAGTTGGATTTGGCTTCTTATTTTTCAGCTCCTGATTATATTTTGGTTTCAGACTCAATCAGAAATTACTTTACCCAAATTAACAAACCTTCTGCTAAATTAGCCATTAAACCTTTGATTGTAAAGAAAAATGGGGTGGCTTGAAAGTAGGAAAAGGTGGATTCAGTCAAGTTTGTTGGGAATATAGTAGCAAAGCGGGAATCAGAAATATTGATGTCTTGACCCAATTATTAACAACGAAATGCTACTAGCCTTTGAATTAATCCTATTGGAAATTAGTCATAATCTGATACGCTCTGTAGCCAAAGAGAGTGGCAAGCCCTCCACTTGGTTTGACGATGATTGTGTGATAGGACTTAAAAACCTTCACATGGCTCTGGAGGTAAAACCCAGAGATCAGAACCTTGTGAAGACATTACGACAAGCCTACAAAAAAGCAAGCATAATAAGGCTAAAGTTCCTAAAGGAAGAGATGTCGAAAAAGTTGCAAAGGGCCCTCAGCACTAAATCGCTCACAGGACTTTTGGTCCGTAATTAATGCCCCCTTCCTGGGAGATGATAATATGATGACTACATATTTTCATGTGGATGAGGAGGCATGAATCACACACTTTGAAGGTGTTTTTGGTAACACACCCGATTTAATCCCCCAGCTACCGCCTTTATTGCCATCTAGTTTAGAAGATAGGATTATTTTTAGCCTGGAAGAGACACAGCTTGCTCTTAGCCAGTGTAAAAGATTAAAGGCACTGGGTTCAGATGGGGTCCCAATTGATTTTTTCCCAGATAATCAAGAGCTTTGGGCTCTACTTCTTACAAATGTTTTTAATAGAATAGCCCAATCAGGTGTACCATCTTCTTGGAAGAAGACGGTTATCATTCCCATCTATAAAAAAAGGGGACAAGTCGGTCCCACAAAATTACAGGCCAATATCTTTATTGGATTCAGCAGCTAAAAAAATGGGCAGGCTACTTTTAAATAGACTGGAGGAATGGGCCGAGGATAAGAATCTAATAATCCCAAGTCAATATGGCTTCAGAAAAGGTAAGGGAACAGTGGACCAATGTTTGAATTTAAATCGAATTATCGGAAAATATACGGCGGCTGAGAATGGTCATTTATACCTTGCCTTTATGGATTTGTCGTCAGACTTCGACTGTGTGGCACAATCTTAATTATGGCTGATCATGGAAGCCATGGGAATCGAGACCCAGATAATTAATGTTCTCTGTGACTTATATGCCGAAGCCACAGTCTGCGTCAGTAGAATTATTAGGGGTGTGAGGCAAGGATGCATGCTTGCACCATTTTTATTTGCTATGTATACTAATGCTGTCGAATCCGCTCTGTTAGGTTCCCTACATTAACTCCTCCCCTGTCCCGATACTCCTCTACGCTGACAACGCTGTGTTCATTGCGCATACTGGTAATGCTTTACAGCAATTAATAAAGGAGTATTCAAAATTTATGAACAATTTGGACCTGAAGATTAATTACACTAAATCCTTTGTTCTTGTGGCAGGGTCCAAGCGGAAGAGACAACCTTGATTGTATATTGAAGGCTTAAAGTTAGAGGTCGTAGATTCTTTTAATTACTTGGGGGTTATGTTTGACAGAGATAACAATTGGAAAAATATGGTCACCATTAGAGGACTATTGATGTTAAAAAACATTGCTCCAGAACCCAAGGTAAGATCGCTAAGGTGTACTGCTGGAAACAAAACGTGTTCTCCTTTTTATGGTTGGTTACAACAGACAAAAGGTGGGTGCTCACGGTGCTATCTTTTTAAAGCTATAAAGGTCTTACACACTGTACTTTATCTGAGATAACATGAAAGCTAGCCATGGTATTAACATAAAACTGAATGATTTGGGACTCACAGTTTATGCGTTAGCACAGAAGAATTCCATGAAGCAAAATACAAAACATTTCTTTATAAAAAAAAAAAAGACAGCTATTGGCTTTGTCTATGCTTGTTTCTTTAAGAGGACGCATTCCCCAGTGCCCCCCACATTTTCCGACCAGTTGTATTGTGAATAGTTGGGAGGCAGAGGAAATGTAATGGTCAGAAGTATAGTAAAGAAGATAATAACAAAAATACAAGCATGGACTACTGCTAGTATTTAATAATATCAGCAGCACTGATAAATCTCATTTCTTATTTACTATTGCAATAACAGTATAATAAAGTGCAGTATCTATGTAAATCTTACTGCCACTAGCTTGCAGCTTCGAAGTGCTTTAATTAACGGGTGCTATTAGTTTAACAACATTAGTTCAATCAGATGGACCTTTCACTCCACAGGGCACCCCTACTTTGGTATATGGTAGTAACCTTTCAACCCCCCTCCGGAATCCGGCATCGTCCAATTCGCCCTGTCATACTTTCAAACTAAGGCTCCCTTTACAACCTGAGTCGTGATATGTGAAGGAAAGGGGTGACCAAGAACTACCGTTACCCACAGCCATTTTAGTTGTGTTTACATATGGGGCTGGAGTGTGGGGAATAACCGGCACAGACATCACCTCCACCTGCCATCAATAATATGTCTTCCGTTGCAGCAAAACGCTGGCACAGCCATGCCAGATAATTACGGAAGTGCATGCTGTTACTGCGCCTCTCCTGACATTACAACTACACCTGGCAATTACCAATGAACTTAGTAAAAACGCTCATCAGGCCAAATATCCAATAATATTTCTGCAGGGCGTTTTTCCGGCTCCGCACAGTTACCTCTCAGAATGCTGAGAAGTCAAACCTTAGGTTGAGATAGAGTGCAATTTACCAAGAACCCAGGTTGTGCACATGTCTCTGTCCTCAGTGGATGGGCACCATGATCCTGCCACATCAAATCAAGGGGGCAGACCTCCTTGATGTGGAAATGTCACTCTCCCTTTCCTAGTTTTCATGGGCAGGGATTTATATACTTCTTTCGTTCTAGGGTGCCACTAGGAGAGAACCATTTCAGGGCATGATTTAGGAATTTTTGTTTTTGTTTTTTTACATATTTATATAGCGCGAACTCGATCCGAAGGTATTTGAGCGCTTTACAAGAGCACCAGGTACAGTTACACAATGACACATTCATTTTTGGTAGGCACAGGGAGATGGAGTGATTTGTCTGGGAATCATAGGATGCTGAGCCCAGGCTCGAACCTGGTTCGCCAGCTCCAAAGTCGGCAGTTCTGGCCCATACCCCACATCATTTCCCCAATTTTGCTGCCTTGACAACAATTCAAGGAGCCCAGTGTCAGAATAGACCTGAAGTACTCACCACTGCTGTCCTCTGGTCAGCGGGTCTCTCTCAACAGCTCTCCTTACAGCACACAGCCACCGCTCCTTTTTGTGGCTTCACAGACCCCTCCCCCAACTTGCTTCTGCTTGCCCCCTTCCTCTTTTCATAGCTGCAGTCGCACCTTCCAGCATGTGAGCTCTATCTTTATTCACCACTATTTTCACACTTTTTAACACATCCTGTCTGCCCTCTTCCTCATCTCTGCTTCTTAAACTCAAACGATCTATCTACATTGCTATGCCACGTATACAAATATATATGTTAGGTATTTGATATACGGACCAAACTCCATGGAGCACTGGCACACTACTCTCTGATTCATGCTTTGTTAAATCACTAGTAAAAACCGGGGAGTTTCTCCAGAATCTTCAGTCTTGTTACCAGTGGCGGCTGGTGACATTTGAAAGTGGTGTGGCATAAAACAATTGTTGTACTCAGTGCTTTAAATGGGAATAAGTAAGTGCAGGTACTCATTAAAATGAGCTAGAGGTGTAGTGAGAGGGTAGGGGCGGGGCTAAAGGCAAGCCATGATGATACTTCATGACCTATATTAGTTGCAGCACACACCAAAACACATGAGAAATGTGTTTATATAAACAAAGCAAGTTAATTCATTACACAAAATGAAAGAGAAATGCTATAATATGTTAACATTTCCTTTTTTTGCAATAGATGCACCTTCTTAATGCCATACTGTTAATTGCTGTTGTTTGGCACAAAACTATATATTTTTCGGCACATGAGTAGGAAGAATCTGAAAATACCCCCAGGTCGCACCAAAGCTCTTATGGCACCAAGCAAATGAAGCGAATCATCAGGACCCTCCTCAGAAGATATCTCTGGTCTCTTTCATAGATCTATCCATTCATCCTACCATTTACCTGATGATGTCCACCATTTACCCTTTACATTCTGTCGTCTATTCTGTCTTTAATCCATCATTCAGTTTTTCACCATTCCGTTTGTCCACCCTTCATATACAAACCTATCCATCCATCCAACTCAAAACCTATCCATTCATCCTTTCACTCATCCATCTCTTTATCCACCGTTTTGCTCATTCATCAAACCTTTCACTCATCTGTCCATCAACCCTTTCACTCCTTTATTCCATCCGCCCTTTAATTCCATCACCCTTTCACTCAATCCTTCCTTTCACTCACCCGTCCTCCATCCCTTTCATTCATCCTCCCTTTCATACATCCATCCAATCTTTCACTTATCCACCCATCATCCGCCCTTTTATCCAATCATTCACCCTCTTTCACCCAGCAATCCATGCTTTCACTCATCCACCCATCTATACATCCACCCTTGCTCACTCATCCATCCACACACTCACCCACTGAAAATACCCCCACTTCGACCCAAAGCTCTAATGGCACAATGTAAATGAAGCAAATCATCATGACCCTCCCCAGAAGATAGCTCTTGTCTCTTCCATAGATCTATCCATTCATTCTTTCATCCTACCATTTACCTGCTGATGTCCGCCATTTAACCTTTTTATTATGTGATCTGTTCAGTCTTTAATCTATCATTCAGTTTTCGCCATTCCGTCTGTCCACCCTTCATATTCAAACCTAGCCATCCATCCATCCATTCATCTCCAAACCTATCCATTCACCCTTTCACTCATCCGTCTCTATATCCACCCTTTCGCTCATGTATTAATCCTTTCGCTCATCTAACCATCAACCCTTTCACTCCTTTATTCCATCCACCCTTTCATTCCATCCACCCTTTCACTCAATCCCTCCTTTTGCTCATCCATCATCCACCCTTTCATCCATCCTCCCTCCTTTTCATTCTTCCATCCAATCTTTCACTTATTCACCCATCATTCGCCCTTTTATCCAATCAACCACCCCCTTTCACCCAGAAACCATGCTTTTACTCATCCATCCATCTATTCATTCATCCATCCATACATCCACCCTTGTTCACTCATCCATCCATAACATTTACACCATCAATACAACGTTCATTGCCTCATCAGGTGCTCCATGAAAGTTGTGACTCGTTATATCATGCTCTTTTTGACCACTCCCTCGGAAACCTCTGTCATCTGACACTTGTTTGCACAAATGCCCAGGATAGTGTGACTGTGATTGACAGCAAAGGGCCTGAACGGACCCTGCTCTGTCAAGCACAGCATGATTGTGAGCACCCGGACATTATTCAAATGAGCCCTGCTGAATAGCTCAGAAGGGGCTCAGATGGGGGGCTGCAGAAGCGGCGCCTCGGCTGCCAGACACACGTTCCACTCCGGCTCACCAGCATAGGCAATGAGCCTTACTTTTTATGAGTACCGGTACTCTCTACGGCAGTAGAGAAGTGCCGGTACTCAGAGTGATAAATCTGAGAAGTGCCGGTACTCAATACCGGTAGGTACCGGCCCATTTAAAGCACTGGTTGTACTACACTGTGGCGAGCGAGCTTGAACCACCTACGGGGGGTTCTGGGGTCCCCGAGAATTTGTTGACGCCCCTATGAAGGAGCCGCCACTGTAAAATAAGTACCAAACACCAGAAAGCACAAAGTCATTAACCCCTTCACTGCGGCGGCTATTCCGCCGCAGTGCTAAGGGGGCAGGGGGGCCGCGCGGCGGCCGCATGCTGGTGACGGAACCGCTCCGTCACCAGCCGCGGTTGGGCTGTGCTTGTGACGGAGCGGTTCCGTCATGGCCCGCCCCGCTCAATAGAACGCTCAGCGCAGGCGCGGAATTCGCGCCGCGCTTGAGCGGCGAGCGGGCCATGACGGAACCGCTCCGTCATCAGCACAGCGCACCCACAGCTGATGACGGAGCGGTTCCGTCATCAGCATGGAACGGGTTAAGTAACAGCACATATTTCAACCAGCATATAATGCTCCTTTCACAGTCGTGCCTTTTACAGTGTTGATGGTGGTGTGTTATGTAATCCTATTGGTGAGATGAGTTACAACATTAATGCTGCACCTGTCATGTCAAGTGTGAGATCAGGAGTGGTGCATGCGGTGTGCAAGTTATGGATCCCCCCCCCCCTGCTCCCAGACTAGAGCTGAAGGGCTACACCGTGGCTGTCCTGCATGGATGTCTCATTTGCACACCTCTTTCTAAAGCAAAGTAGGGCAATAATAGTTCAACAGTTATACAGCAGAAATGTGTCCCACTCCTGTAGTGTGGAGGCAGCTGGCCCCAAGACCCCGACCGTAGCTTCGCCTCTCTCTGTGATCAATCGGTCGTTTACGTCCCAGTCTTTCAGTAGTGAGACACGTGCTTGCACTGCGCCTGCAATATTTTTTAATACACAGGCCAAACATATTTCATACTTCAGTTTTCACATTTGCTGCAGTGTAACGATCACAAAGTTTTGATATCTCTTCAATAATGTAACGTGAGGCATTATACCCACCCGGAGGAAAAATGCAGGCAAAGGCATTCTCCTGGCCTGGGGTACTCTGGAACTGTCCTACAGCAAGGTTGGGTTTGGCCTAAGCATAAAGCAGGCAGTCTGTGTCCGAGTGCGTGCAGAGGAGTGAAGTTTGGGCATCACAGGGAGCGCCTACAGTTACAAGAAGACACCTACGCCAATGGAGTCACTGAAAAACACCGCCACTCACATACTATGGACAGAAGCATTTTTGGGGATTCAAAACCATGAGGAATGTCTAGGGGATCAAGATTGTCTGTGCAACAGTGCAAGTCAAGTGTAACACGAGCTGATGCTTTGCAAAACAAAGTGCCAAAACCAATATTGCAAGGGACATCCCACCAGCGCGTGTGCTGCACAATCAACCCGCTCGACCCTCACTCTAAGCACTGACAAAGTAACCCACTTGCATTACACACCGGAACAGGGCAAGCACCCAAGGCCTCTGCACTGACAAGGTGTAAACCAAGTGAGGGGCGCTTCCAGTTGCCCTTGCATCGGTGTTCCTACATCACACACATGCTCTGTTCTGGGCAGACGCGGCCGGTAGTGGGAGTACCGGCCGGGCGGTGACGTGGGGGTGGGAGGGGCAGGGTGGGGGGTAGTAATGTATGGATTACGGACTTTAAAAGGTAAGTAAACATAAAAATAAATAAAATCGCATTTGGTGATGCAGTGTGTGCAACGAAACCCAGAACCAGCCGCGGCTGGTTCAGGGTTGTCTTTAAAAAACACATTTGTTCAGGACAATAGCGTGGGGCTCGCTGTAGATTTATCTGATATTTATATGAAATAAAACCAGCGCTCATTGATAGCATGAGGCGGTTCCAGCAGTTACTGACCCGTGGGCAATCCAGGCAGTCGCGGCTAGCATGTTCATGACGGGCGGGTGGGCGGGGGAGTGGAAATAGGGTAATCGTTTATCAGTTTATCGTTTAATTAAAGTAAAATATAAAATAAAACTTACAGTCCCGCTTCTGAATGGGTCCTGAGTCCGGTGACTCCCGCTCCCGCCTTCCACCATTCTGACCTACATGATCAAGGAAAGGCAGCCTCCCCCCCCTCCACCAATCACAACGCTGCCATTGCAGCGTTGTGATTGGTGAGGCAAAGCAGAGCGCGACCCACCCGGGCCATTTTCTCTATGTAGACTGCTGCATAGCAGCCTACATAGCGAAAAAGGGAGCGTGGGCGGTCCTGCTTGAGGGCAGGGAAGGACTTACTTGCCCACTGTTGTGGGTATTGACTGTTTGGTCAGCCCCAGGGCCGACCAAACAGTCAGTATGTACAACAGTGGGCAAGCCACTCCCCGACCTGCCCTTGAGCAGTGCCGCCCACTCGCCCGCCCCAACCAGGCACTTCTGCTCTCTCACAGCGCGAGAAGCGGAAACATAAAATGGTAGTTTTTACCATTTATGTTTCTGCCTTCTCGCACTGCAAGAAAGCAGTGAGGCGACGCCCCCACGCCCCAATGGTGGAGCCGCCACTGCTTGTTACTCGCCCTGAACTTCTGTTTTGCCTTCTGGCCCGCGTCTTGGACGCCCACCTCCATTTCATCTCAGTTTGGCTATCCAGAAGGATTACAGCCTCTCTATCAATTGCACTTCCGGGTCCTCTGCTCAACGCCTGAGGTACATCATCTCCACATTTCAGAAATCCATCCAAGGTCATCAGGCCCCAAGGGAAGTCAAGATACCAGAGGCGACCTCCTAAACCAATTAGACAGCCACACCACAAGGCATTTAAAATACAGGTGCAAATCCCTTCATTTTAGCAGCTCTGGAAGGCCTACCCTGATCATCTTTCTCTTGCAGAAGCCTCACTAAAGTGTCTCAAATGCATAGCTTGAGTGAATATTTACGGAGTGAGACAGATTTACTAATATTCCACGCAATGCAGTGCAGAGCCCTAATTTGCTGAGCTGCTTTGTGTTAAAGAAGATGAATATGACAACACCATCTTTAGTAAGATATGGTGCTGCTACTCTTTCTACAAGCGCCAGTGCACCATTTAACTGTCTTGAAGTGCAAAGGTGTCTGTGTGATTCTAACATACATTTTTAACTGGAAAGTTGCCCTTTCAGTTCATAAACTGTGCTAATATTTATATTTAACCTTTTTCCACTTTCTGTGTGTATTGTACAGTGCAGCACACATGCAAACTTAAAACAGTTTAGAGAAAAGAAAACTTTTCTACCTCTTTGTGCCAGCCCAAGGAGGCATAGTTGGTAAGTACAAAGGGTGGTCTACAAATGTTAGTAGATAGAGCTTTGCATCAAAAACTTTGGATGGTTGCATGGGAATTCCCATGCACCACTCATAGGACGCCCGCTTGATGCAAAGTAGAGCAAAGTAGCGCATGGTGCTATATTGCTTTCCTTTTATGCAACTTTCAGTAGAAAGTAAACTCCCAATCAACACTTGGCGTCAGTTTGTATCACTTTTGCTAACTTTGCACCAGTGCAAAGTTTTGATAAGTCAGTCCTGTGCAAACCAGCTATGTGTATGTAGCCACTTAGTATCACATGACTGTTTGTGTGGGTTGGAGACACAGAACTATGCACACATCAATAACACAGACATAACTGGGCCAATTCATTAAGATAAATTTACACTTTTACTCTTCCACTTTGCAGCAAATATACCACTATTGGCTATTCACAATTTCCAACAATAAATCTACTGCAAAGTGTAAAGTGTAAAGTTACAGGTCTCTACCCCCTGAAACCAGAGATGGAGCCAAATTTACAATTGTAAAGTTACTACTTGTATCTTTACAAACTTAGGGTTCGAGTCCGATCTCGTTCGGAAAGCATCCCGAACGACCCAGGTCCAGAACGCTTTCCGGACGACTCAGATTGGGAGAGTCCGATTAAACGAGTACAATGCATTTAAATGCATCCGGATACGATTCGGCCTGGCTCCCTTTGGCTTTAAGGGGAGCATGTGTTCCGAACATGAACACAGGCTACCATTGATAAAAGGGGTGGTTGGGTATAATGGTGCACCCTGTGGCAGGCACGCCTTGGTGCCTGCCACACTGTGCATGGTTTCAAAGGGGGACCCGTGGGTTCCCCCACGGGCCCGATTCGGAGGGCCCTGGGTAAAGGGGGGTCTGCTATAGGCCCCCAAAGACCGATTCTGGCAGCCTTTTCATTCCGGCAAATCGAATTGGAAAGGCAGCCCGAATTGTTCATCGTACTTGCTCGCTCAGAATACCTAGTCCATAGAGCTGTAAGAATCGGCTCTGGAACGCTCTATCTCTCCGAATGCTTCCAGAACTGATTCGGTCAGCGGTATGGGTTTCCAGGCATGGTACTTGGTCGTTCGGAACTGTGAATTATTCAGTCGGAAATTTGCAGCCCTTCCGACAGAGATCGGCATCGACCCCTTAGGCGGAGACCTCCACCAACATGACGGAGATCTCCCTATGGTAAAGTATAGGGACAATTTCAAAAGCTTATTAAACTTTAAAAAATTTAAAAATATGTTTATATTAAACATTAATGTATATACATTTCATATATTTATTTTACCTATAGAAGAAAATAAAATGCTGCTAATTTAATCTTGAAAAAATTAAGTAATTAATTTAAATATATTACTTTAAATGTATTTTTTAAATATTTATTTCACAAAATACCACATAAAGTAAGAGGTTTATATTTATTATGTAGTAAAAAGTATCAAAAATTATGCATAGAATTAATTTAAATTAATGTAATTTTTTAAGTTTCATTTAATTTTAGAATTTTTTAACATTAAATTACTTTATGTTTATTCAGAAAAAGTCTAAATTAATCAAAAAAGGAATTATTTTAACATTATTTCCTATGGTGTGCTATTTTAAGTTCCTGGCTTTAATATGTTCATGGGGAGGGTATTGCAGTACTTCTGGTTTGCCATGTGCAGTGTTTGACCTACTCCAGGGCTGAGCGCTGGTATATTTACAACAGTTTGAATCCTTTTTTGATTTAGCATTTTTAGATGGGCAGTTTGTGAATAGAAATGGGCTTACAGTTTAGTGGGTGGTTGTCTATCCCTCCATAATCCCCTCCTTAGACCTCTATAAACCACTCATTACTTCTTCCTAAACCCCTCCTATTTTGTTGTGCACGAGAAGTACTATTGTAGTACCACAAAATGTACTGCAAATTGCATTTTGTGAACAAGCCCCAAAGTGTTCCAGTTCATCGTGTGCAACATATTCAGTAATATTTTTTGTCATGCATTTCTGAAGCTACCAGATGAAATGTATCACAAAAGTAGTTGACTCACACATCCTGTGTGGTTAAATCTTCAATCTTCGTCACATTCCTTTGAAATATTTGCACAATCATAATATATGGACAATGGTCCAAGATGTGCTATGATTTAATTCACTCAAAGCCGTCACCAACTTTATTCAAATTAAATATGAATTTGCTAACCGACCTGTGGACTAATCAGTAAATTTACAAAATAGAGAATCGCAGGGGGTCGCTGAACGACCTGCTTAATTGATATTTATTAGGGAGGTCACAATTTGCGACCCCCTGCGACCGGCTACAATCAAAGGAATGGTGGCCTTCAGGAATAGCAGACCCCTCCTTGATCCAGGAGATTTGTGATTGGCTTAGTGGAACTTAGGGGAACCAATCACAATGGTGCAATGCAGCGTTGTGATTGGCTTAGAGACCCTAAGAATCCGTCTGCTTCCCCTGCGACTAGGAGAGTGAAGATGCAGAGGTGCAGCGGCTGATGGCACGAGCAGCAGCTATGTTTTTTTAACTTTTTTGTTAATTTTTTTTATATTCTACCCCAACCCCCCACCTCCCCTCACCCCCCCCCCCCCCCCGCCACTGTTCCCTACCAGCCTCTCCTGTCCACAACATCTGCCAACTAGGGGTGAGGGTACTTGAGGGTCTACTTTGAATGGAAGGAGGCAAACGTTTAATTATTACATTTATAGTTGGGTATTGATAATTAATGTATTGGATATTAATTATTAATTGGTGATTATTTAAAGGTATACATTTTTGGTTATGAAAATTAATTTATTGTTGTTTGATAATTAATCGGTAATTAAATATTACAAAATAATATTTATTGATATTTTTAATTAATAAGTAATTAATATTTGGTAATTAATGTTTGATAAGATTTTCGGTAGAACAAATTACTTAATTGTTTAATATTAGTTAATTGGTAATTACTTTGTAATACTTAATATGCTTTTGTTATAAAAATATATTTGATTGTTCAATGTTTATTAATTGGTAAATTAATATTTATTAATTATTATTAATTGATATTTATTATTAATTTATTGGTATTTGTAAATAGTTTAGATTTATTTAATAATTAATTTATAAAATTAATTTATTTATAAGTATGTTATTTTTAACTTCTACGCTATCCAACACTTTCTCTACTGTTGCACTCTCTGGAGTGGGAATAGTAATTTTTACCCCTACGCTATCCAACACTTTCCCTACTGTTGCACTCTCTGGAGTGGGACTAGTAATTTTTACCCCTACGCTATCCAACACTTTCCCTACTGTTGCACTCTCTGGAGTCGGAATGGTAATTTTCACCCCTACGCTATCCAACACTTTCCCTACTGTTGCACTCTCTGGAGTTGGAATAGTAATGTTTACCCCTACGCTATCCAACACTTTCCCTACTGTTGGACTATCTGGAGTGGGAATAGTAATTTTTACCCCTACGCTATCCAACATTTTCCCTACTGTTGCACTCTCTGGGGTCGGAATGGTAATTTTCACCCCTACGCTATCCAACACTTTCCCTACTGTTGCACTCTCTGGAGTTGGAATAGTAATGTTTACCCCTACGCTATCCAACACTTTCCCTACTGTTGCACTATCTGGAGTGGGAATAGTAATTTTTACCCCTACGCTATCCAACACTGTCCCTACTGTTGCACTTTCTGGAGTGGGAATAGTAATTGTTACCCCTACGCTATCCAACACTTTCCCTACTGTTGCACTCTCTGGAGTTGGAATAGTCATTTTTACCCCTACGCTATGGAACACTTTCCCTACTGTTGCACTCTCTGAAGTGGGAATAGTAATTTCTACCCCTACGCTATCCAACACTTTCCCTACTGTTGCACTCTCTGGAGTTGGAATAGTAATTTTTACCCTTACGCTATCCAACACTTTTCCTACTGTTGCACTTTCTGTAGTAGGAATAGTAATTTTTACCCCTACGCTATCCAACATTTTCCTTACTGTTGTTTTTTTTGGAGTTGGAATAATAGTTTTATTCCCTCTGGTATTTAATATTTTTTGTATTATTTTAGCTAATGTAGTATATAATTAATCTTAAAAATATTAAAAGTACATTTTATTTTTTTAATTTGTTTTACATGTTTATTTAATTTTTATATATGTTATTATTTTATGTGTATATATGTATATGGAATTTATAATATTTTTAATTATTTATAAGTTATTAAAATAAATATTAAAACGTATTATTAAGTAAGTATACATGTTATATATTATATGTATATGTTTAATTAATTTTTATTAAATTATGTATATTAATTATTACCTTTAAATATTATAAAATATTTTAACTATGTTTATTATATTTATAAGTATTATTTAATGTATTCCACATATTTTTTTAATGAAAAAAATTATATTTTTATAACAATATTTTTTACATCAATATTTTTTTTCTCGATATTTTTGTACTTACCATGTTGAAGATAGGATGTCGATATTTTTGACATCGATATTTTTGTACCGATATTTTTGTATGTCGATATTCTGTCTTGATATTTTGTCAGACATTCAGCTGGGGTGTGTGAATTAAGTGTGAGATGGGAAAGAGAGAGAGAGAGAGAGGGGGGATGTGACATAGTGATAGGGTGAGGAGGGATGAGACAAGGAAAGGTATGAGGAGCATATGTTTAAGAAGAGGTAACATGATGAATGATTGAAAGAATGCAAGAAAAGAAGTCAAGAGAGGAAGTCTGAGAACTTGAGGATAGGTTGTGAGATAGGGGAGAATGGGGTCAATTTTGAGGTAAGGGAATAGTAGGTGGATGATTAGCCCACCAGTTATGGAAGCGTAGTCCACAACAAAGATGAGAGGAAACAGCCTTTATTCAAGATGCACATTCAACATGGCTAATTGTCTCTCATCTGATGTCGAGATTCCGGCTGCCAAAGGTATCAGATGTTCACTCAGGAGTTCACTTCTGCCAGGCGTGGCAGTTCACTGGAAACAGACCAACACTACAACACTTGGAATGCATTAGGCTGACACACAAAATCCCAGAACTGGAAGTGATGTCCATAATGATGGAATGAGGTGGCCACATTAGGGTTAGGAGACCCACACATCTCTTGAAGGGCGCTCCTCTGAGGAATACTGATGACACAGTCTGTCTTCAAGCACACCTTGATCATTCTGCTCGTTTGTTCGACTAACCCACTTGCTCTTGGGCATTCATGTCATAATATGGCCCCGCCCACCAGAGCAGCAGAGTCGGATTTCTAACTCCATTGTCCAAAAACGCAGTTCAATGCACTAATACGAATCTCAAATCCAGCTGGACTGCGACCTGCGACCTGTGCACAAGCCACTGAGCAGTAATGCACTGGAAGTGTTTTCTGGTAAAGTTCAGTCCTAATAGATAAGTTCAGGGACAGAGTGAACATTCAAATACTCTTTCTAAAATCCTAGTCTGGAGTGTAAAATATGAACGGTATTCACACAGAATGCAAACACAAATTCAGCAATGCATGTGATGGTCAGTGAAAATAATAAGAACATTTCTATCATGATTAGCTAGCTCTAAACATCCTAAACCCCTAACGCTATTTCTAAGCGCTGTGCTAAATTCTGTGAGCAGTGGAAAAGTTGGAAAAGCTGACACAGTACATATGAGGTACCACCTTCCTGCTCATCTCTATTCGAGCATTTTCTTGCTGCAAGAGGGTTACGTCATAGAGTGTAGAGTTTAGAAGTGTATGGTAAAATTATCATTTGTGTCAGAGAATAAAAATATTTGTGCAGAATGTTTAACCATTGGCTTACTGCTGTGTTTTGAAATCAGTGGAGGAGGATGGAGGATGTATGAAGTGTATGCCTTGTTGGTGGCAGTCTTTACGGAAGAGTAAAGGGATAAGCGTGCAAGAATTGATTCAATTTGTAACCAGGTAAGGAAATGCATAAAGGAGGACAGGCTAAGCGTTAGAGAAGCTGATAAGGATTTAAGGCTTTTTCATGCGGCCAGACTCCTGTGGATAACATTATTTCTTTTAGAGGAGCTGTGGAGGAGATCTTGGACGATCTTGGAGAGAAAATCCTCCTTAGCGCTGCTTGCTGTAAAGACTCAAACATATGTTTAGTATTGTCGATCACAGAACCCTCGAATTCTGGCACAAATTATGTACAGTGGCCCAGAACTAACAGCAATAGCAGTGTTGAAGGAAAATCGAACATGCCTTGGAACAGAGTCTGGTTGACCAATATAGCTAACAAAATTTGTCCCAGAGCTGGCACATTTAGTTCCTCATCACAATGCAAGGCCTGTCTATTGTCTCTACAAAGAACCGCGGCAAACTTATGCTATCACTTTGCATCTGTAGTTGCAAGGGAATGGTCAATCTTAGCCCAGTCTGTCTTATAGTACAACTACAGAAAATATGAAGGCAAAATTAGTATCAACGCCACACTCATGTGAAGATCAGAGTATATAATCATAAACATGCTCCGTGTTGGGCAACTGCCTAAGGCACTCAGGGGCATATTATCAAGGGCTTTATCGCCGCATTATAGGCGCTTTTCTGCCGCTAACGGGATTATCAAGGCAGCGTTAAGCCAATTAACGTGGCTTAAAGCCACGTTAATTGTCTTAACGCTGCCTTGATGATGGGACCCCTTTCATGATAAACTATAATAGGTGGCAGAGCCAAAGTTAAGACCAGAAAAATCCTGGGGGCATATTCTCAAGGATGTAACGCCGAGTTATCTGCACTTTCTTGCAGCCAAAGTCGCAATAAATGTATCGCCCCATTCACAAGCTGGTGCTAACAGTCCACATCACCAGTTTACCTGCGATAGTAGCCGCAAAAACATCGCCACAGATTACACCGGCAACAAACGCTAATGATATGCAGAGAGTCGGCGTTCCCGTGCAAAAAGCACGACAACACCACGTCACAACATTCTCAACGACCAGCCAGATCAGCGATAAGACCACAAAACAGGCAATAAGGCACATAAGCAGCAGGAAATTAACACCTGCTCTGACCTGGTGTAAAGTCGGACTACAACCTGCACCAGAAAAGGGAGCCCAGCCCAGAGCCACACCTGAAGAACAACAGATGCCATGGAGCCAACGATCATGGAGCTCGGACACCCAAGAGGGCCATAACACCCACCACCACCAGGACTACCTCCCCCCCCAGGCCCTGTCCCCCGGGCACCCCCCACCTCCTCCGGACCAAGATATTGCACATCAACGTCACGAAATCATGAACAAAATCATTCGCCTGATGTCGCACTTTTACAACAATTAACATTCATGTGAGTACAGAAAAACAGAATCATACATTCACCATTGAATGTCCAAACAAAATATCACAACCAAATTTGTCTCCAAACAACTATTTGGAAGAGTCATGGAGGGTCACCTTGGACAATATATAAGTCAAAGCCTGCAAGACAATATCCAAGATAAGAAGGACAGAGAGAGAGAGAGAGAGAGAGAGAGAGAGAAAGAGAGAGAGAGAGAGAGAGAGAGAGAGAGAGAGAGAGAGAGAGAGAGAGAGAGACGGTTCGTCGGCGGCTCCACGCGTGGAAGGTGTAGCAGCGCACGTCCGAAGGAGACAGGACACCAACACTTGGGTGTCAGCAGCCCGACTATTATCAAATGGAGTAATTGCCACTAGCTAGGTTACCACTAGGATTGCCGGGACCTCGTGCTCCCATCCAAGGAGTGTGGTAGTTAGGAGCATTCTCGCTCACCACCCCCACCTGTAGATAGTAATGAGTAGAATAGGTCCTGATGAAACGTGATAGATCAGTATTGACTGCAACGCATGAAACATGTCGACTACTTCACATGAGTTGAGCTGAGCTCCACTGGACCATTGAGCCAGAGCACAGCCTCTCAGTTTGTTTTTAAGAAGGTGGATTACCATTCTAATAAAGAGTGTTTTGTGGACTATCCAACCTTTTTTAATATCACTCACTTGCACCACATCTACACTGTTTTTTAGGGCCCTCAAACCCACGCACCAAATGGCAGGAACTAAAGATCTCCCCTAAAGAGCCAGGTTTCGGGTGCCCGTCGGGCATTGCAGCGCCGGCCCGACGAGGATCAAGTCCATATGATGAAGCATGACACCTAGCTTGCTGGGTGTGTGAGGACTCTAGTTCCGAAGAGGAGGATCCACCCCACTACTATATCCCTCCTTCTCTTTGTCCGCCCTGTGGGAACAGTATACCTTTCTTGTTGATGAATATTGTTTCCCTGCCTGCTTACTTGCTCTGATTTGCACTTTCACTCCCCGGTCCACCGCAAGCATTGCTCGTTTGTTGTGGAGGGAGTTCTTGAGTTTTTTAAACCTTTACTCACTTCCGGTTGAGAGGGAGGTTAGCGCTCTAGGGCCCCAACCCCCTCTACTTAACCGGATGCACCAAATGACACACAGCGGACTCGCGTAGCGGCACGCCGGTGGCAAGACAGTCTGCGCTGGTCTACGCCTGAAAGTCGCCAGGACCCCTGATCAAATTATATCTAAAATGGGCATAGCTCTACTTAGGCTTTACAGTAGACAGTCAAGAGTCAAGGTCGCACCTTCCTGTCGAACTGAATCCCTGCCTTTTGTTGAAGGCCCCTTCACCTGCAGAGTCTGTCAGTACCAGAGCAACTCTGGCGAAACAGTGTCGATCTATGAAACATCTCATCACCCCACATCCAGTACTAGCCCCTCTAGTACAGAGATCATTACCTTTCAGGACCAACTCATTAAGAATCCTACAAATAAATCACAGATAGGATGGAAAAATGTGTTGTGTAATGTCCGTTCCCTGCCCAGGCACTCCACTGAGATTTGGGATATAATATCTTCTGTACAGCCTGAGCTTGAGTTCTTAACTGAAACCTGGCTTAAGCTCCATTCCACTCCTTCCATTGCTCTCACCATACCCAAAGGTTATAAACTCATTAGGATGGATAGATCACTCAAGGTGAGGGAAGTAATTGCTATTGTTTATAAAGATAGCATTAACGTCTCCCCAATGGATGAGTGCAGTAATGCAAAGATGGAAGTCCTTATCTTTCGAATTGACCTCTCTTCCCATGTCAGCTGGAAGAGGGCCCTGGTCTATCAACCTCCAGGACATCCAGCGGAATTTTCACTGCTACTTACCGAACTAATAGCCTCCATGTGCTCGCAAGTAACACTTTCTTACTGTCAGGCGAATTCAACATTCCCAGTGAATGTACCACGAACGCTGACTCACAAACCCTCCTGGACGATCTAGCACTCCTAGGCCTAAATAAGTTGAATGAAGGTCCCACTCATACTGCTGGTCATATGCTGGACATCATTTTTTCCAACTCTCCCAATGTTCAGTGCAAGCCCCCGTCTCAACTAACCTGGTCTGACCATGCGTTAATTGAATTTTCTATCCAGGTCCCTAAGGAACCCAAGGGACAAACGTGGCCCCCATCTAACTTGTAGACAATGGCAGAAGGTCACCTCGGAGAGTTTTCAAACGTTGTTTGAAATGCCTCCGAATCATCCATCGGACAACTTAGCAGAAGCTCTAACTAAATTCAATATGGTATTAACTCACACTATTGACCACCTTGCACCTTTGAAACGATCCCCTAATCATTCCAAACGTCCTCAGGCTGTTTGGTTTTCTCCCAAGCTGTATGCACAAAACCAACTCTGCAGGAAACATGAGAAAAAGTGGCATACCACTCATGATGAATGCGATAAAACGTTGTTTTTAGATACCCTGTCGAGCTACCATAGTAACATCAAAACCGCACAGGCGCAAAATCCGTTCCGCTCGCGGATTTTGCGGATTTTAGGCAAATTCGCAATCCGCGAATTCCCGCGAATTTGCCGAAAATCCCAAAATCCGCAAGCGGAACGGATCCGGGGGGCAAAAGTTCAAGCTTCAAGCTTGTAACTATTTTAGAATGGCACCGGCAAGCTGCCAGCGCCATTCTAAAATAGTTACTAAGTTAGCTTCAACAGGAAGCACTAATAGAAGCAGGTGCTCGAGTTTAACTGAATTCGAGCAACCTGCTTTATTTTATCTATTAGTGCTTCGTGATGAAGCTAACTTAGTAACTATTTTAGAATGGCGCTGGCAGCTTGCCGGCGCCATTCTAAAATAAAACAGGAGAGGGGCAGAGGGCAGAAGGGCACAACAACGAGTGTGGCAGAGGGCAGAAGGGCACAACAACGAGTGGGGCAGAGGGCAGAAGGGCACCACAACGAGTGGGGCAGAGGGCAGAATGGCACAACAACGAGTGGGGCAGAGGGCAGAAGGGCACAACAACGAGTGGGGCAGAGGGCAGAATGGCACAATAACGAGTGGGGCAGAGAGCAGAAGGGCACAACAACGAGTGGGGCAGAGGGCAGAAGGGCACAACAACAAGTGGGGCAGAGGGCAGAATGTCACAACAACGAGTGGGGCAGAGGGCAGAAGGGCACAACAACGAGTGGGGCAGAGGGCAGAATGGCACAAAAACGAGTGGGGCAGAGGGCAGAAGGGCACAAAAACGAGTGGGGCACAGGGCAGAATGGCACAAAAACGAGTGGGGCAGAGGGCAGAAGGGCACAACAACGAGCGGTCTCGCACAAAAAAAACGCGAACACGCAAAGCGCCCCGCGAACATGCAAATCGTCCCGCGAACACGCAAAGCGCCCCGCGAACACACAAAAATAAAAAAATCTGCATATTCGGCCGAATTCGCAAATTTTGCGGATTGCAAATTCGCAAATTCGCGGATCGTGAATTCGCAAAATTCGCCCATGCTTAGCAAAAACCACATTGCCACCCTACTTGTACTGGCTGGCAACGCTCCTAAGATTTTATACCATATTTTGCAATCATTTACGAAACCCAAGGCCTGGGGGAACCCTGAAGCACCTACACAAACATTGTGTAATGATATTGCGCACTATTTTTTACAAAAAATTGAGCAAATTTATGGAAAAAAAATTTGTCCGGGAGCCAGTGTCTGGCTCCTTTGACTTTAGACACTTCAGAATCAGCCCCTCCGCTGTTGCTTGAAAGTTTTCCTCCTTTAACTACAGCAGATGTAATAACTCTAATCCATAAAATAAAATCAGGTTCGCCCTGTGATTTGATTCCAGCTAGAATCGCCACCATCCTGGCCCCCCAACTATCCCCTCAGATTGAATATCTCCTCAATCTCTCATTAAAATAGGGTCATATCCCGCCGAATGGAAATCTGCGCAGGTTACACTGATTTGTAAGAACGCCAAGGTCCATATGACTTATCTGACTAACCTCCGTCCCATTTTGCTCCTCCCTTTCCTGAGCAAGATACTTGAGAGTCATGTCAATAAACATCTTTCAAACCATGTCAAAGTTTCTGGCTGTTTAGATCCCTCCCAGTCAGGATTTTGGCCCAAATATAGCACCGAATCAGCTCTGCTAGTGGTCACCGATAACATCAGAATGACTCTAAACAAGGGCTACTCCACGATTCTTGTGCTATGGGACCTATCGGCCGCATTTGACACGGTCTCTCATCTAATATTGCCTAGGAGAATGAAGGAGATTGGACTAAGAGATTTCGCCTTTCAGTGGATGTCGAGTTTTTTATCAGGCCGATCCCAGACTGTCAACTTGGGACCATTTCATTCGCCACCCATGGAACTATCCAAGGGAGTACCTCAGGGCTCCTTTCTAAGCCCCACCCTGTTTAATATCTATGTTGCTCCCTTGGCCAATGTCCTAAGGACCCATGGGTTTATTCCAATATCATATGCAGACGACACACAGCTGCTTTTCCCGTTCACAAATTCACTCCCTCTGTACAGACGACCTTCTCTTCTGGAATAAGAGCTATCTCACACTGGATGAAAAGCAATCTCCTCCAATGTAATGTCGGGAAAACAGAAATTTTGCTCCCCTATTGTGGTCGCCTACGCCTAAAGTTTCTGTTAAGAACTTAGGCATCCGTCTGGACCAAGCCCTTACTTTTAAGGAGGACGTAGCTCAGACAGTGGGTACCTGCTGTTAGGAATCGGGTTAGTCCCTTTTTTATGATCATGCCTTGACATCACATGACAAAGGAAGTAGGATAAAAGGTGGTCCTACCTTTACTTCGATGCTTGATATTGCCAGTGTTTGGATTCCTTCCCTGGTTGTTGGCTGCCGTTTTGTTGCTGTTCCAAGAATCTCCCAGCTTTTAGGAAGCCCCTTTGGTTTATTTTTGCCTTTCTCACGGGCTCGTGAGAAGATTCGCTTTTTCCCATTTCCCCCGCCATGTCCCCTTAGTTAGTAAGTCTGTGTTGGGTTCCCGGGTTTCCCTTCCCTCCTGCCTATCCTTTTATTTTGTATCCCAGCACTATTTTTCTTGTTTTGGTGTGTTCGGGGGCCCCCGAATACACTCGTGTTGCACGGAGACGTATTCTCTCGTGTTGAGAAAAGAAAGCAACGCGAACTTTAGACGAAGCTCCGGCGGTTCCAGCGCGTCTTTGCTGGGACTGCTTTTTGCCTCGTTTTGTGCGGAAGTGACGTTTCGGGTCACTCCGCGAAGGCTGTGCTGGGTTTGTTGTGGGGATTTACGGAAGTCTACCCTCTGTCCCTGTCCTTTAGGAACTAATCGAAGGGGTTTTTTTAGGCGGTGGCTTTTACCATAGTAAGACCTTTTTCCCCTCATTTGTTATATTATTTTTGGGAATTTACGGCGAAAGCTCCCTCCACTTCCTGCAAATTATACAGTCATCATTGCAGTTACTGGAGTGCGACTTTCACTAGGTCGAACTCCTTACCTTTACGAAGCAAAGCCTGCACATCACAGCGGTAAGAGGGGGTTGTTGTATGTATTGCAAGGCATGATCATTAAGGGTTGGTGGTGTTAATACCTGCAGAGATACATGAAGGGATTGTTTTGTCTCCCCTTATACAGTGGTGCAGAAGCGTAAAGCAGGAGGGAGCTGTGTCCTTTTCATCGCCAAGGGTGGAAGACTTGGTGTCTCCTCAACATTACCACCCTCTTTTCGGGTCCATTGGTGCCCACATAGAGTTTGACCTGTGGGGGTCCAAGGGGCAAGTAAAGGGGATTGGTGCATGCTAGGTTCCTGCAGTGCTTGGGCTGGTTGGAGTCTAACAGAATATCAAGCCCACGATATAATAGCACTGCCTGGACTAGCATGGATGAGGATGGGAATCCGGTAGGCGGGGGAACGGGTGTTCTTACTTTGCAGGATATTATGGGAGCCGTGCATACCCTCCAGGCACAGGTGCAGGAGCTAAAGCAGGAGAATGTAGGACTGAAACAGGAACTGGTGGCTGTTAGAGCCAGAGAACAAGCAACTAACAGGGGCACAGGCTCTGTTATACAGCCTGCTGCATTTTCATATACAGGAGGGGCGGGAACAAGTACTACGAGTGGCAGTAATCCCATAGCGGTAACTGTGACGACCCCCGTGGCAGTCCCCTTGGCCCCCCCGGAGAGATTCTCAGGAGAGAACAATAAGTTCGGCACCTTTATGAACCAGTGTCAGCTGCACTTTATGTGTAGGACGAATGCCTTTCCCGACGACTCTGCTAAGATTGCTTTTATACTGTCGTATCTGGCTGGCAACGCGGCCCAATGGGCGATACCCTTGGTAGAAAGCAACGACCGTGTGCTGTATAACTATCAGGCATTTAAGGAATTAATGCGGGGTCTGTTTGCTAAGCACGCGTTTATGCAGGCCAGCGATGCTGAATTGTTGAAACTACGGCAGGGCAGGCAGGACTTATTGTCTTATATAGCCAACTTTAATCGATTAGTAGCAGAGACGCATTGGCCAATCGAGAAAAGGACGTCTCTGTTTTATCAGGGACTTTGTGAGGAATTAAAGGACACAGTGTCACAGGTGGTGGATCCGCCTGAGGATTGTGCAGCGTTTATCGATCTTGTGGTAAAACTGAATCATAGGATGACGGAACGGCGTGGAGAACGTACTCGGTTCCAGTCTTCTCGTGGCAGTTATGTGAAACCAGAGGTGAAGTCAACAGGGGAGAGTAGAGCAGCTCCGGAACCCATGGAAATAGGTGGAGTACAGGGACCCTTGACTTCAGAGGAAAAGAAAAGAAGAAGAGAGCTGAATCTGTGTCTCTATTGTGGACAGGGGGGCCATTTTGCACGTGATTGCCCTGTGAAACCATCAGGGGTAGGGTTTGGCAAGAAGGTGGCATGCATACAAGTGGATCAAAGTTCAGGTAAAGACGGAATAGAGCAGTATGAGGTGGTAGGGGCCTTAGATCAAGCTCCAAGACATTTCGTGATTAGCGCTCACTTGCTGCTTTCGGCGCAGAAACGCATTCCTGTGTCGGTATTATTAGATTCTGGGGCCACCAGAAACTTTATAGACATCTCGATGGCTGAGAAGTTGATGGTTCCTTGTCACCTGAAGGAACAGCCCGAGCCAGTAAGGGCGATTGATGGGACAGAGTTGACATCAGGGTGTATTACTAGACAGACTGCTCCCCTTGGTTTGTTGTGTGAGAACGGACACGTGGAAAGCGTGATCTTTGATTTAATCGATGCACCTTCTTTCGGGTTGGTATTAGGGGTCCCGTGGTTGCAAAAACATAACCCGAGGATTGACTGGGTACAGAGATTGGTAACGTTGGACTCAGTACATTGTTTGAGGAATTGCTATGTTGTGGCAGCGGAACAGATCAACCCCTTGTCTTGTGCCATGATTGAAAAGAGTGTTATTCCTCCCCAGTACTCAGCTTATGAGGATGTGTTTGATACGGTGTGTGCCCAAGGCCTTCCACCGCATAGGTCGTATGACTGCAAGATCGATCTAATACCAGGAGCACCTTTGCCGTGCAGTCGGGTTTACGCATTGTCTGAGCCTGAGGAGGCCCATTTGAAATCGTATATAGATGAGATGTTGCTTTTGGGTTACATTCGTCCTTCCTCCTCGCCAGTGTCATCGGCTATATTTTTCATACCGAAGAAGGAGGGGTCTTTGAGGGCATGCGTTGACTACAGAACGTTGAACTCGGCCACCATCAAAAACCGGTACCCTCTTCCGCTTATCTCCGTGTTGTTAGACCAGCTCCGCAAGGCGACGGTATTTACCAAGTTAGACCTGCGGGGCGCATACCATCTCATACGGGTCCGGCCAGGAGATGAGTGGAAGACGGCATTTAAAACAAAGTACGGACTGTTTGAGTACACAGTAATGCCGTTTGGCTTGTGTAATGCGCCAGCTGCATTTCAGTTCTTTATCAACGAAGTCCTAGGCCAGTATCTGGATCAGACAGTCATAGTATACTTGGATGACATACTAATATATTCAGAGAAAGGGCTCAACCACACCAAGCATGTGTTACAGGTCTTGCAGACATTGCAGGAACATCATTTATATGCTAAGTTGGAGAAGTGCCAGTTTAGTACTCCCGAAGTAGAGTTTTTGGGGTTTGTAATATCTGCAGCAGGCATCCGAATGGACCCGAAAAAGATTCAGGCTATAGAGACCTGGCCAGTACCAACAAATGTGAAGCAAATACGGGTGCTTCTAGGTTTCGCCAATTTTTATCGGCGATTTATACTGCATTTCTCTGACATTGTGGCTCCGATGACTCGCCTTTTGAGGAAGGACGTCCTTTTTGATTGGTCAAGTGAGACTCAGGAGGCTTTTCGTACGTTGCTAAGACAGTTCGTGTCTGCACCGGTATTGGTGCATCCTGACCCTGCCATGCCGTATTTTGTAGAAACTGATGCTTCTTCGTGTGCTGTAGGTGGGGTATTGTCACAGCGGAATGAAGCCACTGGTCACATGCATCCAATTGCGTTCTTTTCTAAAACCTTGTTACCAGCGGAACGTAATTATACTGTGGCAGAACGAGAGCTGCTGGCGGTCAAACTGGCATTTGAGGAATGGCGACATTATTTATGGGGTGCCAGACATGTCATCACCATCTACACCGATCATAAGAACCTAGAATTCTTTCGTTCTGCCAGGGCCTTGACTCCTTGCCAGATGAGATGGGTTCTATTCTTTAATGAATATGACTTCATCATAACATACAGACCTGCAGCCCAACAGGCGAAATCTGATGCTCTTTCCCGAATACACGTGGAGGCAAAGGAAGAAGGTGTAGTGAAGGAGAGCAGGGCGATGATAGCGGGGGAAAGGATAATAGGGGCTTTGGTTGTGGAAGACTTTCCTGCCCTCGTGAAAGAACGGTTGAACCAAGTAGATCTGGCGCCTTGGTTGTCTATACCCCAGATATCTATGAAAGATGGGCTTTTGTATAATGAGAATAGGTTGTTTGTTCCACCTGTGCTGAGAGAAGAGGTATTGGAGTGGTGTCATTCCTCTGCCTTGGCCGCCCATCCAGGAATAAGGAAGGCCAAGGAGATGTGTTTGAGGTGGTTCTGGTGGGAGTCCATGACTAAGGATGTTCAGGGATATGTGAGTGCTTGCCCTGTGTGTGCGATCAGCAAGCCCTCGCATTGTAAACCCTCAGGACTCTTACAGCCTTTGGAGGTACCACCTGGTCCATGGCATACTTTAAGTATGGATTTTGTAACAGACCTACCCTTAGTTGCTGGTTGCACCGCCATATTGGTGGTGGTAGATTTGTTCACCAAAATGGCCCACTTCATACCGCTTCCTAAAATCCCTTCTGCGAAGGAGATGGCGGTGGTGTTTATGTCTTCGGTTGTGCGGTTACATGAGTTGCCGGTGGTGATTGTATCGGACAGGGGGGCGCAGTTCGTCTCACACTTTTGGACTGAACTGTGTCTGGTGCTTAAAACCGAGATACGTTTATCCTCGGCTTACCATCCTCAGTCCGACGGTCAGACTGAGCGCACTAATCAGACGATGGAACAATACCTACGGTGTCTGATAGCATCCTTGTCCTGTGATTGGGTAACTGCTCTGCCCATTGCGGAATTCGCTTATAACAACAGTGTGCATTCCGCCTTGGGCATGACACCCTTTTACTGTTCACTTGGGTATCATCCTAGAGCAGTAGCTATACAGCCCACGGGTCGCGTGCCAGCCATCGATGACGTGTGTGAGCAATTGAGAGGCATATGGGAGTTAGCCAGGAACAGCCTCATAGAAGCAAAGGGGGCGATGAAAGCACAGGCGGATAAGCATCGAGTCGATGCTCCGGCATACAAGATAGGGGATCTTGTATGGCTGGCTTCACGCAACCTGAGATTGCAGGGATCTCGTAAATTGCAGCCCCGATTTGTGGGCCCTTTTTCCATACTACAGGTTGTTAACCCCGTAGCAATGAAGCTCAGTTTACCACAAGAATATAGGGTACACCCCGTTTTTCATACCTCCTTGCTTAAACCCTATATACCATCAGTCCAAGCCTTACCGCCTCCACCACCTGTTTTGGTGGATGGGCAGGAGGAATTCGAAGTTCAGGCTTTTCTAGATTCGAAGCGGGTTAGAGGGCGCCTTTTGTACCTGGTGGATTGGAAAGGGTACACTAAGGAGGACAGGACATGGGAACCAGCAGGGGGGGTGCATGCCCCGCGATTGGTTAGATTGTTCCACAGACAACACCCCTCGAAGCCCCGACCTGTGGGGAGGATCATTGGGGGGGGTACTGTTAGGAATCGGGTTAGTCCCTTTTTTATGATCATGCCTTGACATCACATGACAAAGGAAGTAGGATAAAAGGTGGTCCTACCTTTACTTCGATGCTTGATATTGCCAGTGTTTGGATTCCTTCCCTGGTTGTTGGCTGCCGTTTTGTTGCTGTTCCAAGAATCTCCCAGCTTTTAGGAAGCCCCTTTGGTTTATTTTTGCCTTTCTCACGGGCTCGTGAGAAGATTCGCTTTTTCCCATTTCCCCCGCCATGTCCCCTTAGTTAGTAAGTCTGTGTTGGGTTCCCGGGTTTCCCTTCCCTCCTGCCTATCCTTTTATTTTGTATCCCAGCACTATTTTTCTTGTTTTGGTGTGTTCGGGGGCCCCCGAATACACTCGCGTTGCACGGAGACGTATTCTCTCGTGTTGAGAAAAGAAAGCAACGCGAACTTTAGACGAAGCTCCGGCGGTTCCAGCGCGTCTTTGCTGGGACTGCTTTTTGCCTCGTTTTGTGCGGAAGTGACGTTTCGGGTCACTCCGCGAAGGCTGTGCTGGGTTTGTTGTGGGGATTTACGGAAGTCTACCCTCTGTCCCTGTCCTTTAGGAACTAATCGAAGGGTTTTTTTTAGGCGGTGGCTTTTACCATAGTAAGACCTTTTTCCCCTCATTTGTTATATTATTTTTTGGAATTTACGGCGAAAGCTCCCTCCACTTCCTGCAAATTATACAGTCATCATTGCAGTTACTGGAGTGCGACTTTCACTAGGTCGAACTCCTTACCTTTACGAAGCAAAGCCTGCACATCACAGTGGTAAGAGGGGGTTGTTGTATGTATTGCAAGGCATGATCATTAAGGGTTGGTGGTGTTAATACCTGCAGAGATACATGAAGGGATTGTTTTGTCTCCCCTTATACAGTGGTGCAGAAGCGTAAAGCAGGAGGGAGCTGTGTCCTTTTCATTGCCAAGGGTGGAAGACTTGGTGTCTCCTCAACATTACCACCCTCTTTTCGGGTCCATTGGTGCCCACATAGAGTTTGACCTGTGGGGGTCCAAGGGGCAAGTAAAGGGGATTGGTGCATGCTACGTTCCTGCAGTGCTTGGGCTGGTTGGAGTCTAACACCTGCTTCCATACTCTGGGCCTACTGCGTCAAGTCTTTCCTCTCCTTCCGGACTCTACTCGGAAGACTCTGACTCAGGCTCTCATATTAAGCTATCTGGACTACTGTAACGGTCTACTGATCTCTGCTAATGAGACCTCGATCAGCAGACTTCAGGTGGTCCAGAACACGATGGCACGACTGGTTCTGAACATGCCTTCCAGGACAGCCTCTCGCCCCCTTCTTCTGCAACTTAATTGGCTCCCCATACGCCAACGAATAAAATTCAAAATTTGCTGTACCATCCACAAGGCACTCCTTAACCTTGGCCCTAGTTATCTTTCGGAAAAATGTGCTCCCTGTCGACCCTCAAGGTCTCTCCGCTCCAGCTCCAAACATCTGCTGGAGGTCCCCCGAGCTAGGAGAGCAAGACTGGGGGGAAAAACCCTCTCCTGCCTTGGCCCATGGTATTGGAATGAGCTTCCTCTAAATTTAAAGCAATGTTCTAATCATCTTTTCTTTAGGAAACTGCTTAAGACTACCCTGTTCTGTTTGGTAAAAAACAACCCATACGTTCAAATGTTGCACACACATACGACTCCTTGCCCAGAGCTTTGGCAGATTGTCCCCAGAACTGCCGCTGGTCTGAGGATTGCCGGTGCTACGAGACCAACAAATGCAATCGCAGGCAATCCTGGGCACATGCACAACCCCTGTCACGTGGGACTGTACCGTGCACAAATGCTGCATCTGTTGGGATCACTGCCAATGGCAGTGTTGCGAATCAGTTACCATCTGAGTTTCCGTCTTGCGTACGTCACATGCGTCCAGCCCTGGTTCCATTGTCGATCATGCACATTTGAGTGGCCCATGGAGGTCTGCCTATCCAACACAATGGTAGCTGAACTGGATTATGACTTGTGTGTGCGCCCCCTGTTGGCCCATGAACAGGAGTGAAACCAGGATACCCGTGCATGGGATGCCTTGATATGTGGCGTATGTGCTGGCAGTAGTGGATGGGAGATTGCACAAGTTGTCTTGTGCAGTGACCACATCGAGGAGCTCCATTATTGGGCCGTGTTGCAGATTAGTGAAACTGCGTGGACGGGGAACATCTGTCCGGACCAGTTAATGGATTGGCTCTCCCTCGTGTTTGTTGAACTCGAGAACGATGTACTACTCAAACTGATAGCCTATGAAGCTACGCTCGCATTCATGGACGAGTAACTTCGTTCCTGCAGCCACACCTGATTGACACCCAGAGCCCAGTTCCCCACACCTTGTTGCATCTTGGAGGAATGCTCACATATCCCAGAACAACAGTGAACATGTCTGCATTCACCCAGACTCAGAATGCATGTGCGTGCACCTACGCATGTTAGTACACACCTGTGCAAGGGCAGAGCTGAACAGCATTGTTTGGCAACGTTCCTAAATCAGACATACTGATGGAGGGAGACTACACAAATGGCAATGTAGCATGACATGTGACCTTGTTGGACCCTTTCACCTGCTCACTGTCAGCAAAGCACACAGTCGGCGCAGTCTGGTGGTACAGCACTATGCAGCTCACATGGGCTGTGAGTCGTGTCCCCTGATACGGGGCAATGAGCAGACGCCAAACATCACATGACTCATCCAGCAAGGCAATGTGTGCGGAGAGTATTGCCACCTGTAATGATTTGTTTTCATTTTTGCATCCCCATTTCTTGCACATCGTCTTGCACCTCGTCATGTTCCCATGATTTGTGTAAGTGTCTTAAGCATTTCTCTGCATGTTGTGGCCCTTGCTTTGCCCGCAGTGACACACACATGCTAATAAAGTCTACGCAACTTCACTAGTGTACAACTGTGATGAGTGTTGATTAGTATGACACAACGAGTGGCTCAATGAGCATTGTCCGTACACAGGGAGGGACAGACTGCTGCATGTACATTGGGGGTGAGTCCCTATTTGCAGCTCGACCTCTGTGAGCCAGACATTGTGGTTGGGATAGTTGTAGGTAGACCTGTGCTCCTATGTGTCTTCAGCAATGTGAGTATGATGTCTAACTTTTTGCCATGTGGCTCAATGTGATCCATCAAAACAGGCTGTGTCCACACAGATGTGTGTGAGCAGGTCATGCAAAGAGATGTTCTGTTGCCACATTTGATGGGGGGCACTACTTCAGGCCTGCTACCGATTTTGACATTTCTACAAATAGCCCTATTTGATACATGGACGTGGAGCTATGTTAGGGGGTTACGAGATTGTTGTTCATGTGCAATGATGCCACAGCTAGTTTACACCTTCACAGTCATCTAATTGGCCATTTGGGTCAGGGTCAAACATGTGCATTGATGTCATTTCCCAGGGTGTACCTTTTAGCTCAATCAATGTCCCTACATACATCCCTACTTTTATACTTGTTTGAACATAGCCATTACACATCTGTGTGAGTTTGAATGTTTTATTCACATTCTGTAGGGTGTCGGAGCTGGAGCAGTACATGGCCATGCCAGGGCCACATTACATGGTTGCCCAGTGATGGGCCAACCAGAGTCCTTGGGGGAATAAAAAGTGAATTGGAAGAGGAAGAGTTCAGTCCGCAGCTGGATTGCTGTGTCATTGGTAACCATAGCAGATATGGCAGTCCATGTTGGGGTCCAGGTGAATATCACAGAGTGTTTCAGGGGACAGTGGGAGGTGTTTCTCCAGGGCATGATGCAGAGGGCTGAACCAGGCAGGGCCAGGCCATATGGGGGGAATGGATGCTACTATCTCCTTTCTTACACTGTCATTACCCTCCACATCTTACTCCTCTGATACGTCTTCTGTGTTCGGTGTGTCCGGAGTGTGTGGAGGTGTAATGGCTGCATCAATGTGTGCCAATGACACATCAGGGGGCGGAGAAGTGTAGGTCAAAGGTCCTGTAGCTGTTATCAGGTACTGGCTCTGTGGCAGCAATGGCAAGATGAGGAACTGCAGGGCATGGAAGATCCCAGCTACATCTCGCTGGTGTTCAGCCGTGGCAGCCTTACTTCCAGCCTGCATCAGCTCCATGGTCTCCATTGTCCTCCGCATCTGTGCCACCTATGTGCTGTCATCGTTGGAGCCTGTCTGACTAAACAGTTCTTGTATCCGAGTAATGGCCCCAGCAATGTCAGTCAAGGATTGTTGGAGAGCATGGAGTAGACAGTGGGTATCCGTTAGGGACTGTAAATGGTCCCTGATGGGACTTAGACATCCACGTATGGCATCTAGTTTGGCTGCCATGAGGCCGTACCCCACCCGCAGCTGATCAGCCGTCCTCTCCTGGCACCCTAACACACAGCGTTGGAAATCCATGTGTTGGTCATGGGGGTCCTGTGAGCCAGCCGTGGTGGTGTTTGCTTTCTGCTGTGTGGTCTGGGCAGGGGGTGATGTCACCTCCATGCAGCTGGGCTGCCCTGCTCCTGGAGGTGGGGTGCGGAGGCTGTCTATCATATGTTGGAGGGTGTGGGTGCAGATGACCAGGGGGTCCTCTTCATTGTCACTGAAGATATGTCTGGTCTGTTCTGCAGGAGGTGTTGATTGTCCCTTTGCATTGTAAATGGAAGATGCAGGTAAACAGTGTGTTCCATGTATGTTGACACATTGTATTGCTATGTGTGTGTGCTGCCTTGTGGGTGAGTCACCCCTGCAGCTCTGATTTAGCGGCCCCTTATCCCTTTGAGGTGGGGTGCCTTGGACTTGTGTGCTTTTCAGGTGCTGAGGTGTGGCCAGCGTGGGTCATTTGTGCTCTTGGACGGTTTTTGTACTCTTGTGCATTGTTTGTTTGCAGTTGTGTTGTTGACATCAAGGGTTGTATGTGCATGTGGATGTGTCAGACTGTGACCGGCTACTTTTAGGATGTGGCCCACACTGGGCCACCTCAGTGTTGTGCCGTGCACCATGTCCTGTATTTTGGCTTCAGCCGTGCTATCGGTCATGCAGTGTCACTTGCATTGTCAGTGTGGCTCACAAAGCCGCGGCTTTCCTGGATTCAGCACATGTGCATGGGTAAGTTGTGGGATTGGTGATAGGGAGGGGGGCCCCTTTGTGCACATTGTGGACGGTGGCCTACTTGGTGTTTCTATTTGTGCTGCAGTGTGCCAAGGGTATCAGGGACATGTACCACAATCATTGTGGGTGTGCAGTGTGCTACATTTGTTTGTGCATGTGTGCCATTGTGCCCTTCTCCCTCTGTCCCCCCAGTCAATAGTCATTACTCACCCTGTTGCTGTTGGGTCAGGTCATGTTGAGCTGTGTATGAGCTCCCGATTCCTTGCATCGTCTCCACATTGATGACTGTGGCTACCATTTCCCACAGCTCATCCAGCTCCTCCTGTGGAGCAGGACTCCCACCTCCAGTCACCTTAGCTGCCTTCCTGTTGGCAGTGAGTTTCTCTTTGCAAATCATGCCATCGCCTCTTGACCTCCTCCATTGACCTCCTCACCACTCTGACTGCATTCACATTATTGACGATGGACTGCCATATTTCCATTTGTGTTGCCAATGTCGCAGTGGAGGTGACGAACAGTTGTTGGTAGTGTTCTATCACCTCCGCGACGATGATCCGGTCTTCCTGCGGACTGAACCCCATCTTCCTCTTCTCCTTGCCCTTCTCTGAACGCGGGGTTCCTGGCTGTCCTCCCTGGGGCTTGTGGGGTTCGATTTGTCATCTGCACTTGGTCCGGAGGCATCCATGGTGCTACGCAGTTTGATTTGGTTTTGGTGTGGGTTTTTTTTGTTGCTTTTGTAGTGCATTTTCCCGCATGACACGTGGGAATTGCAGACCTGTCGCTGATTGATGCTGATTTTTGTATAGCGATTTGGACCATCACAACTTTTTTCACGTTCGTGTTTCGCATTTTTCCAGTGTTGCGTTGATTTTTATGTGGTTATTTGGCGCGTTATCCTGCTACTATCGCATGGTGCTGCTGGGTTGGGAATACAAGGTCTGTTCATGTACAGGAAGCAGTGCCTTCCTGTACATGAAGAAACAGTTTTTAAAAATGCCATTTCGTAACTTTCATGTGTGCTGCACGAAGCAGCACACATGTAAGTTACTAAACGGCATTTTAGGTTTGTTTATGTGCAGGAAAGAACTCCTTCCTGCACATAAACAAACCTCCCTGCTCACAGACACCCTTGAACTCTGGTGCAAGGGTGCCTGTGCTGGTGATACGTTGTAAAACATATTGCCATCACAGGGTGAAACGCCTGGCTGCACCATATCCTTGGTAATATGGTGCAGCCTAGCATTTTCGAAGTGGCAAAGAGAGGCGATGAGCCAAGACGGCTATCGCCTCTCTTCGCCACTTCATTGATAATATGCCCCTCAATTTTCTACGTCCTACACAACTTTCACGTTCCATGCAACTCACCATTCCAATATCTTCAGGATAGGGCTATGCACAGCCACACTCTTCCATAATGTCTTACAATACTCCAAGGAATCTTCCGTAGTTCCTTCATAGACGTTGGTAGCTCAAGATATACTGCGACTTGGAGGACCATTCGTGCCAAATAGAAGCCTTCCTTGAGAATTTGATCTGAAATTCCTTTAGTTAAGTACAGGTGTTGATATAGGCAGATTATTAATTTACCACTTCTGATTCTTTCTTACATATACTTTAAGGGCATGACGTTGTCTAGTGCACATTCATGTAACATAACACAGCATAGTGGATCGAATTGTGTTGATTTGTAACCTATAGGGGTATCTCAGAGTTCTATGAGCAGAAAAAGTTTGCCTGAAATGTTTGATGTTTAGATGTTTTTCTTTGGCAACTTATGAGTATAGATATGATTGGTAGTCTGGTGAGGTATAGTGTTATTGCTGTTACCTCTAAGAGTATGAAAAAAAAATGGGTTCCTTTTACTTTGCCTATACCCTGTTCTTGTTGCTAGTGGGAGAAAATTACTAATTATTTTTTTCAGTTTATATCAGGCTTTAAGCAGTGAGGCTGCAGCACTGTATTTAAATATTC
Organism: Lissotriton helveticus; assembly: GCF_964261635.1. Classification (NCBI taxonomy): domain Eukaryota; kingdom Metazoa; phylum Chordata; class Amphibia; order Caudata; family Salamandridae; genus Lissotriton; species Lissotriton helveticus. The sequence continues at coordinate 494,876,196 of NC_136068.1, forward strand.
ATTCCCCCCCAGTTTGTGCAGCAGTAATCAAATGCACTGAAATGTTACATGCTGGAGACTATTGACGTCTCTAAACAAAAGTTGTATATGAGTATTTTGGGTTTTAATGTCCCCCTGTCTATTTCGTGTTCTGTCATATATTTTACTCCTTTGAGTTTTTTTCATTTTTAAACATATATTTAATGATTTTTATAGCAAACATCACCCGTAGATGAATAACAATGACAGATATATGCATCCAGGATCATGTCGCAACAGTTCCACAACAGTCAGATAAAATTCAGGCAGAGGTCTGCCAATCAAAGTTCCACGCAAAGGTGTGCATTGCGTCCACAATCAACATTGCCGGTTCGGACCATTATTCCCAGCAACAACAACTCCTTTGTGTTTTTATTGTTCACTTGAATGACATTTTATATGAGGAATGTTTAATATTTGTTAATATTGTGCTTTAGTTGACTTGTAATAATAATTGGATGTTGGTTCTGTAACTAATGCCTCTTTCTTTAGCTTGTTGTTTTTGTAGGCCAGCACATACGCCTAGTTCAATGTATTTATTCACTGTTTCTTGTGCCTCGTGTCTTGTAATTCTTGTTATTTTATAATTTAAACTAACTGCACAGTACATATTTTAACTAATGCGGTGGTTAATTCAAGCTTCCAATCAGGAACTCTGCGTCTTTAGTTGTGACTCAGCAGCGAATGTCAGCAGCACACTTGTCCGAAAGTTCAAGGTGAGGTGGAAAACCACAAAGAAAAGGAGGTTGTTAGTAGCGTACATGGCACTATGAAGGCCTCAGCTGGAGAAGTGTGACAAGGTCTGGATCGACATGTGGCATATTCAGTTTAGTTCTGAAGTACACATCTGGAACATGTGCCCAGCATCAGGAGCCACATCTTGAGTTCTGTGTCTGTTCCAGATCTCACATATAGAACACTGAGGCATATGTGTAAGGAAGTGGCGGAGTGAGGCATTAGCCGTCATGGCTTAACACCTCATTCCGCCACTTCAGAAACGCAAAGCTGCACCATATTTACAACGATATGATGCAGCCCTGTGTTTCTCCCTGCCCTGGCGCTACACTTAGAAGTGTAGCGCCAACGCAGGCACCCTTGGACCATAGTGCAAGGGTGTCTGCGTGCAGGGGAAAGATTGTTTATGTACAGGAAGGTCCCCCTTCCTGCACATAAACAATCTTTAAATGCCATTTTGTCGCTTCTATGTGTGCTGCTTAATGCAGCACACATGGAACTCACAAAATGGCATTTTGTTTTTTAAGATTGTTTATGTACAGCACACATGGAAAAAGCAAAAACGAGGAGAAATATTGCATTTCTCCTCGTTTCACCAACTTAAGACCAGGTTTTCCTGGGTCTTAATTTTGGAGCTGCCTGCTGTTAACGCTGCCCTTGTAAATAGGGGAAAGCGTCAAAATCAATGGGTGCTGTGGTGGAACGCCCACCGCAACACCCACTGCCCACCCCTTTCACGCTAAGCATAGCATGATAGCCTTATTTACAAAGCTGCACTAAGCCACGTCAAGTGGCTTAACGCTGCCTTGTAAAGAAGTTAATGCCCCTATCGCCACCACAATGTCGTAAAAAGTGACGTTGTGGTGGTGATAGGGGCTTGTACGTACGCCCCACTATGTAGTTGTGGGGGCCACATTGCAAGTATTGTGTCCACCTCTGGAGGCAAAAAGGGCATAGTTCTGAGGTGGGTCATTTAAATGATATTAATCATACATGGAAAGACAAGAATTTAAAAAGGTGTGCTTTGGAGAAATGTTGGTGCAAGTGGGGGAGGTGGTACAAAAAGATATGGAAATTTAGAGATCAAACAAACACAATTTCAAGATGAGAAAGAGACTGAATTGTATAATGCCATATGTATTTGTGGATGCTAGGCAAGATATTTACTGACAATCGTCAACTACATTGGGTCTGACAGCCATTTTCAATTGGTATAAAGTTTTACATGTGCTCTTTATTTCTATGTAAAACTGTGGTATATGTTGCTCTATTCGTTTTTAGCTTGGTTTCATGACAATAGGAAATGAGTCCAGTTGAAGCAGCATTAGGGCGAGACACATCTTGTTTCTGTCTCAATGTATGAACCACAATTTGGGGCACCCTGTGTGACTTTGATCTGACAAACTCACATCCACAAGCTCCTGGCAGGGGCGGCCGGCATGGCTCACGTGTGGGGGCGCGGGGGTCACGAGACGGGTCACGGGAGGTTACTGGGGGTTTTGCGTGGGGGGAGTGGGGTTTAGAAATGTAAAAAAAAAAATTTACCTGGAGGCCGGGTCCCACAACTTTTCTGCTCCTGCTCACCTGAGTCCACAAGGAAGCAGGCAGCCAGGCTCCCTCCGGTAAGCCAATCACAATGCTGCAATGCTGTGACACGGCTCTCAGACAGGGGCTGTAGGGGTGGGCATGTTCTCCATGCAGGCTGTAATGCAGCCTGCATGGAGAACAGGGAAGCGGCATGACTGCTTTAGGCGGCCCGAGAAGGTCAACCAAACAGTCATTGAGCACTTGAGTGGGCAAACCACTCCGCCTCTGCCCTGCTCCGTGAGCAGACCAGCCCTGCCACCATCCCGCCCGCAAAGGAAACATAACATGATAATAACTGAAATGTATTATCATGTTATGTTTCCTCTTCCCGCACTGCTTGTAATCAGTGAGGCGACACTCCTCCGCCATAGCGGATGAGCCGCCACTGGCTCCTGGATGTGCAGAGGATATAAATGGAGGTTTATAATACAGCAGGGAAGTAAAATACAATCAGTTACTTCTATTTGAATAACTTACTGCTATATGATTGAATAAAGCGATATCAGGTAAATCAACAATGCTCTTTGCAATTCGTTCCTGAAGTCATGATATGCATTTCTTGTTTTGAGCGAGTTACTTATACTGGATTGCTTTTACCCTTTGATCATAAAAGCTGTATAGAGTAATTAAATGTTATTAGGTTTCTATGCCATTCTGTAAATATTCTTTGTGTGCTTTCCTTTTAAAATGTTTCTACCAAAAGAGCCTCAATTGTGTCTGCTGTTTTTCAGAACATGTTTTGATCTGTTGAAGCGTTGATTATGAAATTAAACATTTAGCAATGATGTTGGTTGGATAGTTTTTCTCCTGGAACCTACCTCACATAATGCCCTGTGAATCATACGTATAAGACAATAATTACGTATAAGACAATAATTAAGGCAAAAGTTTATAATGACCTTCCAATTGTGCTATCACAATCAATGAAATTAATTTTTAGTCATAATCATAAGAAGAAGAATCAAAAGGACATAAAGTAGAATGGATTACAAATATAAATGTAATAAATTAATGCACATTAAGAATTCTCTTAAAAAAACAATGAACATCCTGCCAAATACCACGCATCAAGGGTAATATTAACGCAATTAAATGCTGGTGTCGGAAACACCGCATTAAAATGCCTAGTCACGCATATTAAGAAAGCTCCTACCAAGGTGCTGAGGCACTGCAGGCAGCTGACTCTGTGAGGTATAATTAACAAGGACTCATCCAGGCTCTTTCTGTGTGCTGCTTCCTAAGCAACTATGACCAAGTGGTGCTAGTGACGTCCTGGGTCCCAGCTAAGTTTAATACTTATACCTTTTGCTTCCACTAAAACAATCAAACTGTAGCCCCAAGGTGGCACTCAACCCCTCATGGAGTCAGCTTCAGACACGAAAAGAAACATAGACTTATAGGCCTCAGACACAGCCTCATGTGGATGCAGCGTCTTTTGTCAGACTTGTTCCTGCCCAGTTGTTTGTGGTGTAGCACTTTAAAAGGAGCACTCCATGAAACGAAGAGTTTGATGGGAAACTGAGTGCCCCAGTACCTAGAGTCCTGTCAGCTCTGCATCCAGGGCGGCTCCTCTGCTAAGGCGGAGGTGCGCCCCCACTGCTCTCTTAGCAGTTCAAATAGGAAAACTAAAATGAAAGCGCAGCGTTATCATTTTATTTTCCCTACTGTAGTGGCTCAGTTCCTTATGTGCAGGCAGGTTTGAGCTCCATGACGCCAGAGCATTGCAGGGGAGGAGTGATGAGCACCCTGTAAGTGTGCATGATGGTTTGGCCAGCCGTGGTCGTTCCAGGTGAGTTCAGTGACATGGCTGTACTTGACTCTGTCAATGGCAGCAAAGATCGGGTCAAGCGCGTGTCCTGTGCTGTGTGTGTGATTGGTGACAAGTTGAGTGCGGCGGATGTTGCTCAAGCTTTCCAGGAGGTTGGCGGAGATGCGTCTTTGGGGTCATCAAGGTGGTCCAAGTAAAAAGTAAGCCCCAAGACCTAAAACAACAAGCATTTACAATGCAAAGGTTTCGCCTTTGGAAAAGTTTGAGCTATTGGCATTGTAAATGACAAAATTTGTATTTATGTGTTGGTTTTGAAAACAGATAAATAAATGGCATTGTCATTTACATTGCTAATAGCTCTAACTTTTCCAAAGGCGAAACCGTTGCATTGTAAATGCTTGTTTATTTAGCTGTGGTGTCCTATTTATTCTCTCTTTTTTGTTGTCTTGTTCATTTATGTTATGTGTTGAGTGAAATGCTTTTAATGATACCTTTGTTTTATTTCTTAGGGTCCTCGGAGCTGGAATTTACGTAGCACTTCTGTGTTTTGTTCATGAGGTGTAGACGAATATAAATAGACCCTTTCCGTGTTTGCATAATGCTTTCTGCTGTCGGGATGGCTTCATGGCGCTTTCAGCGGTCCAGTAACATTCTACATGGCCCTGAGATTAGCGTCATCCGTTCTTGAAGGTGGGTGACAGGTGGCCGGGCTGCGGGTGTGTGAGTTTGGTGTGCAGTTCTCACGACAGAGGACATTTTCGATCGCTGACACTTCATCCAGATCAGCGCAAACGTAAGGAAACGAGGCCTAGGTCGGCAACTTGAACTGGCATCATGGCACCATGGCGAGCAAAGTTAGCCTGGACACTGCCAAGGAGCTTCTATTAGGAGATCTGTTCTTAGAGGACCCTCTCTGACCTTCTCGACTGAGCAGATATGAAGGGGTTTGTGGCCAGTAAACACACCTTGAAGTCAGTGCTGTATGGAGCCTGTCAACTCATCACACACTCACCACACCTCTGCTGCCTTACCCTCCTCTCACCCCCCCAAGGGTGTGACGCTTCGGTGGCATGCCGCTGTCCCGTGTCCTCCTGAGTCCTGCAAACACCTCAAGGTGTGCCGAGCAAACACTGCCTGAATGGCCCGTTCTGCCCCTGACAGTGTGAGGGCCCCTGAGAGCAGGCTCGGCCTCTGAAACGGGAGAGGCGCCGAGTGGGAAGGTGGTGGCCCTTTTTTGAGTCAAGCAGGGAAGACAAGGGGACAGGATTGCAGGGCGTTGAAAAGCGAGAGGTGATAAGGTGGGCGGGTAAGGTGAGACCACCGTGGAGTGGGCCTCTTTGGCTCAACGTCCAGGGGAAGTCGGCCATGACAGCTGGCTTTTGTTCTCTTGTTGTTGGAGGTGGGGGGGGGGGGGGGGGACCCGGGCTTTGGGGTGCATCTGTTGACTGTCGAGAGTTTCAGCTTCACCACCTTGTAAAAGCCTGTCATGCCCAGATGCCTTCAGACAGATCCCTTCTAGGTGACGTCACTTCCTCTCGTGGTATCTCCTATGCCAATCGGATTCACAAACCATTCATCACGCACAGATGAGAAGGGTGGTCGTTCTGGTGTCCATCTCTGTTGGCCGTGGGAACGAACCACAAGTCCTAGGACACACTTACCAGCACCTTTAGAAAACTTTTGAAAGAGTATATCCGGTGCAGGTTCTAAAACCGCTGCAGCGTCCTGGTCCGTGGGGTTAAGTCAAGGATCAACAGTGCAGCGCTCCGATGCCTTTTGGCCAGGGTCACGCTATATATGTGCTACATGTTTGCAGGCTGGCAGGATGCCAGGGTAATCCTTGGAACGCTCTGCCCTCGAACCTGAGGAACCTGTGGAACGGACGGCGGGAGGGGGCGGGAGGGGGCGGGAGTGGACACGGACGGCGGGAGGGGGCGGGAGGGGGCGGGAGTGGACACGGACGGCGGGAGGGGGCGGGAGTGGACACGGACGGCGGGAGGGGGCGGGAGAGGACACGGACGGCGGGAGGTGGCGGGAGGGGGTGGGAGAGGACACGGACGGCGGGAGGGGGCGGGAGGGGGCGGGAGAGGACACGGACGGCGGGAAACGTGCACAGGACAGCGAGGGGGGGGCGGAAATGGACAGCGCATCAGTGAAAGGGGAGGGAACGGGAAAAAACGTAACTCCGCCCTGGGAAAAAATCTCGGGAACGCCCCCGAATCTGGTCCGGCCTTGACGGACAGAGCTCTGTTCCAATGGCTAGCCTCCATTTATGGAGCTAGCCAATGGGGCAGGGGGGCGTATTCCATTCTCCTTACTGGAAATCAAGAGATTTCTCTGGAGGCGGAGCTAAGAGCTCCGCCCTCCAGCGAAACCTAAAAATGAGGCTCGGTTTCCACTATCTGTTCAGATGAGGCATTGTTGATCACATGTCTTCAACCTGGCCACCGTCCACAGAAGGGACTATTTAATATATGAGGATCTATGGAGGAAACTTATTTGTGTCAGGCTTCACATGAGCAAGAGCTTTTTTTTTTATTAAGTCACCACCCACACACGCGCAAACACAGGCACACAAATGCAGACACTCACAGACACTCTATCTATACACATCACCTTGATGTCGACTAAGGAAGGTTACACCCATATCATGTATTGTTGGGCCATCCAAATCTGAATGTTGATCTTATTAAATTGCATAAAATCTTTGTCCTATTTGGATTAACACTCGGTTGTATACATTGTGAATACTGCCAACACTTTGTGTATTATATACTGTTGGCTCACTTTTTGTCGCTTGGATCACCTACATTGCTTATATTGTCCTTTTTTTTTTATTCAATTGTTGAAAGATAAAATAAGACAGACTATTGATGAAATTGTATTATTTGCATTTATTGTGGACTTTGTTAAGACCAATACAATATTGTTTTGAAGTGATTACCTGGGGAACGCTGTTCTTGATGATTTCATTAACCGAGTCCCTTGGAATATTGGCTGCCCTATATTTTGTGTTGAATGTGAGAGAATCACATATTGGTACTGCACTTACTGTTTTGTATTGTAACATTTATATAGTGCGTGTTACTTACTACTAAGCAGGTCACTCTAGCACTTGCCTACATGTGTAGCATGCTTCACCCAGCATGAGTGTGTGTGACTGTGTGCACATGTGTTTGTGTGGCACCTTTTTGGTGTACGGAAACCTTGCATTCTACTTGCTGCCACCTCGCCTGAGCTAGTGCTTTGTGCCAGGGATGCGTGCATTACTGCACTGTGTGCACTAGTAAATCTTGGTAAAAATCGTTGCACTCTGCAGAACCTAAACTGTATTGCCAGCGCGTATTTTTTTGTGACCTTCTGAAGAACTAGGCACACCCCTATAAGAAGCATATATCACAAAAAAGCAGAAACCTCCTAAATTAAACTCAAATGTGCTAAACCTCAACCCAAATGTGTGAAATGCATATGGAACAACTGCTGAAAACTTGCAATTGATCTGTGGCTGTGACCCCTCACCATGAATGTGTCACATTTGACACATGATTAGAGTTGACAAATGCACGCTGTTAGGTTTGCTCAGCGTGTTACTTTGACCATGGGACGCTTCACAAGGCCTCATTGTGACAGCACTGCTTAATTTGTAAAAAAATTAAGAAAAAAAACACAGAGGCTGAACATTTTTCTTAGGAGCAGAATGCTGCTGCGGCACAATACTAGGCTTGCCAAATACCAAGACTGCCTCACTCTGATCCCCCTTCACTCCTCTTTTTTCCACCACCCTACAATTCCTGTTTCTTTATCCCACTCTTGCAGTTTACTTGTTGTCCCTGCTTTCTCCCATCGTCAATGTTTTCATATCTTTCTCTTCCTCATTCTTTCTCCCTTCTCTGCGTGATATTAAAAAAGTCCTGCTCCCCAAAAATGAGTGCCGATGCTCACCGCCTGCAACCACTGGCAGCAGGGGCGTAACTTCAAGGGAGGTGTTTGGGGTGCTACACCCGCCCCTAACAAATTAATTATTTAGTAAATAGTTGGGTACAGGTGCTTTAAGTCGGGTACGGTGAAGTGTTTCTCGGATTTCACTTGGGATTTTTACATACATATGCAGACAAAAACACACACTTGTCTTTGCTTTAAAGGTCTAAAACATTTTTAGTACACAGATTATTGAGTTTTAAATGCCCCTCACAATCCGCACTCCTCTCCTTTCCTACTGCTCCATAAGCCCTCCTCCTCCCTGCTTGCCATATATTGTATTTTAACCAGTGTGATTATTTGGAAATCTGGAGCTCACCCCCCACCCCAGTCTTACTGACCAAGCTCCACCCCTGACTGGCAGTGCTTTTCTTGGAGGAGAGGAAGGTCCCTTGGAGCCCCAGTGGGGTGTCATTTCTATGGCAGGAGTGGGTGTGACCTTTAAGTGAAGGAATAAAAGCTACTTGGAATTGCTAGGGTATATGCGGCAGGGATACAGGCTTACGAATACGTGCTGAGTTGAGGAGGAGGTGGCATTGAGCCCTTGGCCAGGACTGAATGTCAATTCTGGGTCTGTCTACCGATGAAGAGTAAGCATCTACCTCTTGAGTCAGACTAGGATAGGGCTGGGAAACACAATAAAAGTGCCCCCCATTTGTGAATTAGACAGCTAAAAAGCAGTCCATGTCTGCAAATTGAGGCAGCTTTGAACTTGTAAAGACATACTGTATGGGCGTTTAGCAAGGTATGGAATACTGCATGGATCTGAGCTTGCCGCAGCTAAGAATTGTTTTAATATCAGGGGAATCAACAGTAAAAATCGTCCCAGCAGAGCATAAAACAGGCCCACAAACAGCCAAAAAACAGCCCACACACTGACCTTTCAGAGCAATTTGTATGGCACTGACTGACCAGGCCAGCCCGGCCCTGTCGACCTCTACTGGCTGAGCGATAGCTATTGAATACTGGTTGCAGCAGCCACTAAGGGCATCGCACTGAAATGGCCTTTCAGGCGAGGGGCCATTTGTAGCTAAAATGCCCTTCCAGCATCCTTAAATAGGACCAGTAGCAGTTACTCATATTATGGCTACCTATGCAAGCTCAGTAGAAGCCCAGGGAACAATTGATTTGTGGCTTGAATTTTCATTTTGATTGGAAACTAAATTAGGCTGGGGTGAAATTTCAGAAATGGGGTGCAATTTTGAGTAATTCTGGTGATTTTGAATTAGGCTTGTCACATAAAGTACCCGAAATTATGCTATTTTGCCACGCAGAGGCAACAATTTAGCGCAAAAGCAAGGTAACATTAATGACAGAACAGAGCAAATTCCTTTTGCAGAGCTTGTGTTTGTTGTGCTAATGTTTTACGATGGAATGTGTTCTCACGTCTAAAATGAAGTGCGCCCAAATATAACACCAAATACCGGTTTGGCATTTCAAGTAATTATGTGTGATTTCATGTAATTTCGCTCAAATTTCGTATAATGCGCAAAAGCAAATTTCAAAATATTTGCACAATCATGATTTAAATTGTAAATGTACTGCAATGGCATTGACTACACGTTTTTTGTATACTGTAGCGAACTTTAATACAATTGCTACAAAAACAAGCACAAATTAATAATTTAAAACAAACATTTGCCATTGGTCAGGTTGCAAAAAAAACTGCTGTTCCATCTCTACAACTTTTCAAGGCACTGCAGACTATGCATTACAATGTCACGTCCCAAGGTCACTTTGCATGAGCAGGCTCAAAGTCTCAGACACACTGAAAGGAAAGAGGTAACGTGTATTTTTAAGCTTGCCGTCTGCCCTGAAGCCACGTTTGCACAAGGGAAAATGGAACAGACCAACAGACAGCGAGACTTCGAGAAATAACAAATTTAAAAGAGTTTTAAGTTCAAATAGCAAGGCTGTGTGATTTTATTACAGTATTTGATGTAGGGGGTCAGTCTAAAAAAAGATTGCCACTGTACTTGGGCCGTTGAAAAAGGCCGAAACAAACCCCTCCGAAAAATTTGGGACAGTGTTCCATGTACACAACCAAAGTTTCTGTGGTCTAACTCAAATCTGTTAAATATAAACGTAGTTACCCTGGCAAATCTGCATGAAATGAACAAAACATCCACACAGCCCGCCCCAAAACAGGTAACAAAGTGGGGAAAGAAGACAGGAATCAATTGTCCTCTATTGGAAATGTGTTTGGCCATGTAGGCATGATATTTTGGAAGCTACACTCACTTGCCACCATTCTGTAAGAGAGTTCTAGAAGCACCTACTTTCAGCAGGAAAAAACAGAAGTATTTTAATAGAAAGATAGTGCAAATAGAGCCAGAGAGGAAGCAAGCCTATTAGGGTATGTCAATAGGGCCTGGTAGACATTGCCTTTAGATAGTCTCTGTGCATATTTTTTCCAGCATGCCCTAATATCCTCTGGTTTCCACTTTGGTTCATTTCTATGGCTCCCTGATTAGTTCATAATTCTGAATTCCAACCAGTAGGTCACTGTATTCCAACCAGTAGGTCACTTTTACTAAAGATGTCGGCCTGTGGAGCATTCACTCTGGAGAAGGGACATAATCCAGGCACTTTGGACCCCCCAGAGATGGGCCACAGACCAGGCTGTACTTGAAAGTCAGGCTGCCGTGGTTCAGGTAGCAGATATCCTCGTGGGTCCCAGATGCCAACTGCTTGTTGCACAAACCCAGGCGGTCGTCATCATATCGATTGTCCTCGTCCCACACTTCTAAGTGAAGAGTGCTGGCCTCGTTCAAGTGCACCATGCCAAAATCAAAGTGACTTTTCCAGGAGGGGTTGTCATTGTTCAACACTGTGCTTGTTCTCAACTCTTTGGCTTCGAATTTTAACTTTACGTAGGCATCGGTCTTTGTGACATAATCTCCCCAGAGTCCAGTGGCGTATAGAATTTCCACTGTCATTTTGGCGAGTCCCCGGCTGGTAGAGCAGCACATGCTGTTGACCCCATGTCCACCCGGGCAAAAACATGAACACGAGTCTCTCTTGCTAGGTTGGGCCCCCGAGGGACATGTGTTGGAACAGTTCTTCCAGAGGGTCTTCTCCAGCACATAGTCCCTGATGGCCAACTTCAGGTTCTCTTTCTGGGGGCCACATCTCCTGATAAGCTGGTGAATGGGCTGTAGGGAGTAGGAAAGGATTCCTGGGGTGACCTTGAGACTTTCTATCCAGTCATTGAAGGGTTCTGGATCCTTCCCATCGGAAAAAAGGAGGTCAGCGCTAAGGTGGCCACCCACAATTTCTGTCTGCCGCTCGTTGTAGGTCTCATGAAAGCTGCCCTTGAAGTTCTTACTCTTCTTCAGCTCTTCACAAGCACTCCTGACTGCTTCAGCGTTTCCTTTTCCTCCTACATTGGCTGTGGCCTCCAGGTTCAGGCAGTCTTTCACTTCGTCCACAGAGGATCCATCCAAACTGGACTCGCAGGTCTTGATCGCTGTCACATCTCGGATCTTGCCCCCCAGGTTCACCTGGGTGATGTAATGGGTTCCATAGGTGTCTACCACCTGCCGATACCGGGCCTTGGTCTTCTTGTCATAGCTGGCTGGGAGGCCCCGAAGTGTCAAGTAGAATTGGTGTGTAAGAGGAGGTCTGTCTGTGGTCCGGAAGCTGCCAGAAGAAAAAAAAATATCAGTGAACACAATTATGGTTTATTAAGGTGCCTCAATTTTTGATTTCTAGGACACAATAAAATGCCCTGAGTCTTCTGCAGAGTGCGAGTACATTGGTTGCAATGATAAGCAGCGTCACATAGATTATTGATTGTGCTACAATGAGCCTGGTTACAAACATATAACATAAGGTGAGCAAGGTGACAGACATATAACATGGTATGAATATAATAAACCTTAGGCTTTATGGGTATGGTTGTAACTTTGCATATCCTATGGGATCTCTTTATACTCACTGGGATATTGTGCTGTCCTTGTGGAATGTCGGAATAAATTGCTCAATTTGACCCCTTTTCTGAACTCTTTGTCATTTCTTAATGTAACCTTTTTCCATTTACAAATACAACCAACAACACCTGTAAGGAAATTACCTGTTTTATGCGGAAAGGGAAGGCTCTAATTTCCTTTACCGTTGTATAAAGCGACAAGTGGTGCATGAACCCACATTTACGCACCTTAGAATATGTGAAATCACAAAAATATAGGTGATCGGCTGCAATAATAACAGCTTGGGAGGGAGGGGGGTAAGAGAGATCTTGTCTTCCATAGATTTGGACCACTCGGAAATTGTATAATGGATATCTTGAAGGAGAAAGGTTGCTCTGGAGACAACCATATCAGAGGAGAGTCTTTGGCAAGGTGGGTGCCCATTAAAAAAGCACTGGTTGGCCCCATACGCTTAAAAACTTTCTTGCGTTGGAGAAAATGTCACCTATCTTCAAGTAGTCCCCATTAGTCAGAAGTCAATGTCATGAACATGAGCACACTTATCACATATGTTATAGTGAGTGGAATATGAACTACATTGAAGTGAGTATAACGCAGAATGAAATGAATATGAACTTTACTAAAATGATGAACTGAAAATTTTCAGTAATGCATGCATAGAGGAACACGGCACTGCAACGAACTATTTCTAAGCGCTACCCGCTGCTCCACTTTCCACCATTTTGTTAACAGCTAGCAGATGAGAAGACATTTATGAGCGGTTGTGTGTGAAACAGGACACATAATTATTAAATATGACAAATTTTACAGGGCATATAATACTGTGTTTAGCACTGTGTGAAATTTGATTTACATATTTATTTTTTATAAAATATTTTGCAGAAACTATTAAAATGCAGATGGTTTTGAACTGTTAGCATCTTTCTGGCGATATATATTTATTATTTGAAATGCTATAATGTTTCATATCTAGTTTGTGAAACTGCATTGCTTTGTTGACTGTTAAATAGCAGGTCGAAGATTCTCTCTGAGGTATGAATGTCTGAGATGCCTATAAATTAACCTAACAATTATTTTAGGTGAAGTCAAATAATTCTCTATTTTGTTCAAATTTGATCAAAATGTAATCCTTTATAAAAATGGCCTACATTAAGTATCAATAAATCTAGTCCCTCGAATTTAAAAATAATTTTAAAGCATTCTATTTTATTATTGTTTTTCCTGTGTCGAGAAATGAATTTTGACATGATAAATATTCATCGGTGTATTTCTATTTGCATTGTCCTTTGAAAATAATTTCACTGCTCACTGCCAGTTTTTAATTTAAAAAGACTGACACAAACAATAAACTTCAAAAGGGTATCTGATTTTCTTGTACAGTATTGTTTTTGATTTTGGAAGGATCTCAAGAAATGCATTTATATGTGTTATTTATATTTAGGCTGTTTTTGATTGAAGAGCTTGGAAAATACATTGTAGTTTTTAGTGATGAAGAATGTCTGAATTCTGCAAAGAAACTTACATTTTCATTTCCCTCAATCCACCTACACAGTGTATGAAGTTTATTGTAACTGTTGTAGTTTTACATATCACATAATTTTCAAGCATAACTTTTTACATCATATCTATTATAGGCGTGCCAAACTCAGGCGTGCCACACTCAGAATGTTATACATGCATCTATGCGTCTAGAATAACTAATAATGTAATCTCGTGTGAGGAGTAGCTCATCAAACAATTAGTAAACCGAAAACCATATACAATTTTCAAACAATTCTTCAAAGAGCTGAGCAATAAAATCGAATTATACAAGGGTAAAATACATTACTACACAGGGATCGTAAATGAGGAGACAGAATGCCCGTACACGGATGTAATATAGCATGACAACCCAAGCATATGCAAAGTGCGATGTTACATTATATTCCATTCAATAAAATTGAACTAACATTAAAACTGGTTTAGGCTAGTCCTATATACAATAGTTAAAATTCCACGCGTGGAGCTAGCGTGGTTAACGGGCCCGAAAAGTTTGCTGCTGAAGGATTTAAGTGCTAATTTCTTGCATTTAGTTATCAGTCAGCGGGTTGCATCAGCTTCATCTAAGACCAAAAAGCAACCCCTGAAAAAAACATGAGGGCAGAACATAATCGTTAAACAAAAACCTTTCTTCGGTCCGCTGTGTAAACGGTAATTTTATTTATTATTTATTTATTTATTTATTATTTAAGTTTGTATAGCGCAACAGCTACCCCAGAGGGTTTCCCGGCGCTAAGATTGGGCGACTTATAGAAGATGGAAGAGGCCGATGCAGTTATTGGTCGAAAAGGTTCATGCATCACTATATTGAGCCATCCTAAGGGGGGCAGTTCGGCAGTGTTGATTATTTCCTTACAAGCAAAAGCATCGGTGCCTAAGCTGTTATATTCATGCTTGGGCTAACATACCTTTATGTCTTATAGACCACATTCTTCCCAGAAGTGTGGCTACTGCACACTTGCACAGGCAAAAAATGGTCTGAGGTCGGTTCTTAATATTCTTAGTGCTACAACATGGTTTGAAGTTCTCAGCTGACTACATACTGGTTTGATCCAAGTGAGCCTGGGTCATGTGCAGGCTACACAAGCAAACAGGACATGAGCTAGGCTTTCAGTTAGTGTGTTGCAAACAGGGCAGCACGTAGCTGAAGTAGTTGTGACTGACCATTTAGCCATGAACGCATTGAGAGATGCATTGGCAATACACTCTACGCCGGAATTACAACAAAATTGCAGAAAAAGCTCCAGCGCATCCAAAACGCATCAGCGAGACTCATATTAGACATTCCGCGCCAAGAGCACATCACCGGTCACTTAAAAAACCTCCACTGGCTTCCCGTCAACAAAAGAATTACTTTCCGCCTTCTTACCCACGCACACAAGGCCCTTTATAATCTAGGACCCGAATGCCTCAACATCCGACTGTCCTTCTACTATCCCACCCGCCAACTAAGATCATCCAATCAAGCCCTCGCCGCAGTCCCGCGCATCCGAAAAACCAACATGGGTGGCAGATCCTTCTCCTTCCTGGCTGCCAAGACCTGGAACTCACTCCCCACCCACCTCCGCCTTACTCAGAATCACATCTCCTTCAGAAAAGAACTGAAAACATGGCTATTCGATAAACAGTAAACCCCTCCCTCCAGCGCCTTGAGACCCTCTGGGTGAGCAGTGCGCTTTATAAATGCATGAACTTGAACTAGAGATAGAGATCTAAATCTAAATTGGATGTATAACTTTCTGTCTAGCAGGTCTGTAATGAGGTCTAAATAATGTTCATAAGTGCTTGTGATCTTAAATTTAAAAAATTCTATTGAGGAAGAACCCAAGTTTAAATTCTGGGCATCGTTCTGCGCTATCCAGGACAAATATAGCTCTTTAGTTTTCTCCTTAGGTGGAAAGTACGCATTGGGGGAGAATTCCCAAAGGTCTTGTAGGCCAGGAGAACTTAGCAGTTTCTTGATGTTATCGGCCCAGCCTATTTTATAGAATTTGTCTAGCTTTACTATGTCTTGGAGGTCCTCAGCATAGGCAGGTAATTCCTGTGTGGCTTTTAGTCTCCTCCAAAAAAGGAATGGTCTGATTTTTGCATTTTTCATGATCAGTTTCCTACCCTGTAACGGGCCGGGACTGTCCCTAAACCAGGGGAAAATACAAAGAGAGAATGAACAGTACGCTGATACCATTGCTCATCAATTATACTCCCCACAGAACGTCGACGACGAGCTGGAGCAACCAGATGAGGAGACGGGTCAATGGCCCTTTAACTTTGACTGGAGTGGCGAGTGGGAGGAGTCACGTCAGGACGCGGAGGCGTCATATACAGAGAGGGGCGAATCAACGGTGTGTTTTTTTCACCCGGAGGGAGAGAGGAGAAAGCGGAAGCAGAGACGAAGGAGACAACAACGCGGAGACGAGGTCGGAGGAGTGGAGACAGACGGAGAAGCGACGACAAGAAGAAGACGAGATACGGGAGACGCCAGGAGGCCAACGACCCCGCGACTCGCCCAGCCATACACCCGAGGGAGGTGTATGGCTAGCACAGGTACGAGACAAGATCAGGGGCTGGGTTCGTTACAAGGGGAAGCCCGCTGAATAACCTGAGCACTCCCACATCCTTAGCACTGTGTTACCCCTCCCTGAGCACTTCCCTCTCACGGCGTCGGTCTTTACTAAGATGTGTGGCACGGGTTATTAGATCCTCACTCCCTTCCCTTTTAAAGCATCGTAGATACAGTGAACCTTCAACTGATACGGTGTATTCTCCTTTTTGTTTGCCTTGAGCTACAAGACGGATCCGGACAAGTCCCTGTATCGACGGACACCCGAAAGAGGCCGTCGAGTAGAACACCCCGAGTCCCACCATAGAAGAGCAGCGAGGAGCCGTTCACCGTGTGGGACTATACCTAAGGGAAAGAAAAGCTCAGACTTGTTATTCTTTAAAATAAAAGACAAGAAAACCAGAATACATTTGTTACCTATTCATCCCGCACCTGTAACAAACCCATACCTAGTTTTCACAGGTACAGTGGAGTAGTAGAGGAGAGGGACACTAGAGACTTCAGAAATGTATTTCCAGTACTGGCCAAGTCAGATAACTTGTGAATACGTGAGAGTTTGGCAACGTAAAGAGCAGTCCCAGCGGCCTTGGAGTCATAAAGTTGTAAGACTGAAGTGATTGGTTTGCTGTAGGATGTACTATGTCCTTTCCATAAGGCACCCACGACTTGTTTGTTGTTTAAGGAGATTTTATCAACATGTGATCCCATGACTTTGTGGACGATAACTTGACCTCTAAATACTCAAATGCATTTACCACTTTTTAGCTGAAACTCTCCAATTGTTATCTTTCTCTTGTACAATTTATGTTAGTTTAATGTCAGATTTTAAGGGCCCGCTTACGATGTCTGGCGGACCGCCACCAACAGGCCACCCCACATTCAGTGTATCGGTCCGACTGTCGGATTACAATACTAGCGATCGGGGTGATTTGGTTGGGAGAAAGACCGCCGCCTCCGACAGGCTCAATGAGCCCTTTCCCTCAGCCATTAGATGGCGGTCCCACTGCCATATAAAGGCAGATTGCAATGGACTTTGGGGGTCTCCAGCAGGGCCCCAGGCCCCTGTGGGCCTTCGCTATGGGGCTGGGAAGCACATGTGGTGCGCCCTCAAACAGCCATGCACTGTGTGCCGGGCACCACATGTTGCCTGGCACATGGTGCATGGATGATAAAAACCATCCCTTTTTCAATTGCGGCTTGTGCTACAACCCTTTTCAGGACCGCAACACAAGCCACAATGGAAAAAGGGATGTTCCTGACCACCTACACATCAGTTACATCATAATCTGAAGGATGGGACCGACGAATACTTCTCGGGCGGTCCCAATTCTGATATGATGGTGGTCAGACGCATGTCCGACCACCAAGTCAAGTCAAAACAAACTTTATTTGGTTTGTTACAACCATAAAAGTACAAGTTACCTCTTATCTTACTAAAACAGGGAAAATAAAAACAACAGTAAATGCATAGCACAACGGTATCAATATACATATTACATCTTAATATACATATACTTTGACTATCGTTTTTAAAACCGGAATGTTATCACAATTAATTTAAATGAGACGCTCAAATCCTATCTATACATCATCTTCTTAATCATTCAGCACTATTTTAATCACTAATTGTTTCACGTTTATTTGATGTCAAGGGCTTATATTATTAGATCTTACTCTGTGCAGCTGAGGAATACCTTAACTTTTTTCATATATTTCCCCAAGGCACAGGCTATATCTAAGTTCTCCATTTCCATCAGCAATTTAGCAGCTTGCATCCTATTTACAATATTATAATTTTTAAAAATCGGACGTAAAATCTCCTTTCGTAAATCTAAAAACCACATACAATCTAATAAAATGTGTATAATATTACAGGTAGTACCTAAAGTGCAAGTGCAGATCCCATTACAACTTATCATTTGATTTCGAGCTCCATTATTCGCGTAGCATGGGTTTATTCCGATTCTCATTTTTAGGACTTCCCGCCTTAAGTTATGACTAGGTAACCGGTCCACATACGGAAAATGTTGGTCAAGCTCCCAGGCAGATGTCATGTGGGCTACTGAGCTTTTTTGTGAGAGGTACTCCCGGTCATAAGTGCGGGACATATCCGTGCCTTGGAGCCTTAACTCTCTTTTTCCTGTTATTATATGATCTTGTAGTGGGCAGACCTTCAGATCGAGCACCCTGTATGCATTCCTTATTGATGCTCTAGCCTCCTTTGCCCAGGGTAGGTCGCTCTTTGTAATTTCCTCTTTGGCCCACTGGGAAATTTTGAGGAGCTCATCTGTTCCCAATCGCTGCCAGAATCGTACAAGGGCCATACAGGCGGTTATCGCCCACGAGGTAATTCCCAGCTCAAGTCTAACCGCCTGTACCATAGAAGATTTAGGCAGTACAAATAGGCTTTTTAATATATTACCCTCCTCTCTATCCCAGGGGGTCTTACTGCTTAAATAAATGACTTCAGCTCCGTACAAGAATTGAGGGGGCACCATTGCTTGATAGGCTTTCAGGACCGGTCTGTCCGACATTTCTCCGTATATATTGTTGAATCTTTTTAGACCTTTCACGGAAGCCAATGCCCTCATTTTTAGTGCTTGTAAATGCGTATGCCATTTCAGGGTACCAGAAAACCACATTCCCAGGTATTCCCGACCACCATGGTAATGACCCCCTAGTTTTTGATGTATTGACAACTATCCCTTGCATGGTGTAACATTCTCAAAGCAATTCAACAAGCACTGTAACCCACTAGGTGTTCATCTTCAAATAGTAAGGTGGGGATTTTTACTCTAGACAGGTAAGGGGCATTATTAGTGTACAGTAATAAGTGCTATACTATGTCATTCAAGTATAGAAAGAACAGGGGAGGTACCAAGATGCAACCATGTCGGATGCCCTTTTTGATGGAGGTAGGGTTTGTATTTTACCCTGTTCTCACCACATCACTCTCTAGCAAAGTTTCCCTCGGAGAGCAAGATTAAGGTGGAAAGAATGTTTAAGGGAACCCACATATCCCATAAAACCAGTCAAAACTGTAGATTGGGCCAGATCAAAGGAAGATTTAAAATTGACAAAGGCCACATATAAGTGTCCTCTGCCTATATATAGAGTCCCACAATACAAACCCAAAATAGAAAAACCTTGTCTATGTTCTAGTTTTCTTTCTAAACCCGGCTTGTAAAGTGGAAAGTATCTTATTGTCGTCTATCTACTCTTGAATTGCCACAGCACTGCAAGCAGAACTCCTTTCAAAGAGTTTTAATTAAACTTATTGGCCTAAACTTTTTAGGCAGATCCCTACCCCCTTTAAATAGATAGGTTCCACCTTTATTTCTTTCCAGTAGCAAGGAATTGATGCATCCCTTGCAATTGCATTTGCCAATACCAAGATGTACTTGGCCCCATTATCTTTGTCATGAAGGAAGATATCAACTGGTATGCCATCCCGTCTAGACGCTTTACTATGTATGATGGCATCAAGGGCAGCTTTTATGTCGCCCATGTTGAATGTCAGGTGGCTCTTGAATTCAATATGAGCATTACACAATGGTTGGCCATCAGAGTGAAAGTGGGTGGTTCATCAGAGTATAAGGCTGAGAGGTGGTTAAACGAAACACGCGGTTGAATGTGGTTTATGTTCTTCAGTCTGGCCATTCTTTTTCCAGTCACCTCAATGGACCAGAATTTCCATGGATCTTTACTAGTGCATGTTTGAAGTAAATCATGCCACCTCTTCTCCTCCCATTCAATCTTTCCTGTTCGGTTTGTTTGTACACCTTCCTCAAGGCTGTTATCTTTTCCTGGGCTTTCTGCCTGATGGCCAATGCTAACAGTTTTCTGGCCTGCCTGCTTTCTTTGTTGAACCAGTTGTTATTATTTTAAGTATATGGATGCAAGCGGCTTGTTTTAGTTTGTCATTGTCATTGTTGACCAGCATATCAAAATAGGTGTGAAGTGGCACCTAATAGATCTAAGCAAATGTGTTGGGCCTTTCAAATATCTTTTCCCATTTGAGTGAACCCTTGTTATTTATTTACTGTGTGTCCTTAGTTATTCTGCGAGAGTGGGAGTCAGTAGTGCATTTTTGTGGATTGATGGCGTGTAGAGGCATAGCGGAACATGGTGACTCTCAATCCTTTTATTACCTATCATGTCCCTGACTTTGTTCCCATAGTCTAAGATCAATCCGAACATAGTCTGTTCAGCTCTCGCAAATTTGGTTTATTAAAATTAAAAGACCGTCTATTATCTGATTTAGATCTGCCATTAACTGCGCTAAGACCTTGCCCTAGTGAGAGGGCCATCAATTGGAACACTGAGTCCACTTTTTGACTGGCGCTATATCAAGGTCGGGAATACCCCATCTTCTCATCTTCCCCTTTAGTTAAATTGATGTCATCCCTCTCCAGGGGTTCAAAGTTAGTGTTAAAATCTCCAAGCCAGGATGACATGCACTAGTTGTTTTCTAGTCTCCAAGTGCCTCTCTAGTGTTTAAAGTGCTTCAAACAGTTTCCCTCCCTTTACCCCTCTTGCATAAATATTATAGACTAGCAGCCCGTCCCAAAGTTCCGGGTATGAAATAGAATGTGTGTAATGTGTGTATTTGGCAAGAAGGGCGGCATGAAGGGCGGACACACGCCCCCAAAGTTTGAAACACCCCCAGTGTTTGTCACGCCCCCAGCACACGCCCACAGCCCATGATGTGATGGCTGTACCACACGCCCCCAGCGTTAGTCATGCCCCCAGCCCACGCCCACAGCACAACGCAGACACGCCCACAAGGGACTACTTTGCTGGCACGGTTCTTTTACCTTTTAAATGTATAGAGGAGTTGGCCTAACGGTTAAGGTGCTCGACCTCGGACCTGGGGATCTGGGTTCGAGTCTTGGTAACGGCGCCAAACATCCTGTGAATCTGTGCAAATCACTTAATCTCCCCGTGCCTAACAAAAATGAGTGTGTGTCCTCATGTAACGTAACTGGTGCTATGCAAAGCGCTCTGATACCTGATTCAGTTCGGGTCAAGTTCGCGCTATATAAAACTCTGCAAAAAATAAAAAATAAATAAAAAATATATGGTGGCCGTCTGCATAGCCTATGTCCTTCTGCTGCAACTGCCCTTTCCAACGCTGTATTGGGTGTTGTGATTGGTGCTGTGGTTACTGATATTACCCGCCTCAAATGTTTGGGCTCTCTCTTTATAATATTAGTATGGATATCGACATTGCTGCCTCTTTTCTTCCGTAATTGGATGCCCATTATATCTAGTGAGTTCTTGTTGTGCAGTTTAGTGGGACTCTAACCCATATTGGCAATCCTCAGTAATGTCGACCACAAGAATTTGTTTTGGCTGGAATCCAGTAATTGGCATACCCTGCACTGAACACCAGCTCGGTGAACCATGTTTCCTGGCAGGTCGAGTTTTGACTTCAGACCTGCCACATTCCAGGAAACTATTGATAGCATATCAGTATTATCCCATTTGAGAGTTCCTGATGGCGTAGAGTGCTCGGTCAGCATGAACTTTGTAAAGTTAGGGATATCCGTTTCCTGGGCAATTCATATTGTGGTATTTGAAAAAAGTGTGTTTCGGCTCCTAGGGACTGGGGTACGACTTGAGTAGATCAGATTCAACTCAGATGCTGATTCCCCCACATGCAGTCTTTTATCAAACTTTTTGGGCCCAAGGTTTGTGAAAGAGGGAATACCTTCACTACACATTCAATCAGGGTCCCCTAGAGGGGTCAATAACAGAATATCGAAAACAACATTGGGGCATATTCTCAAGGACCTATTGCCGACTTAGCAGCACTTTATCGCTAGTTTTCCGGCGATAGCAGCCGCAAAAAACATCGCCACAGATGGCACCTGCAACTAATGTTAATGAGATGCAGAATAGGCGTTCCCCTACAAAAAGCCGCGACAACACCACTTTGCAACATTCTCAACGACCAGCCAGATCTGCGATAAGTTCACAAAACATGCAACAGGGTGCGTTAGCAGCAGGGATTTAACACCTGCTCTGACCTAGTGTTAAGTCGGTCGACACCCTGTACCATAAAGCCCAGAGCCACACCTGAAGAAGGACAGATGCCATGGAGCTACTCATCATGCAGCTCGGAGCCCCAAGAAGGCCACAACACCCACCGCCACCACCCCCAGGCCCATCACCCCCCTGGACCCCACCCCCCCCTTGGACCAACACAGATGAAGCGCAGACAAAGACAGATGACCTTCAGAAAACGCACCAGCCTCACAGACTTAACACCAGAGGATGTCATTGCCCACTACAGGCTCAAAAGGACAACCATCCTACGCATGCTGACCATCATTGCTCACAGGCTGACGGTACCAACACAGCGGACAACCAACATCCCTCTGCAGACAAAGCTGCAGACTATGCTGCACATGTTGGCCTCTGGGACCTTCCAACCAACAACTGCCAGAGTCGGAGGAGTCTCACAGCCAGCCCTATCCAAGTTCCTCACAACCGTCTTGGATGCCATCATCAGCATGGTACACCAGTACCTTCACTTCCCACACACTGCGCAGGAACAGCTGGAAACCAAGCAAGGCTTCTATGCCATAGCTGCCTACCCGCACGTGTTGGGGGCAGTCAACTGCACACATGTACTCCTCGTGCCCCCTGCCGCCCCTGCACACAATTACCGCAAAAGGAAGCACACGCATTTCATCAATGTGCAGGCAATAGTGGATCACTGTGGATTCTTCAACAATGTCGTCGCCACGTACCCAGGCAGTGAGCATGATTCCTTCATCTTCCGACAGTCCATCAACAACCAGCGCTTTGAGTCTGGCAGCCATGGGAATGAAGTGCTCGTTATTAAGTACCAAATGAACACACCACACACCTCAACTCCACAATCATGCAACTCACAACTCTGGGAATGCACATGTTACAAACTCACACACAACATGCCAAACAACATGCCCACCTACCAGACATAACAGCACAACTTACTGTGCTGACCTGGGCAAGCTATGCACACAAGCCAATCAACGGCATGCCACCTCAGCAACACAATAGGAGAATGTGGGGAGAGGTGGGAACCATGCATGTGCGAAGGAGGCAAGTGACCCATGAATGAGAATGTACACAATGCCAAGTGTGGCGTGGATGCGCTGGTCAGACTGCAGTATGCAGACCACAGACATGCTCATGTCGACATATACCGCAGGTGTTTGGAGTGTAGTGAACAGTGGATGCAACCATGTTACTCCAGGCAGAGGGGAAGAGCGTGGAAAGCAGCTCATTACGCCCCCCCCTGTATGCGTGAGCAGAGTGGGCTGGCCCATCGTACGCCAGGCCAGCGTAGGGGTGTGAATAAAAAGGCCATAGCACTGGGCGTGGTTCTCTCCTGGAATGGCCAATGTGACTGCCAGGGCAGCGCCTCCCTGCACGCCACGAGGACATAGCCGTGAGTGGTGGTGCCTGCGACCATGTGCACCCCAGGTAGCAGGTCCCCAGACCCGTCTAGCCCACCCCAGCGCAACCAGGCCACACCGCTCACCTTCCGACACCGGCTTGTGTCAAAGAGGGCCCACCACGTGCCTGTGCAAGCTCCAAGCGCGAGGCCTGTGACCTTGGCAGCCTCCTCAAACCATCGCTGTCCTCCCCCAGACAGGCCCGCAGCACTCCTTTCTCATTGACGTACTCCACCGCCCTACACAGCGGTTAAGTAGGTCACACATTTGGAACAGAGTCTTGATTATGCAATGGCAGAGTATACACTTTATGGCTGAGTTTATATCACTGTACTCCCTTCGATGTGGTGCCACCAACTCTGTGCATAGCATCCGAACCACCTGTCTGTGGGCCCATGCTGACCGCTGCTTCCGGCCTACACTGCGGTCCTGTAGGTCACATATTTGGAACTGAGTCTTGATTTGTCCATTGCAGAGTTGACATCATTGTATAGGCATCATTGCAGACTGCATCCCCTTCCAGCTCTGGTGCCACTGACTTTGTGCCATCATGTAGCTGATACTGACTTGGTGTTAAGAATAAGTCTGTAGTATTCATCTCCTCCATATTGCCTGTTTCTGCTTGGTATTCTCCTCTGCATCATGCCCTGAAAGAACAGCTTCCCCTGTCCTTCGAAACACTCTGCGACATTCACCTTGGACATCGGCGAGGACCCACTCAGCTCTTGTGACCCTATTTCAGTGCACCGCAAGTCACCGTCCCTTGCGGGTGTGCCTGTGTCCGCCGCACTGCATCCGGGTCCACTAACTCTGTGAAGCTCAAATCATGGACCCTGTCTGATTGAATATTGGATGGCCTCTGGGTCGATGGCCTGGGGGTCCTCAATGCCATGTGTCTGTGGCCCTACACTGACCGCTGCCACCGGCCTCAACTGTTATCTACCAGGGTTCACACATCAAATCAAGTCCTGACTTGCCTGGACAGCGCATCACTGCAGGAGGCACACGCCACCACCGCCGGGACCACCTCCAACCAACAACTGCCAGAGTCAAAATAGTCCCATAGCCAGACTACTAGAGTTGCTCACACCTGTCGTGGATGCCATCATCAGCTTGATACCCTGCTCAGCTCTTCATGTGCCACTGACTCAGTGCACCACAACTCATAGGCCCTTTCTGATTCAGTTTTGTGCTGTGGACAGCTCATGCAGCAATGTCACCTTAGGCAGTGGGGAAGACCTGGGACGATGATGGGGAAGATGAGGCAGGTGTACACACCCCACTGCATCTGCAGCAGGAATATCCCGAAGGGACACAACCTAAACAATCAATTAACAAGAGCACATTTGACTATGGTGCCCCAACATCAATGCACTTCGAGTCACGGACCCTTCTGATTGCATATTGGGTGACCTCTGTACTTGCTCCGGCTACCACCATGATGCTTCGCAGTTGTTTGTGTTATGTTGGTTTTTTCGGTTTCCACTTAAATAGTGATCACTGTTCAAGTTGTTGCCAGCAGCAACCACTCTATGAGGGCTGGCTTACACTCACCCCACACCCATCCAACACAGGCGTCACTGTACATGTGACCCTGGCAATTAGAGGGACCAGGCACAATGTATCATGCCTCCGGAGTGCTGGATCGGACGAAGGAGTAAATGAGGGAGTGCAAGCCCGCTCAGGATCCGGGATCATACATGCCAACTGTTGTGTGTGTTGCCATTCCCACCGCATAGGCCAACGGTCTACCCTCAACTGCATCGCAAGTTCAGCCAGCCATGAACTCTACATCTGTTTCCGCTCTGTCCTAACCATAGGCCTACACACACGTGGCAGCCCACCTTCAATGCACAACATCACCGTGTAGTAGTCAGGCTTGTGGACATGCGCAGACAGGCATGACAATGGTGTGCCGTAGGAGTGTAATTGATGCAACTGCGCTGCGCACAGTAGTAAATAGGCTCGGGGAGGGAGGAGCAGCAGTGAGGCTACGTAATACACATTAATGCCACTCATTTGCTACAAGCAGTACATGACAAACAGGAATCACTAAGACACACATATCACACACCAATGAACCAGTGAGCCTGCCAACACATCATGCTGAACCAACTATTGACTCATGTCTATCTGCACTGCCACAGGTGTCCAAGGATATACACTCTGCCCTTGGATAATGACACCCTTCTGAGCCTCGAACACACAGGCCCAGAGGCAGTACAATGCAGCCCACAAATGAACCAGGGGCATCGTGGAACACACATTTGGTGTGTTGAATACACGTTTCAGGTGCCTGGACATCCCAGGCGGAAGGCTCCTGTACAGGCCAGACATTGTGTGCAAGATGATTGTTGCATGTTGTATGTTGCACAACATATGCATATGCACCAATGCCCCATGGCTATAAGTGCCAGATGCACAGGACGATGATGAGGAAGATGAGGCAGCGGGACCACATCCCACTTTAGCTGCAGCCCGAATAGCCAGTAGGAACACAATCATTGGCAATTTCTTCACATGAGCATGTCACATTGTCACAGTCCTTACCAGACATGGAACAGTATAAAATAGGCGCAGGCCCAACATGTGCAAATAAATTCATTCATACACACATTCCCTGAGTGCATGTCACTCTTGTGTAGAGGTACATCACTCTGACAAGTGTAAGTGTAACATGTAGTGCTAACAATTTTAAACATTTGGAATAGGTTTTGGGGGTGTCACCTCTGTACAGAGAGGCTGTTTGGGGTGTCACGTATTCGAAATGCCCTTTCTGTGTGTCATGGATAGAACAGAATCCCACACATCAGCGTCTCACATGTGTCCCACTTAATTGCATATAGGCTGTCATTTGTGACCTACAATTGACAACAGGGCTTCTTTTGGGGTCAGGTATGTCCCACCATGATGCAGGGATGCACCCTGTGACTCAAGACCCACAACATGTGCAACATGGATGTAAGGGGGAATCACTGCCCCTACATTCGTACATGCTTTCATACTTGATTAATCATGTACATGACACATCTGTGTGTATTAAAAGGTATTATTCACGTACAGTGGAATGTTGAAGCTGTCTTAGTACTGGTCCATGCAGACAACACTTTACAATGTTGCTCCTTGGAGGGCCAGCCAGAGTCCTATAGCGATTAACAAGTTACTAGGAAGGGAAAGAGTCCAGTCTGCAGGCTGATTGCTGTGTCATTATTTTGCAAACAAAATATGGCAGTCCCTGTCGAGGTGCAAGGTTAGTGTGGCTGGGTGTATCAGGGGACAGTGGAAGGTGTTATTCCAGGGCACGATGCAGAGTGCAGAACCAAGCAGTGAGAAGCCATATGGCGGGGATGAATGCTACTGCTTCCTACTTACCACTGAGGCAGATTCATCCTCATCTTTGGCCTCTGACGTTTCATGTTTCATGTGCCTCACATGTGGGTAGTGGTGTTTGGTCTGCAGCAGTGTGTGATACTGACACATCAGTTGCGAGAGATGTGAATGTAGAAGTAGCTTCAGCTTTCATCTGCGCAATGTCTTGTGGCATCACTCCCATGATGAGGATCTGCAGAGCATGGAAGATCCCATCTACAGCTTTCTCGTGTGCAGCCGTGGTATCCATTCTTTGCACCTGCATTCGCTCCATGTTCTCCATGACCCTCCGTATGTTTTCCAAATCACGGATGACATCGCTGTAGCCACTCTGACTGGACAGTTGTTGTCTCCGAGTCATGACTCCAGTGACGCAAGCCATGGATTGTTGGAGGGCACGGGGCTGACTGTCGGTGACCGTTAGGGAGTGTAAGTGGTCCCTGATGGGACTTAGACACCCATTTATGGCATCTAGTTTGGCTGCCATGAGTTGGAACCCCAGCCACACCTGTTCAGCCAGCCCCCTCTGGCAGTCTAACACACGGCGTTGGAACGCCATGTGTTCTTCGGTGAGCTGCTGGGAGCCAGACGTGATGGTGGGTGCTTCCTGCTGTGTGGTCTGTGCAGGGGGTGGGCTCACCTCGATGGTGCTGGGCTGACCTGCTACTGGAGGTGGGGTGCGAAGGGTGTCCATGAACCCATGGAGTTCATCCAGATCGAAGTCCAGGGGGTCTCTCCATCATCACTGACGTGATGTAGTGTCTACTCTGCAGGAGGTGTTGATTGTCCCTCTGCAATGTAAAGAGGAGATGCAGTCTCACAGTGTGTTACATGTATGTTGATGCATTGGCGAAGTTTACGTACAGACTACATGACAATTTACATTATGACTGTTTGTGGTGAGTTGCCTATTTGATGCCGGACAGTGGACATTTGTACGGCATCATGGTTGTGAGGTTGTACTCAAACAACAATACAGTGGGATACAATCCTGCATCCAATTTACATGAAAGGACAAACAATATAGTTGGACACAATCCTGTATCCAATTCACACAGAGGTCACATAAAAGGAAAAAATACAAAAAGGAAAAACTTGGGTTAAATACAAACAAAGAAGTATTTTCAGGCAAAGGTTCGGCGGGAGCTTAAGGTCAATGAAAACATATAGACAAGCTATCCGTGATATTTGGCACACTAATAAGACACAATGGTCGACTGTGTGCAACTATACTGCCCGCGTCATTGTGCCCGGTAGCCTTTGGAAGTGATTGTGCGCTCCTGCACGGCATTGCCCGGTTGCAGTGATCATCTCTTCCATCTCCACACGCCGATCCTTCAACCTCCATTAAGGCAGTAAATACAATTCAGGCATGTGAATTGCAACAAGTCCTGACGATGATCCCGCTACACTTCTTTAGGGATCGAAACGCCGTCGACCACATGTATAGTTGCACACAGTCGACCATTTTCCTTTTATGTGACCTCTGTGTGAATTGGATACAGGATTGTGTCCAACTATATTGTTTGTCCTTTCATGTAAATTGGATTCAGGATTGTATCCCAGTGTATTGTTTGTTCGCAACATCACGCTTATTCTGTGAATTTTTTTTTCATTAAATGTGTCCGGCTGGACACTAACGAATATAGTTCTTATTGCAGACTATGTTTTATTTTGTATGCTCTTACAGTTCTGTTTAAGGACCACTGTTGATCTAAAAACATATTCTTATGTGCAGCATTGTGGGTGAGTTGCAGCTCTGTTTTGGGGCCCCTTATCCCTTTCAGGCGGTGTGCCTTTGCCTTCTATGCCTCTACAGTGCTGAGATGTACCTGACTTGATTGTTTAGGGCTGTTGGTCAAGTTGTGACTCTTGGGCATGGTTTGTCCGCAGATGTGTTGTTGACATCAGGGGTTGTTTGTGCACATGGATGTGTCAGAGTGTGACCGGCTCCCTTCCGGATGTGGTCCACACTCAGCCACCTCAGTGTAGTGGCTTGCACAATATCATGATTATTGGCCTGCAGCAACGCTGATCATCATGTAGTGTCACTTGCATTGTCAGTGTGGCTCACAAATGGGCATCTTTGCTGGGTTTCGCATGTGGGCATGTGTTGGTGGTGAGATTGGGGATGTCTGGTGTGGGAACCCTTTGGGGATATTGGGTAAGGGGCCCTACTTGGTGTTTGTGTGTGTGCTGCAGTGTGCCACAGGGATCATGGACATGGCCGAGAGTCATTGGGTGTGTGCTCTACTCACTTGTGCATGTGTGCCATTGTGCCCATCTCCCCCAGTCCCCCCAATCCCTGGTCGGTACTCACCCTGTTGATGTTGTGTCAGGTCATGTTGAGCAGTGTCCGGATCCCCAACTCCTGGCACCGTTTCCTGAATGATGACTGTGGACACTATTTTCTCCAAGTCATCCAGCCCCTGGTGTGCCGCGGGACCCCCACCTCCAATGAGTGTAGCTGCTTTCATGTTGGCATCAAGTTTCTACTTGGTTTTGGCCTCCACATCATTCTAGCGCCTCTTGACCTGTGCCATTGTCCTCCTCAACGCTGCAACTGCACTGACATGGTCCACGATGGTCTGCCATATTTGCATCTTTGTTGCCAATGACACGTTTGTGGTGCCGAACAGTTGTTGGTAGTGTTTTTTCACCTCTGTAACGATGATCCTGTTTTCCTGTGGACTGAACCGCGTCTTCCCCATCCTCTTTTCCTTGGCCTTCCCCGACCATGAGGTTCCTTGCTGGTGGTCTGTGGGGCTTGTGGGGTTCGCGTTGTCCTCTGCACTTGGTCAAGGTGCATCCATGGTGCTACGCAGTTTATTTTTCTAGACCTTTTTTTTTGTTTTTCCTTTACAGTGCATTTTCCCGCATTACGCGTGGGAATTGCAGACCTGTCTCTGGTTATTGCTGATTTTTGTAACTTTTTTCACGTTCGTGTTTCCGTTCTTTTGGTGTTGCGTTAGTTTTACCGCGGTCATTTTGCGCGTTATCGTGAGACTATCGCATGGTGCCGCCGGGTTGAGAATACAACGTTAACACAGCTTTATTTTCCCACGATAGACTGTGATGTGCAAAGTTGCGTTAAGAACATTTTGCGATAGTTATCACACGTTCTTGAGAATATCCCCCATTGTGTTATAAAAATATTGTGTCAAAAATATTGCTTACAAAAATATTGTACCCATGTGTTTCATACTAATATTGTTAAAAATGTACAGAAATATTGGTTTTTAATAGTGACATATATATCTATATTTACAGAAAAAACCATAGGTTTCAGCCACGTTATAGTTAGGAATTAGCATTTAAAAAACCTTAAAAATTCACTGAAAAAAACATGGTTTTCAGCCACGCTACAGTTAGGAATTAGCATTTAAAAAACCTTAGAAATTCACTGAAAAAAACATAGGTTTCACACATGTTATAGTTAGCTGGACATTTCACTCATACAAAATCATCGAAATTCCCCCGTTATAGTTAGTTCAGCTAACTATAACTCACACGCCCGCAATGCACTGCTGCTGACGTCACATATTACATCACTCATGACATGGTCAGTGACATAACTCATGGCATCACTGATGACATCTCAAATGACATCACTGATGACATTACCCAGTGAATGTGTGTCCTTCTGAAAAATAAATATTTTTATATATGTATATCTAAAGGTCGATGGAAGAATAAATGGGTAAATAAGTGTCTAAATGGATATTTGTTTTGTAAAATTGATTGTATAACTGACTTATTATGTGTCTCTTAGTGAATACATGTATTAGCGAGTATGTTTAAATATGCAAATATCTGTATCAGTGTCTCACTTTGTGTATAAGTGGCTGCATGGGTTGGTGAGTAGCTACATGAGTGTCTATATGGGTTATTAGTTGGTTTTCTGAGTTTCAGTATGAGTGTCTGTATAGTTTGGTGGGGGGTATTACTTAGCGCACAGATGCATGACTGACTGACTCACTGTATGTGTTTTGAAGACAGCATGTGTGCAGGACTGTATGGGTGGATGAGTGTGCGTATGGATGTGTTAGTGAGTGAATGGCTTTCTCAAAAGTATCTTTATGAGTAACTACATATGTTTTAAACTAGTATATGTGAGTATTGATGTATATAAGTGAGTATATGTGAGAGTGAGAGATTGGAAGAGTTCCTGTATAAATAAGTATGTGTTTCTATAAGTGATTGTTTAAGAGAGTAAGAGAGTAAGTATGTGTACGTTTCTGTAGAAGTAAGTGTAGTGGTGTGTGTATAGCTGTATATGCAAGTAAATGGATGTTTGATAGTTTATTTGCATGTGTGAGTATGTGTGTGAGTAACTCTATGGATGAGTATCGGTGTGTAACAGGATGTATAGGAGTACATATGATGAGTGAGTGCATGTATGAGTGACTATATAGAACTGCTGGTGAATGAGTGAATGTGTATGTAGAGGTTGGAATTACTGAATAGGTTGTTGTAACTGGTATTGGTATCTCCATTTTTTTAAATTTTAGTTTCTATTTTTGAATGTGTGTATCAAAGGTTATATTACGGTGAGAGGAGGTCTGCCACTCTTTCACTAGGATGATGTCATCAGTGATGTCATCAGTGATGTCATTTGAGATGTCATCAGTGATGTCATGAGTGATGTCACTGACCATGTCATGAGAGATGTAATTTGTGATGTCATCAGCAGTGCATTGCGGGCGCGCGAGTTATAGTTAGCTGAACTAACTATAACGGGGGAATTTCAATGGTTTTGTATGAGTGAAATGTCCAGCTAACTATAACATGTGTGAAACCTATGGTTTTTTCAGTGAATCTCTAAGGATTTTTAAATGCTAATTCCTAAATATAACCTGGCTGAAACCTATGGTTTTTTCAGTGAATTTCTAAGGTTTTTTAAATGCTAATTCCTAACTATAACGTGGCTGAAACCTATGGTTTTTTCAGTGAATTTCAAAGGTTTTGCAAATGATAATTTTTTTATGTATTAATTGTTATATTTTTTATACTGACTTACTACATTGTTTTAAAGTATTTATTTTTAGATATTTTATTTTTTAAATTACATTACAAATTTTCAATATAAATTGAAAAAAAGTTTTTACAAATATTGAAATTGTAATATATATATTTTTAATTTATATATATTTTATATAGCAGGAAATTATATCCTATGGAAGGAAATTCAAGTTACTGGTAAGTACGGTTAAAATTACTTTTCAGGATCAGTACTGGGCTGAAAGACTCAGCACTGAGGTCTCTCCTGATAACAGATGAGTAGGACCAGGTACCTCGAGTTTGCACCAGGGAGCTGCGTTGCAGAGAGGTGTTCAGAGGCCAAGCCCCTTTTTACAACACTCTGTGGCGCTTACTGGAGGTACCTAGTGGGCTAGTTGGCCCCCAGGGGACCTCAGGATTGAAGAGGAATTAATTCCCCAACTTAAAACGCGCCACAGGGTGTGTCTGCAGACATGTCACCTCAGCCCCCCCCCCACCCCCACACACTTCCTTCAACATTGTGCAAACGCACCCTGTGGTGCGTTTTAAGTTGAGGAATTAATTACTTTTTAATCTTGAGGGTCCCTGGGGGCCAACTAGCCCACCAGGTACCTCCAGTAAGCACCACGGAGCTTGGATCCTACATGCCGTTATGTTGCTTTTTGGCCACAAGGCTCAGGTATGGCCTCAAGGGCACATTGAGATGGTTCTTAATCTACTAGTGGTGAAAAACGATATGCACAGAGTATGATTGACTCTAGGGGAGGCTCTGGTGATGGATCTGAACAATTCGGATTCAGGACAGAAATTGATAGGGTAGCACATACATTAGGTATTGTCCTAGCTACTGTGGTTTGCGGTGGCTTCTTGGTACATAAATTAGGGAAGGTTTTCATTACATGTTGCAGTCAGTCAAGTCACTTTTTTTCAGCCTCCGGGGCCATAAAAGTGCAAATGCAGATAAGAACACATAATTAATAAGTAAAACAGTATATTTCAGCATAAACATTCATAATTCATTTAAGAAATACCTGAATTGAAGTGATAAATGTCTGGTTTGTTTATATTAGGAATTAGATAAAGCTTTTTGGTGAAGAATGTAAGTTTATCTTTATTTCTATATCTGTAGCTCGCTCTTTGATAGTACACCATTGGAGGTCAATGAACATCCTGTGTTTCAAACTCTGGAATGAATCAAGTTGGATATTTTTAATATGGTTATGCAAAAAAGAGCATTCAATTATACAAGTATCAGGTAATATGGCCATAGGACGTTGATTTCTCTTCGCCAAATCAGGAGGGTCTCGGGGGAACTCAGCTTGCGACTGTGGCGGGTAGAAAGACTGTCCGCCACTCTTCCACCAGAGGCAATTTCCCCGATTGCCTGGCGGATGGTACACAATGCGTAAAATGGCGACTGTGTCAATTTACAATGTGGGCTATAGTCAGCCTTTCCATGGTGGTGGAACCGCCATGGAAAGTCTGGCGGGGAATGATTTTGGGGGCCCGTTGCAGGCCCCCTTATGGTTTGGGGTGAGGTAATTGGACACTGGGGGGGTACCCATGGTACCCCCGACATTTCCATGCACAAGTTGCCAGGCACCGCGTGGTGCCTGCCACGTTGTACATGGAAATGCACGACATGGCCATTTAGCAGTGTGGTGGGTGCTGCAGCCAGCAGCCAGCAGCACCCGCCGCAATGTTAAATTGCTGAATGCGACTGCCAAAGTGGCAGTCGCATTGTAATTAGGTGTGCGGGACCACCGGGCCATCGTAATCGGCCCCTTAATACTTGTACTTATACATATTTTTATGGCCACATTTGTTGTTTTATGAATTAACTTTTCTTTGTAAGAGATCAAGTGTTATGGATGATTTATCTGTGTATTTGTTATAATTATACATATAGTTTTTCTATTTGCAGTGTTGTATGACGTTCTGACAACTATCCAGTAAGAAAGAAAATTGTACTGAAGGCTGAAGCTTGATCGCCCCAGCAAAAACCTCTCTTCATATTTTCCTTTTCAAAACACATGTGACCTGATGTAATTTACTCTGCAAATGTCTTAATGAATTGATGGAACAAGTGTGCAAGTCTGCGGAAACCCTAAGACTCTTTAACATTAGAAGTTTAGAGTCAATCCAGAATATTTAATACATTCTTTGCTTTCACAGACAGGCCAGAGGCATTCCATTAGAATTCATGATACTCTACTTCTTGCTTCTCAATCGCACACTTTCCATATCTCGATGACAAATATTGTTTCTGAAGTCTTGACATCACCAAACTTACATGTACTTGATGTTCTACATGGGTCTTTAAAAACACTAAAATATTATCCACAAGAGCAATAGAAAACGTATTTAATACATCAGAGAATATTGAATTCTTATCGCACTTTATAGCACTGAAAGATGGCAGGAGCATTACACAGTCCAAACTGCATTACACAATATTTGAAAATGCCCAGATGGAAAACGGAAAGCAGTTTTCCATTCATTTTCTTCCTTTGTACACAACAGACGATAAGCTTCTCATAAATCGAGGTTAGTGAAAACTCAAGCTTGATTTACTGACTCCACAATATCTTTCATAAGAGGCAAAGAATATCAATGCTTGGTTGTGACTTGATTTAAGACTCTAGAATTAAAATCAGGTTGAAGATCTTTATCTTTCTTGAGTACAAAGAACAAAGGTGCCCCAGAAGGGAATGAAGATGTTACAATTAAACGATTTTGCAGATTGTCATGTAAATAAACTTTTAGACCTTCCCTCTCTTGCTAAAATAAGGAATAAGTGGTAATGAGACAGAATATTGAGGAAGAAATTTGAACTACTATAATATCGAGTGAAAAATAGCATGGAATGGAAATATCGAGTGCAAGAATATCGTCGTCAAAAATATCGATTAGAAGGTAAGTAATATCGATCTTAAAAATATAGAAGTCATTATTATTGTTTATAAAAACATTGTTGTTTAAAATTTAATTTTTTTATTATTGTTATGTTTTTCAGTATATTATTAAATGTGTATATTATATTTGTATTTAATTATTGTTTATGTTTTTACTATATACGTTATATTTTTAGTAGTTATGAAATTTTGTTTAATTAAAATTTTTGTTTTTGAGTTCTGTAGTGGGTTAGGGAATTGGTGGGAAATTAATTAAATATAATAAATTAATAATTATGTTTTAATTAATATGATGTATTAAATTGATGTTTTGTTAAGTGTGTTGTAAAAAAATGTATGTAAATGTTTTTTGGCTGGTTGTGGCATTTATACGGGTAAAGGGTGAGAAGTAATTTATTTTTAATTAATTAATAATTAGTTGTAAATTAATATTATTTATTTAATTGATAATCGACTATTTTAATTATGTAATTAATTATTTTAGGTGTGGTTGTGGGGTTATACGGGTAAAGGGTGGGAAGTGATTTATTTTTAATTAATCAATAATCAGTTGTTAATTAATATTAACTAATTAATTACAATTAATTATGTTAATTGTGTAATTACTTTTTTAGGTGGATTTTTAATAATTAATTGTTAATAAATATTAATTAATTAATTTTATTAATTGTTTATTTAAGTGTTTTTTAGGTTTGGGTTGTGGGGTTTATAGGGGTAAAGGGTGGGGAGTAAACTATTTTATTTTATTTGTTAATTACTTGTGAAATACTAATAATTATTTAACTGTAAATTAATTAATTTGTTTGTGTCATTATTTTTTAGTTTAATTTTAAGTTGGGCTTTTGGATATTATATGGGTAAAGGGTGGGAAGTTAATCAATTTTAATAAATTTAGATTTGTATTTTCATAAATAATATTTGTTTCGTTGATAAATAATTATGTAAATTGTGCAAGTAACTTTTTTTTATTTAAATGTGGGTTTTGGGTTTTGTAGGAGTATGGGGTGGGAAGTAAATTAATTTTACATTTTTAATTTTAAATATATTTCTATTTTGTAATTAACATATTTTTTATTTATTTACTCTTTGTAAATTATTTCATTTTGTTTAAGATAATTTACTTGTTTTTACTGTTGCAGTGGAGTGGGAGTAATACATTGTACCCCTCCACAATCCAACACTTTTCTTACTGTTGCACTGGCTGGACTGGGTATATTAAATTTTACCCCTCTGCAATCCAACACTTTCCCTACTGTTGCATTGACTGGAGTGGCAATAATAAATATTGCCCTCAGCAATCCAACACTTTCCCTAATATTGCACAGACTGGAGAGGGAATAGTACATGTTAGCCCTCTGCAATCCAACTCTCTCCCTACTGTTGCACTGAAAAAAGTGGGAATAGTAAATATTACCCCTCCACAATCCAACACTTTCCCTACTGTTGCACTATCTGGAGTACGAATATTACATTTTTCCCCTCCGCAATCCAACACGTTCCCTACAGTTGCACTGACTGAAGTGGGATTATACAAAATTTTACCCCTCTGCAATTCAAAGCTTTCCCTACAGTTGCACTGACTGGAGTGGGAATATTAAATGTTTCCCTCCGCAATCCACACACTTTCACTACTTTTGCCCTGGCTGGAGTGGGAATAGTAAATTTGACCCCTCCACAATCCAACACTTTCCCTACTGTTGCATTGACTGGAGTGGGAATAATATTGTTTTTTGTTACTTAGAATATTAATTGTTGTGTTAATTATACTGGG
Organism: Lissotriton helveticus; assembly: GCF_964261635.1. Lineage (NCBI taxonomy): Eukaryota > Metazoa > Chordata > Amphibia > Caudata > Salamandridae > Lissotriton > Lissotriton helveticus. The sequence goes on from NC_136068.1 coordinate 494,912,820, forward strand.
AATAGTAACTTGTAGTATTTTCCAATGTTACATTTTAATTAATTTTATATTTATTGTAGTTAGAGTAGTAAATCTTAGTTTTGGGTGATGTAAAGACTGTTTTTTATTATTATGTTGTGTTAGGTAGGAGTCCTTATTTTTATTCTTTCCTCAATATTTTTTTCTTCTATATTTTTGTCCTCGATATTCTGTTAGTGACCCCAATAAATGCATCCTGAAGGAAAAACAGCAACCAGGTTCAATTGGTATTGCACAATCTTAATCCCAGTGAGGGGAGACTGAACAAACTTTAGACTTAGGAAAAACTAAGAAAAGCCTGGCATTGCAGTGGCACTGAAGAAAAAAAATGACTTCCAGAAACCCAACAATGATAATTACAAAACTGATAAAGATGATGTTTGAGTAGACCAATTGACATATGGAATATGCCTTGTCAGCCACGGAATACCAAAATTACAGTGTAATTTGGAGAGGCAATATTATCAAAAGATAACACTTCTATCTGAGCCACAAATGAGATTTGCAATGGAGCAGAGACCTCTCATATCAGGCCTGTGGTTAATAGTGAGTCGTCAACAATTAACATTTCTAGAAGTTAAACAGGCTACCTAGGAGATTCTATTCAGACCTGATCAATGAGCATCCATAGGTGCCATTTCAAGGAAATGCAGAGGTATTAATAAAAACTTCTTTTGTTCCCATGACAATGGGTTGAAGGAACAAATGATTATCTGCATTATTCATACATGATCCAATATATGGACGCCAAATCACCGCTGTCATCTTCTCAGGAGATGATTGGATTCCTCCAGCATTCCTCTATAATTGTTTAGCAAAGGCCTGAATCACTTGTTTAGCATACCACACTATAGACACAGCCCAGCCTAAGGCTCCTTTTTATTTTCAGTCAAAGGACACCTGACAGCTACTACTTGCATAGGCTCTTTCTTGAGAGTCTTGTCCACGGGAACCTCTCCTTTACTTCCGTCACTCTTTTAATCCATGTTCAATGAACAATACCTTATCAATAAATTCAGAACATGCAGTAGGATGGTGCCAACAGGTGAATTATTCCTAAATGTAGTCTTTCATAGCAAATAAAAAAAGAGCCATCATGTTCTTTCAACCAGACTAGCTTCAGCTGTCAATTAATCAAAATGAGTCAAATGAGCCAATACATCCACTCATCCTTGTTGAATATCACGCAATGCTTTCTAAGTTGAACACTCCAAATCAGGATGTTCAAACAACTTTTATTTATCAGGACGATATGAGAAAACTGCAAACAAGCATCAGGATTTGCTAGTAAATTAATTTCCCAATGCTGATCTAGTAAGGCAACTCCCGTTGACTAAATTGTGTAGGATGAAGAGCAAAATGCACTGTAAAAAAGAATCCAGAGGTTTTCTTACCAGGCACTTGAAGTGAATACTGGATATCACTAGTCTTCTGGCACTAAGATCTGCTTAAGTGCTGAATTCTCACAGCACACATACAGGAAAATACTCTACTACATCTTGGATCAGCCCTTTGGACACACATCCATCATGGAAGGGTGGCAAGCTAAGAAGAAGAAGCCCAAGTTTGACATCCTTTCCAATGAGTTTTACAGTCCTGTCTTTACTCTTTATGTTATGTATGCCAAGCGACATTCAGCACACCCTTCTGGGAGACCACAAGCATGGAGATGCCAAAACAATGCAGGCAGCGAGGATGTGCAGTCATCTGCTGCATGCAACATCTAACAATACACTATCGAGCCCATGTGGCGCACCTTCCTCCTCAGAAAGTTTGAAGTCTCTGGTGCTCTCAGCACTGCTCTTGGAAAAGAACTTGGTGCAAATGTAACAGTTGTGTGGATTTCTTTATAAAAAAAAGCATGGTTTTGTTATAAATGGGATGCATTTGCATTAGTTGCTTTGTGCCATGATGTGTTTAAGGCTTGGATTATAAAGGATCACTGTAGTGTTCTTTATATTGGGTTGAAGGTTATTTCAAAGTAGTTTGTTATGGATTGGCTATAAATTGATATTTTCTTATTTAAGAGTAGTAATGCATGAATCAGGCCCTGGGAACATTGTAGTGTAGTTCCTATTACCCTAACAGGCTCTCCACATTGGAATAACATACACTATAGATTTGACATAGAACTGAGGTCAGTATGTCTCTATCGAGTACATTAAACCGAATTGTGTGTGCCAGCTAACTCAGAGATCACTAGAAACTTTCTCGAATAAACAAGAAGGGATTAGTTTCTGACAACGGCATAAACATGACAACTTTGTTTCCCTTAGAATTTGAATTTGAATTTAAAAACATTTATGCAGCGCTCGCATACCCAACGGTTTCATGGCGCTAGTGATGATCAGTGGGGGCAGCAGTAAGGAGTTTTAGGGGTAGGCTTGGCTGAACAAGAAAGTTTTGAGAGATTTCCGAAAAAGGGGGTAGGAAAGTGAGGTGCGCAGAGCAATCGGGAGGGAGTTCCAAAATGTTGGAGCCAGGACAGCGAATCTCACTCCGCCCGCCCTCTGCTTTTTAAAGCGAGGGATGGTAAGGAGGGCTAAGTGGGCCGAGCGGAGTTCTCTGCCTGGACAGTATGGCTTAATGAGTGAACAAATAAACTTGGGAGCAGTGCCTGCTCTGGCTTGGTAGGTAAGGCAGCCAAGTTTAAACAAGGCCCGCTCCCTTATAGGGAGCCAGTGCAAGGTCTTGAGTAGGGGGGTAACCCGATGATATCTGGGAAGGCCATGGATCAGACGGGCCGCCTGATTCTGCACAAGCTGTAGACGATGAACTATGTATGCGGGGGCCCCGTTATAGACTATGTTGCCATAGTCTATACGGGACAGTACCATGGCCATCAAAATGATTTTTAAAGCTGGAGGGGAAAAAAAACGGGAAACTTTCCTAATTACTCTGAGGGAAAAGAAAGATGAAGAAACCACAGAATTTACTTGCGGGAGAACTGTAAGCTGGGGATTTAGAAAGATACCCAGGGTCTTCACTTTAGGAACCGGGAGTGGAGGGACACCAAGGGAAGAGGGCCAGAAAGAAGGAGACCAGGGACTGCAGCCACCTCCGGTCAGGACCAATTCGGTCTTGTCCGGATTAAGTTTGAGGTGGCTGCAGTTCATCCAGTCTTGGATGAGGGTCATTGTGGTTTGGACATTCAGGGCAGATGAGGGAGAGTGGGATAGATTGAAGATTAACTGGAGGTCATCCGCATAATTGAATACGGTGACCTCCAGTTGCTGTAACATAAAAATAAGGGGAAAGATATACAGGTTGAACAAAAGAGGGGAAAGAGATGAACCCTGGGGAACCCCGCACTCTACCTTGCGCGAGGCCGCCGCAAAGCCAGCCAGATGGACGCCCTGTGTTCTCCCAGCAAGAAAGGACTCCAGCCAACAAAAGGCTAAGCCCTCAACCCCCGCCGCCCTGACACGGTTAAGAAGAATGGTATGATTCACCGTGTCAAAAGCGGCGGAAAGGTCAAGGAGAATCAGGGCTTGCGTCGGAATAATATCTTCAGAGTCGTGGAAACAATAGATAACTATTTCACTCAGTCAATCGTGCATGCTTAGTTTCTACAGAGTTGCACAGAAATAGAGAGACAGGCGTTTCAATAAAAAGGGTTTATTGAACAGTCTTCTTTCTCATGCAAGAGATATGATCTGCTACAATCGTTAGACAGAATGTGAAGTATAATGCGTAAAGCGCAAACAGTAATATAAAATAATACTGTAATAGCATTGTCTGTTGCTATGACATATATAAACATACATACATAAATAACACAGGCTAAAATACTCAACTGGTGCTTCTAAAATATGCCCACCCCAGTGTACCTAACCTAGGTCTGGTACGAGGGAAGAAGTAGGTGCTGGTTTAGCATAGGTTTAGTTTTGCCAAGAATTGCCAAAGGTTTCTCTAGGTTCTAATCAGCTCCATGCCTTAGAATGGGAGAGGTTGGTATCTCTTTCCCGGGACTAGATTTCCCAACACCCCACAAGGGTAGTCAGAAACACTGGAGCTGGATTCTCGGCAGGAGGATGACAGCTTCTAGTCAGTGAGTCAGCTGGTGAGTTGACTTCCTTCGGCACTTGCTGTAGCGAGCTGCGTCATGCAAGTAGGTAGATGAACTGCACCTAACCACACCGTGCTTTGCCATAGAAAGTGAAGGTATATTTATACCTTGAAGGTGTTTTAGGAATGCCTGTATTAACGTAAAAGTCGGCATATGAACGTCACGAATGAACCCCTAAGGAATAGATGTTCATGCATAATAAATGAGTTCTTGGAGAAATCAATATCCAGGCAAGGGGAAGTCCCTAACGGCTTAAGAGTCTGCTTTTCCAAGAAGTCGTTGTGACGTAGATAAACGGATATAAGTAGCCATGCCTGTATTTGGGTAGCATGGGCTATGCCTAAATAAGGACTGGATTTTGTTACCTATATGAGGGCAATGTGAATTATACCTATATAAGGGCATGAATCGGGAAATGCATACGGAATCTAAAATCGAACACAACAACATAAGGCACATTACTGTACTAAAGGCCTGTAACACTGGGATTGCACTGCACGTGGGTACAGTAAATAGAGTAGACGGTCAAAGACAATTGAAACAAGTGCTCCATTTTAGGCTAAGATAAGAGAGGATGTAGTGGCTTTAAATAGATGGGACTATAGATCGTCACACAAATTGCCTTATGTCTTTAGTGTGTGTGTGTGCGGGTGTGTGTGTGTGTGTGTGTGTGTGCGCCCGCATGTGTGGAGGGGTGTGCGTGTGTGTGTGTGTGTCTCACACTCACAAAGCCCTGCAACCACCCTCATAACGCTCCACACTTGCATACATGCTCTTGAACACCCTCTAACTTACCAAACACACCAGACAGATCTGGGATCTGTGGCCCGACAATGCCCTAACCTACTTTTCTCACAAAAAACAAGCCAGACACTGCATTGGCACCTGCCATCGCCACAGCCTTCCCCGGCTACTTGTTCGCCAGGCAAGACAGACTTCACAAGCCCAGAGACAGTACCACTATAATCCACAAGAACACCCCCAGCTGCACCACATCCTTGGACATGTCTTCCTCAATATGGAACAGCTGTCTTTCAAGTTACACGTCAAAGGCAACTTCACCCCAAGTGGTGCTCTCATCCACAGACTACTGGGACTGCACGTCAACTTCACAGGCACCATTAAATACTTCATCACACCACCCACCCTTGATGCTAGCAATTACATCCTACTCAGAGAGACCTCAATTTCCACTTGGAAGACCAGGCCGACTTCAACTCAAGAGCACTCATCGAAGACCTTGGAAGCCTGGGCTTCACCGAACGAGTAAAGAGACCTGTGTACATTGCCAGGCACTGCCTGGGTCCTATTTTAACCAATGTAGACAATATCCAAGGTGATGAGCGCATACCAGTCCCCTGGTAAGACCGCGTCCTCATCATCTTCAGCAACTCTGTCCCGGTCCAAAGCAAAAGCACCTCCATCAGATCATCCCACTGAAACTAGAACATCATCGCTGCAAGGACTGGAACACCGCTCTCAACACTCACCAACCCAAATACAGCAACAGCCTCCCCAAAGCCATCAAGAACTTGAACAATTGGATAATCTCCTGTGCTGACTCCCAGGCCCTCCTCAAACATAGTAATACAACAAGATCCAAACCCTGGGCCAGTTGCTAAACAGAGGAACTCAAACTGATGAAACACCACTGGAAAATAACTGACGTGCAAATTGACATAGAGCCAGGGAAATGCAGACAATGCAGACAGGTGCACAGTCAATTCTGCCCTAGATGCTACCACCAAATGAGCCATACCACCAAAGGTGCCACTCTGGCAGAATGCATCAATGCCAGCACCTACAGAAGCAAAGAAATGTTCGCCATTGTGAAAGATTTCACCTCATCATCGGCCACCTCCACCTTGATCACTATCTCGCATGACCTTAGCAACAATCTCTCTCAATTTTTCAGCAACAAAATCACCGACATTTACAGCAAATTCAACCCCCAACCATATCAGACAGACCTCACTAATCAAGTCCCAATCTTATCCACAGTACCAATGCTAATCACATGGCTCATCATCACTCCAGAGGAAACTGCTGCGACCATGATGTTTATCAACTCAGGGGCCCCATTGGACCCCAGCCCTCACCATTCCTACTCCAGAGGACTGCAACCCATCAGCGCCAATGTCACATCCATTTTGAATGTCTCCACTTCTTTTGAGACCTTACCGGATGCATGGAAACATGCAACGTTCCTCCCATTGCTGAAGAAACCTTCTGTGTACCCTTAAATGGTCACCAACTACAGACTGATCTCCTTGCTCCCTTTCCCAGACAAGGTTTCTGAAAGAAACAGCAACAGACACCTCACTGAATACCTACAATCACCACCAACTCCTCAACACTACTCAGTCCAACCATAGCACACAAAGTGCCCTCATCACCACCACAGATGAAATCTGCATGACTCTGGACAGAGAGGCACAGGAGCCATTGTCCTCCTGGACCTCTTTGCAGTGTTGAACATATTCTCCTACTCCATCCTCATTAAACATCTACACAATATCTGAATCCAAGGGCACACAATCCGCTGGTTCTGCTCCTTCCTGACTGGAAGGACCAAGTTAGTCAGCCTGGCACCATACACCTTGGATGCCCGTGACCTCATCTGTAGTGTTCCGCAAGGATACTCACTGAGCCCAACCCTCTTCAACACATACATGATCCCTTTAGCCAGCATTACACACTCTCACAAATTCAATATACTCCCTTACTCCGATGACACCCAACTCACTCTCTCTGAAGTGCAATGCCTGCATGACTGAAATCTCTCATTACATGAAAAACAACTGTCTAAAGCTGAACATCAACAAGACTGATATTGTGATCTTTGGGAAGATCAAAACACAGTGGGACTCCATCTGGTGGCCAACAGAGCTAGGACAAAACACTCACCCCCCACACATGCCATGACCCTCAGGAACATCATCAACAGCAAACTCGACATGACCACCCAAGTCAATACCATCATCCCCTCATGATCCTATACCCTGAAGATGCTGAGGAAGATTTTCAAATGGCTCCCAATCAGCACCCAGAAAACTGTCATGCACATCTTGGTCACAAGCAAGCTGGACTATGAGAACACCCTCAATGCAGGATCAACAAAAGACTCTACTGAAGGCTTCAGGCCACTCAGAACTAGGCAGCCAGAATCACTGTCAACCTCCCACTCAGCACTCACCTGGCACCACACCTGAAGGAGATCCACTGGCTCCCCATTCACAAATGAGCACACTCCTCACCCACACTTTCAAGGCACTATATAACGTTGGCCCAGCATAGCTCAACAATCGCATCTGCTTTCACATACCTTCCAGATACCTCGTTCGGACTCCTACTTGCACAAATCTGATGCATACGGAAAACTAGATCTGGTGGTAGTGCCTTTGCCTAGATTACTCCTACGGTGTGGAACAACCAGCCACTCCACAAAAGCCTCCTCCTCACTTCCTGAATTCCGTAAGAAGGTAAAGAACTGGCTTTTTCAAGTAGTTCTACTATGTTCTAGGTGCGACTAGACACATCTGCTCAGCACCAGGATACCCTCCCGGGTGATGGTGCACTCTATAAATCTGCAAAATATAATACAAAAGAATTGTTAAAAATATTTTACCACTCAACACTCCTAAAAAAGATACCTGTGGGGGCATCTGATTCATGACAGCGGAAATGTGACACAGATTAATGCCTATTTTAAAGCAGCGCATCACGATCATGGCCCATTTTTTAAAATGTCCTACAGAAATGTTGAATGGGTTAGAGGGGTGTACACGTACTAAATATTTGGACATTAAAGCTGTCCCTTTAATTGCATTTCAGGAAATAGTTAGCTATGGGGTAATGCCTGCTCAGTAATCATCTGCTGAGGCGGTGCTGTAACGCAAACTGATGGGGCCCCAACTGAACAATGTGAAGAGGGACCCCTGGAATCCCAAGTCTATATTCATTGGCCTTGGGCTGATTTTTTTTTTTGTGCAGATTTATATAGGGGGAACTCAACCCAAAGTATTGGAGTGCTTTACATGAGCGCCAGTTACGATACACAAGAACACATTATTATTTTTTTGTTTTTGGTATGCATGGAGAGATTAAGTGATTTGCCCAATCACAGGATGTAGAGTCGACCCCGAGGCTTGAACCTTGGTTTCCCAGCACCAAGACCACATCCTCGCCTCTTCTCTGATTGAAGGTTTGACGGGTGGGAGGGTAAAGAGTAGCCCCCACTCCTCCCTCCTCACAGTGAAGGGGCTGCAGGGATTGGTGTTGCCCACATGAGCTAAGGTTGGCTGTGGCCCGCAGTGTCACACTGGATCTTCAGTGGCCTTTTATTTGTGCAGACCCTAGTTTGTTAAATATATTCAGGGCTTTAAGTGGACCGGGTCTCACCCCACTGGCAGTTTTTTAATGGGTCTCTATCGGGCTCTGTTTTGTGCCCTGGCACATGCAGTCCGTTTGTTTCTGGACTGCAGGCACGTCGAAGTGCGCGTGCTCACACTGCTCACTTCTCACTAGTGGAGAAGTGACGGCATGACGTCATGTCAGGTGAGTGTTGTAGGGAAAGGGAAATCCTTTAAAGAGAGTCATTTTCTCTCTGTATTTCCCTTCTCTTTTTGAAACTCAGGAGCAGCAACTTTGTGTCATCAGGGCTTTAAGTGGAAGCTTTTTCAATAATGTATACAAGCCATAGTTGCTGCTTATTTATCTTTTGCAACTAACAACCACTGACAAAGCCAATAGTCCTGACTTGTTGTAGGTATGATGTTACTTGTTGTATCATATATCTGGATGTAAGGACACAAACAGCAAAATACAAGTTGGGCGGCACACTGTGCTAAGCACAGATTTTTAGTTTATGTGTTTTTAAGCCAAGCTCTTAATTACATTGGTCACGCCCCTCTGAGAGACCTCCACATTTTTTCACCCCACATAAAGCCCTGAATATACTGCTTGATAGAAGCAGCTGGTTATACCGTTGCCCCGTTTCTCATGTTCACACTGAAATCCCACACCAATTGCTGTTCACTTAAGTACAGTATCCTTTAGATAGACAGCAAATGTGTCGCCGGCCCTAATGCGAGCAAGGGAAAAGGGAAATGCCCCCACCCCTAGCTGAATGTGAATAAACAACTGTACTTGGGTTGCGGTGAACCCCTCACTCCCCTTGGCCCCGTGCCACAGATTCATTGATAGCGACGTTGCTGTGTCTAGCATCTTGGCGCACTCAGTAGTTGTGTGTTAACGCTGAAGGTGTTCGACCCTAGAATTTTCAGCTCACCCTTAAAGACGTTAAAACACACTAACCCATCTCGTATTGTTCGTCTCTATTTCAGGGCCAATGCTTCCATGAAGCCAGTTAAGACAGCAGCATGCTTAGGGCGCCACCAAGTGGCAGTACTACCAAATTACAGAAAGGTCTCGAAAATGTGCTTTTATGATCAGTGTACGGAAGAAATCTTCCCTGAAGGTCAGGTGCTATTTTGCAGGATAAGTCAGGGAGATGAGACATGTTTGTCGCGCAATCTCTGGCTCGTCTCACCAGTGCAAATAAGCAGGCCCACTTGACTATTGCGCAGGGGACACTTGTCACTTTTTCCTCTTGTGCACTTTTCACTACCTCATGTATTTTTGGTTGCTCACAATTTTTACTACCTCATGTATTTTGTTTGCTCACAATTGTCACTTTACCTTATGTAACGTAACGTTTGCTTTTGTAATCTTTTAATGTGTAATGTTTCTCATTATGTTTCATTTCTGTTCCTATTGTGAAGCGCTCTGACGCCTTCGGGTAAAGTCCGCGCTATATAAAAATGCATAAATAAATAAAAAAAAAAATAAGGGGTGGGCCAAATTATGCGGCAGTACGGAGTAAATTATTCAGCAAGAAAAGGCACATTATGTAGCGTAATGCTGCACATTTTGTGATAGTATTACTTCATTTGTATGTCATTTTTAAACTTGTTAACAATGTCTAAGCATTTGTTGCACCTCATTAGCAACAGTTTAACACCCAAATATAGCAATAAGCAACTGAAAGGTGACCGTAAACCTTTGAAAAGGGCCTTCCACTGTGTGGCAAAACGTGTCGCTACGTTTATAGTAACTTTTGAACAGTTAGAGCTAGAAACACAATTTGTTCTGTTAAAATCTGTTTATGTGGCAGATGATGGATTATGTGGCAAATGCAGCTAATCTACAGCTAAGTGAAAATTACAGCAGCCGCACAATCGCATAAATCCAGTGGCCCTGCAAATAAGTAACAGACTTGCTGAGGGTTGCATAGTTTATAAGTCAAGGAGGTAGCCAGAAAATGAAAACATCACTGCTTAAAAATACAGCTAATCACACAGGGCAGATGAAGTGTTGCTTCACAAGAATTTGCTTTACCTTTTCATGCTCTTTTAATCATTTCACCCTTCTATGTATTCATCTGTTCGTCTCTCCATCCTTTCACCTTTCCATCCACCCACCTACTCATTTTTCCACCCTTTCATATGTGCATCCATCCTTTCACTCATCTACCCATCGATATATACATGCATCCATCCTTCACTCATCTACCCATCGATATATAAATGCATTCATCATTTCACTCATCTACCCATCGATATATACATCATCCTTCCTTTCACCCTATACATTCTGTCCATTCTTCATCCTTCCATCCTTTTATCCACTAAACTATCCTTCCTTTTACCCTTTCATCCATACACTTTCCATCCTTTCCGCATCTTTTCACATTTCCCTCCTTCCTTTCGTCCTTCTTTTCTCCTCCTGTTCTTTCTTTTCTCAATCTACTCATTTTTTGTCTCTTGTCCTTATCTTTTCTTTCTTACCTTTTTAACGTATGCTCACTTTTTCTATTTGTCTCTCTCTCTCTCTCTCACTGTTTCCCCTATGTTTAACATAATCAGACAAGACAGCCGATCAAAACGGGGGGGGGGGGGGGACTAGCCATCATCCACAAAACTGGAATACAGATTACCAATCTCAAACCTGTAGAATACCTATCGTTTGAATACCTGGGTGTCGAACTCTCCACTAAGGGCACCTCATCCATCAAATTCCACACCATCTACCATCCGCCTGGAGAACGTACTCTTTTTCCCGAAGAACTACCAGACCTAATAACACGGTTCTCCTTGACAGATGCCAAAGCCATGTTCCTGGGTGACTTCAATATCCACTGGAATGACCCAAAAGACTCCACTGTCCTGAACCTATCCAACCTTCTGGATATTCATAACCTCAAACAACTCTGCAATAAGCCAACTCACACCAAAGGTGCAACACTAGATGCGATCATTACCAACAACGAACTGGTCTCTCTGAGAGCGATCTCTCCCCTTGACTGGTCCGACCACCACCTCATTCTGTTCAGGATTTACACACTGGTCAGCCACCAACCTATTTGTGACGTCAAACCTAAACTCTTGACCAGAAACATCAAAAAAGTCCCTTTATCCAAACTTGATTCCATGATTCATCCCCATCTTCAACTCCATCCCTCATCATGGACAGCTGATGACCTCACTACACACTTCAACTCTTAAATGACAGGGGTTTTAGACCAAGTAGCTCCACTCAAACTCAAACAACAGAGGCAAAACAAATCGAAACCCTGGTTTAACGTGGAGCTAAACGACGAACGGCATCAACTCAGACAAACGGAAAGGGTTTGGAGGCTTAACCCCTCGACCTTACATCTAACACAACTTACATCTCCTCGGCAGGCATACAAAAAACACATTTTCAGTAAAAAGACGTCCTTTTTCCACAGCCAACTAGATCTGGCGAAAAACAGACCGAGCGAACTCTTCAGCATGTCAAAAGCCAAACTAACGGCACCCCCTCTCAAGATATCGAAGCCACAAATGAGCGATGTGAAGAAATTGCCTCCTTTTCTCTAATAAAGTCTCTAAAATGGATCAATCCTTCATTCAAACCGCAAATACTCCTTCCCTCATAACCTGCCCCCCTTCTACTTCCCCTGACCACGCAAAAAGAGTGCTGTATATAGACAATCTGACCGGCCTCCAGCTAAAAAACAATGCGCACTGGTCCGACTTTGAGCTAATGGCGGAAAACGAGGTCTTCAAGATAATTTCTCACCCTAAACCTTCCTCCCACACCATGGACCCCCTCCCTTCCACAATCATAAAAGAACTCAACCACACCATTTCCCCTTTCTGGACAAAAATCATCAACGCCTCTCTCACCTCAGGCTGTGTCCCAGACTTCCTTCAACTAGGACAAATCACGCCCAATCTCAAGAAACCAGGAGCCGACCCTAAGGATCTTAACAACCTCAGACCTATCTCAAACCTCCCATTCCTGGCAAAAACATTGGAGGCATGTGTTCTCCACCAACTCAATAAACACATTGATGAGTTCAACCTCCTTGACACCTTTCATTCAGGATTCAGGAAAGGTTGTAGCACTGAAACAGCCATACTCAATGTCTCGGATGACATACACAAAGCCTTAGATGATGGTGATGCCTGCCTACTCATCCTTATTGACCTATCTGCGGCATTCGACACGGTTAATCATCCAGCTCTTCTGGAGACCTTGTCGAAGCACTTAATGGCACTGTTCTAAAATGGTTCACCTCTTTCCTCCAGCATCGCTCGCAACAAATTAAAATCAACTCCTGTCTCTCAAAGCCAACAAAGGTCACACTTGGGGTACCACAAGGCTCGATCCTCTCTCCGTCCCTCTTCAATCTCTTCATGGAGCCCCTCACAATCATCTTGAGTTATCATCTTCACGCGGATGACACCCAAATCTATTTAAAAATCGAGTCCCCCGATGACATCCAACACCTCAATACCACTCTAACGGAGATCCAAACTTGGTTCAACGTCAACCACTTAAAGCTCAACCCAGATAAAATGGAACTGATCCTAATCTCTCCAAAAAGCAACCATCGTCCTATCCAAGAGTGGCTCAAGAATCTGGTTGCCCTAAACTGGCCCCTCGTTCTATCCGACTCAGTTAAGTCTCTAGGCATCCCTCTTGACAAGAAACTATCAATGGAGGCCCACATCAAAAACTCTGCAAAAAGTGCTCTTTTCCCTCTAAAACACCTCAAGAAATTGAAACCTTTTCTGCCCCATGAGGACCTCAAGAGAGTAGTTCAATCCCTGGTTCTCTCTAAAATCGACTACGGGAACACCGTCCTTACAGGGACTCCAAAAGCAAACCTAGCCCCTCTAAGGGCAGTGCTGAACATGGCCGCTCGACTTGTATCTGCAGTAAAAAGATTTGATCACATTACTCCAGCTCTCATCTCCCTCAAATGGCTTCCCATGGAAGGGAGATGTATTTACAAACTGGCCTGCATCACACACAAAACCCTCCACTCTCCGGCCCCCAACTACCTGAACAACAAACTGGTAAGAGTAGGTCAAACCAGAACCCAGAGAAGCTCCAACTCACTCCTTCTCATTCCACCAAAAATAAAAAATAAAACCACCCAATTCCGATCGTTTTCTGGCAACGCACCCAGGATATGGAACGCTCTCCCTGGAGTCCTCAGATGCAACCCCTCCTTCTCCTGTTTCAAAAGGGACCTCAAACTCCATCTCCTTAACAAATACTTTCCGGAACAACATCAACTAACATAGACCTCAATATTCCGAATTGACTCCCATTCAAGGATTGTTGGTGAACGGACTATACAATTCACCTTGTTTTTTGCACAGTTATTTATTGTTCATGCTGTATTCTTTATCCATGGTTTGCTTACCGACTGTCAGCCTTCTGGGTAATGCAAGGCCCTTCTGTTTTTCACAAATGTGTATGTGAAGCACTCCGATACCTACGGGTCTAGCTAGCGCTATACAAAACTTTTAATATAAAGTAAAAAAATAAATACAATTTTCATCACTCCCCTTTCTCTATTTCCGTTGCTGTGCCTGTCAGCCAACCACCCATACCCCACTGCCATGATATCCCTCAACATTGTTATTTATGAGAATTCTGTCTGTAAACCTGCAGAGAGTAGAGGTCCATAAACAAATAATTATTGTTTAGCGGAGCTCAGTTCACCAACCCAACAGGCCCAGTTGCAGTCCCTCTTAAGCTGCTTTGGTCAGGGGGTTCACCACTGTGTGAGTAGGGAATGGGGATCCTGTCTGCTCCCCTAGCACCCCATAGGAAGAGGTTTGTTGACCCTCAACACAAGCCAAGCTGAACGAAAGGTGAAAAATGAGAGAACAGATTCCTGTGGGCCCAGTGCTACTGCACAGAGAGCTCTCTGTAAACCTAATAAGCCCAGCAACCAGGACAAGGAATCAATGAAATAAAATCCTATCATGTAAGATGAACATCTCATTCTTGAAGAACGTCTAATTCCAATTTGCATTTTTTAAATAAATTACACTCAAAGAGTGACATGTAACTCCTTCGTACATTTGTAGTGACATCTTATGCTCAAGTACTGTATAAATATACTCCTGGCAGAAAGTACCAGCCTCTGATTGGAAAGGGTGGCCTTTACCATTTACTAAGAGGAGATTGATCCGCGCTCAGTGGTTGCAGGTGGATGACACAGGCAGTCATTTGTGGGACAGAAGAGGGAGAAAAAAAGAGGAAATGGGAAAAAAGGAGAACAGTGACAATGAGAGAAAGCCGGGAAGAAAAAGAACATGCAGGGGTGAGACAAAGACGCTGGAAGTGGAGGGGGTGGAAGAAGAAGGCACTAGCTAGAATCAAGACTAGACAGCCATGGTATTCTGCGAGCTGGGCATTCTTCAGCTGTGCCTTCGGAGGGCTTCAAAGAAAAAAGCATTGGCAGAACCAAAGGATCTCATCTATGCAAGCTCTATTGGTTTTAGCCATGTTGAACAGCAGGGTGGCTACTGTGCAGCATGGTTGAAAGCAACAACAAAAAAAGCGCTATGACACAGTCAACGCTGGCTATGTCGAGCACTTTATTTGGACACACAGCATTCCAGAGTGGTTCACCAGGGTCAAGTAACTTCATTTGAATTCAGAGAAATTACTGTTCATATATGTACAATTTATCTTGTTTTGGTGGGGTAAAGTAGTCAGAAAGAAGTGCATCTTAAAGCATGTGGTCGTAGTGGAGCCAAAACAGCATCTACAGTACACCCTTAAGAATGTTGAATGTAACAGTGGCTCCCATGTTACTGTGCTACTGATGCGAAGCTACACCTGACTAAAGAGCCCCAACCAGGTCAAAACCTGTCTGGGTTGCTAATGTTTTGGTTCAGGGAGGACCTAGCCTGGCAGTTTGGGCTGGACTGCTCCAACTGCAGCAGGGTCAAGACTGATTTGCATTTGGCTGGGTCCAAACTGAGCCGCCATGTTGTGCAAAATAATGATGGACTGGGATGTGGCCCGAGTCATTACCAGTGGGTGAGATTAATTGAAGCATTCCACCCATCGCTTTTTGTATGATTCAGCGTGTCCCCAAATTGGAAAGCATTACTTTAACAGTTCTTGTCCTAGAATTAGCCTGTTCATTTTAGAGTGAATTCTGATTTTTCACTTTAGTGCCTAGACGTCCACACCAATTTTGCATTACCATAAATGTGGCAGCAGTGGTCCACAAACTTTGAATTATCTTGAGGTTACAGGAACCAAGCAAGATCAATACTTGCGTCGCCTTGTCAGAACTAAGAATATTGCAGGATGAGACAGGAGGTGGGCACAGTCTAGCAGTGATAAAGATGACCATCTCAGAATAGTGCTTTGTTGCGTCCACCAGCGTGGGATGCCTTTATTGCATGAATCGGGATACCAAACAATGCCTGTCCCAAGGAAACAAATGGAGAAGGACACAAGTTGTTGGACAATGTCAGCAAACGACTCAACCTGGCTGATAGAGTGAAGAGAGCGGATCCTGCTTGTGACCACACCCACTTCTGCCCTACGCTCTGGCACCAGATCAACAAGCTTTAGAGCCTGCAGCGTCACCTACCACTAGAGATTGGTGCAAGGCTCAAGACTTAGGTCCACTGATAGGAAAGTTTCAGACTTTAACCAACCGGATCGAATAGATGCTCAACACTCCTAAAATCGGGATCGTCATCACATCACTGTAGAAGAGCCCCAGAGTGGGGATCTAGTGGATACCTAAGTAGTGCAAGAGTATACAAACCTTGGCACGTATCGTGCTACTTCTATCCCGAATACTGACATACCGTGACCATATATTCATGATGAGATGATGCTCTACTCTTAGCAGTGAATGTCGCATTACAGGGAGAATGGCAAGATAAGTCTGACTGGGCAGATCTTTTCTTGCTACAACTGACCACCGCCAGCCACATCACACTTTCTACGCAGTTTAGTCTTGCTTTCCTAGTGGGGGAAAGATGAGAAACCCTGATACATTTCTGTGCACCGTCACCAACAGGGATTCTTGATCAGTATATGTTGTAAGCCAGGTCTACAACGTCATGACTTCCTTTATGAAATTTTCTCGAAATCACCTCTTTATGGAAGCAGACTGAAGACATCACAAATCATCATGGCTGCCCATTGGAGCGCTTCGATACTATTATTCAAGAAATTACAGCCATAGGGGCTATAGTCATTACCATCAATGCTAATGCAGTGGCACTGACCTCTGAAATTACACAAGACAGAACTGACACTGCTTCTTTCCACACCAGATTATCCTCTGCTAAGAAGCAGGTGGGTGACCTAGACGAGGTATCAGTAACTCTTCAGACTGGGGCGAAGAACTGTGGCATTTATGCAATAAAATCACAGATCTGGACGATAACTCAAAGAGGGACAATGTATGCTTATTTGGTGTCCAAGAGAAAATAGAAGGAAACAATACAAAATGTTTCTGATTACATTTCTCCCTGAATTATTGGTGATAGAACTGCCCCTCCTCTTGAATTTGAAGAGCTCACTGGATACGACCCAGAAGCTCTTTGAAAAAAAAACCTCAGAGATGGATAAAACCTTGCTTTTTAAGGGAGGCATGGGTAAGCCTTTCCAATGATACAGACTGAAGGCAAGCATGGTCCTACAGTTTTGAAGGTCATAACATCGCTATGTCTGCCAATTTACCTTTTGCCACAAATGTGAAATGGAGATTGTTTTTAGTTAACCAACCACGACTCATTAAGTGTGACATCAAATACAGTCTTTTAAAACAATCAGCAATCTGGATTACCTCTGATGGAAAATAATTTGAATACACAGAACCTGTGAAATTGAAAAAAATCTGTCATCAGTCTGTATTCGGGGGCGTGGCTAGCTAGCCAGCATGGCGGACGGAGTCTGTTAGAGCTCCGGTGCCGCCGGGGGAAGACGAATCCTGCTTGCCGTCTCTGGGGGCCGCCCTGAGTCACCGACGGTCGGATCCTGTCCTCTGGAGACCCGGCTGGACTCGCCTGCATTTCTGAGGCTCTAGACGCTACCTGCACCTGGTAGACCGCCGGGGCGAGCTGAGGCCTGGGCCCGCGTGGCAAGCCGGGGACTCGAGTGCGGGCTGCACCCGGGTCGGAGTGCCACCTCCTGCCGACCTGCTGAGGACATCCCCGGACACTGAGGTACGGAGGGCGGTCCTGCGGCCGGCGGGTCTGAGCGGCCGGCTGTGCACCCTCGGCGGGCCCCCGCCTGACGGACACCCTGCACCCCCTGACTTCTGGAGGCCCCGCCTTGGCAGCGATTGCGGAGGCTGAGCCGGGAGGAGCTGCCGGGCGTGGAGGTGCCTTCCCTGGGGAGCTCCGGGTTTCTTCTCTGTCCGATTGCACCCCTGCTCTAAGTGCGACTTTGGTGGTGTCCTGACCTAATTTAAACTACTTTTGAGGACATTTGCTCAGACACGAGACTGGGTCAGAGAGGGATCTACCCTCACAGAAGAACCCAACTCGTCGAGCACAGCAGCGGGCGCTAGGAGCACTGTGCAGGGACTGGCTGACACGCCACACGCTGCACCCTGCAGGCACTGTAAATTGGGAAAAATGCCATTAGTCTAATACTGCAGTGAGGAATTCGGGAAGAAGGCAGAATCAACTGCTTATGGTGACGCGCTGGCCTGATTTTAGGTGAGGGCGATCTCAAAGTTGAGGCACATTAGTCGCACATCGGTGACTAATTCCACTAACTTACCTTTCTCTGTAGACCTCGCCAGCCAGTACGATATTCAGAGCGAATACATCCTGGGTTTGCACTGCCCTGCCGGCACAGACGAACACACCCAGCAACCCGGTTCTGGAGTGGGAAGACGCAGAGACACAGGGACCGACGCCGCGCTGAGCCGGGGGCCCCCCTCCCTGGTCCCCCCGGGGGCGAGGACCGGCTGACGCTGGGGCTTGAGACGCAGATTACCTACAGGTGGATGAGAGGTGCTGGGCACCTGCCCCTGACGTCCTCCCCCCTCCTCTGCATATTCGCGACTGCGGACAAGGGTGCTGTGGCCGGACGGCTGTGACTGGTCGGTGCCCACGAGCGGGACCGGGATCCTGATTCTGACCCTGGTGAAGGGATCTGGGGAGTTTGCCCTACGACGAGCAGCATGGGGCGGCGAGGGGTGAGGGCGACCGACAGTAAAGATGGCCCTCCTACCGACACCTTATCTGATGAGGCCCTGGGCGATCCCAAGTCGGGGACTACGGCCTCTCAACCACATGAGGGACACCAGGGTGACAAACTGGACCTGATTCTTAAAGAAATTAGAGATTCTAGGACTGCGATGGAGATGCAGCTGGGCACCCTTACCTCGAATCTATCTCTCCTTAAGGCTGATCACTCCAAACTGTCGGACAAAGTCAAGGACCAGGGTCTGGCGCTGACAGACCTTACCCCGACGGTGGCTGAACATACGGAATCTATCCAGCGACTCCAGCACCAGGTACAGACCCTTGTGGATAGGGTGGAGGATGCGGAAGGACGCAATAGACGAAATAACGTCCGAGTCATTGGCCTGCCGGAACGCTGTGAGGAGCCCCACGCTGCGGAGTTTATGGAGACCTGGTTCCGGGAGCATGTAGCTACGGAAGGACTGTCCCCGTACTTTTGTGTGGAGAGGGCGCACAGGATCCCTACCGGGCAGCCGAGCCCGGGCCGACAACCCCGGCCTCTGATCGTGCGAATCCTCAATTACCGGGACAGTGACACGTTACTCAGACAGGCCCGGCTGAAATCTGTCATAGAATATGAAAACAAGCGCATCTCCCTTTACCCAGATTACACCAACCTGGTGCAGAAACAGAGGTCCTCATACTACGAGGTAAAGAGGAAACTTCAGAAAGCCAAGCTCCGATACGCCCTGCTGTTTCCGGCGAGACTCAAAGTGATTCACGACAACAAGACCCACTTCTTTGACTGCCCCGCGGACGCGGAGGAGTGGCTGGAAGTGATGGACATTGAGCGAGAGGTGACCCGGACTCAGGGCTCGACGTCCAATGGAACCGGAGATGGGGCGGCTCCGACGAACGGCGGAGCGGGTCCGAGCGGCTTGGACCTGGAGAGTCGGAGACCTACGGCTCGTGTGCAGAAACAGGGTCAAGTGGATGCCATTGCGATGGTGGGCTCCTTTAGAGACGACCGAGAACGAGTAAATACGGATACGGAGGACAGCACGGTGCATTCGGACTCTGAGAACAGCTTGGTGCTCTTCCCGAATGTGACGCCCCGAGCGGCGGATGAAATCCTGGACAATGCCTTGGAATAATGACAGCTGCGAATGTACTCTGACTCGCTGAGTCCACCTGGTATCCTTTTACTCCTGTAACATTCATGGGGCTCGGGGGGGGGGGTGGGGGGAAGAGCGGGAGACCTTGTGGGCAGGGGAGGCACCTGTTGTTTTGCAGTCACTAAGTACTCTTGCAGTGCTGCGCCCTTGCCTGCTGCCCTCCCCACTGTGTGAGCTGAGCTGGACAAGGTATTCACCCTGAACTAACACTGACACATTTCGCTGTTTTGCGAGAAAGAAGCAGCTTCCACCCCCCCCCGGGGGCGGCCGGTAACAGTGACTGATTATACAAATGACTCTCCCGGCGGCGCCGTTGAGCAGGCGGCACCGCATAACATTGTCCATTAGATGTGGCGTAAGCATAGCAGACCCCCCAAGAGCGTATGCATGGTTTATTGTTTGCTTTTGTTGTACTGTTTCTTGTTTGGCACGGCTAGGTTCTGAGGCTGCGCCTCCAGAGTTGGGGTTTGGGGATGGGAGGGAACCGTCTTCTGGTCACAGTGGCGAATGCACACACTACATTACACACTGCTGTCTACTCGAGCATCGGTATTTGATTATGGCTGAAGTGAAAGGGAAGTACAGGCTGGTTACCTGGAATGTGAGAGGATTGGGGGCGATACAGAAACGACATAGAGTGCACGCCTTCCTGCTCCGTCAGAAAGCACACATTGTGTTCCTCCAAGAGTCCCACCTAACGCAGACTGATGTGCACACCCTGCGGAAAAAATGGAGAGGGACTGTTTTTTCCACTATATATTCTGCCTTCTCTAGGGGAGCCACGATCTGGGTGCGCTATGGTGTCCCCTTTGTAGAGATAGATAGGAGGACGGATGACCAAGGGAGATATATTTTGGTTAAAGGCACTCTGGATGGGGTACTGGTAGTCCTGGGTAGTATTTATGCCCCGAACCACGATCAGGACAGGTTCCTCCCAATAGTGAGTAGGGCCCTAGCAGACTGGGCAGACATTCCTTGGATTCTGGGAGGGGACTGGAACATGATACTGGACACGGGGTTGGACAGGTCACATCCTCCGCTACAGGGGACAGGGGTTCATAAACTGTCTGACTCCTTTCGAACATGGCTCCGAGGGTGGGGGCTGACAGATATGTGGCGGACACTATACCCGACACACAAAGAGTACTCGTTCTACTCCCCACTACATACCCTGCATACACGCCTGGACAGGTTTGTTGGCACCAAGTCCTTGATGGCACACTGTACGTCCTCGGCCTACCTTGCCAAAACGTTCTCGGACCATAGACCGCTAACGCTAGATCTGGACTGGGGCAGGATCCCCTCTCCGGTGCCCACCTGGAGGCTCAACCCCTCCCTACTTGAGGATGGCCCATTCCGTGCTCACTTGGAAGACACACTAACGGGCTATTTCAGAGACAACTGGGACTCTGCGTCCTCGAACCTGGTTGTGTGGGATGCCATGAAGGCGGTGGTGAGAGGCGCTGCGATTGGCAGATTAGTGGGCGCCAGACAGGAAGTATTTTTTTGTATTTGTGTTTGTTTTTGTATCGCGCATAGCTCACCCATTAGGTCTCGTAGCGCTGACAGATGGATAAAAACAGAAACAGTATGTATGGAAGGTGGATGACTAAGGTTTGAAGAGCAGAGTTTTTAGGTTCTTACGGAACATAATCAGATTGGGTTCTGCTCTCAGATCTAGGGGAAGTGAGTTCCAGAAAGAAGGACCAATTTTTGAGAAACATCTGTCCCCGTTCTTCACTGTACGGACTCTAGGCGTCTTTAGCAGTAGTTGGTTGGAGGAGCGAAGATTTCTCGCTGGGCTGTATCGGTGCAATTTGTCTCTGATATATGCCGGTCCTTGTCCGTTTAAAGATTTGTGGACTAGGCAGCAGACCTTGAACTTTATGCGTCTGTTAACTGGTAACCAGTGTAGTTGATTCAGACAGGGGGCAGACGGGGTTCTTGGTGGAAGGTCCAGTGCTAGCCTAGCCGCACTGTTCTGAATGGTCTGTAATTTAGCTATATTAGAAGCATTTATGTCCGCAAACAATGCATTGCCATAATCCAGTCGGCTGGTTATTAAGCTTTGGATTAGTGGTCTTCTGCTAGTTAAAGGAAGCCATTTGAATATTTTTCTAAGGCTTCTCATAAGGCCTATACAGGTGTGTACCACTTTGTTAACGTGTGGTTGCATTGTGAGTTGGTCATCCATTGTAATTCCTAGGTTTCGGACTGTACTTTTAGGGGGGGGGCATTGACCAAGTTCAATGGGCCACCAGTCCTGTTCCCATATTTGGTGTGCCTTTCCGAACAGCATTATTTCGGATTTTTCTGCATTAAGCATCAAAAAATTCTCGGTCATCCATTTTTTGATGGCCACCATGCAGGACCGGAATCTGATTTTGGTGTCGCCTGGGTCGGGGCCCATGGTGACCAGGATCTGTGTGTCGTCAGCGTATGAGACTGTTTGGAAGCCATGTTCCCTGATTATCTTGGCTAGGGGGGACATATAAACGTTAAACAACGTTGGGCTCAGGATTGAGCCCTGGGGGACGCCAATGTTGTTATCTGTGGTATCAGACAGGAAGGGACCGGTTTTAACTCTAGATTTCCTGTCTGTCAGGTAGCTTTGTAGCCAGCCCAGCGCCTTGCCCCCGACACCAACCCCCACCAGTCTCTGTATTAGTACTGTGTGGGAGATGGTGTCGAACGCTGCAGAGAGATCCAACAGAATCAGGATTGCTGATTTCTTTGAATCAATGGCAAGGCGGATGTTATCTACTATTTTGAGTAGAGCTGTTTCCGTACTGTGGTGGGCTCTAAAGCCTGATTGAGTGGCGTCCAGTATCTTGTTGTCTTCTAGATGTTTCATTAGTTGGGAGTTTATAGTTGCCTCCATCATTTTGCCAAACAGGGGGAGGAGGGCTATTGGGCGATAATTAGAGGGAGTTGTGTGGTCAGCATTGGTTTTTTTGATAATGGGCCTGATCGTTGCTTCCTTCCAGCTGCTTGGAAATGTACTTTGTGCGAGAGAGGTATTAAAAAGAGTGGTAAGTTCAGTCGCTATGGCTGGTCCTATTTTGGCTAGAATTTGTGATGATGCTGAGTCTTTTGGGGATCCTGATTTAATCTTCCCTAGATTCTTTATTACCATGTCTATAGTAAAGGGGTTGAATTCTAGTAGTTGCATGGTGGGTATCGGATTCTCCATATGTGGAGGATACAGGGAATGTGGAGCATCAGTGTTGGGGGTGGAATTAGGGAAGGTCATATATATATTATTTATTTTGTCCTTAAAATATACGGATAGCTGGTTTGCCCATTCCTGGGATTCAAGTGCGTTTGCATGGCAAGGTAAGGGGTTCGTGAAGTCTTTCACTATTTTATATAGTGTTTTTTGGCAGCTCCCTGCTTGATTTATTTTGTCGGCAAGATAGTTTTTTTTTGCTGTTGCTATATTCGCCATATATTCATGGTGTGAGGTTTTGTATTTGGCTTTGTCGTCTGAGTTTTTGGTTTTTCTCCAGCGCCTTTCTAGAGCCCTAGTAGCTACTTTTAATCTCTTCAGTTCTGGGGTAAACCAGGGACTGCTTTTTGTGGGGCGTTTAGTTGGGCGCTTGGGAGCTATTATGTCGAGAGTTTTTACAATGGCTTTGTCTAAGTCCACTGCCATCTGATCCGCCGATTGGGTGGCAGGGGGAGGAATGAAATGCCTCTGGAAAGTCTCTATCTGTATTTTTGTCCATGATCTGGTCAGACTCGATTGTTTAGGGGGTCTGGGGTGCTGTGAGTTTAGCTTGATAGAGAATTTTATAAGTGAGTGATCGGTCCATAGTACAGGAATGAGATCATTAATGGATACTTGTTGCGAGTTAGAGCAGATGATATCGAGGCAGTGTCCCGCAATGTGCGTCGGGCCTGTCTCTAGTATTTTCAGACAGGAAGTACATGCCAGACTTTGCGCCAGACAGGAAGTACATGACAGACTTCGCACGGTTGAGGGCCGACTGGCAGAGCTTGAAACTGCGGTGGGGACAGACCCTGGCCGCAGGGGGGATCTCCAACTGTGCAATATTGAGCATGCAGAGCTTTTGGAATCCCTAAGGTTAATGGATTACAGAGAATACTTGCGGCGGCAACAGGCGGAGGCGGACAGGTCGGGTGCACTGCTGGCTCGGCTGATTAGAGACACCCCTGAGACCCCGATAATTACGAGTGTCAGAGATGACATGGGCAGACAGGTACACACACAGATAGAGATTAATCATGTGTTTAAGACCCACTTGGAAAGATTGTACGCCCCACCCCCTACTGACACTCGGGATGCAATGTTAGCCTTCCTGGACGAATTGCCGATCCCGGCCCTTCCCCGAGAGATCCAGACGGTGCTAGCCGGGCCCGTTACACAGCATGAAATCAAAACAGCCATCCACTCTCTAAACCGGGGCAAGACCCCTGGCATGGACGTCTTCCAGGAGAGTTTTATCAAACTTACTGTGAAACGCTGGCTCCTATTCTGGAAAAGATCTACAAGACTGCGTATGAGACAGGCCACCTACCGGCTTCGACTATGCAGGCCTTGGTCATCTCCATCCTGAAGCCCGGCAGGGATGCACTGGATGTGAGTAATTATAGACCGCTGTCTATGCTCCCCTCGGAGTATAAAATCCTTAGTAAGGCTATCGCATTGAGATTACAGGCCCACCTCCCTGGCCTGATCCACACGGATCAATGTGGCTTCCTCCCGGAGAGGAGCACATCTCAAAATACGAGACGTCTACATGCCCTCATGTCCACTGCCCCCCCGGACTTACCGAATGTTGGATGCATTACCCTTGATATACGGCAAGCGTTTGACTCTCTGACTTGGGAATTCATGTTTGAGGTCCTACGTCGCTTTGGACTCCCAGATGCCCTGATAAAATGGGTTCGTCTACTATACACGAACCCGACGGCGCGAGCACGCACTGGCCGACACACGTCGGACAGTTATGACATACATAGGGGCACCCGGCAGGGCTGCCCGTTGTCACCGCTGTTATTTGTACTTACGCTAGAACCCCTGGCGATTGCACTCCGGACTAGGGCGGCAGAGGCGGGCATCCTAGTTGGCGACACTCATAACCTGGTCTCCGTCTACGCAGACGACATAATGCTGTTCCTACGTGACCTGCACGGTGACCATACCCTCCTGGCACATACCTTTGGGAGGTTTGAAAGAATATCAGGCCTGGCAGTCAACCCTGGGAAATCACTAGGGTTCTTTTTCCGCGAAGGGCGGCAACCCACCCACATACAGTTTGGGGAGCACGCGATCCAAGTGGCCCCGACTACGTTTAAGTACCTCGGTATTAATGTATATCGACACCCTGACGATCAGATTGAGGGTAATGTGCGGAGAGCAATTACTGGCCTTCGCAGCAGTGTGGCCTTCTGGACGTCCCTACCCCTGTCTGTTATGGGCCGGGTGGCGATATCGAAGATGGTCCTGCTTCCCCGAATCTTGTATTATTTTGTGAACTTGCCGGTCCTCCTACCACAACCCATCTTTACTATGTTGAACACGTTATTGATCGCCCTGATCTGGGGTACGGGTAGGAGACGGGTAAGCCTCAAGAAACTACAACTGTCCACCAGACAGGGGGGCCTGGGAGTGCCTGATCTACGGGGCTATTACTACGCTAGCCAGCTTCAGTGGCTGACGAGATGGGTGGCGGGTAAAAACCTCCATGAGATTGCTTTTACACCACAAGAGCTGGCACGAGGGTCTCTCCATTCCCTTCTGCTGCCTGCGGCCAAGACTCCGCGGGACTGCCACCCCTTATTGCTGGTGGCTCTGAAGTGCTGGCGGAACGCGCTTAAATACACGGCAGATACCCCTCCCTACGCAGACAATATCCCCCTACTGGGCCTACCGACTCCACAGGGACCCCTGTCGGGACGCAGATTACAACCCTGGATAGATGCTGGGGTGGACAGAGTGGGAGACTTATTTGGGGACGACAACTTGTTGGATCATGCCACTTTTACACAAGCCACGGGAGCCCCACAACGGCTCTATCTCCTACACGCCACGGTCTCCCATTACGTAAGGCGCACTTGGGCTACACAACGCACTAAACCATCACAGCATGAATTGGTCCATCTCCTTCACTACATGGGGTCAGGCGGACATTTAGTGAAATGGCTTTATGTGGGAATTAGAGAACACGCAGCCGGATCCCTCACCCCACTCAGAGAGGCCTGGAGCACAGACACGGGAGAGGAAATTACAGATGGGGACTGGAGGACCATCCTCGGGCACCCCAGGAGAGTGTCTAGAAATGTTAAATTCAAATTTATACAAGCCATGGTGCTGCACAGGGCTTACCTCACTCCACAGAGATTACACAGGATCTTTCCCAACACCCCCCACTGCTGCCCTAGATGTCAGGGTGATGATGCTGATATTGTTCACATGATGTGGGCGTGCCCGAGACTGCGCTCATACTGGGAGACAATTCGAAACACACTACACACTATAACGGGTATGCAGGTCCCGGGAGGCGTCTTACCCTGCCTGATAGGTCATAGGAAGAGGCCCAAGGCCTGTAAGGCACAACTGAAATTTACGGATCTAGCCCTCTTGCTGGCACTCCGGACCCTCACTATGAGATGGAAGTCCCTTAGACCCCCGGACATAGAGGTGTGGAGATCCGATATGCTGAAATGGGGGAAGGCGGAGGCAGCGGAATTGCGCAGGGAGGAAGAGAGGGGCCGCCGGAAATATCCTGTAGCACAAGACTGGGACCGCATGCTGCTGGAACTGGAGGATGGGGACCTGGATTAGCCCCGGGAGGAGGGTGCTTGATTACACACCAGCTATGGGGGGAGGCACTATGTAAAGCCGACCGGCCTCGACATGCTGGTGACCATGCCTGTGACCTGTAATGTCCATTATTGCAGTCACATACCTGTTGGATGAAAGTTCTACATGATGTATAAGGAAAGACCAGAAGACGGGAACGGGGTGGGGGGAGCTGGGAGGGAACGGGTCACGGTTGGGCGATTCAGTACTCTATTTGTCATGAGATAAAGGAACACTTGGATTTGATGTTTAGAATTTCACGGACTGTGATGCAGGGACTGACGTATGAAGTACTACACCAAAGTTATGTTTTGGAAAACGGAAAAGACTGACAGTATGTTAAAGATGTTCTGCACATTGTAATAACTGATCCAGTCATGAATAAAGAGTTTAAAAAAAAAAAAAAATCAGTCTGTATTCAATTGACATGGAGACTTCCACTATGCCCGCTAGAACTACATGGAGTTCTGATCACTTGGAGCATGCTGTCTATCATCACTGACCATCAAGAAAAAGATCTAACCACACACAATCTGCTATGGATGACTTGAATAAAGTACTGTAAGTCTTGGGGATAAACAGAGACGATACAGAGACAAATCTAGGTACCCAATAAAGCAGACAGTCGACTCAGTCATCTGTATTGTGACCTCCTAACCAGTGACGTACCCTGATCCCCTCAACGGATCTTCTTGAGCTCATAATATACTAAGAAGTCACACATATACTTCCCACCGTACATCCTTATTTCTCTACACTACACAGCAGCACATTCTTTACCTCCTAGTAGCACTCGTTGGACTTCATGAACCTACCCACACCATCATTTATTACTTTGAAGCCTTTCTTTGACTATGGGCCTCCTGGTTATCTTGCACAAACATTCTCCCCTTCATCGTATGCCTCTTTCCTATCATTTTACCATATATGACCATAATTGTTTCTGCTCACAATTAAAACTGATGCAATTTTACCCCTCCTGATATCTCCCACCCTCATCCCTTCAACTCATCGGGAAACTGACATTACCGTATGGGCTTTTATTATTCTGTGATCCCCCTCCTCTTGTACCCAGTTGGCGTGACATATGGTATCCATGTACTGGTAGCCCCACAAGTGAGCATTACAGTTGACCTACTGCAGAGATGTGGAAAACTCCAACCACAGCTAAGGTCAGAGCTCAGAGAAGAACCAGTGCCTTACAACTCATAAACCACCGGCATCCATACCAAACGGTTACTGTTCGACTGAGAACTGTATTGATAACCACATCTCAATCCTCAAATTCCCCTTTTCCATCGCATGCAGTTAGGGGATCTACAGTTCAACATGCTGCATGCATACAACACAGGTATCCACATGCTGTCCTGCTCTGTAGCCTTACTTAACGTCTCAGAAGGTCGTAGACCGGCTTCACATTCATACCTCTCAACGTTCTGACAATGAAGGTCAAAGGCATGAACCATTGCATCAAAAGGAACAAATACTCTCATACCTCTCCTCCACAGGAGCAGACACTGCTTTACCCCAAGAAACACAATTATTCAAAAAGTATTTAAAATATTACGATGAGGCTGAATTGGCATGAGAGTATCCAGCAGCTTCACAATTACCCTCCCCAATCCTCCAGATGCAGCACGTGCCAGTTCCAAGGAATGTGGGTGGCCGAATGTTTAGGTAAACTGGGTAACTGACCTAAAAGAGCGATACATATTTGCCAAAATCTCCCTCTTCCATAAGCCATTGATTGTCAGCTCCATCTGTGACCCAAACATATCTAGCATCCAATTCCTATTGCACCTCTCCAGAGTAATGACAGAATTGACATCCGCATGCACGCTCACAGGGGTCCTGGACACTAGCGCCTGTCGCTATTGATCGATACACAAAATGCTGACAATAGAGCGTTGTTGAATGATAATGGGCTGCAAGATGACGACATCGTGGACTCATAGTGTGTGCCCATTAAAGGGGGAAGGAATTCACTTTACTATTGTGTGCCCAAGGCTCAAGTTCAAGAATCAATTATTTGTTGACCTCTAAGAACATTCTGGTGACTGTATCTGATTGCAAGATATTAGAAGGTGAACTAACAGCGCTCTCCTGCCCTTTTGACGCTAGCTTGTGATCTCGTAAGCCCACACATCGGCCATGGAGAATGAGTGTATCCAAAAACAGGATGCCAGCACATAAGAAATCATGACAGGACCATATCAGTCTGTATTTCCTAGAAGATAAGGGATCAGGGTCATCACAGCAAATGCTATAGGCTGCTACCAAGGCCTTGGTATGTGTGCTAATGATGAGAGTCGTGCCATCATGAAGACGAAACACAAGGAAGAAAAAAACATGCTTGAATTTGAGATCAGATTGCTCATAAACACATAGCACCCAACTCCCTAGACAGGAGAAATTTAAGAAATGTAGAAATACTCTTCTTATTCAATGCACATCTAATCAGCCAAATACAGAATGTTTTGTCTCTGGTGTCACAATTATATCCAAGGTGAGAAGGTGGAGAAGGTATTCGCAGCCCAATTAAAGTAAAGAGAAACATAATCAGCCATTTCAACCATCTGTGCTTTTGCATTCTTCTACCAATATCCAGACAAATCGAAGGGTCACACCCTAACTTCTGAGGAGGAAAACTTCCTCAGTAACTTTCATCATTGATAATGCCACACCTCTCTGCAGAGAGAGAACTGCGAGTGAATGAGTTCTAAGGAAGTGATCGCCATGGCCGTATCATATCTGCCGTACGTAAATCGCCTGGAGAAAATGGCTTCCCTTATGAATTGTTCAAGCTAGGTAAAGACCGTACAGTGGAAACACAGTATGATACCTTCAAAAGAAGCAGAACTCACTGGTGACCTGTCATCACTCTCCAACAAAACATCGATTAAGGTCCTCCACAAACAAGGGTAAGGGTTTACTGTAGTAGCTACAAAACAATCTCGTTGATCAGCGTGAACGAAAAGATACTGGCAACATTTCTGGTGACCAGCCTTCCGAAGAGGATTATTGGACTGATGCACCCAATGCTAGTAGGGTTCATCCCCTGAATAACATATCGCAACTACCTAAGGACACTGTGTTATTTACTTAGACTCTTCAAAGACTCCACGAAAGATGCTATACCCCAGCTCTAGATGTTGAAAAGGTCTTTGACAGGGTTGAATAGGGCTACCTATTCTGAACGGATGTATGACATTACAACGCATGCTTTTACCACGCATGCCTTTACAACGCAGTTTTTACAACGCATGTTGTTACAACGCATAGCGCTTAGGGGTGCTAGATAGTGAATAGTTTAATTTACCATTCCAACTCCAGTCCCCGTGGATAGTAGGGAAGGTGTTGGATAGTAAATTAAATCTATTCCCTATCCTAGAGCGCCCCCCAGCACTATACATTGTAATGACATGCGTTGTAATAGTTGGGTCGTAAAGGCACTGCGTGGTAAAAGTTGCGTTGTAAAGGATGTTTCCCATTCTGAACCATGGAAAGAGTTGGACTGGACTCTGATTATATATTGAGAGTCAGTGATGATACACGGATACTAAGACCCTAATAAATTAATGTGGCTTCCTTTTGCATACGTTTTGCATCTTTAGGGGCACATAGGAAGGTAGTGTGCTATTGTCCTTACTGTTCTGGATAGTGTGAGAATGTTTAACAGTGGTTGTACAACAACACAAAGGCCTACAAAAGAGTGCTGGGAATTCTAAACTTCATTAATACTTTGATGGCATCCTGTGAACCCTCACTGGTTTTCAATAATCACTGCCTGCTCTTATTTCACGGTATATAAGACAAACTTGGACAAAAGTGAGGATCTACTGATGTAGCCAGATATCACTAAGTGGTCTATAGACAGATATGCCTTCCAATGGAAACAATGGAAACTCAAAGTTCTAGGTATCTGTGTCAATGGAGGCCTTTGATTGATGGTGGGAGATCACTTCTAACCCCTGATTTGTAAAAGCAAGAATGGTTACAATCGCTGGTCGCCATTCCATCTCTCCTTATGGGATAACGTTTAAATGGTAAACAGTTCAATCATTTATTCGCCCAACTCCCACTACATTTTCTCGAGCCCTGTTGCTGAGACTTAATTTAGATGCCTCAGTCTTTACATGGACAAAAGGTATGATCCCAGAGGGGGACACTGGGTTGCAATTTAAACTAGACAATTAATCATCGTCGGAGCACAAAAGTAGGGGTGCATATGTAGTGTAAATAGGCAATTTATTTTACACAAGTATGATTTAAGTACTCAGAGTAATCAGGTGCTCACATAAAGTGAAAAGGCCTGTGATATGACAAAGTGAAAGTGAACTCAAACCATAACATCACATTGACAACAAAAATTGGAACTCCACATGAGTATATACAATAGAAGGAGTTCCTGTTGTAGGGGTTGACGGCGTTTCGATCTTTTAGGGACTTAAGATCATCTTCAGGACAATTAATGAGCAGTCTGACATCTCTAATGAAAGGCACTGTCCCAGAGGGGGTCGAGGTCGTGGTCTCGTTAGCAGTGCAGGGGATGCCGCTTACGTGGGAACACTTAGTGAGTCATCAGAGAAGGGCCTACGTCCAGCCAGTGGTAGTGCGTGAGGGCAATCTTAATCTGGAATTGTTCCAAAACCACTTGTGTGATCGGAGTTAACCATGCCTAATTTCAGGGCGCTGGTGGCAGACTGCGGCAGCCCGATGCCAGTAGGAAGGGCTAGGCGGTATCCTTACTACTGTGTTAATTGGCAGAAGGGATGTCAATCTAAGTGGAGAGACAAGGGGGTGAACAGCCAGGATGAATTGTCAGTACAACATAATTGGTGTTGTGATACCGTGTCTGAATTAAATTCAGAGTCCCGGTGGGGAGTGAAGCACCATCCTTGCCGGTGCTCAGCAGTGAATTGACCTGGAGCGACGGAGGTCAATTCACTGCTGAGAGCCGGCAAGGATGGTGCTTCACTCCCCACCGGGACTCTGAATTAAATTCAGACTCGGTATCACGACGCCAATTGTTCAGTTTAAATTACAACCCAGTGTACCCCTCGGGGATCATACCTTTTGTACCGGACCCATTGAGGCCAACATTGAACCACTGTCTTTCCTAAACATATGCTAACCCCAGGTTCACATTTCGGGGTACCATTGTTCTCCCATACTACTCAGTCTTTACATGGGCCACTTGAAATCATGTCTGAATGCTTGTAACCTGAATACAAGCACTGTCTAGAGGTCTCATGTTACTACACATGGAGCCCTATTACTTAGTGCACCAACTATTCCAACTGGTAGACATAGCTTGTTCACTCTGACTTTTTAAACAAACCATGTGTGTGAGACAAATGGAAGTCATGGACATGGAGGACCAGCTTATGTTTATCAGACATCCTCGTCTGTGCACTGATGCCTTAAAATAGACCCCTTTGATCACAACAAAGCCTCACTATAGCCGCGTGTAGCTTACTGCTCAGAGGCATTTCACCAAGGTGGAAGACTGTTGATGTGGCAGGCATTCGCCCACCAGATCAACTTCTTGCAGAGGGATATATCAAACTGTTCTACGCTATCTGGGATGAATTTAGCCTGAGAGAAGACAAAGTATGGTAATACAACCAGCTCTGCCACTGTCTAAAACGCAAACTGGGGAAAATCTGACTAAACTCCATGACTCTCCTAACTAGTCTATTTCTGCAGATGGAGGAACCATGAAGGGATAGTTTCAGGCGTGCATGGCGATTATCTCTCATATCTTTTCTAACCCTGTAGACCAGGAAGGACTGAGAATGAAATGGCAAATTGTGCTGCAGCATGAAATTGCAGAAGGCAAATAGTCTGAGCTCTTAGAAAACCAGAATAGCAGTTCACAGGAATCTAGGCCGAAATTCAGTTGTTTCAAAATACTTTACCGTTGTTGCTGGATACCATACAAGCTCCACAGAGCGAACCTGGAAATGTAAGCAATGCGATTGTGATCTCTTACACATCCAGTGATCCTGTCCAGAAGAACTGAATGCATGTGTGTGTGTGTGTGGGGGGTTAGTTTCAGAAACGCTGAAAGGTACCACGGACAACCCATTCCACACAACGATAGGTCAAGCTACACTCCATGACTTTTCCGGAATTCATGATATTACGCACCTACAAACGACATGCCTGGCCACAGGCCCTGGCACTCTGCCACACTCCCATCTCTGAAACAATGTTTGAGGGGAATGTTCAGAGTGGAGTTTTGGGAGAAGGTCATATACAGACTGCAGGATCAAAAAACAATTTTCAGACAGACAAGGACGCCCATTTTTGGGAGAAGAAGGTATTTGACTGGTAATGGGTTACACTGCATGAACTGGCTTAATCTACGCAAAGATGGACACACAGAAGGGCTACCCACACCCTACATCCATGATGACAGTTCTTCACTCCTCCATTATGATGTCACTACCTGGCTATCAATATCTTTCACACTTCCCTCTTCTTCCTTCTCCCCACCCTCCCATATGATGTCTGACCCCCACCGGCAATTTGCCTTCCCCGTTTCGGCCTCTCTATGAACAGGAAGACAAGAACAACTGACACTACTCCACCATCTGAAGTATGCACCGGACAGCAAACGTCGAGATACGCTTGCCAAGACTAACGTTATATCAGGACCGGCCAAGCAGAAGTTGACATTGGTAGCCTTGCAGTAACACATCACACATGTAATGCTCTGCATGCTTGCCTACCCCACTCTCTTAAGTCTCTGACACGTCACGGATATTCTTGTCTATTGCTTGGCTTATTATGAATAACACTTACAAGTAATCTTTCATTCTCAGGCGTGCATCATGGGTACTGTTATGTTATGTTAATTTGTCATGTTATTTTAATTTCTTAAGCGCAACAGTTAACCAAGGGTGTCCTGGCGCTGACTGCTACCTATCGATTGTCAAGGTGTGTGATGACCTATTTGGGGAAAAGCCAGGTTTTCCGTCCTTTCCTGAATGTCAAGAGCTTGGTAGTGCTCCTGAGATGGAAAGCGAGCTCATTCCAGGCCCTAGCAGCACATGTGATGAAACTTCTACCATCTCAGTTGGCGTTTTTAACTGGGGGTATGATTACTCCTTTTGCTCCCGAGGAGCGAAGGGCTCTTCTGGGAACGTACCACTGAAAACACCATTTCAGACGGTCCAGGCCTACTCCTTGTAGGGTCTTGAAGACCATGCACAGGGATTTGAATTGGATCCGTTGTTTCATTGGGAGCCAGTGTAGCCCTTTTTTTTCTTTTTTGGCAGACAAACTTAGGTGTCCCGGTCAGCAATCTGGCTGCCGCGTTTTGTATGAGTTAGAGCCTGTTTAAGTGTTTCCTTTGGATATTTAGATATAGACTATTACAATAGTAGAGACGTGACAGGATAAGAGATGTTATCACTGTCCTTTGGCTGTCTGCCGGTAAAAATGACAGTATTTTCCTTATCATTCTCAGAAGGTGAAAGCTAGCAGAGGTAACCGCATTTACCTGGTGAGTCTGTTGTCAACTAAGACCCCAGGTTTTTTGCTTTCTTAGGTGGTATCCAAACTATTAGGAATGTTGTTATCCAAACTATTAGGAATGAATAGGTCTACATACTCAAACTGACTGAGATGTGGTGTGCGTTGGCGCAGAACATTGGGGACTGTGGTGCTATGGGTGATGTATGTGTCAAGTAGGAACTGTGTTCTGTAGCGAATTTGTGCCAAATCTAACACAATTTACATTCATGGTAATCAGTCTGTACGATACTTTCTTCATGTTCTTATTTGAATTGATGTATTCCAAATCTAGGGTATGTACAGAGGTATGCAGACATAATATCGATATTGAAATATCGATATACAATAATATCGAAGTTTAAATATCGAAGGGACATAATATAGAAGGTAAGTAATATCGATAGATTTAATATCGATATTAGTAATATCGAAGTTTTAAATATCGATGTTAGTAATATCGATGTTAATAATCTCGATATTACTAATATCGATATTTAAATCATTTTTGTGTATATTATTATGTATTTATTATGTTTTCAATTAATTTTTATGTATTTAATTAAATTTTGTATTTTAGTACTGTAGCGGGTTGTGGGTTTATAGGGGACTAGGGTGGAAAGTAATTTAATTATGTTCAATTAATTATTAATTAGTAGGAATTATAAATTAATTTTAATTAATTGGTAATTATTTTTTAATTAATTGGTAATTAATTTTAATTAATTGATTAATTGATAATTATGTTCTGTAGCGGGTTGTGGGTTTATAGGGGAATAGGGTGGGAAGTAATTTAATTATGTTAAATTAATTATTAATTAGTAGGAATTATAAATTAATTTTAATTAATTGGTAAGTATTTTCAATTAATTGGTAATTAATTTTAATTAATTGATTAATTGATAATTATGTTCTGTAGCGGGTTGTGGGTTTATAGGGGAATAG
This sequence comes from Lissotriton helveticus, assembly GCF_964261635.1. Taxonomy (NCBI): domain Eukaryota; kingdom Metazoa; phylum Chordata; class Amphibia; order Caudata; family Salamandridae; genus Lissotriton; species Lissotriton helveticus. Next base: position 494,947,902 of record NC_136068.1, read on the forward strand.
GGCGGGAAGTAATTTAATTATGTTACATTAATTCTTAATTATTAATTAGGAATTATAAATTATTTTTAATTAATTGGTAATTATTTTAATTACATGGTAATTCATTTTAATTATTTGATTAATTGATAATTATATTCTGTAGCGGGTTGTGGGTTTATAGGGGAATAGGGTGGGAAGTAATTTAAATTTAATTAAGTAATAATGTTTTTTAATTAATTGTTTTGTTAATTATATAATTGTTAATTAATTATAAATTGGTAATTAAATATTATTTAATGGAATTTTTACTTAATTTTATAATTTAAATATATTTTGCTTATCATGTTTTTAATAATTATGTATTGGTATTTGTAAAAGGTTTATATGTATTTAATAGTTAATTTTATTATTTAAAAAAATACATTTATTTATAAGTATGTTATTTTTACCCCTACGCTATCCAACACTTTCCCTACTGTTGCACTCTCTGGAGAGGGAATAGTAATTGTTACCCCTACGCTATCCAACACTTTCCCCACTGTTGCACTCTCTGGAGTTGGAATAGTAATTGTTACCCCTACGCTATCCAACACTTTCCCTACTGTTGCACTCTCTGGAGTTGGAATAGTAATTGTTACCCCTACGCTATCCAACACTTTCCCTACTGTTGCACTCTCTGGAGTTGGAATAGTAATTGTTACCCCTACGCTATCCAACACTTTCCCTACTGTTGCATTCTCTGGATTTGGAATAGTAATTGTTACCCCTACGCTATCCAACACTTTCCCTACTGTTGCACTCTCTGGAGTTGGAATAGTAATTGTTACTTCTATGCTATCCAACACTTTCCCTACTGTTGCACTCTCTGGAGTTTGAATAGTAATTGTTACCCCTACGCTATCCAACACTTTCCCTACTATTGCACTCTCTGGAGTGGGAATAGTAATTTTTACCCATACGCTATCCAAAATGTACTTATTTTTTTAATTAGTTTTACATTGTTATTAATTGTTATTTATATTATTATTTAATGTATATAAATGTATTTGTAATTTATTATATTTTTATTTATTTATAAGTTATTAAAATAATTATTTTAAAGTTATTATTAATGAAGTATATACTATGTATTACATCTTTATTATTATTAGTTTTTATTACATTATTTATTAATTCTAAATATTATAATATACTTTTAACTATGTTTATTACATTTATAATTATTATTTTGTTAATATTATATATTTTTAATAAAAAAACAATCTTTTTTAAAAAACGATATTTTTGACATCGATATATTTTTTTCAATATTTTTGTACTTACCTTGTTAGAGATAGGATCTCGATATTATTGTAATCAATATTTTTGTTGCGATATTTTTGTAGGTAGATATTTTTGTAGTCGATATTTTGTCATAGATTCATGTACAGATATACAACTGTGAGGGTTATCTCTAAACGCCAAATAAAAAGGGTTAAAAATAAGACAAGACAGGCATGTCCATCACCTGGTGAACAGGACTAGAGTGATCGTCCTCAAGTTTCCTGGTGCTACCGGTAAGAGCCTATCCATTAAGGGCATCCAAGAATAAACTGTTGCAGAGAAGTGGCCTACATTCAGACCTTCTATTCAAAAAAGCACTAACACCTCTGATTCAAAAAGGTGTGGTTACATTCCCTAAGTCATGAGTCTTTGTTAACATTCTTCCTGCAAAGCGCCTTGAAACCCTGTAGTGAATAAACTGCAGGCCTGAGCAAGTAAGCACCAAGATTGCACCAATTGACTTTAGACCATTTGCAAATTTAGACCCAGGTCCTTCTCATTAGGAGAAACGGTCTATTTCTTAGGACTGAGTGAGTACTGATTTTGAACTCAAGCAATACGCATCACAAAGGGAACTAAGTCAGTGATCATGCCCCAGTGTCAGAAGGAAAGCAGACAAAAAACATGTAAAAAACACTAAAGATGAAAATTAAACTGAGCAACGAGGCCAAACAATAGCAAATTATGGATCCTATCTAGGGAGATAACAACTTTGTCGCACAAGCCCTGGATCAGCACCACTCCATGCTCCCAAAGAATTGATCAGGATTGACCACTGCGCTGATCTGTGGATGTGAAATCCTTCTTTGGAGTCTGCCTATGGAAGTGCCTCCCTGGCAAAACAGGGCTCTGTTAGCCTCAAGGCGCGTCTACGAGGTGCTCATTAATCCCAATTAGGTGAGTAAATTGAATCGCTAGGCAAATCCTGGATTACCAGATCTGTGGTTACTGCATAGATCAGCAGAATTTCATCTAGAGCCAGGGGCAGGTAGAGTCTCCGGGTGAAATACTGAGGAAGGGTAATGAGCAATAATGGAATCTGGACTGGATTTGCTGATTCCCAAAGGATTACCTCATTTCTCAAGGGTCTCTCGTTATCCAACGTTTAATACCCAGTGTCTCTGGGCCAGCTCTCAGAAATCCTAGGGTCAACCCCTAGGTTGCACACTCCTTCTCTTGTCTGCTCTCCTTTTTCTAATATTCTTGTGTATGTGCGCCATATAGAGGTGCATTTCCTTGAGGTGCATTTATTCTTGCAAATTCAGTGCATTATTGTTGTCCATTGTGAGTCGTGTCCTTCCTGTGTGCTGTTGTGTTTAGGGATTGCTGGTACATTTGCTCCGGGTCTGCAGCCGCAGGTAGGCATTGCATGCCCACGCTTTGTTTGCAACATCACTAATGACTCCATTGCACTACTGCCAGATTTTGAGCTGTGCAACCAAGTTCAACATCCTGTGATTCAGGAAAAATCACTTAATCGCCTTCATAAATAGTGTAATGTAATATGGTGCTGAAGTAAAGCGCTCTAATGCCCTTAAGCCAAGTTTAACTATATAAAACCAATAATTACCTGTTCCTTTGACACACTAATTCGATTGCTATGGTGCTCCTTGGATGTTCCTGTTTCGTTTGCAATAAATATATGTGTTTGCTTTGCACATTCAAACTTCTTCTTTTGTCATTTTTGTTTCAAATAGCTTTTGGTCATTTCTGGATGCAAGGTCAGTAGTAATGTATATACCTTTGTAATATTATATGATAGCGTTCAGCACAGCCTGACTGGGTGTGTGTGATTCGTGTTTTGCGTAATTCGGCAGACTTTCTTTCATTTAATTTAAAGACAATAATTATTACTGCACCAACTATCGTGACATACCAGCTTTTTGAGCTTGTCCCGGACTGCAAACACCTATGCACTTTTGCGACACTGTGCACATGTTTTTAGCACAATGACAATTACCTCTTTTTAGAATCAAATGTTTCTCTCTTGTAAATGCCGCCACTCAATTGTTACATCTTTCTAGATTGCGACCAAGCAGCGGAGCATGAAATATGACATTAATGTTTTTATATTGTAATGATTTTATTTTAATCAAACAATAAAATACACAACCATTCATGTTATTTCATTTAGTGATGACTTTGTTTCCACCACCTCAATCCATGTTTACTCGATGTGATGCTCGCTACCATTCTGCGAACTACATGCCTTTTATATGTTCCTGTCAGTTATTCTGCAGCGCTGTCCAATTCCTGCAAGACTACTACGTCATGGACCCAAACTTTCCAGCAAAAACCAGAAGCTAACTTTGTATGATCTTACCACAGGTTCTAAAGTATGCTGTTTCCCTGTCCCTGCTGTTTTATTCTCTATTTATAGCATTGAAAACTGAAAAGCTGGGCTTCCAAGCACAGTGTAGTGACTAAAGGCTCTGGACGTTGTGTGCCTGAAAAGGATGGTTATTTGGTTGCCTGCTAGACTTTGAAATATAATCTTCAATAAAAAATTACGGGGAAAAAAAAAGAAAAAAGAAAAAGGCCCTCCAAGCTCCATAAAAAACATTTTAAAATAGTAGGCTTCAAAGCTGTTTATCAGGACCTACTGGTTATTTTTCAAATACCCTATGCTGGGAGTGGCCCCCCCAAAAAAAAGATGAGGGAGCTGTGCTTTTTGCAATATTGCCTAATGCAGCAAACCCGCTCCAGTGGGTTCTCAGGTGGTCATCCAACCTGGAATTAAAATGGCCGGTCTTTCGAGTAGAGCTGCTTACGATTCTCATGCTGTGCTCAGAATCTGCTAGACATATCGAAGCACAAAAGACGTGGTTAAAGAACATATCAATTTGATTTCCGCAGATTCAGTGGAATTAGCTGCAAGGCCCTGTGCACCTTGGTGGGTTAGAATGGGGAAAAAGAGGTGTGAGAAATACCCAGAATATCTTCTTTTTTATTGCGCACCTATGTGTATTAATTTTTTTTTCTAGCAACTATGTTTAGTTTTCCAAGTGACAAAGAAACCGAACTCGACAATACGTTATACTACAAGACAGAGAATTTAGGAAACCCCACCGACTTCAATCACCACCTTAAAATGTGCACCCTCAAACTCAGAAGTAGACGGCCTGCTGGGTGACAGGTAGGCTTTTCTCACACCCTGATTGTTTTAGGAGGTAAAAGGCACACAGATGGGACGGGTCTGCCCAGATGTGCATCCAGTGCTCTCCATGCCACTGGAGTCAAGCTATCCTGGCTGATGAGGGGTGAACCCCCAAAACCGGTCCTAGGATGCTTGTTTCGAAAGTTCAAGCTGGATTGTTCCCATTGGGCGCAGGGTCAAGACTGATTTGCATATGGCTGGGTTCAAACGGGAATGGCATGGGGAGCCAAAAAAGGATGGATTTAGGCCCAGCTCTCTGTACTGGAGATAATGTATGGCATTGTTCTGCATTCTGTCCATCAATTGTTCTTTTTGTTTTCGGAAAGCACTAGTCGTAAAGGATTTATCCGACGAATCACACCACAACTCAATGCCCCAGCTGTCATAATGAATCATGATTAAAATGGCCATAGGCACTGGAATTAAAAGTGCCATGTGTGCTGCAGCACCCCCAAAATAACCATGCTGGAATTCAGAAGGTAAGATCCGTTTACATGTTATTTCCAACTTGTCACAGTGCTTCAAAGACAGGTCAAATGCCAGGCTATGTCGTCTAACAAATGACTGCTTATTCTTTTAACATGGAGACTGCTGTTTCCTTTTCTTTCTCTGACTGCAACGTTAGATGTTTTTGTAAAGTGAAGTATCTGACAAGCTTGCTGGGGTACAGGAAGCATGAAAGAAAAACGGAATGAAGTCACTATTTTTCCTCACACAAGCGAGTTTAAATATCTGTTAAATACCTGTACAATTAATTCAAATTCTATCAGAAACACAAATGAAGCATATTTTTTTTCATTCTGAAGTGCAATGGAAACAAAGTTTTTTTAGTAGGATCACAACAAATCAAGAAACTTTACTTCGTGATGCACAAATGGCAAATACTGTTGAAAAACAAATTCCATTTATTATTGTTTGTGTGCTATATAGTTGTATTGCTAAAACTATAAGTCACTGCAAATGTTGAGGCCATTTCAATGGAAATTGTGTTGTAATGGCAGCGTTGTCAAGTACAGCGATCTAAAAGATCACGTTGTACTGACATACATCCCACCAAGATTGTTGGTGATTGTTAGAGATGCTTTATTGGGGAAAAACAATCGTTTTACAGGAGGAATACATTTATAAAGGTCTAGGACAGTCAGAGAGCACTAGAGGTGAAAGCTTGAGACTGAGGAAGGACTGTAGTGCCAAGCACACTGGGGAAATCAGGACACCAGGGAGGCATGGTCATACAATTTCTGCAACCAAATTCCACATTCTGGTGGCACTGAAGAATACAAAAACTGGTTACCTGTAATAGGTGCAGGAGATCTCGTGGCTTGTGAAGCTGTAGCGGTCAGTCTTGGATTTGCCCCCGGCAAACTCAGCGAGGCTGGAGTGTGATCCAGCCATTACAGATTTCATGCTGGCTTGTGGGTTGACGTCAATGTCGAGCTCCACTTTCCAGTCGTTCTTCACGCTGGACGCTGCTGACTCCATCACCTGGAAGCTGGAGTGAATGACAGAGCTGGATACCTGGCGGTTGCACTTATTGTGAACCCGCCAGTCTACCACAGAGAGGGGCAGCTTCTGCAGCTGTTCCTCCAGCATGGAGTTGGCACAGATGGTGCAGGTGCCATCTGCCCTCTTATATCTATCCGTGTTTACCAAGTACGACCCTTTCCTCCGCAATGTAACTATGTCAATGCCCTCACCCACCAGGTTGTGGCCCGGGATGAAGCCTAGTTTCTTGCATTCGTTGACAGTGCCTGTCCTGCAACTGGCACATACCCTAGTGGAATAGAAAACGAGCAGGGCGCAGTGAAGTGTAAGAGCCGTGAGTGTCTTGAAAGGCACGCGTTTGTCTCTATCCATCCTTAAGGAAGACACAAAGCTGCAAAATGACCTAAAACAAAAGAAAATCAGTACATGGGTTAAACACATCCCAAAGCTTCATTAGTAACATGGCTGTCCCTTAAGACTTTTGTCCCAGCTAAAAAGCCTAGACTTCTTGTTCCAGGGAGTACGGATGACCATCTCAGCCCAACTTGGCCTCCAGCATGGACATAGCAGGACAATCAGCAGCCATGCACCCAAACCATCTCGTCCCACGAAAAGGCCAGCATCACTCACTCTCAAACAGGGAGCTGAGCATCACACCTTGCAAATGGACCCAAAAAATCTCACATCGCATGAAATGCCAAGGCCTCACACTTCAAACAAGGAGCTCCTGCATATCATCTTCTCGCAAGTAATTGGATTGTTTTACCCTTTCATTGGTAGGGGGATCATCTCATCTACAAAAATTGGAACCTTGCACTTACCACCAAAACCTATCACTGCACTTTATTTCAATCTCAGTCGCCCTCCTTTCTCTCTATTCACATCACATTAACCCAGTCCAACTCATCAGTAAGCGACTTTGCCAACATTTCTCCTCTCAAACCTGCCTTGGTATGGTTACTTTAAGACCTTTCCGTCCAGCTTCTCATCCTGTCTCCTGCTCTACCAGCTGCTCTCACTCTGCTCTTTTCGCCTCCTTCCGTCGTCTTTGCCAGCCGAGGTTCTTCCCACACTCCTGTCCACTAACCCTTCCTTCTGTCTCCACTATGGCTCTTTTGGCACACAAGTTATTAAGCCCCTTGCATGGAACTGTTGTGCAATTTTCCAATGACCTTCTTTTACCTCCACCTAACATCCTTTTGACCTTCTAAATTTCTTATCTAGAATCCTATGGCCATTATAGGGAAATAGAGACCACGGCAAGAGTACTAAAAGAGGCACAGATATCTGTGTCCGTGTTAGCAGTATCACCAATTTAGAGCTAAGCGCAAATTGCACTTGCTCTTAGTTTGTGCCAGGAATCGGAGAGATTGCTTTTCAAAACTCAGAAACACGTAATGCAAACGTTGTTTTAACTGGAAGTGTTTGCACCAGTATTTTGCATCCTTCTCTAAATGACCCCCTTCCCCTCCTGCCACAAAGAATCATCCTTTATCCCATCTTCCATAACATATTCAACACTCTCCAATCTGGATTCTGCGTTCCGACCACCTGCCTCCCTCAGGACCACTCGCGCACAAGTGTTCGGCTGGTTGTATGTCACTACACCGCAATCCCACTACAAAGTTGCATTAATAGTAAGTACATCATCAAAGTAAGTCTATAGAATGTACTATGTTTACATAATTGTGAATGCAATACTTTTTTTAAGCTGATATTTCCTCTGCTATATTGTGATAGACCACCGGCCAGCTTCCTCACTACAGGTCATCATTCACACATTGTGTTGATTGTCATTCGCATTGACAGCTAGGCAGCATTCAGCCCGGTCATCCATCTCATTACTCTGGTTGCTCTCAGCTGCCGATCTTTTACTAAACTTGTGACTGAATTCTTCTCCTCCTGCTGCTACAATCACTCATTGTTTTGTTTTAGCAATCCTTGCAGTGCCTGTCCACTCTGCTACTAGTAGATGACTCACGACTAAAGGCCTTATTTAGAGTTTGGCAGATCGGATAGGACGTCCAACGAAGCAAAAATAAGTCCCTAGGTTGCGAGCCCTTTTCTTGTCTACTTCATGCACCACCTCCTTCTATGACATCATCTCCTCCTTTGTACGGCGGCGGCTGCTACAAAACTCAAGTGTGGCCGGTGGAGGGGATGGCGGGGATTAGGGAAATAAAAATAAATTAAAAATTACCTGTTCTGCCTCTGACGCTGTTATCCGCTTGGGTGAACCTCTTCTCTCCTGATGGTGACCCACCAGTCCCTGGAACACCATCACAGGCTCCTCACCCAATCCCAGTGCTTCTCTCAATAGCATGAGAGCAGCACCAGGGTTGGTCTGAGCGGTTTGCTGCTCAGACAGTGCCTGGGAGTCTGTGCTGTTTCTACAACCAGACTCTGCAACACAGCTGGGTTGGAGAAACCTAAGACGGACTACCAAACCGTCATGCGCACTTACAGTGTTGCATTAGTCCTCCCCTGCTATCATCATGGTCCAGCCCTGCCCAGACTTGGCTGGCTCTAGTGTGGAAAGAGAAATAAAATGATAATCAATTGTTTTTATTATCATTGTATTTTTTTCCCGTTTTTTTCAGATGTTACTTCATCTCAGACAATGACGGTCTTCTTCTGCCAAGTCTTTCACCTCCCAATGTCAGTTTAGTCCGAGGCCGAAGCTTTAATAATAAACTATTACAAGTGACTAGTGACGTAGTCTTTGGTTCACAAGTGACTAGTGACACCAGAATATGTCTGTAACAACAACATTTCACCCCCAGCTACCCCAAAGGATTACAACACGTGTCTCCCAACTTGGAGCAGTGTACCGCACTCTTGCACAGGGAGCCCTAATCCCTTACACCAGAAGCCCAAATTTCCCACACCTCCCAAAATAATTTTGAGCATTGAATCCATGAGTATGAAACCCTAGCATCCCACCTCTCATAGCCAGTTTAGTCCTACTACTCATAGGGCGCCACTGCTTCAACCTCACAAAGGTAGTGAAAGCAACTCGTCCTTGCACGCTGAGCCTTCTATCGATGCACCCACACACAGCACTTATGTTTTTTATATTTTTTACAAATTAAGCATTGATTACACTCATACACACTGAATCAGTAAGACCATATAGAGAAACCCTGATCATCTCACCGTCACAGACTGCTTGGATGCTGCCCTGTTGCTCAGGTAACCAAACATCTCACTCTCTCACTTGAAGCTCAATTGTCACGGTACCTTCTACTGCAGAGCTGACCACCTCAGGTTGACACAGAAATCTCTTTGCTTCCTTTGGTTAAAAAAAAGATGGATGGATGGATGGATGGATGGATGGATGGGTGGATGGATGGATGGATGGATGGATGGATGGATGGATGGATGGATGGATGGATGGATGGATGGATGGATGGATAGATAGATAGATAGATAGATAGATAGATAGATAGATAGATAGATAGATAGATAGATAGATAGATAGATAGATAGATAGATAGATAGATAGATAGATAGATAGATAGATAGATAGATAGATAGATAGATAGATAGATAGATGTTCAGGGGCCCAATGTTTGCTTAAAGGCCAGCTGAATGCCAAGTTATGCTTCTTTCTTCCACTGACGACACTTCCTTTCTCTCTATCTCACTTTTAAAGGTTAATTTTCATCCCTGCTTTCTCCCATTTAACCTGTTTTTCATCTTTCTCTTCTCCCTTTTCAACCTGCCTTTCTCTCTCTTGCTGTTGGTCACTCAGATGATGAAAAATGAGTCCGGTCCTAAAAAATGACTCCTCATGCCCACCACACGCAACCACACGCACTAAAATAAGCACTAAGGGAGTTCCATCATCTCACCCTTGCATACAGCACAGAGGTCTCACCTCAAACATTTAACTTGATCATCAGACCACTACTAGGGTCTCATCCTCATACAGGAAGCTGAGTGCAGCCATGGGCGTAGCTATCATTGGTGCAGCAGGTGCAGTGGCACCAGGGCCCACTGAACCCTGAAAATTCCTGTTTTGTACTATAACAACAGCCTTCAAAGGGGACGTTCTCCTTGCTTGCTCCAGGGCCTATGGCATCCCTGTGACGCCACTGAGTGCAGTCCTCTCACAGAAAGGCTATCATCCTCATCCTCAAAGACGAAGCCCTAACATTACAGCCCCGTCCGTACAGGCAGCACTTTAAATGGAAATACAGAAGTGCTGCTACTATTTATTTAGAGTACCCATTTGTCCTGAGAAGTGCCAGTACTCTTCTGTTAAAGGGATTGCAGCAGAGCTGAAAAGTGCAGGTACTCTCCCTTTCAAATGAAAGAAGTGCAGGTACTCAGCACCGGACAGCCCCTGTCCATTTAAAGTACTGCATACAGAGGGGGCAAGAGTCTCGCCATCACTCAGGCAATTTTATGACTTAATGAATATATTCATGTCACCACCCCTTCACAACATCACCATCTCTCCCACACATAGGGCACCTGAGTGCTTCACCCTTTCAGAGGGCGCCCAGATATCTCATCAAAGCAAACACAAGGAGATGATGGACGGAGAGCTGAAACTTTTCAGACACTCAACCCCAGTCACAGATTTGGGATGAATCCATTATCATTCTTTAGCTCACTTAGCCACCCCAGTTCAGACCCTGCCCTATGCAAATCAGTCTTGACCCTGTTCCTCATGGGAACAGTCCAGCCTGAACTGCCAAGCCAGGTCTTCTTCCCTGGACCGGAAACAAGCATCCTGGGACAGGTTTTGGGATAACATCCCTACAAATGGACACCAAGTGTCTCGGTGCAACTCAGCTTGAGTATCTCTTGCTCAGTCTGTCAACTCAACCTCATTTGGCATCCTTTATTTAATGACATCAAACCTCCTAAAAAGCATCATGCTGCCATACACTTCCGCAAGAGCAACCTATACGGAAACATGCATTAACCTCCAAAAATGCTGTCTTTTTTCACTTTAATGGGACCACCCTCTTAAACATCATACGTACTTCACCCTCATTCGATAGTCTATATATTGACAGGTATGAGTCAGTCTAACCCTCGCACCTGAGGGAGCCCAAACTACTCATCCTGACATAGGTAAATTGTGTTTCACACACAAATGAACTATAGGTTCTCAGATGTCATGTAATAGGAAAGACACATCGCATCAGAGAACTTTGGGACCGGTCTTCGCTGCTCAGGCAATGAGCCTTGGCAATTACCCTCAGTGACGGAATGCTAGATTTTCATAAGAGTAAAGTACCCAACAAAGGGTTTGAGGCGCACTCAATTTCAACTCTTCTTAGTAACTTCACCAAGTTTAAACACAAGGGTGCTACACTATGATTATGTGTTGGCTACACATACACGTAATGATCTACCATGAACAGGAATAACCTGCTCTAGTGTGCACTGTTCCTCTAGAACTGAACGTTCACCAGTTTTTAATTATATTCATACAACATCATCTAAATCAACTGATTTATTTCATTTCAAATATTTTTACCATATCATAAATGTTTTTCATAACCCAATAACAAGATCATACATCATTTATATGTTATTTCATCACATATACCAATCACCTCATGTTTATGAGATTCAATAATTGAATGTTATCACTTTTTTACTTTTGTACTTCATGCTTTTTATACATTGAATCCGAAATTGATGTTGAACCCCATGTAGTTTCTGGCCCAATGCATTTCGGAACGGGAGTTCCTTCTTCAGGGGAAATATTTCGCCGCTATAATCCCCGAAAAATCCTTCGTGACGATCTGAGTACTTTGATAGATCAGGCTGCTGCGTGTGTGCTCTCTGCAACCGTGGTGAAATCCAACAAAGGCGTTTCCTATTGCTGCTCGTTGCAGTGTGCTTCACTCTCGAGGAGTTATGTGTGGTGTAATCCAATATTCAAAATTCCCCAAACTTAGTCTGGACACGAATGTTCCGGTCAACCTGGTCCCTCTGTTTGCGTGTGTGATCGCGTTCCTCTGCCGCCTTCTATTAGATTCCGCTACTATTCTCAGCGTGTCCCGGTGTGCAATAACCTGCTGCTTTTGCGTCGCGCTGCCGAACATAGAGAGCACACACGCAGCAGCCTGATCTATCAAAGTACTCAGATCGTCACGAAGGATTTTTCGGGGATTATAGCGGCGAAATATTGCCCCTGAAGAAGGAACTCCCGTTCCGAAATGCATTGGGCCAGAAACTACATGGGGTTCAACATCAATTTCGGATTCAATGTATAAAAAGCATGAAGTACAAAAGTAAAAAAGTGATAACATTCAATTATTGAATCTCATAAACATGAGGTGATTGGTATATGTGATGAAATAACATATAAATGATGTATGATCTTGTTATTGGGTTATGAAAAACATTTATGATATGGTAAAAATATTTTAAATGAAATAAATCAGTTGATTTAGATGATGTTGTATGAATATAATTAAAAACTGGTGAACGTTCAGTTCTAGAGGAACAGTGCACACTAGAGCAGGTTATTCCTGTTCATGGTAGATGCTAGATTTTCACCCACATGTGGGGAAGGCTTAGCCAAATAGCCCACTAATACAAGACTATCTGATCTCTTTGGCGTAGCAATAGTACCATGGGCCCTTGTGCAAGAACGTAAATGGTAACGCTACTCACTGGCTGGGAAGTAAAATACAGATAATTTATTTATTTATTTAAAACATTTGTATAGCGCGGCTGTCACCTTACAGGCATCCTGGCGCTGAGATAACTCCAGAGGGGGGAAAGCACGGGTGCGGCAGAAAAGTGGCCAGGAAGTTAACATATAGGAAACAGCCAGGTTTTGACCCGTTTCCTGAAAGGGAGGAGTTCTTTCGTTTGACGGATGTCTAGGGGCAAGCTGTTCCAGAGTTTAGCAGCCGCAACTCTGAAAGATCTACCTCCGGTCCTAACTTTTTTGAATCTCTGTACTTTTACAAGGCATACCGTTGTAGAGCGAAGGGCTCTGGTTGAGGTGTACCAGTCGAACATGGCTTGTAGAGAGCTGGGCCCGAGTCCCTGCAGGGCTTTGAAAACCAGACAAAGGGATTTAAAGGCCACTCGCTGTTTCAGCGGGAGCCAGTGTAGTTCGGCCATCGCCGCTGTGGCAGATGATCTCCTAGGCCAACCAAGGGCTAATTTAGCAGCGGCGGATTGTACTCTTTGGAGTCTGTCTAACAGCATGGCTGGAGACTCGAGTAGCAATGCATTGCAGTAGTCAAGGCGGCTAAGAATAGTACACCTGACTATTAAAGCCCGGGCCTGTAAAGGAAGTAGTGGCAGGATCTTACGTAGGGAGCGAATGAGGGCCGAGCAGGTGGATACTGTTTTCGCAACCTGGGCTTCCATGCTGAGTTTGTTGTCCATCATAACACCCAGATTGCGGACAGTGGTGACCGGTTGCGGTTTTTCCGAGGATTCAGGGGGCCAAAAATCCACCGGGAAAGGGCGTGGGATCCGACTACCGGCACAGAACAGAACCTCGGTTTTGGAGGTGTTAAACTGAAGTGAGTTGTTGTGTAGCCAGTCAGCTGTGTCTCGTAAACAGTCATGAAAGGATTCCAAAGGGATCGATTCCTCACCCTCCCAAGAGAGGATGAGTTGAGTGTCGTCAGCATAATTGATCGCCTCTAGCCTATGAGACTTTATTAACGTGATCAGTGGTTTGAGATATACGTTAAATAAAATCGGGCTAATGGACGAGCCTTGAGGCACCCCGTGAGACACTGGGGAGAAAGACGATTGAGACGGAAGAAGGGACACAGCCTGCTTCCTATCCCGCAGGAAGGAGCGAAACCAGAACAGAGCAGTGCCACCGACCCCGGCCTCCCTCAGTCTCTCCAACAGAATCCCATGATTAACCGTATCGAATGCGGCAGACAGGTCCAGCAGAATCAAAGCTACTGCCTGGCCCCTGTCTGCGCGCATTCGAAGGTCCTCCATGGCGGTGAGTAGGGCTGTTTTGGTACCATGGGCTGGGCGGAAACCAAATTGTATTTCGTCCAAGAAATGGTACCGCTCCAAATGATTGGAGAGACATGAGATCACCCAACGCTCAGCAATTTTTGCAGGGAATGGTAGCAGGGAGATAGGTCTGCCATTCTGTAGACACTCAGGATTTAGGGAGGGTTTTTTTAGCAGTGGCGAAACAAGAGCCTGCTTCCAAGAAGCAGGGACTGAACCGCTGCCCAGAGATTGGTTGCAGATCCTGCGGAGAGTGGGAAAGAGTTCCTCTCCGGAGGCCTTCCAGATTTTGTGGGGGATAGGGTCCAGAGGAGATCCAGATGAAATACCACGAGCCAGTCTGTCGAAGTCTGTCTCTGTAATAGGGGGGAGCTCCAGCAGACAATCCGCAAGCTGCCACCCTGGATTCTCAACTCCGATGTCTATAGTGCCTTCCGCAGAGCAAGGGGGACCGACCAATGTGGGGGAGGTGCTCAGGTTACGAATGATGGCTGCTATTTTTTCATTAAAAAACAGCGCAAAGTTGTCGCAGAGGGCCTGTGTGGGAAGAGTCGATTTTTTTGAGCAGTCAGGGTGGGTAAGGCTGTTCAAAATCTGAAAAATGCTTTTGGAGCTGTTAGCGGATGTACATATTGTGGAGCAAAAATAATCAGATTTAGATTTCTGGATCAAGGATTTATATTCGGAGAGTTTAGTTTTCCAAAGTAGCTTGTTGGCATCGAAGTAACCTTGCCTCCATTTTCTTTCCGCCTGTTTACAGGCAAGTTTTAGAGCCTTTAAAGAATCATTATACCATGGAGACGACACTCTGCCCTTATGCTTGCGTTTTTGTTTTTTTAGTGGAGCAAGAGAATCCACTCTCGTGGTTATCCTGAGGCATAACGCCTCATAATTGTCGTCGACTGGACAGTCCGGGGAGAAACTGTCATCCACCTGGAACACAGCATCTGTGGTTCTCAGCCTTTCAAGGGCTCGCCAGTCTCTATACATGAATTCGGAGGTGGTGCCGAGTGTCGGCGTTCCGACCCCCTTATTGTTAATATGGAATTTAAGAAGGGAATGGTCAGTCCAACCCATGGGCAAGATTTCATCCAGGATTACTAGGTGTGGGACAGAAAAGATAAGGTCAAGTCGGTGCCCTGCTCTGTGAGTGGATTCCCTGACTAATTGCTGGAGCCCCACACTTTCACAAGAGAGCAACAAATTGTGCAGTCCAGTATCTAAGGTGCCATTCGGCCAAAGGTTATAATTGCCTAGAATAATCAGCTTGTTGTGGGAAGTCGCCATGTTAGTGAGAGTGTTGAGTAGGGATTGTTGATGCAAGGAGCTAAAGGCCCCAGGAGGTCGATAACAGATAATCACTGTGAAAATAGCCCCTGTGTGGCTGTCAATAGTGTCGTGTCTTTGCTGTAATTACCACATTCCTGTTTTTATTAAACGGTTTCCTCCCCCCAACACGGTCGCTCAATGCTCTCTACCGCCTATCTTACATGCTGCCTTAATTAATTGCAGGTCCCTTCCTGCTCACGCATTGGACATTTGGCTGCTGCTTGATACGCACATGTGGGACATATTATTTCTCACAGAAACGTGGCTCAAAGACTCGTCCATGCCTGACATCAATTTGGCCGTTCCCCCTGGTTTCCGATTACTAGGCATTAATCGAGATAACACCAAATCTGGTGGGGGTGTCGCGATAATTGCAAAATCTCATCTTACACTGAACATTGCTAAAATTGCTAACCCCGGTCTTATCGAGGCCATGTATCTCACAATTAAGGACGCCGCAGGCACTATCTTCGCCGGTATCCTGGTATATAACCCCCCCCCCGTTACTGCATCTTCTCTCATTGCCCTGACGCACTCCATAGCGGACTTTTCCCTTAAACACTCGCACTTTACAGTGTTGGGAGATTTTAATCTTCATATTGACAATTCCTCCTGTGCTCAAGCCTCCTCACTTTTGGAAACCCTACATGGACTTACCTTGTCCCAATTAGTTAAAGGCCCCACGCACAAAGCTGGTCATACACTTGATCTGATTTTTTCAAATCACCCTGGCATTTCGGTCCTTCCTTCGTTTCCCCTTACATGGTCCGACAATTTCCTCATCCCTTTTCATATTACCTTGCCTTCCCTTCCTCCTCCCTCTTCCCTTAATAGAGACAGTGGTCGTAAATGGAAAAGGTTACCTGTGAGGCGATTGATTCCCGATTTCAGTACAACTTTAATCAGATGGAAGATCTGGACAAGGAAACCGCAAGATACAACTCTGCCCTCACCTCTGCTCTGGATTCCATTGCCCCTCTCGCTCCCCTGGCGTCTGCCAGATCTCGTCCCTCGGCCCCTTGGTTCTCCTCTTTGCTACGGGAGGAAAAGAGTAAATGCAAAAGGATGGAACGCAAATGGCGCCAGAACTATGACCCAGTGGCCAAACTGGCATACAAATCTGCCCTAAACAAATTTCAAATACTCAAACGCTCCTCAATGAGAACCTATTTCTCAAATCTCATCCAACAGGCGCATAACTCGTCCAAAACCCTCTTCACGATTGTGAAGGATTTTGTTACTCCGACGGCCACCAAAACCCAATGCACTCCTACCCAAGACCTATGTAACGGACTCTCTGATTTTTTTCAGGACAAAATCATGAAACTCGCCTCCTCTTTTGTCTCTGTCTTACCCAACTCACCGTCTGATCGTCTGATGCTCCTCACCCCACACACTGCTCCTTTAATTCCTTTAGCGAATTAACTTTTGACCCTGCCCTATCACTACTTCATAAAGTCAAATCTGGCTCACCTTTAGACCCAGTACCTGCTAAAGTAATGGGCAATCTTGCCCCTATTTTAATCAATCCCCTCCTTTCCATCTGGAATTCCTCCCTGACCCAGGGTCTTTTTCCTTCGGTTTGGAAACAGGCTAGGCTACTTCCCATCTTTAAGAAACCCAACGCTGACCCCTCTCTATTCAGCAGTTACCGACCTATCTCGCTCTTGCCAAAACCCGCCAAGGTGTTGGAGAAAGTGGTTCAGAAACAACTGGCCCAGTTTTTGGAATCAAACAAACTGCTACACGACTCTCAATCCGGCTTTCGAACCGGTTTCAGCACCGAGACTGCGCTGCTGGAAGTCTCCGAGACAATCAGGGAATCAGTGGATAGGGGTGAGGAGGCCATGTTGGTCCTCCTCGACCTATCCGCTGCATTTGACACGGTTTCCCATGTCATTCTTACATCTCGACTACAACAGCTGGGGATTGATGGCACAGCCCTAGCATGGATCAAATCCTTTCTGTCCGGACGGACCCAAAGGGTATTGTTACATCCATTCCAATCCGAAGACAAACCCCTCCTGTGTGGTGTGCCTCAGGGTTCAGCTTTGAGCCCTTTATTGTTCAATGTTTATCTGGCCCCTCTTGCCAGGGTAGTTGAGTCCTGGGGAGTCAGGGTGGTCTCTTACGCTGATGATACTCAGCTTGTTTTCTCATTTAGAGACCATTCTGACTCCCTCTTCTCCAACTTTCGAAATTGCCTTGGCAACATTTGCACCTGGATGGCTGCTAATCATCTTGCCCTCAACACTGAAAAAACTGAGGTTCTCTTTTTCAGCCAGAAATCTACTCCCCCTGCAACGTTATGGTGGCCCACCGTTCTCAACCCCCCACCCATACCAGTGCATTCTGCCCGCAACCTTGGCTTTATATTTGATAACACCTTGTCCGGAAAAACTCAGGTCAATAAAGTTGCGGCGGCTTGTTTTAATAAACTTCGCATGATCTCCCCCAGTCTTCCCGTAAAACAGTGGTCCAGGCACTCATTATGGCACACCTTGATTATGCCAACAGCCTTTATGCCGGTGCCCCACAATATCTCATTGACCGACTCCAAATTATACAAAACGCGGCAGCAAGGCTCATTGGTAACATCCCTCCCCGCAACTCGGTCAGAGTATACCGAGAGGAACTACATTGGCTTCCCATAGCCCGACGTATTGATTTCAAGGTTCTGATTCTTGCCTTTAGGGCAATTAATGGCACTGGCCCTGGCTACTTGAGCAAAAGGCTTAAGATATCCTCTTCAGTAAGGCATCTGAGATCCAACAGTCTACGCCTTCTGTCCGTCCCTCGTTTCAGACTCACCCGCACTGGTGGCAGAACTTTCACCGTTACGGCCTCAAAGCTCTGGAATAGCTTACCTACAGACCTTAGGTTCTCCGAGTCTGAACAAGTTTTCCGTCGTAAATTGAAAACTTGGCTGTTTTCCAAGCACTAGCCAGCAAGATCCCAGCAGACCTGCTCTTCTGACAGATAGACATGTACTAGGCATCCCTCTCTGTGATAAACAAGTAGTCTTAGCGCCGGGACACCCCCGCTGGAGGTAGCCGTGCGCTCTATAAGCTTCCTAATAAATAAATAAATAAATAGAGAGGCCAAGGAGCTCAGTCCCAACAACCGAGTCCAGATCTAGAATGTTGATATGCCGAGGGGCGTGGCTTCGGCGCCGGACAAGATGGCTGCCTAGTGCGGGACCTCTCCGATGCCGGGACGACCTTCCTTGGATTTCGCCGTCATTTTCACTCCTTCGTCGATGTAGGACGTCGGAATGTGCAACCGAAGTATCTGCTGCTCCTTTTGAGATCATTCTTGTGTGCCGGTGAGCGCGCTCTGTAATTATGTATGCGCGACCCGTTTTTCCTCAGAAACGGAGCTCCGCCATTTTAAGCGCTCTCTACGGCCGCGCTGCCTGTTAACGTGTCGATGTTTGGGACTCGTTACAGTGCTGGCGCGCCTCATCCTCCTCACATTTCTGATTGCTTTGGAACTTTTGAGGCTTCTTTCAGCAACCTGCCTCTCTGCATGAAATTCACCAGCAACTCCATATAATGCTGCATAACGCCTCCTGCCCAGCTCCTTATCTGATTGCTTTTGGGCCCCTATGAAGGCAGAGACTTTCTCTTATTTACCATCTGGATTCACCTCATGCAGTTTACGCCACTTCTTCTACATGGCTTCCTGTGACCCCTGCATGCCGCCTTTAACTGAATACACGTGCTGGTGAGCCCTTTAGCGCTGTGTATCTCTTCTTCTGTGCTACGATATATGCAGAATGTCACCTCCTACTGGATCACTATGAGTTTCTTTTAGATTGCAGTACACTATTTCTCTATAAGTCCTATACAATACAGCAAATGACTTTTTCTCTTTCTTAAGCTTGTTTTTGAATTGTCCTGCTCGCCACCTTGCATATTTCAACGGATACTGTGGTTGGTCAAGCCTTTTTGCTGTCGTTTTTGACGCCATTTGACTCTTTTGAACTCTCGCAACCATTTTTCGCTCCTTACAATTTTCCTCAAGGGTGCGGTGCTTCCTGCGTTATCTTGGTTGCCCTCTCGCTGTACTCTCTTCGGATAAACGTCCTTCATTTTCAAACCTTCAGGAACTTTTCTCCACTGTGGTCATATGGTCAGGCTCCGTAAACCGAAGTTTCTGTTTGTCCCTTCCAAATCTCCTCTACCGTCATTCTCAAATCCACTGTCTGTTCCGGATTCAGCGCCAAAAATGGCCGGCTCGGCACCCCATCGATCTTCAGTCACACAGTCTGTTTCCAATAAATCCTCACCTCCTGCATCTTCTTCCAAACGCCTCAAGTACGATCCTCCCTCCCCTGACAAACCTTTATCATCATCTTCTACAGACCAGATTCTGGAAGAGATACGTGCGTTGCGCCCATTTATCGAAGAGACAAGTAAGGACATGCAACTATTGAAGGAGAAATGGTCAGTCATGGATGCCCGAATTACCTTAGTTGAACAACAAACTGCTGAGATTCAGTCTAATTCGCAACGTATCTCCTCTTTGGAGAAAACTGTTCTCTCTCTCCAGCAACACACGGAGGATTTGGAAGCGTGGAAGGGTATACTCAGATGTGAGTCCCTTGCTCATTGCACCATCAGGATTCAAGCAAGCCGGGCCGACGACGCCTGAAATGGCAGAAACCGGTCCCCGGAAGCTTGTTTCCTTCCCAGTACAAGAATTGGCTTGGTAGTTTGGTTTGCCCTGTTCCCATCATGCACTGGGACAGGAACAGACTAATTTGCATATAGCCAAGTTCTGAGTTGGGATTGTGCAGTGAGCTAAAAAACGGTGATGGATCAAGCCCTGATCTTTGGACTGGGTAAGAGTGGTCTGCTTAATTCAGGCACTCTGTTCATCACCACCCCCTTTTCTGAATCCTTTTGTCCACCATAAGCGTGGAAGGGTATACTCAGATGTGAGTCCCTTGCTCATTGCACCATCAGGATTCAAGCAAGCCGGGCCGACGACGCCTGAAATGGCAGAAACCGGTCCCCGGAAGCTTGTTTCCTTCCCAGTACAAGAATTGGCTTGGTAGTTTGGTTTGCCCTGTTCCCATCATGCACTGGGACAGGAACAGACTAATTTGCATATAGCCAAGTTCTGAGTTGGGATGGTGCAGTGAGCTAAAAAACGGTGATGGATCAAGCCCTGATCTTTGGACTGGGTAAGAGTGGTCTGCTTAATTCAGGCACTCTGTTCATCACCACCCCCTTTTCTGAATCATTTTGTCCACCATACGCGTGGAAGGGTATACTCAGATGTGAGTCCCTTGCTCATTGCACCATCAGGATTCAAGCAAGCCGGGCCGACGACGCCTGAAATGGCAGAAACCGGTCCCCGGAAGCTTGTTTCCTTCCCAGTACAAGAATTGGCTTGGTAGTTTGGTTTGCCCTGTTCCCATCATGCACTGGGACAGGAACAGACTAATTTGCATATAGCCAAGTTCTGAGTTGGGATGGTGCAGTGAGCTAAAAAACGGTGATGGATCAAGCCCTGATCTTTGGACTGGGTAAGAGTGGTCTGCTTAATTCAGGCACTCTGTTCATCACCACCCCCTTTTCTGAATCATCCTCTTGTTACCCAAGCTCCTTGTCCTTTTCCAATCGTTCTGCTCTTCTGGTCTTGCACAAGGTTCTTTTCAAGATGCTACTATCTGCCTTATTCCCAAAGAAAGCTGTGATCCCAAATTTTGTAAAAACTATCGGCCAATTTCATTAGTTAATGTGGACTACAAACTTTTTGCCAAATTGCTGGCTCTTCGTCTTGACCCCTTTATGCCACATCTCATTGGAAAAGAACAGTGCGGTTTTGTTAAGGGTCGTCTTACCTCCGATAACTCTAGACTTCTCCTCAATGTTTTAAATAAAGCTTCTTCTCTCTCTATTCCTCTGGCAGCTATTTCAGTAGACGCTGAAAAAGCTTTTGACCGGGTTGACTGGTCTTTTTTACTTGCTTCCTTGAAATGGCATGGTTTTGGCACTAAATTTATTTCCTTTATTTCTTTGATATATTCTATGCCCAAGGCTTCAATTCTTGTTAACCGCATGCGTGCTGGCGGAATTCCGCTCGTACGCGTAGTTTTGCGAAACCGCATTTTACGTGACGAGCTGGGCTCGTCATCAGCGTAGCAGGAGGCAACCTCATGACGAGCCCAGCTCGTCATCAGCGTGGAAGGGGTTAATGGCCAACTTTCCTCTCCCTTTACGCTTCAACGTGGAGCTCGACAGGGTTGCCCTCTTTCCCCTCTTCTTTTTGTGTTAGCTCTTGAACCTTTTCTCTCCTCCATTCGCAACAATCCTTCTATTTCTGGTTTCCCATATGGAGACCATCAACTAAAGCTTTCGGCATATGCTGATGATATTCTTTTATTTATTTCAGACCCGGAAGCCTCTGTCCCTTCTTTATTAGCTGAGTTTCAAAAGTTTTCTCTTGTTTCAGGCTATAAAATTAACTCTGATAAGACGGAAATTCTTCCATTAACTAAATTTTGTCTTCCACATTTTTTCTCTTCCACGGGTTTTGCGTGGAATAGTACTAAAATAAAATATCTCGGTGTTTTATTTTCCAACTCCATTTCATTCTCTGTCAAATTGAACATGTCCGCAGTTATTTCTCGAATAGAACATCTTTTCACCTCTTGGAATCCTTTATTCCTTTCTTGGTGGGGTCGCCTTGACTCGGTTAAAATGATGATTGCCCCAATTCTGATTTATCTGCTTTCTATGCTCCCTGTTCATATTCCGGCTCTCTATTTTAACCGTATTGACTCTATTTTGTCCAAATTTCTTTGGAAACAGAAAAAAGCTCGGATATCTTTGACAGCTCTTCGCAAGACCAAGTCAAATGGGGGGGTCAACTTTCCTGATTTTCGTCTCTACCATAAATCTTTTTCTTTACGTCAAGCTTCCACATGGTTATCGACAGAGCCTTCTCCCTTTTCCCCTCTTTGGCATCATATTGAACGCTCTTTGTTATTACCCTTTGCCTTTCAAGATGTAATTCGGTTTACCTCTAAATCCCCTCATACCGCTCCTCCATTGTTTAAACACACTTCCTCTCTTTTGAAACCCTTGCTGTCCACATTGACTATGTCCCGTAAATCTTTTCTACTTTCACCCATTTGGTACAACTCACTTATACTTCTAAAGAACAGACCTCTTGCTTGGTCTTCTTGGAGATCGAAAGGTATTATTTGGGTTCATCAACTTTTCGACGGTTCGTCGCCTTGCTCCTTCCCCCAATTCCAAGAACAGTTTTGTTGTCCTCGATCATTCTCCCAGAAATATTATACTCTTATGGAAATTATCTTAGACCGTTATTATTCTCTATCGTCTTCCGATTCGCCTCTGGCTCCTTCTCCTCTTCTTGCCATCCTAGTCAGTTTTCCTAAGGCTTCTCTTATATATCGTTTCTTTTCTGCTCCCAACCCTACACGTCCCAAGACTAAAGTGGAGCTCTCCTGGGAAAGGTATCTTGGTTGCTCATGGCCTGTTTCTAGCTGGGATAAGCTATGGGCTAGAACTCTGAAGACTTCCCGCTCTGCCTCCCTCACTCAATCTCTCTTTTTCCTATATCATAGACTTTATCTTTCCCCACTATCTCTCTCTCGCTTCCTCTCTTCCTCTACTCCTAATTGCTGGACATGTAATGCACCTGAGGCCGATCTTCTTCATCTTATCTTTTTCTGTCCCTCTGTAGTAGCCTTCTGGAAGCAGGTCTGGTCTTTCATTACACGTATTTTTACACTCTCTGTCCCATATTCTAATACCCTTATGTTTCTGGGGAGCCTCTCGGAAACTTTACACCTTCCGTCACATTCTCAGAGTCTTTTTGACCTCATGATAGCTCTCGCATTCCAACACATTGCCTATAATTGGAAATCCCTCACCAACGTCTCCATTCGTTGTTGGTGGAATTTACTATGTAATTTCCATAGACTTGATGTTGCCTTTGCATCCTCTTGTAAACCGCCTCGCAATGTTGAACTCTATTGGCTGCCCCTTACCCTATATCTAGATCAATCTGCCAAAAGGACCTACACTTCCCTCTCCTCCGAGAATTTTAAACCTCCTTGAAAGATTCGTACTCTCGCTTGTAGCGTTATTTCCTAAAATTTAAAATTCACAGTTTACATTGTATTATACTGAAATTTTTAGTTATTGTGTATTCTTTCATGTTGATATGCACCTGTTTTTGATACGCTGTTATAGTTTATATAAGCATGCTTTATACTAGCAGGGTTACTATTCCCCCCCCCCTGTTTTTCCTCCCCCCTGCACTCCCCCTAAAAAATTAGAAAATGCTTTTAGTCCTTGTGTTGTCATCAGTAGTCTGTAGATCTTTCCATATATTTCTCTCCTGCACTTGAATCCGTTTTTGATACTGATGTCTCATTATTGTTATGCACCCTTTATTCTTAATAAAGCTTTCAAACACAAAAAAGAATGTTGATATGCCAGGAGGCTCTGTAGATAACTCCCACCCCACCACCTCGGCCATTCTGTCTGGGTAGGTGTAGAATTTTGTAATCCTGCGGGCAAGCCCAGCCAAGTTCGATTTCGCAGTCAAGGTGGGTCCAAGTCTCAGTGAGGAACAGGGCGTCTAACT
Source organism: Lissotriton helveticus (assembly GCF_964261635.1). Taxonomy (NCBI): domain Eukaryota; kingdom Metazoa; phylum Chordata; class Amphibia; order Caudata; family Salamandridae; genus Lissotriton; species Lissotriton helveticus. Next base: position 494,971,780 of record NC_136068.1, read on the forward strand.
GATGGGTGTCCACCAGTAGTTGGATTTCTTCGGCGTGCTTAGGCAATGATCTGACATTCAGAAGTCCGCACGATAGCAGACCCCTGATCACAAAGTCTTTCAATGGGAGAGCAGTATCTGCGAATAAGAGGTGACCCTCATGTGCATATTCACCCAGGTTGAGCAGAGTCTCCCGGGAGTATAGTGGGGGGATGCACCCGAGCTCGCAAAGATTTGAGCAGAGTGCCCCGCGCTCGTCGCGGCCAGGTCGCGAACGGGCGCAGACGGGCTTGCCTTAGGCGCGCCCGCTGCGCTCGTCCGCTGCACTTCCGATTAGTGAGCATACTTATGGGGGGAAAAGGAGGAGCGTGGCTAGGTGTTGGGGGCATGGCCTAGCGTCTCGTGGGTGATGGCGGCCCTCCCCGCGACAGCGCTGGAACTGCTGCGCGATGTGACCCCCAGACCCAGAAACAACAGTGGAATAGTCACTCAGCAAGGTGAGCACACAATGTTATTAAAATCAACAATAGTGCAAATTAAGCAAGTTAAAAGATTAAGGCTCGTGGCTCCCGGCTTCCGCCTCAGGAGTAGTTGTCTAAGATAACATGTGTGCACCCTAGGTCCCCTAGACCCCAGTGCAACTGCACCTGCTGCACTATGTGTAACCACTTGCTGCCTCATTCTAACCCCTCAAACAGGCAGCTGTGAGGCCAGCCCACTTTCACACAGAGCCCAAACCGTTCACCCTCACAGGAATACCGAGCATCTCACCTTCGTATGAGCTCACCCTTGATACCTCACCCTCGAGCACCTCACCCTCACGCATGGAACGTGAGCATCTAACACTAGGGTAAGGTGAATCCCTTGCCCAGAAATCCCGAGCGTCTCTCAGCGCATGATTCCAAAGCACCTCCCACTGACACGGGGACCCTTCGCATCTCACCACTGCACAGCCCCGGAGCATTTCACCCTCAATCAAGTGTGAACATATCTCGCGCTCTGAGCTGATTCCGAACACTCGATTCTTGATTCCCCATAGAAACTCTCCACCGTGTCCTACCGTGCTCTCTCGTGGCCCTTTATGCACATACTGGATTGGACCGGGGATCACGAGCAGTCCTGGCAAAAATGCTCAACCTGCCCCCGTCCTGAACTTCTCCCTCTCATTTTCTACTCGTTCCTTCTCTCTCCGATCTCTCGCTCTCTCTTCACCCCTTCCTTGTCCCTCTCTTTCTCTCTGACTGATGCACTTTATCTCCGAGGGCTGGCGCCAATGGCTTCAGACCACCAAAAACATGCCGGCTGGAAGAAAAGGCCAGTCCGGCCCTGTCCGGCCGACTCCTCACTCTTGACATGCAGCACGCTCATTTCCGGTACAGCACGCCCTTGTCACCACCTAACACACAAATGTCCGTCTCACACACACATGCCCGTCTGACAGCTAATCAAAAACTTAGTCAAACGTACCTCTTACCTAACTCACCCTCCATGGACTCCTCTTCACGCACCCCCCTCCCCCCCCCCCCCCAACACACAAGTAAAATGCTTCCCATAAACTTCAAAAAGATCGCTCAACTAAAAACGATGGCACCCCCGGCCCTCACCACCACCAGTTGTCTCTTCCCGATTTAGAACTAGGGTATGTATGTGTTGGGGTGGGGGATGTCCATCTCCATGGATTTCAAAGGGCTAACCCTAAAAAAAAAACACTTTAAGTCACTCACCTTGGAGACTCACGTTAGAAGGGATGCTGCTGAACCTCTGCACGCAGTCCAACCCAGGCCGGAGCACGTGCCACCGAGCCGGACCCCTTGTTATACCAAACACCTGTGACCTGTCCCTGTCGACCCCGAGCCTCGGAGGGCGCGCGTTTCACACATTGCGCGGTTCTCACCGTCGCCCTGGTGACGGGCTGCGTCACTTCTGGTCCCTGCAGTGCCTGTGGTCATGGCCGTGGCTTCGGCTTCCCTCAGGTGGTGGGCGCCGATGACTAGGCCTCGCTTTAGCACCGAGGGGGCAGCTCTTGGTGGGAGGGAGATGCTTCACACTCTTCTGACTAACCTGTGCCTAAAGGACGCGCTGTTCACCACAAGGCACTTCCGGAAAACAACCCGAGACCCGGCAAATTGCACCGAGGGTTACTTATTTATTCTCACGCTCATTGTTCGTGAACAATTACTTCAGTTATAGAAACAAGCATAGGCAGAGCCAATAGTTTTCGCCTATGCGAGGTGCATTGGCTTTGTGTGTGTGTGTGTGTAAAGACAGCAGTGCCCACCTGGGTACCACATGAAGTGCGTGTGTGTAAGGGTGGCAGGGTCCAGGGGGATGCAAACAATTGAGTTTGGAAGTGCAGTAAGGTATATACCAGTCAGTCAGTCAGTAAAAACTTTATATCGGCCAGTATGACCTTAAAAGGGCAATTAACAATGCATACAGACACATTTAAAACTACAGGGAGAGTTGGGTGCATATAATAAAACAATTGAAGAAAACAGGAGTGAGCATTGCATGAAACACAAGTTTGTAGGTGGATATTACCTGCCATGATTTTATGGTGCGCTCTATTCAGGCTACTTCACCAGAGGGCAATTACAACAAAAGTAGCAGTGAATAAATCAAGACTGGAGGCAGTACTGGCATTTGAAAGTGCATAGTAAAAAGTGAATAAATAAATAAATACAAAGTCAGTTTTTCCTAGAGCATGGTCACAGTTACTATATACAAAACTTGCATACAACTAGCCATTGAGCAATAGATCAAAAAATATAAGTAAGGTGCGTGGATGCATGCTATTCTCAGATAGATGATGATGATAGAGGACCCTTAAAGGGGCCCCGTTAAGTTTGTGCAGAGCCACGGACTGTGCTTATTGAGATGGCTTTAAAAGTGCTCTGCGGGTGCACCGCATAGAAAATAGGAAACCTGCTACTGAGTATACTATCAGGATACTACAGTCGTGTTTCAGTATCCTATAAGCCTCGCAGCAGTACCTGGTTCCTAAGTTTTTACATATCTGTACCATCCATCGTTTTCTTGCTTTGTAATAACCGGGGCAGCTAAAGTACACATGGAGGACTGATTCTGCAGGGCAGTCACATGCCGGGCACTTTAAAGCTTGCGACCCCCCTGTGAGAAGTTGGCCTGATATATGATGCTCACTAGTTCTAGTGATCACCTTGTATCAGTCCAAACAACCCTTATGGTGATTGGTTGTAAGTCAACCTTATAGACCAGCTATCCTAAAAGCAGTCTTAGGCTAAACTCTTTTGGCATGTGAAGCCAGCTGTTTTACCACAATATAACCCCTTGAATACCAGATGAAAGGACACCACACAGGTTGTTATGAAAATAAACGATATATTTATTAATAACCAACACCTCTGAACTCTTTATGAGGTCAGAGGGCTAAGCACATGACAATCTCTTCTGAAAAATACGTTAAGTTGCACAAAATTACAATGGTGCCCTAGGGGCACGACAAACTATATACTAAGTAAGTGGAATGTGAAAGTCAATAAGAGGAATGGAGCTGTCCGGAGGCTGTAGGATCGATGGGACCACGCTACACTAACTTCAGGTAAGTAATAGAAGGCCCACGGAACGCGTGTTCAGAGTGTGAACTCACACGCGAGATGCGTAACAACGTCTATGGACAGTACAGTTCAAAGAAAAGGTGAGTACGGACAATCCTGACTAGTTAGAACAACAACTGTGGAACTGGACACTAGAACAGTTAAACTACCCTTGAGCACCGAAATGCTCTCGTTACCTCACCCACGGGCTGCGGGTGCATAGGTGTCAAAGTGCGTCGGGTTCTCGCGTTGAAGTCTATGGAGCCTGAAAGAAAAGATGCTGCAGGCGACCAGGAGGAAGATGTCCGGTGCAATCCAAGGGTGGATTGTTGAAGAAGGAGACCTGAAAGCAGAGGGGACAATGTTCACAGTCACTAGCCAGTGACTGGAGTGGAACCAGGAAGGAACCAGATGTCGTCGTCGCAATCAGGTGAAGAGTGGACGCTTTACTCTGCAGCCACGTGGACCAGGAGGTGTCTTCGACAACCAGGATGGAGGCACGAGCTGTCCCACGCAGGCTCTCGCTGTCGGCGGTGTTGGATCCGGGATTGGAGGCACCAGGCCTTGACACAAGTCAAAATATGTAATTCCCTTTGGGCGAATTATCATGGAAAGACAAATTCTTACCAGTAGGCACATATACACTCAACAATTAATAATATCAAATCATAACAAGGAAGCAATGCAAAAAATATTCAAAAGGTTTTAAGAAAAAGCACAATAATAAAAGTAGATCTGCACAGTTTTTTACCATACACTATAGTTTGTTAAAAATGGGAAACATACACAGAACAGAACATTATATACAAAATATATCCAACATTTCAGTAAAAAAGGAGGTACAGGTAAGGGATTAAATTCTGACAAAAATACAGAATTTTCCTTAATTTGTTTTCCTAGTATTACTCCTTGAGCATCAACGCGTTTCGGTGGTGTAGTTAATGTTTAGCCACCTTCATCAGGACAAAATCAATGTTTCCCAATGTTTCTCAAAAGCTATATATCGTACAATCTAGGTCAGGGGAACTCTGCCTCCTTTCCAGTCTCACAAGATGTTTGTCCAGCGAACTATCTCTTCAAAGTTAAAATGATATTATCCTTCAAATTTATCTGGATTATCATAAGTGGACAACCACACTAATATTCTACGTAGTTCCTCGACTTCTTAGTTACCACATATGCCACTTATCAGTGCGTATAACTACAGATATGTAGTGAAAGTGCCTCACACGCGGTATGGGTATGGTCTTTAAGACTCATACGATTGAAGTATAGACATTCCCTCTGGTGCTAAGGCAAAAGCGTCCCGCGTGTGAACAAACGTGGCTGGAATCGGCCTTGGCAAAGGCAACCCACGCGGTGAGTGAAGAAAGTGTCTGGTGCGGACTAGGAGCGTCCGGGGTGCCCCTCTTTTGGAAGGGAGCAAGGGCCAATCTGGAGCAACCAGATCAGCAGTGGAAATTCACAGGTTCGTCATCTGGGAGGTCACTAGCCAGCCGGCAAGTGACCAGACAACGCGTCGAGCAGCAACAAAGCAGAAGGGCCCCACGCAGATCTCGTGGATGCTGGAGGGCTGAGCTTCGGTGCAGGGGCTGCTCGGGGTTGGGGCTTCTCAGTCCCCAAAGCACTTGGTTGAGTTTACCTCGGGAGTCGTGCTGGAAGCGAAGTGCAGGTTCGTTCAAGATGGCCGGTCCCACGTGTCTCGTCGCACCCACGGGTCTCAGCTTTGCTGTAGATGCAGGTTGAGGTCGGAGAGGTCTGGGAATACGGGTCTCGTCGGGCTCTGAAGTCTGGATCCTCGAGGGAAGACGACAAAGTGAAGCCGCTGGACGCTTGATGGTGCCTGCAGTTTCAGGGTGGACACTCCTTGTCCACAAGGGAGATTCTTCAGTCTTCTGTGGAGCAGAACGTCGAAGGCCAGAGTTTCTTCTTCTTGAATAGTTCAGGATAATCTAATTTGGAATGGGACCAGCTCCTACCTTTATTCTCCTAAAGGGGGCTGCACTACTGACTAGGTCCCTCCCCTGGGTGGGACCAGGAAGGGGGGTGGTTACACCCCCTATCCTTTGTCCGGTTTCCCGCCAGAGCTGGGGCTGGGATGCCCCAGCAACTGGTTTGAACCGGTGTATGCACAGGGCACCTTGTGTGCCCCAGGCATGTCTCATTCCTTTCAGGCCTCCCTACCTCAATACACAAAATCCTGTCTCGGGTGGTGCTAGCACCTCCCAAGGCAGGAAACCCCTTGTCCAAGCCATCCTCGCTGGAAGGACTCCCAGCAGCAGGAGGTCAGACTTGTGTCTGTGGTGGCAGCATCCATTTTGTGATGCTGAGGCTCGAGTTAACTTTAACCGGGGTTCACAGTTACATACATGTCGTGTCCCTCTAGAAGGGTGGAATGCTACCCCCGTCGCCAGAATTGGCGAGGGGGTAGTATTCCAAATCGTATGACACCTTACTCGACATGTTTTGATAATGTTATACCAGAGTTGGCATTTAACCGCGAGGATTATAATGCACTTAAAAGTATATGGTATAGCGTTATCATGGAACAGCTATTAGGACTTTTTTTCCGCAAGCTGCAAACGGGCTCAGCTCATGCCAGAGCACCATCTCACATAATTCCAAGCACTCTGCCTTCAGGATTGATAAGGCCTTCCATAGGAGTGACTGATAGGAATATATGTGTCCATTTTAGGGTTAGATATAGGCATACTATATCTATAGCAAAGGGTGATTACACCACCTTGCCCCAGCTGTCTTGCAGCCAGTTGTGTCAGTTTTGGATGGCCAGCCAGGGGTGGCATAATACATGCTTCAACCCCTGGTAGGCCCTGGGTACACCTATGCCCTGGATACCTAAGGTATACTGTACAGGGACTGATAAGGTGACTCAGTATCCAATTAGATATGTACCTAGGGTACATGGAGTCCATTTTAACAGAGAGAGCAGGAAGCCTGGGGTCCTGAATAGCAGGATCCCTGGCCAACTAAGTCAAAAACCAGCAAAACACCAGGCAAAAAGTTGGGGGTAACCATAGTCAGATATCCACCTTCCTACACCCCCCCCCCACGTATGTGTAAAAGAGCGAAGGGGCAAGACCTGTGTCTAAATTGTAGATAGAACTTTCTTGAGCTGTCAGCTTGATATCGTTCAGGGCCGGCTCAAGGCTTTATCTATCCTTTATTACTAAAAAGGCTGAGGTCAGCTTGCCTACTAGGGGGTTACTATGGAACTGGGCTAGTTTAAACTCCCCATAATGGTCCTTTAGCGATTTCTTCGACATTGAGGCACAGGCACCCTCCTGGTCACCCCAAAGTACACCCCATCCCAAGCTGGCTGTCATGTGTTGTATATACGAAAGCCATAGTAGTTTGCCCGCCCCCGAAAGGTTTATCAACTTTTTGAGTTCCTCCCTGTATTCTGCAAGTTCTGGAGTGGTCCACAAGCGCCGCCAGTATAGGAGGGGTCTGAGATTAGATTTATCGGCAATGGCCCTTACTCCCAGGTCTAGTCGGAGCGGGGTGAGAATGGTTCTCCGTGGGAGGTTGAACAGCTGCCTGAGAAAGTTGTTTTCTATCTGGGTGAGGCTCTCAGAACAACGCTGTCCCCAAAATTCTGCACCATATAACGCCCCTCCCCTGGCTTGGACCTTATATATCTCGATAGCAGGGCTCACAGGTTTATGGCTAGACTTACGAAAAACCTTCATCAGCCCACCTGACGATTGCGACAGTTTCAGGGTTGATTTTTTAATTTGGGCCCCCAGTCCATAGTCTCTGTAATGGTGATGCCAAGATCCTTCGAAAGAGGATACTCTCTAAAGGGGTTTACCTTTTAAAGATGAATTTGCTCGGGTACTTTTGGTGGTAATAAACGCCATACATTTAGTTTTCTGGAGATTGATTTCAAGTCCTCTTTCCCTACAGAACGCTTCAAATCTGTTAATTCCCCTCTGTAGCCCCGTAGGTGATTTAGATACTAGTAGGGTATCATCGGCAAACATCATTGCTGGGATTTTGCGGGATGCCAACTTAGGGGCATCTAGATCTTTCTCTGCAAGCAGAAAGTCTATTAAGCCATTTATATAGAGGCTAAAAAGGGTGGGGGTGAGCACACATCCCTGTCGGGCGCCACGTTTTATCGGAATGGGTGCCGTTAGCTTTCCCTCCTTGCCGAATCTGATTTGGGCATAATTGTCCTCATGCAGCCGCTTTATAACTTGAGATAGGTACGCTGGAACCCCCATCTAGTGGAGAACTGCCCGCAACTTTACCCCTGGGACCAGGTGGAAAGCAGACCTCCGGTCTACATATATTAATTAGAGGCTGCCACCCTCCAGACACACGGTCTTCCAGTGTAATATTTGTAGCCTGAGGATTTGGTCCAATGTGGACATTTTTTCTCTAGACCCTGCCTGTATGGGGGTGAGAGTATCTTCTGTTCCTCCATCCAGCTCTGCAGCCGGAGCAGCAGAAAGCGAGCAAAGATTTTTTGCTTGATATCTATGAGGTTTATCGGCCTCTAATTTGATGGCAATAGCGGTGAGCCCTTTTTGTAAATGGGGATTATTTCGGCTCCAACCCAACTAGCAGGAATCTTCATACCTTGGAGTATGGCATTAAATAACACCCAAAGGTATGGTGTCCAAACGGTCGGTTCGATGTGAAATAGATCCCCAGGGATCTTATCTAATCTGGGGGCTTTGCCTGGAGCTATTTTAGAGAGAGCGCCAGTTATCTAGTTTAACGTTATAATGGGAGTAACATCTTCAATTCCGTTGGTATGCTTTGTTACGGTCAGGTGGTCGGACCCCACAGAGCCTCCCTTGGCGATCACATCTTCCAGTGTCTCCCCCCATGAATAGAGGGACTCAATATGTTCCCGCCAAAAGTCTGCCTCCAAATTCGGCTTTATCTGTTTGGCACCAGAGCTACCTTTATTAACAACTTTCCAAAAGGTCCTCATGTCCCGGGAACCCAGAGAACTTCTCAGAGTATCCCACTTGTCACTTTCCCACCCTTTTTTAGGTCTTGCGTCAGCGAAAGACCTATTGCTACCGGCTTGCCGGGAATGTTGGACAGGGGATGGGCACGCGCTTTCCCTCTGCGATTTCATCGCCTGTACGAGCACGTCCAGCAAGGCGCCGTGCACATCCCCTGTCCCACATTCAGAGAGCAAGTCAGCCTTTCGAAATCGCGCCCACACGCACACAGACACACACACACACATACACACACACACACGCACAGCTGCACAGCTACACACACACGCACACGCACCCACCCCGCCCCCCCTACAACTAAGCCCCATCCGCCCCACTCACCCGGCTACAGGATCCGTCACGCGGGGCTTCCGATTTATAAGGCTCTGTCCAGCACTTTGAGCAACCAGTTGCCTTCACGCTAGCCTCTTCAGTTCAGGTCATCACCGCAAACCATACCATGTAGTACTTTGCTTCTCGTCCCCCGGGAGTGCATATACTCGTCAAACGCTCATGCGCAGTGACCAGACGCTCCAGCCAAAGCAGCTCTGTGCCTCCTCGCACCTGGCCCATACGAAACTTGGGAGGCTACAGTAACCTTTCCCAGTCTCCCCTGGCACCCCCTATATTCACCCGTTGGTTCTGCTGGAACTGTACCACGGCCCTCAGGCCTCGCGAAAGTGCCGCAACTACCTATGCTCTGAGCACTCACTGGACCTGCAATGGCCCTGCAGACTGCGGCCCAGCTCAATCCAAGATCCACATTGTAAGAACAAATCCCTTACGCCCTCTGTCCAATTACAGACGAAAACAAGAGCAGCAGAAACAGGAGCTAGGCCGTGGTACATATCAGGCCACACAGTACAAAGGGACGGAACTCCACCAACAAACCAACGCAAAAGCAAGCGACCGACAACATGCTATCATTGTTGTAAAAACAGCAGACAGACAGCGCGAACACCGGAACCTGCGGGGAAAGAAATACGCCGAAACTAGCTTCATTACCCCGCTGTGAATTGATAACTCGGTTACCTGACGGGTGGGCAGCCACCCCAATATTGCCCCCCCCCCCCAGCGCCCTAGAAACAGCTCCGAACTTAACAAGAGACCCACAGCCAGGGCTGGACTTGGCCGTAGGGCGCACCGGGCGTTTCCCTGGAATGTTCCACACCGCACTTTTATTTGTTCATTTTTTTTGTTTCTGCTGCATGGTGGTGGGCCTGCCCAAGGGGATACGTAAAAAAAGACCATGCCCTTCCAGAACCCTCACCATTGGAGCTGTCTTATAAGTAACAGCGACAGGGTTTCACGTTTTATCTGAAATGTCGCATTCGAAAAAAAACACATCTGTAGTGGACCAAAGGCGTGATACGCCCACTGCGGAGATCTTTGTGGTCACACCTCCAGGCTCCAAACCTTTAAAACACATGTGTGGGGAACTTTCAGCCACAGGTTCCAACGCAGGTAAAACATCTGAGCCGCTAGCCCCTCCTACAGTGTGTAAGTAGCATGTTACAATGCGAGTCACTGCTCAAAGTTTCATCATTCCTCCGTTGATAAAATAAGCACTACTGCGTTGATTGGTAGAACCGGTGGCTATACACTATTTACGAAGTTTAGGTAGGAAACTGCATAATCGGCGGCAGTGGCTCGCGCAGAATCAGTTTTTTAGGTGTATCTATATTTTGATATATTTTGTTGAGTAAAAAAATAAAAAATAAACACTTTTTCCTATAAATGCATTTCTCTACCTACCAGCAAGCAAGCAGTTGTTTTCCAGTCTCTGTCACCGTGTTCATATAGGGCAGTCGTACCCTATGTAAAACCATTGATTTTATTTTTGTTTAAATGTAAATCATGCCATATCAAGCTGTGTGCTTCCAGCATGTAGGCGGCTGCACCGCTCTGCGACCAGACGTTTGAAGCCCATGTTTTGGGCCAAGCAGTACCCCGTCACATATAAACACAGCCACGTGTATTGGAAATAGATAAAACAACAGAATGCGTGTTGTGACCCTAGAACTGGATGTACAGACGATTGAAGGGCTTCCAATGGGGTTTATAATCCTGCAGTGCCGGTCTAAATCTAGCTGCTATGAAGTGCAGGTGCGTCATTCATTGTGAAGTAACCAGGGCCTTCCACACATTGGACACTCCGCTGCCTCACACACACTGCGCTGCCTCACACACACTGCGCTGCCTCACACACACTGCCCTCCCTCACACACACTGCGCTGCCTCACACACACTGCGCTGCCTCACACACACTGCGCTGCCTCACACACACTGCGCTGCCTCACACACACTGCGCTGCCTCACACGCACTGCCTCACACACACTGTGCTGCCTCACATACACACTACTCTCACTCACACACACTGCGCTGCCTCACACACCCACTGCGCTGCCTCACACACCCACTGCGCTGCCTCACACACACACTGCGCTGCCTCACACACACACTGCGCTGCCCTCCCTCACACACACCACGCTGCCTCTCACACACACACACCGCTGCCTCTCACACACACACACACTGCCCTGCCTCACACACACACACTGCGCTGCCTCACACACACACACTGCGCTGCCTCACACACACACACTGCGCTGCCTCACACACACACACTGCGCTGCCTCACACACACACACTGCGCTGCCTCACACACCCACTGCGCTGCCTCACACACCCACTGCGCTGCCTCACACACCCACTGCGCTGCCTCACACACACACTGCGCTGCCTCACACACACACTGCGCTGCCTCACACACACACTGCGCTGCCTCACACACACACACACACACACTGCGCTGCCCTCCCTCACACACACCACGCTGCCTCACACACACACCGCTGCCTCTCACACACACACACTGCGCTGCCTCACACACACACACTGCGCTGCCTCACACACACACTGCGCTGCCTCACACACACACACACTGCACTGCCTCACACACACACACTGCGCTGCATCACACACACACAATGCGCTGCCTCACACACACACACACACACTGCGCTGCCTCACACACACATTGAGCTGCCTCACACACACACACACTGCGCTGCCTCACACACACACACACACACACTGCGCTGCCTCACACACACACACACACACTGCACTGTCTCACACAAACACACACTGCCTCACACACACACTGCGCTGCCTCACTCACACACACACTGCGCTGCCTCACACACACACACTGCGCTGCCCTCCCTCACACACACCGCGCTGCCTCTCACACACACACACACCACTGCCTCTCACACACACACACTGCGCTGCCTCACATACACACACTGCGCTGCCTCACACACACACTGCGCTGCCTCACACACACACACACACACACTGCGCTGCCTCACACACACACACACTGCCTCACACACTGTGCTGCCTCACACACATACACTGCGCTGCCTCACACACACACTGCGCTGCCTCACACACACACACACTGCGCTGCCTCACAAACACAGTACGTAGTCACACACTGCTGTTTGACACTCACACTGTCCTATCACACACACTGCGCTGTTACACACACACTGCCCTGTTATGGCATCCCAGTGTGGGATGGAAATCGCTCATCCCACACTGCGGGGGGCGCTTGGCATTTTTGTAGCGCCTCCGGGCGCAAACTGGCACGTCAGAGGTGCACCGCTGGTTGCAGGGGGCCACTGGGAGTTGTGGTCTTGGTTTCACGTCAGCCGTTTCCCTCACGGCGTGTAGGAGAAAGCACAGCCATTCCCCTCACGGCACGATGTCAGGAATGCTGGGCCGTTCCCCTCACGGCATCTGAAGTCAGAAACAAGGTATGTATAAGCCATTCCCCTCATGGCAATCGCTCATACCACATTGACATTCTTGAACGGAACACGCCACCCCAGGAGCACACAACAAACTTTCAAACCACGATAAAATCCTCGTTTGAAACTGGTTGTGCGCGGGCAAATAAGTAGTCAGTGATAAGAGCGGCAGGGCGCCACATGATCCTCCTATGTACCTGTGTGTGTATAAAACTGGCAGAGCCCGCTGGGTGTCATATGAAATGACCGTGTATGCTTAAAGACGGTACAACCCGGGTGAGAGGACCAAACACCATCGAAAGATTAACCCCTCCCATGCTCATGACGGAACCGTTCCGTCACGAGCCTCGGGTGGGCTGTGCTGGTGACGGAACGGTTCCGTCACGGCCCCGCCGCCGCGCCTGCGCGGCGCTGATTTCGCGCCTGCGCGCCGCGTTCTATTGAGCGGGCGGGGCCGTGACGGAACCGTTCCGTCACAAGCACAGCTCACCCGCGTGCCGTGACGGAGCGGTTCCGTCACGAGCACGTGACCGCCGCGCCGCCGCATCACCCCCTTAGCGCTGTGGCGGAATAGCCGCAGCAGCGAAGGGGTTAATGAAGTGTTCAGAGCACACAAGAGGCAGAGCTGTATTCAACAGACTTGAAGTCAAATCTTGTAAAAGAAAATGCAGTAGCCAATGCCTAAATCAATGGCATAGAGCGAGAATACAAATGTTACATTATACCAAGCCAAAGCCTTTCAGGCATCTTAATTCTTATAAAGTGGGATTTTTCCAATGTGAAGCAATATAAAAAAAGGTTCCTATACCTCTTATGTGCCTCACATAATATTCTGCAGGCCTCTCAAAAGCTATGGGGTGGCTTGAAGAGAACGCAGGGGGTGTTTTAAATAGAGGTGGGTATGTTAAAAAGATCAGACAGCGGGAGGATTGACTATAGGGAGAGGGTCATGGATATGAAGGACAGAGCCTGCAGAGTGCATGCAAAAAAGTAATTTTAAAAAAGAGTACTTGCAGGAGGAAGCCGGAAGCAAGGAGCCAGCGCTGACCAATAGGAAGCAAGGACATAAGAGTGAGGTGGGAGTCAATCAATAGTAAGTAAAGGTAAGTAATGGGCAGTCTCCAAGCCCGTGTTAGGATTGGTTTTTTCCTCACAAGAGAGTTTGGAAGCACAATGCAAGTGCTGTGCTGGCAGAACCGGAAAAGGGGGCAGGACAGGGCTCCAAGACACATGGTAACCAGTCAGGAACGACCTAAGTATTCCTCACTCCTCACTCTCTGGAACTACCTGGCATAGTCACTGCATTTATCCACATACTTTCCAACACACAGCCTCTCAAGCAATACCAATAATCTGCTGACATATAAATTAGATGATGAATTGATGGCAAAATAACTGCTAATTAACTACACATTCACCACATGTATAAATTCCACTATTCAATTTCGAATTCTTTATTGTTTGATTACTTAAAATCTTTCAATGAGACATTATACATATAATATATAATACAATATAAAACAGCTAAAACAAAAATGAAAATGCAGCAGCTAATTTGTTTTAAGCCAGTTGCGATAGATAAAATTAATTTCATGGTATATTTTCTAAAACATTCCTTTCATGATATAAAAATAATGTCATACTGTGCTAGTGGATTCTTAATTATGATCTTCTGGTTTGGCTCCTACTATTATTAAAAAACTTTACAAAAGTAGAATTCATGAATATATCAGAATGCAGGCACATTATCAAAGCTTGCCTATATGACCTTATTCCTAGAGCATTAAAAAAAAGTGCCTTAAGCATGGTTTTTCTTTCAGTTTGCAGTTTGCAGTTCAGGGCAAATCTATACTAATATAATAAAGAGAGAGCCCAAACCTTTGAGGCGGGTTATCTCAGGAACCACAGCACCAATCACAACACCCAATACAGCGTTGGAAAGGGCAGTTGCAGCAGAAGGACATAGGCTATGCAGACGCCCACCATATACATTTAAAAGGTAAAAGAACCGTGCCAGCAAAGTAGTCCCTTGTGAGCATGTCTGCGTTGTGCTGTGGGCGTGTGCTGGGGGCATGACAAACGCTGGGGGCGTGTGGTACGTTCCGCCCTTCATGCAATGTTTCATATCGTGTGCTAATCCCACCCTGCTCCCATTAAATACCCCTGCATCCCATAATCATAACCCACCCTTACTCCTTAAAATACCCCAACACCCTTAAACACTAACCCATCTTAACCCTATAAATATACCCTGTACCCCAAAACCCAAACCTATCCCTAAACCCTAAAAATACCCCTGTACCCCAAAACCCAAATCTAGACCTGAACCCTATAAATACCCCTGTGCCTCAAAACCCAAACCTACCCCTGAACCCTAAAAATACCCCTGTACCCCAAAACCCAAACCTAGCCCTGAACCCTAAAAATACCACTGTACCCCAAAACCACCCCTGAACCCTAAAATACCCCTGTACCCCAAAACCCAAACCTAGCCCTGAACCCTTAAAATACCCCTGTACCCCAAAACCCAAAACCTACCCCTGAACCCTAAAAATACCCCTGTACCCCAAAACCCAAACCTAGCCCTGAACCCTAAAAATAACCCTGTACCCCAAAACTTAAACCTACCCCTGAACCCTAAAATACCCATGTACCCCAAAACCCAAACTTAGCCCTGAACCCTAAAAATACCCCTGTACCCCAAAACCCAAACCTAGCCTTGAACCCTTAAAATACCCCTGTACCCCAAAACCCAAACCTACCCCTGAACCCTAAAAATACCCCTATACCCCAAAACCCAAACCTAGCCCTGAACCCTAAAAATACCCCTGTACCCCAAAACCCATACCTATCCCTAAAACTACCCCTGTACCCCATAACCCAAAACTATATCTGAACCCTTAAAATACCCAAACACCCCAAAACATATACCTCAGTACCCCAAAACATATACCCCTATACCCATACTTACCTTATCCAAACATAAAAAAAACATGCTTTTACCATTCGTGCATTTACAACGAATTTCGTTGTAAATGTATGCGTGGTAAAAGCATATAAAATGTAATGTCATGCGTTATAATGGCATTGCGGAGTCATGGTACTTTCGTAATGAAAATATGCGGAGCGATGGTATGCGGAAAGAAAGTTGCAGAATAATGGGTGTTTACCCTCCCCCGGTAAGTACATTGGTGGCACGGCAGCCCACATCTCCAGCAACATACTCATATTTTTTCACCACCCATTTGAAAAATGCACAGGTCTCTCTCATTGATGGCCAGCACCGACATATACTTTTAGACACACCTTCCGCCACAAGTTCTAGAATTGCGAACTTTAGAGCTGGGGAGCTACGTTCGAATCTCGGCATCAGCTCAACATCCTATGATTCCAGGCAAATCGCTTTGTCTCCCCGTGCCTACCACAAATGAATGTGTTCTTCTGTAATGTAAATTGCCATGTTGTCGAGTTTGCGCTATATAATATTGCAAGGAAAAATAAAGTAGGGAAACTGGAGTTCACACACTACTGAACGCTCACTCTTAAGTGCATCAGCAGTGCACTGTGAATCGGAGCGTTTCACAGGCCTGTCACAGATAAGAAATGCTATCAAAATGAAATCCTACAAAACAATATACTACTGGCCGGCAGCAATTCATACCCGGACAACGTCGGGACGGGCTGCTAGTACAAAATAAGTGAATAATGTTCTCCTCTCCTGTTTTACATAGTCTACATAATGTGACCCCTTCCGAATTTATCCATGCAGGGAGGTGGCATAGGCCAGGTAATACACCAAATTGTGCCTTTATAAAGACTTTTTTTTTTTTTTTAAACCATGGTATTTCTAAGTATGGTTGATTCTTCTTTTTTGAAAACCCACCCATTATTGGCCATGCATGTTTTCTTTTTGAAAATATATCTTTATCTCGTGTAATTGATAGATGATTTGTTATTTTATTGATTGCTTTTTTAAATGATTCCTTGGTTATTGTGGTTTTCCAGATTTGCATTACATCAAATTCTTCCAGCGCTGTGTTTAAATATTTCCAGGCTTGTAATTATTTGTTTTCATTTATTTCTTGCCATAATAGCTGAGACATTTGATTTTCATGATAATTTTTTATCCTGTTCCATAAATTGGCCCTTTCTTGGTTATTTAGGCCAAACTTCAGCCTTATTTGTGCTGGTGATGCATTATATGGTAGATGAAAAAGGGATTTACAAGTTTTTGTGACTGCATTGTTTATAGTCACAGTATCTTTCCTACTTAGCACCTCACTACCGTATGTTAAGGTAGGCAGGAGTTTTGCTGATACCAAGGACCCCCTCACTGCCAAAACCAACCTCCACAAAGGAATGAAGGCCGTCGCTGACTGGATGAGAAACAGCCAACTGAAGCTCAACTCGGACTCGGTTCCACCACCTCGGCCTGGGACGACTCCTGGTGGCTGACCGTACTAGGAAAAGCTCCAACACCCACCGACCATGCACGCAACCTAGGAGTCATCCTCGACTCCACCCTCTCCATGACGAAGCAGGTCAACGCCATTTCTTCCACCTTTTTCAGCTCCGCAGGATCTACAAGTGGATCCCCACCTAAACAAGAAGGACGGTCACCCAGGCCCTCATCAGCTGCAGACTGGACTATGGAATCGCTCTCTAAGCAGGAGCCTCCGCCAAACTTATGAAACAGCTCCAATGCATCCAGAACACCTCAGCAAGCCTGATTCTCGACATCCCTCACCGCAGCCACATCACACCCCACCTGAGAGACCTGCACGGCTCCCCGTCAACAAGAGGATAACCTTCAAGCTCCTCACCCACGCACACAAAGCACTCCACAAAACCGGACCAGCGTACCTCAACAGCCGACTGAGCTTCTACACCCCAACCCCCAGCTCCGCTCCGCCGACCACACCCTCGCCACTGTCCCCCGCATCTGAAGAGCAACCTCCGGTGGCAGAAGCTTCACCCACCTCGCCGCGAAGACCTGGAACACCCTCCCCATCCACCTACGGCAGACCCAAGAAATGCTGACCATCAGAAGAATCCTCAAGAACTGGCTCTTCGAGCTGTAGCGGCACTTTCCCCCTCCAGCGCCTTGAGACCCTCACGGGTAAGTAGTGCGCTTTACAAATTCTATGATTGATTGATTGATTGATTGATTGATTGATATAACCATTAAAAAGGGGCGATAAGTAAGATTACCTAAAGATTTCTGCAGGATCCTGAATGCTGCTGTCAAAGCATTTGCTTTCCTTTGTTTATCCAATTTTTGCAGACGATAGTTTCCATTATCATCGAATAATACTCCCAAGTATCTGTATGATTTTGGCTTGTTCTAATTGGATATTCTCCTGAAACCATTTGAATTTATGTTTTAATCTTAAGTTTTTAGTGATAACCATAACTTTAGTATTTGTTTCGTGTATCACCATCAAGTTTTCTTTTGAGAATGAAGATATTCGATCTATTAGGTGTTGCAACCCCACTTTTGTTTGGCTTAGGAGAATGACATCGTCTGCATACAGCAGATTAGATATTTGTTTCCCAGCTAGTTTGGATGGGTGTGCATTTAATTCATTCAGAGCATCCGTTAGGTCAGCTAAAAACAAATAAAAAAGTAAAGGGGCCAATACGCACCCCTGCTTGAGACCTGCTGTCGTTAATATTTCCTTTGTTAATGTCTGGCCATCCCCATCTGCACTCTAACTCATGTATTGGTGTTCAAAAGTTGAATTCGTTTTATCAATTGCTCCTGAATATTTTTTTCCAGCAGTCTTCTCCATAGAAGATTTCTGTGTACACATTCAAAAGCAGATCTAAATTCTACAAAGCACAAGTAAAAGGATTGTTTCGTTAAGATTGTCTTGTCCATTAAAAGTGATAAGGCTAGTATATGTGTTGTAGTTCCAAGTCCTTCAATAAATCCAGTCTGATTCAGTGGGAGTATCTTATTATCCGTTGCCCATTCAGCAAGATTTGTAAGTAAAATCTCTGCAAACAGCTTAGCATCTCTATTTTGAAGGGTTATTAGTCGGTAATTTTCAGGGTGGGCCTAGTTTCGGATTTTATAAATAGGGGATATTAACAACACTCTCCAGGATTCGGGTATGTTCCCCGTCCGTACTACTTCTTTGAACACTTCTGTGAGGTATTCTGACCATAAATCCGTTTTTTCTTTGTAAAGGGCGAACGGAATACCGTTGGGTCCTGGAGCCCTATCTTTTTGTTTAGTTATTAGTTTAGAGACTTGCTATTTTGATATATCAATTTCACTGCCAATGTCATAATTTTAAATATCCATCCTGCTCTGATTGCCTTACTGATTTTTTATTTTCCAGTCAGAGTTTAAATGATTAACCAGAAAGTTAACCCATTCTTTTTCCGTTAGTGTAGATGAGACCAGAGATTTATTAGGTCTCACTAGGCCATTTATCATTTTCCAAAATTCTCTTGAATTTGTTTGGTTTCTTGCATAGAACATTTTCAACCACAGGGTTTGTTAGCTTGGTTTCTTTCATTCCAAATCAGGTTCTTCAAGTTCTGAATTAAGGTTTTTAATATGATTGGCAATTCCTCATTATGCGGAAAATTGGTAATCTGTCTCCTTTGATTGTTACGAGACCGTCTCAGATTCTTTATTGTGTAAGGTAAATTAATATTGAATTTTCTTTTCTCTCCTTGTATCACTTATTTTTCCTTAACTTTAGATACAGAGTCCTGTGGTTTGACAAGTTTACTAGTAAAGTTTACCCATTGTTCAATTGGGGAAGTCAAGATCTTTTGTTAAAAAAACTCTCTAACGAGATTTTGCGCCAGTTCATTGGTCTCCTCTTTATTATGTACTGTCCAGATGAGTTTCCTATAGTTGATAGTTCCCGTCTAACCTTGCATGGACAGGTACGTTTGGTGCTTTTTACTCGACAAGTTTGTGGTGATTATTTGTTGACTATGATCACTATCAGGGACCTTCCTTAATTGATAGGAGGTAATGTTGCTAAAGATATTAAGCGATACAATCGTATAGTCAATACGTGACTTTGCATTGTGTGAATATAAAGTCCATGCAGGTGGTGAATCTAACCTGAATCTCCCATTTAATATCCGTAGACCCATTGCTTCTATGTCCTTTACAAAATTCATCCCTACTTTACTTCAAAGAGGTTTTGTTTCTGTTTCTAGTACCTGGTGAGGAATTGTACAATGATGGTCTTGTGACTGTGTGATATCATCTCTGCTAAAAGGTACTAAAAGATTTAAGTTAAAATCCCCTGTGAGTATAAAATCTACAAGTGGGTTATCCAACATCCGCTCCATCAAAAAACTGCTAAGGGTAGCACACATATTAGACCTTGAACTCTGTGTTGGATGTATATATACATTGATCAAAAATAGGTTTTTAATTTAATTTGATCGTTTGTTTCATATATTAGC
Source organism: Lissotriton helveticus (assembly GCF_964261635.1). NCBI lineage: Eukaryota > Metazoa > Chordata > Amphibia > Caudata > Salamandridae > Lissotriton > Lissotriton helveticus. The sequence continues at coordinate 494,991,578 of NC_136068.1, forward strand.
TTTACCATTAGGATATTAGAACTAATCGTATCCAGTTGTTCATGTTCTACTTCCAAGTTGATGAATATGAATGTTACTAACCCCCCACTCAGACAGCCATCTTTATGTTGCTTAATTGCAGGCTCATAATAGCCTTTATATCCCTGTAGCATAATAGGGTTGGTTTCCCATGTTTGTTGTAGAAAAATGATCTGATACGTATTAGACATAGAGTTTAAGTGGGCATTTTTAAACTTGTTTCCTACCCCTTTTATATTCCATGAACACATCATGAATATTTCACTATCCTTTTTTTCTTCTTTTGTTGTGGATATAGCTGTGTTCTGTCATGGATCCTTATTACCATGTAAAGCCGACGATATCCATTTTTCGTTTATTCCTGTTGGCTTTTCAATTTTACTTTGGGTCAGTATTGCCTCAATATCTCGCTCTGATCTTCCAAGGGCATTTTTTAGTACAGAGAAAAACAGCTTGTTGTTCTTTCCTTTCTGTGTCATACCCTCCTCGTTAATGAGAGGGGTTGGATATACTTTTGGAACTGGCTTACTGATTATTATCCCCAGCTATGGAATATTTATTTTTCGTTTATGATTTGTTCTGCTAAGGACACAGAATTTACGGTTATCAAGGTCGATGTTTGGATGCCCTCAAAATTTGGTAGGAATCCTATAGATTCAATATCCTTACTCATCACTTTTGCTAGTGACAGGATCGATTTGAAGAGGTGAAGGATGTTTCCTCTATTTAAATTCAACTAGAAAATACCTAAACTTAAAAAGGCAAAAACAATCTTTTCACAGCTGCATCAGTTGTCTCCTGCCTCTGTGTCTCCAAATACAAACATTTTTAATGAAAAAGACTGCAAGGTATAGCGCCTAGAGTTGGGTCACTATAGACCAGATGAAGTCGAACAGAAGACCTAATTCGGAGACAGACTAATTTAAAATTCTAATAAAAATGCTGAGCATCTATATCAGACATGTGAGCCATATCTAAACTCTGTTTCAACAACTAATATCTTGCTGAAGTTACAATATACTATAAAGATTTGTGCAAACACTGGGATGGGCAAGTAGCTCACAACATTTGAAGTGTCTGCTATAAATTCTGTATCAAGCAAGCTGGTAATCACTCTATCTCAAGAGAGTACAAAGTAGCTTTTTAAATGTTCACTAGTAAGCAGTAAACAAGACTCTCTGAAGAAACTACTTTACAATTACAAAGCTCCACAGTAGAGCCCCTAAATATTCTAGTAGCGGTACATAAATGGTGTGTTTCACGAGATTACAGCAAGTCAAGAAATGTATTAAATTATACCATGTATGGAAATCATTTATTAGAATATAGCAATTCAGTCAAGAAATAGTTTATTTGATTGTATTGCAAGTTAGTCAAAAATAGTTTATTAGATCCTAACAACTAAAGAAATATTTTATTTCAAATTATGAACATTCTGAAAACTTTGGAATTTAAGGAGTGGCTGTAATCTTTCCTAATTTTCTGCTTTTGAATGTGCAGGGGTGCAGCTTGGTCAGTAAAACGGGGGGAGGGGAGTAGGGTGAGCTTCATATTTCCCAACAATCTTGTTGGCATATAACGTTAAAATACATTATACAACAAGCAGGGTGCATGAGAGGGGCTTAAGGGGCAGTAGGTAGGGAGAGGAATGAGGATTGGTAGGAGTACTAAGTGAGAGAAACACACGATTTTGTCGCACAACCAACATTTTTGAGGACTTTCAAAACAGAGTTGAGAGTGTGAGTATAGTCTTGTTAGTGGGTGCATGCAAAAATCTCAGGTGAAATCCAACAGACCCCTCACCATACCTGACTGAGAGCACCTGTACCCAACTATTCATCAGAAATTAAATTATTAGAGTCCAAAGGGGTCCCTGAGTAATCCCATTTCATCTGATCAGGTTGGCCAATGTCGGATTCAAATCCCGCACCTTGAGAGATTTTTCCACCTATGCTTCTCCATCTTTTCCGTGCGATTACCCATTTCTGAGTGACTGGGTTCTGCCTCTGTGCTTTCTGACTTCTCTCTAGAATTATCGAGATCAGAAGCCCCCAACTCACTATCTTTAGATAGTTCAGAGACATCTGTAACGGAGTAGAATTTTTCTCCGTCAGGGGTTCTCACGTCTTTCAGTTCAGTCATAGCAGTGTCTGATTCGGGGGTATCCAATTTAACTATGAAATCTGACTCCCCTCCGTGTCTCTCAGCAGTACCCAATTGCACCTCCAACACATCTACTCCCCGGGCCGCACTAGAAACATTTGACATACTCAACAGGTCTGTTTCAATATGAGCAGGGATCACATTACTCACATTATTAGGGGGGTGTAACACTGTAGCTACACCCGTGTGAACGTGAACCTGGACTGAAGCTTTTAAGTGGGATGGAAAAGAGGGAGTCTCTAAAAGGTATGTGGCCTATGTAGTTAATGGTGTGGTTTAATTATCTACACATCTGTGATTCCCATATTGTGCCGACCGACCAGTATTTTGGTGCCTCTCTTAGCTTTCTGTTATTACCTCCAGATATATACCACAACTACTTGCATACACCTAAAACCAGCTAGGATGATTGGCTTTGTCACCGATTGCCTCTGTGTGCTCTGCAGAGGGGCCAAGGACTGAATGAGCATCTATTCTGAACACCTGTATCAACCATCGACAGGCACTGCAACAAAATTGCACTGCCTTCAGGCTCTGCTCCAGACCCGGAAACGTGGCCCGTTATACAAGAGTAATATGCTGCACAAAAATAACTACAAAAACACAGCATCCTCGGAAAACCTAAATCTCCAGATGTGCGCAAGATTCAGTAAACTGTGAAATGAAAACGGGAAGAAAATCACAGGCGTGGATTAATTACCTGATTATTTTTACATTAATTGTTCAGAAATCATCAGGGTTTTTCTAAATAAGGTTAAGGACATGAAAATAGAGTTCAAAATGTACCCATTTCAATGTTCGTTCTAAAATACTACCGGGTCTTAAAGCCCTGTGTAGGAGCACTGTTTGTCCACAGAAGATTCATTCATGTATCTTACAAATATTCAGTTCCACTCCATTGGGCAGCTTTTAAGGCTAAGGCCTGCACAGCCCATGAGGCCTGGAAGCGCCCACATGCCTCCCCAAAATGTAGGTGTTTCCTGTGAACTTCCTGGCCAGTGTACCCATCCATGCGTTCCAATTCACTCACCTATTTGTCAATTTGTGTTCTAATGTGGCGTGAGCACTTTCATTCACGTTTCCATTCGTTTAGTGCATTAAGCATTTTTACATACGTCATGTCTCCCCATCTTCCAGTAACCATTCTTAAAGTATTTAATCCACAGAACATTTCAAATACAAAGACTGCTAATGGCTTACTCAGAAAGGCATCAAACTTGATAAAATAAATAAATAAATCAGTCTTTGTAAAGCGCGAACTACTCGCCCTTACACGTCTCAAGGAGCTTGGGGGCCGTCCTGGAAATTACGTGACGTATTATTGCCCAGAGTCACATGGTGCTGAGCTGAGCTGCCGCCGAAGCCGTGGATCGAACGGTGTGCCCTGTGCTCCTAAGTCAGCTGCCCTGGCCGCTGCACCACACCTCTTCGACTGATTTTCCTTTGTATCTATACTGATCCATACATTCAGCCAAGCAGTTGATTTTGCATGTGCTATGCTTTTTTAATTACTATTTTATGTTGCACTTTTTAAACATTATCGTTTGCTGGTGCTATAAAGAACAACTGATGCCATTACCCAATTTACTGTCACTGAGTTTATCGACCTCTGGAGTTGGATACGCTAGGCAGGCCCTGCTGGGATTCAAACGTCTGCCGGCAGGTCTGTTGCGATCTTTGAATCAACTAGACATGGCTAATTTTTGTTTTATAGATGCTCAAGGGCATTGCTGTAAATGGTACAGCTGGTACAGTGGTTCATGGGATGAGGGCTGTTGAGTACCCACTGTGCATCAATAAATATTTGCAAAGACATTACTGCACCCTGTCTGCAGCTCAATATTTAATAGCAATGGCTTTTAGACTTGTTGCACAGCAGCGCAGGCTGCTGTATAACATGGCCCAAAGAAAAACAAAGGGGGATATGTACAAGGACGATAACAATGGCGATAACTACCATTAACGCTGTTTAGCAGCAGTTTTCTTACCGCTGTGCACCGCTGAAAACTATCGCCTTGTTATCGATGTATGTACAAGACATTAATCCATGGCGATAGCTTCAGGGATCAGCGGTGAAAACTGATAGTAACATTAGCGTGATGGCGATAGAAATTCTTGCACTAGCGGGTGAAAACCAACGAAAGGCCGATTAGCGGCAAAAAAACACACGTTAGTCAGCCCAACATGAGTTTTTTTGCCTCTATAGCCAAAAACTATCAGTCAATCTCAAATTAAAATTAGGCAAAAAAACAATGGAATGCAGAATGGAGCAGCCAGAACCAATTGCAGCACAGATCAATAACCCCCTCAAGTCCCCCAACTTCCACAATGACCAGCCAGAGTCCCAGGGGAAGAGGAAATGCAGGGCTGCATCCATGAAAAGAGGCACATTGCGGTGCAACACAAGTGATACATCACTTCTCATTTCGCACTCTTCGCAAAACACCATGGCATCCAAAACCTCGAAAGTGGGGACAGTCCCGGGGACCCAGAGGCCTCGATGGTCCTGCACCTTCAGCTTGGATGCCTCGCTGGTCCTGCGTCTGGAGCCTGGATGCCTCGATGGACCTACGTCTGGAGCCTGGAGTGGTATACAGAGGTGCTGTGGAGTCGATGAGCCATGGTGGTAGACATTGAGGCGCAGCAATCACACTTACCTGGTGGTTAAGTCTGGTAGGGCACACGGAGACACATTGCTGATCTGTGTAAGAAGACAGCCTTGAGCCCCTTGGAGGTGTGAATGATAGAGGCGCTCATGCGCACCAACGTAGGGAGGTCTGCATTGCATACTACCATCCACCACAACACCGGGGTGCAGGGAGGGGATTACCAACGGCGAGCGGCACCTCTCTGCATCACAGGCCGGATGAATTTGCACTGGCCGAATGCTGTGGAGGGTAAGGCCCCTGAGCTGCGCAGAACTTGTGTGGCGGGAGCGCTGCAACTTCACGCCTAAGGGGGCCCTGCTGCATCACCTGCATCAGGAGGTTCCCCACCGAACTTGGCGGCAACTCCTGGCTGAGGCTCCTGCTGGCTGAGTCACAGATTTGGAGAGAGTACAGCTAATTGCACCATGGTGTCAATGTCCAGGTAAGGAGAAGGTGGGACACGTAGCAGAGGAGGACCAAGGGTCGAGTCGCCCAGGCCTAGCACCTGCTGTGACGCACCCTGAGTGGCTGCTCATCCGCAATGACTGAAGAGCATCACCCCACTGCTTTCAAGCAGACTCAGGAGAGCAGGAGCAATGAAGTCGCGGGACCCGGCCTCAAGGTAAGATGTCTTTCATTTAAATATTTACAACACCCGCTGACACACACACCCCGGCGTCCCCGTCCCATCCAGTGTCCTTTCTGGTGTTTCCCACCTCCCAGCTGTCCAGTCCCCCCGCAGCACTTCTCTATGGCGGGCCATGGACCCCCATTCTCCGTTACCATTGTACACCTCATTGAACCCCAGGCTCTCCCATCCACCGACGACATACTACTCAGTGAACTCTACTTCCACCTGGACAACCCCAGTGACCAGAAAACCACCTCTTCCTGGGGAAGCTCACCAACATCAGACTCATGCAGGTCTCCTCCGCCAGTGGGAACTTCAACTACAGCCACACCACCGGACTCTCCTGGACTGACCATCACTGTACACCACCGCCATCATTGCCCCCCCTTGCAGCTGGATCAAGGCCCCCCACTCCGCCAATGATTACAGGCTATAACACCGCAGAGCGCAACCACCACCGATGGATCTCCAACTGCGCCGACACCCTGGCACCCGTCAAGAAAAGACCAGGCAAAACCAAGCACCACATTGCACCATATTTGCAAAGTGACGCATGTAAAGTCCTGTGCCACATCATACCTGCATCAGGTATGATGTATGCAGGGTGTGCGTTCCCACGCGACAGGGCCTCATAGGAGTGGCACAGTGAAATCCATCAGATTTCACTGCAACAATTCTAGGACGGCACTGCATCAGTACCTTACGCCTGCCTGATGGCAGGAGAAAGGGTGACGCAGTGCCACATGGATAGGCTGGTCCCATGTATTGCTGGAGTTCCATCATGCTTGTGACACAACTGCAGCAATGTGTGACTTTAGCGCATCTGTCATTACTTGCGTCATGGAGCACTATCCAGTGAAAACAGAGCATCCATGGTGTCGCAAGAAAGGCATAGTGAAAAGTGTTGCAACGCTGCCTTATTACAGCGCAGCATCACTTTTCATGACTGAGGCCCAGGAATATGTACTGTCTTATTGATGGTGTGTATTCCTGCCCTGTAGTTTTGTCGCAGGACAACGCAGCAACATTGCTTACAGTGCTGTCCAGCACCAAAACCTGCTGAAATGAGGCCCCAAGTGTTATCTCCATGTTTAAGACCAGCTATTTTCTGGTCTTAAAAAACTGCCTCTAAATACAGTTAGAGGCAGATTTTTTAGGTCCTCCTACCTTCAGGAATTCCCTTTTAAATATTGCGAAGCGGGGTTAGCAGAAGTTTTTGCAGGGGAACGCCTCCCGTACATGTCATTATCTCTAACAGAAGTGGCGATCTTTTCTCTGGAGGTTTTCGCTGGAGAACTGCTGCTAACAGAGGTTAGCGACAGCTTGTGCATATGGCGATGAAAATATCACAGCCGAACCGTCAGAAAAGCGCAGCTAACGCGGCGTTAACTCCTTGTACATATGACCCAAAGTGCTGTGACGTGGCCGGTATTTACCGAGGCACAGCTCTTTTTCTTTCTATTTACTTTAACCCATGTTGCACATTAGCCTGCGCTGCTGTGCAGTAAGTCTAAAAACCACAAAAACAAAGAAAAATAGCTCTCGCATATGTGGGAACTATTTGGCTTTGTAGATTTCTTTTTGTGCTGAACAGGTGAGGTTGGATGGGGATGCAACACTAGGGAGGGAGGTCGGGACAGGAGGATGTGGTTACAGTCAAAGCTACTGACAACTGGTGCTCCTGTTAAAGCGCTCCAATACATCTGGGTCGAGTTGACGCTATATGACTAGACGAGCTACTCACTTAAGGGAACCCAATCTGTAAATAATTTATGAGGGTTGGTTTATTATTAAGCATTTCTAAAACACAAGACAACACTACAGCGCCCAGTTCGAAAGTGGAAAAAAAAATTACTGGTATATATTAAGAGAAGCCCAGATAGATTGCACTTTAGCGACTCTCCATAGTATCAATCCCAGCGAAAACCACTCTAAACATGGAATTTTATCTTTAGATTTATTATTTAGCACTGAAAACTCTGAGTGATCCTCAACGTTCTCCTCCACTGCGCTTCCTGGAGGCTCACTGTGACGGGCACGCCGTTATTGTGGAGTATGAGAATAGCCTACCTATAGGACAGTTCAGAAACTAAGACCATGGTGCCGAGGTCTGGGTCACTACAGAGACAGCCTGCAAAACTATGCACTCTGATGAAGAGCTACACTATAAAATAAAAAAATGACCTCAGAAGGTGTGCAAGCATAGACTGGAAGCAGTACTTGGTCCATGCTCCACGGCGAGAGCGCACACTATGCCCCAGGAGGAAGCTGGAGGAGAATAGGAGGCGTTGTCCAATAAGAAGAAAGGAAATGAGAGCAACATGGGACCCAACTAACAGTAAGTAAAGGTAGGTAAAGGGCGGGCTATAAGCCCCTTTTAAGATTTAGTTTTTTCCATACAAGAGATTCCACTAGCACAGCGTACTTGTGCCATCAAATAGTCTTAGCCATTTGTATTTCATCCAAAAGCCCACTATGGGCCAATAGTCCTTGGCACTAAAGGGGATTACTTTTTCTATGTAAGCACACATTGTTCAAGTACAGAATATCAACAGTCAGCATGAAGTTACCCAATGGCTGAAGCGGCTGACCAATTGCCCTATGCAGTTTGATGGAATGAGTGGAAGAAAATTGTGAAGGGCACAACAACAGAGCAACGGATGAAGATGGCTGGTTGAAAGCTCCTATATTATAATATAATGGTAGGGGCTGCTCTACAACTATAGACTACGTTATTGTCTCTAACAAATGTGGGAACAGAATTCGTTCTTTTATTGTTTCCGATATAGCATTGAGCGACCACTTTCCGCTTTGTGTGACCATCCTACTACCCACTGCATCCACGCTGATTAATAAGAAAGAAAGTGACAGCCTGGACATGAATTTAGCAATTGGTAGTGTTAATGGATATGCTTTAAAATGGTCAATGGTAAACGAGGAAGAGATAATTAAAAACGTGGTTGATAAATGTTTTTCAGATATAATGATGTGCTTAGGGACAGATTCACCACCTGAAATTTGCCTTGCATCTTTTCTTGTTATATCGAAAAGGATTAAAGACTCTCTTACGAGGCAATTTAAGACTCAAAAAAAAGGAAGAGGGTGGTTTGATTCTAGGTGCACCAGGGCCTATGCGCTCTTAAAGAAGGCGCTGCACAAAAAACCTAGATCCACTGAGGAAGTCAGCGGATGTAGGAAAGAATATAAAATGGCAATTAAAGATAGGAAAAAAACCCTGAGGGTTGAAGCCTGGGAGGCTCTTCATTCCGCCTCTATAAGGAATGATAGCATGAGTTTTTGGAAATTGGTGGGAACTCCTTTTCTTAAGGAAGAGATCGTACCAACAATAGAAATAGCAATCCCCGACTCGGACTGGGTCAGACACTTCACAAGAGTCTATGAGGGCCAGGAACAAGCGGTGTGCATGATTCCTGATCTTGAACACCCCTCTGATAGAAATTTGTACTTTACTTTTGAGGAGGTTGAAAGAGCTTTGGGTAAAAGTAAGAGCGGCAAGGCACCTGGCCCAGACGGGGTCCCCATAGATATATTCAAGACCACTTCTCCTCTCTGGGCGCCCCTCCTGGTCCAGGTGCTTAATGCCAGCTGTGTCACTGATTTCCTGCCCACCTGGGTGGAGTCTGTAATAGTACCGATCTACAAGAAGGAGAACAGGCATGACCCTGCTTGTTACAGGCCTATTTCCCTTCTGGACTCCTTTACAAAAATAGCTGGTAGAATAATTTTGGACCGGCTGTTGGATTGGGCAGAGGAAAACTCTGTTCTGTCTGATTTTCAGTATGGCTTTCGCTCCGGCTTGGGGACAGTAGAACAGGGATTGAATCTCCTAATGTTGGTTGGGAAATACATGAGGGCAAAACAGGGTAACCTGTTTTTGGCCTTCGTTGATCTCTCGGCCGCTTTCGATTGTGTGATCCATTCTAAGCTGTGGTTAATACTGGAACAACTCAGGGTTGAACTTAACATTATTTATTATCTTAAACGTTTTTATAGCAACGCCTCAGCCCGCGTTCGCTTTGGCCTAAAGGGAGAACGCACTGATAAAATTCCAATCAGGAGTGGGGTCAGGCAGGGCTGTGTCCTGGCCCCTTTCCTTTTTAACCTGTACATACATGGATTGGAAGAAGTTCTGTGCAAAGATAGCTTGGATCCCCCATACGTAGGTGGCCGCCCAATACCAGCACTTTTGTATGCTGACGACGCTGTACTTATGTCACGTACTCAAGTGGGCCTACAGCGAGTGGTTGATAGTTTTTCCCGCTTTATGAAGGAGCTGGGCCTGAAAGTCAACACATCAAAGACTTTCACTATGTATTGTGGCAGACATAGCAAACCTAAGAGGCCCATTTTTATTGCAGGACAGAAGCTTGAATTTGCTAAGCACTTTTCTTATCTTGGGATACTTTTTGCCCAAAATGAGATGTGGACCCAAGCTGTGTCTATGAAAAGACTTGAGTTTCTACAATCGACTGCTGCTCCTAAAATCTTTTCAAATAAACTAGGGACCAGACCACCTGTAGAATTAATTAAAATCTACAAAGCTAAGTGTGTGGCTGGCGCTACCTATGGCAGTGGGGTTTGGGGTTTTGCAAATCCTGCACCCATCCAGATGGCTGAAAATTCATTTTTAAAATATATCTTGGCACTTCCCAAAAGCTCCTCTAATTATAATTGCCACGCAGAACTGGGTCTACCTTATATTACTGACCTAATTAAACTAGAGCCTGTGCTATTATGGCACAGACTCTGGACACAAGAAGCAACTCACTTAAATAGAGATGTTCTGACCGTCATTTTAAAATTAGAGGGAGCCATAGAGATACCTTGGGTAAATTACGTTCGTAATTTTTTAAGGATATGGGGGAGAAGACTACTTCTTGAACCCCACCAATATTTCAGCTATCTCGCGGAAAGAGTTGAAAATCGAGGGTCTAGCTCTTTTGGATTCTCATAGAATTGACACGGAGATCCTAAAACCTTCTGTCCTACAGCATCAAATGGTTTTAACGACTTTTAAAATTCAGCCCTATCTAATACATGTGTCTAATAAATATGAGCGTTTTTTACTCTCACGTTTTAGATTTGGTATTTTCCACAGACTGGTTAGTTTTCCTACGACTAACAATTGGATGCATGATCTACCTCTTTGTCCCTGCGATAATGTTTCACCTCAGAGCACCATCCATGTTTTCCTATTCTGTAAATTTTATGACGCAATGAGGAAAAATGTTTTATTGCCATTTTTAAGAGAATTAGGATGTCATCAGTGCCAAGTGGCAATTCTTAATATTCAATGCCTTGATAACCATTTAGGTGTAGCAACAACAACATTGTATTTAAAAAATGTGATGAGCATTAGAAAAAGCATGGACATTTAAAATGCACTTTATATTTAAATTCCATTATTGGATCTTGAATCCCTTGAAATTGATGAACTCCTTGAAATTGATGAATTCTTGCACTGTAATTATCTGTTTTTAATATTGTAAATAATGTTTTTTATTCTGTACTTTTATGATTGCTTCCAGCAATCGAAATAAAGATATTTTGATTGATTTGATACTATATTATTAACAAGTTAACTAAAATCAATAGGTTTGGGCTAATGCCAGACAAAAACATACAAGGAAGCTTAGAGATAAGGGGGAAAAGGCAACAGGTCTGGGACTTGTTGCCAGCCTTTTTGCTTTGTCAGTACCTGTTTTGTTTTTGTCATGGTTTGTGCACAACGCTTCTGTTAGGGAAGCTGTTGGGCCTCCATCAATCTAAAAAACAATGGCAAAAAGCAGAACAGCAACAGCAAAAAGCAATGCAGAGCAGCAAATCACATTTTAGAAATAGCGGTGACATTTTTGCACAGTAATGGGCAACTTAAAAAGTGGGCCCATAATAAAAGTTGTCCAACAAAAAGGCCAAAAGGCTGTAACTGAATCATTTAAGTAGAGGATCAGAAGTTTGAACATTAAATTAAAGGAGAGCTGGTAATGAGATGCAAGGTCAAATCAGAGGTCACAGTGTAATGGAATGTGTCTCAAGCATCACCAGTGGTTGAGATTAATACAAACATTCCTTTCATCACTTTGTGTTTGCTGCTGTAGACACCTTAAATGCAACAGATATTCCCAGATGGGGTACCATGTTCACTGTGTCACAGACTGTCACTGATAATACCCAAGTAGGTAGACACAGGACAGGGGTTGCTTGTGGAGGGGACCGGGACTGGTAGTTCAGGATGACTCTACTGGAGCACGCAACCTACAGAAATGCGACAGGCATTTTACACCAAAGCGAGGTGGGCTGCACCTCCCTAATCTCTATCCATTAAGAAACAGGGGTGCTTTCCAATTGGACAAAGGAGTTATCTGAAAAAGATGTTTTCCCTCAAAACATTTTTAGCTACAAAACACAAAAATGGCCACAGTACCCCCTGGCACTGAAGGATCTTAGTGTGTGGCTTTGCTCTTTGTGAAAGGGCAGAATGCTGTAAGTGAGAGTGAAGTTAGCCAATGGCTGTAGTGGGCTGACAGACTAGACTTAGCTGTATCCTTAAGAGGATGTAAAAAAGTTGTGAATGACACAATAATACACCAATGGAAGAAAAGGACTATCTAAAAACTGTAAAAAGTTAGCGTTTTGCACATTCGACTTTCGTCAAATCAAAAGGTCTTTAGTAACAGCAGACATAATAACTGGTGGTGATGGCACAGCATTACACTCTATTCAATCCACCGAAAAATGCTTTATTAGATTTTCTCTGGACCTGAGCACATTATAGGCTCAGTGGGGCAGGTGTTTTGTCTGATCAAAACACTGTCCTGTCCCAAACACAGAATAGGCCCCTTCAAATCAACCTAAATCACAACTACTCAGATAAAATCCTGGATGGTGGCAACTGAAACAATTAGGAATGTCATATCAAAAGCCTTCTGTTGCATAGACAAGGTTGAAGTAGGAAATCACATTTGAGACAGTGGCGACGGGCATGGTCTGACCATGCAAGAAGGTGGCCGCTTAATCTCGGGGCTCTGTGCTGTGAGGAGCCCCTGAAGCCAGCGTCAGGTCTTCCTGGTGATCATTTATCGACTTGAGCCCTGACTTCTAGCGATGAACCTGTTGGGGATTGATTGATTACTCTCTCGCCGACTGTGGAGTTCTCTAAGTGCCATTTTTTATTAAGTGAGTTTGGAGCACTGAATGAGTGTAAAATGGCGGCCAACGTCGTATGCGCGAAGCAACTCTGCTCAATCTTCTATAAAAGGTGTACCGTAAATCTATAATCACCGGCAGCACTGATGCGGAGTCTTTCTCCTTCGGGTTCATACTGAGGTGTGGTCTCCCGATTAAACTTTCACTTAACATAACCGGTCTACCTCAAGTTTTTTAGCTTATCTGCGATGCTCCTTAGGTAAATTAAAATAGCGGATTATGACGCATTTAGGGAGCTGTTTGAGAATTTAATGAGGTATGTGCAATACTACTTCTGGCTCTCTTACAAATCTGCATCAGACTACTATCATCTCTTGCTCTGTGATAATGGTACTATAAAGCGATATGAATTTACTTTTCCTCACGGCACAACGGTTTGTACTGTTATCAGACTTCGGACGTTCTCTTGATTACCTGTGGTTACTATTATCCTTAGAGCAGCCTCAGTGAATTAATTCATCTTGCCATAGCCATTTGCCAGACCCACATGAGACACTTTTTTCATCATCAACAAGGCTCGATATATAAACAATCTGTGTTTTTTCTCAGGAGAGATAGTCCAGACGTGAACTGCAGCGACAAGTTCATGCACAACAAACAAAATACTGGTTCTGGATACTCACCTGCCTACACTGATTGACTGAGTTAGTAAGGGTATTTACCGCTTCCTTTAAAGATTGTCTGATCAGAAATCTTCTAGCAAGGATTTAAACCTGGTTGGAAGCACATAAGAATTCTAATCAATATATGATTACCTCACACCCTCAGTGGTCAGTTTACATCATTATTGTTTCATATATTGACCACTCTTTACTACTGCTTTCATAGAAAGACTGGAAGTACAGCAAGGACTTTGATTACACACTTACCGGGGCGAAGGAGTCCACTACATCAATACTTTCTCTTTTTTGCCCTTCCAGAGTGCATCTACACTCACTGGTTACCACAAAGAGGTCCTTAAATGGTTATAAATACTTACAGAATACAGAAGAACTGGTATTGGCTTCTGATAAGGTGTCTGGTAAACCTGTCAAACAATTTGTCTTTTCAGAAGCTTTAAACCAGGGGCGTTCCACCTCAGAAATAAGTGGAACCACCCTCTCGACTCAGAAACCATCTAACCCCACGACGATAAACTTGATGGATTCTACCATGGATCGAATATTCCAGGAAATCTCAGCAGTGGGGCATCGTTTAGAAGGCATAGAAACTTCTATATCTACCCTCACGACTGAGACTAAATCTATCCACACAGACATCGCTGAATTTAGGAGTCGGATGGATGGCTTACATACACGGGTGACAGCGGTTGAGAATCGCCTTGATATTATACCAAACTGCAACCAAGATCTTCTCTTCCTTAGAAGTAAAATTCTAGATTTTGAAGATAGAAACCGTCATGACAATGTCCGTTTTTTGGGCTTCCTGGAGTAGATAGAAGGCCTAGACACTAAATCTTTTCTTAGAGATGCCCTTCCAAAGCTCACAGGTCTGACTTTTGATCCACCATTGGAAATGCAGAGAGCCCATCGGATCGTACAACATAGGTAAAAATACGCGACCAAGTACGCTTATTGTCTGTTTCCTACGCCATGAACAAGCCAGTCAGCTAGTTATAGCGTCTCGTACTCATGGCCCATACACTTTGAAGGTCACAAGATCAGAACGATAACGGTTTTCGCGAAAGCAACTCATGAACGTCATAAAGCCTTCCTTTCTCTTAGACCCTGTTTACGACAGCATGATATTAAGTATGGTCTCTTTGAACATGCACGTCTGTGGATCACCAAAGATGGAGTAACCAAAGAATTCTTTAATCCAGAGGACCTTCGTCATTTCTTAGACATTCTTACTCCTACAAATATGGAATGTACTGCATCCCTACAAGATTTTGGACCCCAAAACTTATCATCATATTCTAAGATACCCTCTAGTGGGATTCGCAATAAACCGGTCTCAGAACAGAGGTCGAGACGTCGATCGACTTGCGCGCTCTCTGGGAAACAGAGCACAGGCCCTTCAGGCAGTGGCTGCCCTCACGCGGGAAAGAGCCAGGAACAACAGGAACAAATCAAGATCTCATATAAAGCCCTCTTCATTTGAGGAGGGTGTTCCCTGAACTATGGATGATCAATCTTATTACATCTATGAGAAGATAGATGGGGGATTGCTGCCTTTTCACCTGTCCCAGAAGACAATCAGCTGAGTACTTGCATATATGCCTATCTGTTATGCATTACTTTCTTTATAATGTTCCTCTTTTTTCCTGATTCATTCTCTCTTAATTCCTTTTCCTTCATTTCTTATCATATTACTATGATTTGTTCTCATAATGTCTTATAAAGCTTATCTACTTGTACTTTTAGTATTGTTAATCTTATATTATATGATATGAACTAGGTTGGCTGGCAATATACCTGAATGTCTTCTCACTTCTTATATATTATATGCTTTATAATGTTACCCTTCTTTTTTGACCCCTTCTTGCACCTTTTTGTTTCTCTTTCTCCTTTTTAACAGGTATTTATGAAATTATTTAGTTATGATAATATATATTATTTCAACTAAGTTAATATTTAACTAAGATAATATTTAAGCCTTTATAACTATGATAATTTCTATTTACCATTCCAATTGTATGCTAAGCTTGTTTTAACTGCATTCTACATATGATAATCTCATATTACGCAGATCTTCTCTTTCTTCTCCCTCCCTTTCCCCCTCCTCTGATTTCCTACTCTTCCTTAATGTTGCACTCTTAGAAAGCTTATCTCTTACCCCTATTCCTTCATCTTTTAACCCTGCTATCTATATTAAAGGTCAAATAACCAAGAACTTGAAAACTCAATTACTCACATACTCTTAACTTCCACACTTTGTATAACCTCATATGCCACGAATTCGATAATTGACTATATTCTTGAATTTCTGCTTATTTGTTATGTGCTATATGCACTATAATGTTCCCCCTCTTTCGTTCTCTTCCAACATATTTACCTCCCCTCTTCCTCTGTTTAACCAATATGTATGGTATTAGTAAGCTATGATAATATTTAATACTTAAGTGATAATATTTAACTAAGATAATATTTAACTACAGGGTGTTCATTTTTAGATGCGATAATCTCTTTATGATATTTAATATTCAGTTGCCACTACCACTATGGTATGCATAATTTGTTTAAATATATTATCTATATGATAGTCTCATATTATATAGACTTTCTTTCTTTCTCTCTCTTCCTCTCCTATTTGCTTTGTTCTTCCTCTTCTTCAACACTATACTCTTAAGTTGCTTATTGTCAGGGTTTGACCTGGCAGAATCGCCTACTTGTGCCTGGATTCAAGGACTTCGACTCACAGAAGGCCTTCTTGGGAGGTGTGTCCATTCTACGTAAAATACACGTACCAACGCGACCGCGTTGTACGTGATTCTGTCCTTACCCGACTCCTTCCTAGCAGCTGCGCTGTTAGGGAGTGGAAACTG
Organism: Lissotriton helveticus; assembly: GCF_964261635.1. NCBI lineage: Eukaryota > Metazoa > Chordata > Amphibia > Caudata > Salamandridae > Lissotriton > Lissotriton helveticus. The sequence continues at coordinate 495,007,752 of NC_136068.1, forward strand.
TGACCTCCACCCCTTCGCGTTACTAGAGTCACGGACTATTGCTTACCGGAGCCCGTGCGCGGCTGCGGCGGGTTGCCCTTCCCTTGTGTTCTGCTCGGCTGGGTGCGAACCTCGTTCCTGTCTTCTGGCGCGGCTGCGGCGGGTCTTGGCGTCTCCCTTCCCTGCTCGGCTGAGCAGGAAAAGTCGTTAGGGCCATTCCGGTTAGCGGCTGCGGCGGTATTGGCATTCCTTTGCTTCTTGGCTCAGACGGAGCTACTACTGACCCCGAATCCTTCCACTCGCGGCTGCGGTGGAAAAGTAATTTGAGCTGGTTCTCTGAAAACCTATCCTCTTGTGGCTGCAGGGTTTTTTCTGGTGTGAAGAACAGTGTTCCCAGCAGGAAGCCATCGGCTAATGATCTACACGGAGGTATCGTTTTGGGGCACTAACATTCTTGCATGTCTCTGGGTACTCTCCGTCCATCGGAAGTGAGAGGAGAAACTCTATAACATTTGTAGTTTGTTTCTTTTGAGAGTTCTGACCATTCTGTGGAGTAACAGGAATCAGGAAGCCTCTCTTCCGCTTTCTACTGAACTCTGTTCTTGGATCTTGTTTCTTTTACTTGGAACCTTGGATTTGGACCCTGTTTTTCATTCCTATTTTTGTTCTGGGTAATGTGGGGAATGAAAGTGAGTATGGAGGAATGAGAGTTGAATATTGAGTTTCTCGGATGAGATCAAAGGAGTAATTTGGTAAACGGATCTTGTATATTACAGGCGGTGGTGTTCCCTTGACTGTAGGAGAGGTAGGAGCCATTGGAACCGTTTCTTGGGAGATACCATCCAGGTATAGTCAGGATTCTAGCGAAATCATACTGAGAGTAGACAGGATTGTCATACAGTATTTATGTTGTGCTTTTGTCGTTGCAGGTAATCCCTTTTCACCGCCGACCGCACCCTTACCTTTTCCCTCGCTTGATTACCTTTATGCTCTGTTTGATTTATTAGTCAGAGTTTGAGGCAGTCAGGAGGTGGACCCCTTTGAGCATCACCCTGATCCCGAGGAGCCGGAGTAGACGTGACACTTATCTCTTTTCCCTATCTCTTCAACTTTTAACTCCGATCTTTATACTATAGGTCAAATAACCTGATCTTTTGAATGCGTAAGTATTCTTATTACCTCAAACTCAATGCTGTTGATATTATTACACAGATGTGCCTTTCACTATTGACTTTGTTGCCGAACGGGGCTCCTCCAGTGCGTATAGCCTAAACGTTTAGACCCGCAGAGAGCAGTCCTATCCCCCTAGTGCTGCATTTTCCCCACATAGCACATCTATTACTCTTCCCTTTCTTTCTTTTCTCTTTCATTCAGTTTTTCTAGAATTTAGCTTTTCCTCCTTCTCGCTTGCTCTTCTGTGTACATGTAAGCGACTCGCTTATTTTCCTTTTTACAACCCTTTAACCTCCTTGGTATTTTTCAAAAGGTTTTTGATTTCATCCTTGACTTTTCTCCTTACCCAGAACTTACTCACTTTCCATGCCCCCTTTTTCTTTTCTGTTCTTTCCCTTCCTTTTTTCTTTCTTTAATTCCTTTTTCCATCCCCTTTCTCTTACATAGCCTTTTTCTTACCCTAATATCCCCCATTATCTACACAGCTTTTAATATTATACATTACTTTCTTCTTTACTTCACTCTTCCCATAACTTAACACCTTTCATTCCATACATTAGCTTTTCCTTCAAAACCAGCCTCTTTCGCCTTCTAACACAATTATGACAGTGAACATTCCTTCTTCCTCTCATCCATTAAGAATTATTTCATGGAATTTTAACGTCCTTACTTATTTTAATAAACGCAAGAAAGTACTCTTTTATCTGCAAATGAAAAGAACTGATATTGCTCTTTTACAAGAGACTCATTTGGATGCTTTAGAATCATCTAAATTACAGCGAGATTGGGTGGGAAAAGTAATTCATTGTGGATTGACAACACAATCTCCTTCTGAGAAGGGTCATCCATGGTAATGTGGAGTGGTTATTCTCTTAAACAAATCCCTACTCATCACAATTGTTAAGACCTGGGTTGATTCAGAAGGCAGATATGTCTTTGCTAAGTTAAAAATAGGAGATAGGATTCTTTGTGTTGGTTCAGTATATGCTCCAATGGGAGCTAAACACTCCTGTCTTCTCAACCTGAATCACTTGCTGATTGAAATTAGAGCATCCGGTGGTCATCGGTGGTGACTGGAATCTTGCTCGTGATGCAGTTCTAGACAGAACAGGTCCCTTAGATATATGTAATGAAGGAGACATAACATTGGACCACGAATTGGTGGATCATTGGTGCCTCTGTCATCCCTCAGATCAGGAATACACATTCCTTTCTTCTGTTCATGGCACCCAATCCAGGACTGATTATTTTCTTATTTACATTCGGTAGTCACAAACACTAGTGAATCCCATATTTTTGAAGCTGCCCTTTCAGACCATTCCCCTGTTCTTCTTGCTCTAGAAGTAGGTTTAACCTCTCCAGGCCGTAAACCCTGGAGTATGAATATTCAGAGATGCAGCTCACCCCAGGGTAAAGACCAACTACTTTCTAATTTCTCTGATTAGTTAATCAACAATACATCATCTGTTACCTCTTGTGGAACCATATTGGCAGCTGCGAAAGCAACTATTCATGGACAACTAATGAGAGATACAGCTGAGGCCAATAAGTCAGCATCTCTACATCGTACTGAGCTTGAAGCTCAAATTATCTCTCTTACACATCTATACTCATCTCGTCCCACTGTTCCCAACCGGAAGAACCTAGAGTTAGCTAAAATGGCTCTTAATAATCTATATACTTCCAAACCGGAGTATGCTCTTCAGTGTCTAAAAGGTAGGCATTATGAACAAGGGGAGAAAGTAAGCCAATTACTTGCAACTCAGCTGAAATAACGTGAGGCTGCCATGGCTATACCTGCAATTCGGACAGAATCAGGAATGATTCTTACTAAACCGCAATAAGTAGTAAATACTTTTGCGAAAAACTTTATACTTCCTGAGACTTCATAAACTGAAGAACAATTGACTGCCCATTTCATTGATATTGATCTTCCATGCCTTACAGACGAAGCTAGAGATTTACTTGAGAGCGACATCAGCAGAGAAGAAATTACTGCAGCCATTGCCAAATTACCTTATCACAAATCCCCTGGTGAAGATTGATTCACTGAGGAATATTATAAATGATCTGGGGAAGAAACAATTGATACTCTTTACTCTGCCTTTCATGGGGCTGTTTAGACATCCTCACTTGGTCCAATTTCTAATAGGGCAGTGTTTCCCAAACTTTTCAGACCTGTGGCTCCCTTGACCTAATTGGCTGTTGGCCATGGCTCCCCAACATTTTTTTACTGGTGGGGGAATATAATCCTGACCTTGGGAGTACTTCCAGTTGTCTCCCTAAAATGTATTAAGAAGCATAATAATGTAAAAAAGGCAAACTACAAGCCCAAGAATGCACTACCAAAAGCTAAAAAAAGAGCAGCTATATGTGTGCCTGTTCGGTGCTTTAAGGAAGCTTGCATAGTTACAGCCTCTGCTGTATCTGTTTTTGGTCAGTTGATGACACTTTGTGAAACTTTAAATTATGAAAAAGCCTGCTAAAGCGTCTTCTATTCCCTCATCCTTTTCGTTTCTTCACCTCTTGTTGCTACCTTTGCTCTTCAACGTTCTTTTTCTCCCCTCTCTCTGCCTTTATGTCCTGCTTTCCTTCTCTTCCCCATTGATTCTTTCAAACTTTGTTTTACCCCCGTGCATTCCTTCTTCCATGTTTTCTCAGACTGAAAGTCAGGTGTCACTTTTAGTTTCCTGTATTACCCAGCCCTCTGCTGCACTCCTCTTCACAGAAATAAAACATTCTGGTTTATAAAATCTGGCATGGTATTTCTTCAAGTTCACACAAAGTAAGTGCAGAAACAGCAGCCAGCATATAAATACACGGCCTGCGTGAAGTTGGAGCAATATTTGAAATCTTTATCTTTATTCGAATGACAATGTCACGAGTCTGTGTTTCCCCTTACATAACTCTTGTTCCCCAGGACACTTTACTGCACCATAAATTTCATTCATTTGCATCGGTTTACTAAAATTGTTCTGAGAGGAGTCTTAGTATTCATTAAGATGCACTGCTGTTTTCCGTCGAGACTGTGGGCCACTGCACATTTATTTAACTTGTCCCTTTCAAATTTGACTTGTCAAATTAAAACCGTTAATGAGCGACCAGTGATTCAGCCCTCTTACCTACTTTTAACTTTTCTGGAGGGTCGTCCGAGGCACAGCAGAACACGGCTGGCAGCAAGAACGCTGACAGTCATGCTGCGTATGTGGAGGCTACGTCTTCGAAAGCACGTAGGCACTATGGCGGCATTGCGCTCCTGGGCCAAACCCCAAATTATGCAGGTGGCATTTGTAACTTCCCCGTGAGTTGGGCTGTGGCTGGAATGAGCTTCACTTGCTGCATTCAGGTAGGCGTCAAAAGACACATATTATTTTATTGGCCCACATTCTCACATGATTAGCTTGCTCAGCACACGGCCACCGCTATCTTTCCCAGATTGTGCGCGGCGCCCCTGGCTACTCCTAACGGCGCACCGGGGTGCAGCGGAGCACAGTTTGGGAACCACTGTAATAGGGCGTTAATTGGGGTTATACCTAAGCCGGGTAGAGATTCGCTCACTTTTGGTAGTTACGGTCCTATATCCCTAATAAATGGGGATATTCAAATATTGGCAAGTATTTTAGAATCCCAACTCTGCAAAGTCATTCCCTCCCTTATACACCATTCTCAGGTTTGTCCCAGGTCGTTCCTCCAGAAATCACCTCCGAACATTAGCTCATATTTATGGGCTTCAAAAGGGATGATGGAAGATGCTGTGGCCCTTTCCTTGGATGCAGAAAAAGTGGTTGACCACATTGACTGGGTCTATCTCTTCGCTGCCATGAACCGCTTTGGTCTAGGAGATCAGTTTATTTCTATGGTCCGCCTTCTGTATCACAACCCTATAGCCCAGGTCAACTGCGGCGGTTTTCTTTTGGACCCCTTTCCAATTCGAAGGGGTACTAGCCAAGGATTTCCCTTTTCCCCCATTTTATTCTTATTGGCGATGGGACCCCTGGCCTCACTTATTCTTCACTCGTCGCAGATACGGGGAATACATATAACGGGAGGTGTATCTAAGTTATATTTATGTGCGGATGATATCCTTCATACTCTTAAGGATCTCTCTCATTCTTTACTAGCCTTACTTGGGATTATTAAAAGGTTATCAGTCCTTTCTGGCTATAAGGTGAATTGGAACAAAAGTGAAGCTCTCCCACTCTCTTCTGGCACCACAAAAGCATCAATTGATGGATAATCCTTTTGCTGGAAATCTTCGCACTTAAACTTTTTGGGAATCTTGGTTAATCGCGGATTAGAAGTGATGGTCTCAGATAGTCTCTCTCCCCTTAGACTAGAAATGGAAACTGACTTTGCCAAATGGTCTCTTTTGGGTTTTTCCATGTGGGGAAGAGTACAGACGGTACGAATGGTCACTTAACCTCGCTTTACTTATGTTCTTGGAAGGCTTCCAATTGTAGTTCCCTTGTCTACATAACGTTGTGTGGATGCTCGTGTATGGGCCTTTGTCTGGGGATCTATGCGTCCTCGTCTAGCTCCTGCCAAACTAATAGCTCGCCTCTCCCACGGTGGTTTCGGTTTGCCATCGCTGGAGCATCACTCTTTAGCCTTACAACTCTCGCAGTTTGCCTATCTACTTCCAGGTACATCTGACCCTCCACAGTGGGTTACAACAGAACACTCACTCCTTAACTGTAATGACGGCCTTGAATTTTGTATATGGACCCCATAATCCATGAATATCTCCTCCACACCCTGTGATACAAGCTAGATATCAAGGATGGTATCATGTACATCCCCTTCTTGGGGTTGCTTATCGTTTACACTCTTAAGCTCCACTTTGGCGTAACAAGAGTATCCGAATAAACTGTCATGCGCTTCACTGGTCCAGTTGAGTTCAAGAGGAATCCAGACACTAGATCAGGTTATAGTAAATGGAGAGTGGAAATCCTTTGACCTGCTTTGTGAGGAATTTAATCTCCCATTGCACCAGATTTCGTGACATTTGCAACTGCAGCACTGTCTGAGGCCATGTTTAGGTCCTTCTCCTTGGATTTTAGAATCATCGCCGATATTAGATTATCTTTTTATCTGGGGATGTCATAAGAAAGTAATGTTGTTATTATATTGTGCTTTAACTAATCACTTATACTCACAACCACATTTTAAAGCTCTTCGCGAGAAATGGCAGGAAGACTTACACATCATCATAGATGAAGATGTTGGCTGGACATACTGGAAGCCTTTGACAAGGGTTCACGGGAAGCCCGCTTGAAATTTTATCTTTTCAAAACTTAGCATGACTGGTACTGGATGCCTTTGAAATTACTAGGAGCAGGATTATTAGCACACTCTAAGTGCTGGAGGTGTTGTGGAATAAATTGTGACCTTCCTCATATACTCTGCGAATGTCCTTCTAAACAATGTTTTTGGGCTCAAGGTGGGATACACTTAAGGAAACAATTCCCCACTGGCTTCCCCTTGCAACCCCCCTTTATTTTATTACATGATCTTGGGAGTTTACCTGACATTACACACCCACAGCGTTGTCTTTTACATACTGCACTCTCTACAGCCAACATTTGTATCTTAAGACTGTGGCAATCGCCTAGTCATTCCTAACGGAGGACTGGATGGTAGCAATGATCCAGACGGTATCCCACGAAAGTATAATATATAGACCACAAGGTCAGGAAGAAATGTTCCAACAAGTATGGGCTTCCTTTCTCAGAGACTCCTGAATGTTTTCTTTTATTACTTTACTCTTTCCTTCTCCCCTCCCCTATTTCATCTTTCCTCATTCCCCTTTCCCTATCTCTTTCATCCTGTCTTCTTTCTCTTTCTCGCCCTCTTCTCTCATTCTCTTCTCTTTTCCCTTATTTTTTCTTTTTCTTATGCTCTCGTTCTGTTTCAGGGTAAGGATATGTCATTCCCTCTCAATCATCTATTTATTCATTCTTTTATTTATTAACTCACCCATTTGATCATCTATTTATTCATTTATTTATTTACCTATTTATTTAATTATTTAACTATTTATCTATGATTCTTTAGGACCTCCCGTTATCTTCAAAATACATTACATTTTACGTATTTAATACTTCTGTAGGTCCAATTTTATTTTTTTTGTTCCCCCTGTCCATGATTCATTCTGTCTAACCAAGCCCATGGTAATGAATAACCAGAGTTATGGATTATTAAGCATACCATGTACAATATCCATCTCTTCCACTTTTGGCCTCTTGTCTTTTAATTCATTCCTCCATTTACACCCTTCCTCTCTCCTTTTATGCGTAGTTTTCTCTCCTTTTATAGCACATTCATATATGTTTTGACAATAGACTTGTGGGTCCATTACACTGTGCTACACTGTTATGTCTTTATCGGTCCTTACTTTTTCAATAAAGAATTATGACACAAAGACAGCGGCATCATCTTTGCACAGTTAATGGGCAAATTAAAAAGTGGTCCATAGTTGAAGTTGACAAACAAGAGCAAAAACATGTAACCAAATGTTTTAAGTAGAGGATCAGAAGTTTGACCACTAAATGAAAAGGCAGGTGTTAATGAGATGCAGAGTCAAATCACAGGTCCCAATGTGCGGGAATGTGCCACTAAATAATCACCAGTGGCAGAGAATACTTCAAGCACTCCTTCCATCACTTTATGTCACTCATGACACCCAAGCAGGTAGACATGAGTTGCTTGTGTTCCTGTATGGAGGGGACCGGAACTGGTAGTTCAGGCTACACTCTAATGGAGCAGGGAACCTACAGAAAAGGAGGCAGGCATTTTACTCCAAAGCGAGGTGGGCAGCACTTTCTCACTAAACTATATCCACCAAAAAAATCAGGCTACTTTCAATGTTGGTAAAGGAGTCATCTAAGAAAACATGTTTGTAAAAATTGTTTTCTTGAAAGACTATAAAACCTCACCCACTTATTGTGTCATGCTTCCTCATTGGGTTCGCCATTTAGCACTCTGAGGCATCCTCATCATAGCCGGGCAGTGTGTTTAGACTGTGGTGCAGTAAGAAATGGAGTGTAGAGATGTTATGGTGGGGGTGTATAAGTCAAACTACTTTATGACTAATACTAAGAGCAAAGAGCTAACAAGCCAACAGCTGCCACTTAGACCAACTTCAAATCAATCAGGGATTGTAAAGCATGACTACTCACCCGTGAGGGTCTCAAGGCGCTGGGGGCGTAGGGGATCAGACCAAGTGCTGAGTTCATCTGAAGAGCCAGGTCTTGAGGTCCATCCAGAATTGCATTAGCGAGGGTGATTTTCTAGGGTTGTTGGGCAGGGTGGTCCATGTCTTGGAGGCAAGGTAAGTGAAGAACTGGTCTTGCAGGATCATGGATGGTAGCCAGGGAAATCTGGGCGAAGCGCAGGTGTCTGTTGGGTATGGGAAATGTGAGGTGGTGATTCAGGTAAGCGGATCTGGTGTTGTGAAGGGCCTTATATGCATGGGTGAGCAGTTTGAAGGTTATTCTTCTGCCGACTAGGACCCAGCGGAGGTTGCAGAGGTGCCGAGTGATGTGGCTGTAACGGGAGATGTTGAGGATTAGTCTTGCGGCAACCTGGACATTCTAGACTTTTCGTAAGAGTTTCTGGGTGGCGCCGGCATAGAGTGCGGTGCCATAGTTGAGTCTGCTGCTAATGAGGGCATGGGTGACTGTCTTCCTGGATTCAGTGTGGATCCATCTGATGTCTTTCGAAACAGGCAGAGTGTGTTGAGGCAGGCCAAGGAGACAGTATTTATCTGGTGGTCCATTGTGAGCGAGGAGTCCAGTACGATGCTGAGGTTTCGTGCATGGTTTGTGGGGGTAGGGGTACTTCCTAGAGCAGAGGGCCACCAGGAGTAGTTCCAAGCAAAGGGGAAGGCTCCCAGGCTGAGGACTTCTGTCTTGTCCAAGTTGAGATTCAGGCAGTTGTCCTTCATCCAGGTGGCGACAGCTTTCATTCATTCATGGAAGATGTTCCTGGAGACAATGAGTTCTTTGGTTCAGAGAGAAATTAATCATTCTATTCCATCTTGGGCTGGCCCTCTACTAACAGTTTGTTTGAAGTTGGCTGGGAAGAGGAAAAGTATGTCAAATGCAGACTGTAGAGATGGCCTGTCTGCTCTCTGCCACATGCTGGTAGTTGAAGGGCAATTGATATCCAAGTGGGTACTGTGAATATCACATGCCAAATGTAGAAATGCTGGCAATATGGAAACTGCCAATCTAGAGTTGAAGCTATTCCACTGAGTATCCTCTGAACAACCCCACTGGCAGGCTGGCACTTAAGCATCATACCATGCATCAGACTGCAATATTGGAGTACCACCTCGATATTGCAAAACCATACAGCATTTATGCAACTCTCACGTGTTCACCGGAAGTAATCTGATATACAGTGAGAGGCAGCAATGTAGTAAGTTGTATCAACACCAGTATATAGATAACATGAGATTATTCAAATGTAAAGCATCCATGACATGAAGCGACCGATCAGCTCAGATCCCCACTGCAACTGCCGGTTGCTGTTGGAAACCTTTCCCACCATTCTGCCCACGCTCACGAATAACATTAAAACATAACACATGCATCACTGCATCACCTTCCCCCATTTAAAATCTAAAACAAGCAAGCTTAATTGTAAACCCATGATACTAAATTAACCCCTTCGCTGCGGCGGCTATTCCGCCCCAGCGCTAAGGGGGAGGCAGGGCCGCGCGGCGGTCCCGTGCTCGTGACGGAACTGCTCCGTCACGGCCCTAAGGTGAGCTGTGCTTGTGACGGGACGGTTCCGTCACGGACCCGCCTGCCCATTAGAACGTCAGCGCAGGCGCGAAATTCGCGCCGCGCAGGCGCGGCGAGCGGGCCGTGACGGAACCGTTCCGTCACCAGCACAGCCCACCCGAGGCTCGTGACGGAACGGTTCCGTCACGAGCATGGGAGGGGTTAAATAATCATCAAACTTACTCAGAATCTATATTTCATGCGACTCAACACATCTCCTGACACCACCACCAGCGGCTTGAGCCACTACCAATTCTGAGACTGCAGAATCACCGACAGATTCACTGACCCCAGAATCAATATCTCTATCCATGCCTGAAACTTCTCCACAGGTTATAATCAACATGCCTAATCAGAGCCAGCTCTGGAACAAGTTCTCATACATATGATATGAGCTTGTTGCTAAGTGAGTTCTACCAATTGCCTCTTATTCCACCACCCTTTACCTTCAAGCAAAATTACACCTTTACCACTAAATACTCTCACAGTTAACTGAAGTTTGGATTCACCTTTCCTGGCTCTGACAGGACTTTTGATCAGCACCCAATCACTGATAGTTGTGCTGTTGTAGCACACGTTTCTAAAAATTAAATAAAAGTACCATTTCATTTTACCTTGATTAAAAATCCCTTTTGAAGCAACATCCTCAATGTTTTTGTGAATGCTTACATTTTCTCTTTGCAACTGCTCCTTCAGCCACGTGGGAAACAACCCAGTGTGATCTTCTCTTCCTCTACGTAGGAAAAAGGGAGTCACAACAGTTATGCAGTGTGAAGATGAATTATAACTCCAATGTTTAAGATCGTCAAATTTGGAAGCCCAGAACTGTTATGTATCCTTCTGACTCCATACGTCCCTCACCGTAACCTGCGCTCACTGGGACAACATCTGGTGATGGTCCCACGGATTAAACTCTGTTGCATTGGTGGTCGGTCATTTAGATACATGGCGGCCAAGTTATGGAACTCCTTGCCGGCCCATACTCGGAGAATGGAGGATGTGCTAGTCTTCAGGAAAGCAATTAAAGCCCTCCTTTTCCTTTCAACATAGCCTTTGGATGTTGTTTGGTGAGCTCTCAGGGGATCCTCTTCCAGTTAGATTTGTCAGCGCCGGGACGCCTCTTGGCTGGGGCAGCTGCGCACTCTAAAAAACGTATAACATAACATAACATTTCTTTTTAATGAAGTTGAACACATCTTGGCCTGATGCAATGGCAGTGTGTATGCCTTCTTTTATAAGCGTATTCCCTCTCTCAACCAAACAGTTTGGCGATAGCGAGTACAGAGGCACCCTCAAATGTTTGATATCATGCAGTGACAAAACAGGGGGCGTGGCTAAACCATCGACTAGCATGGCCGCACGGCTCTGAAGCTCCGGCCTCCGATGCTCACACGCGCTGCTTAATGCGTGGTGAGCCCACCGAATATATCGCCCAGAGTGCGTCCACCCATGATCTAAAGCTGAGGGTATAAGATCGGTGCGGAAAATCAGGCTGCTGTGGCAGATTCCTGGATTGCTGGAGGGATTCCTTGTTGACTGGGCGGAGAGTCCCGCTCTATGCCAGAGGCCTCGTCGGGGAGAACACTGGGAGAGCCCGTGGTCTGCTCTACGTACAGGGCCCAGCTGCTTTGTCACAACGCTGGGCTCCCCCAGGCTCATTGCTTTGGGACCGGTGACTGCAGCCCTGGATCCCCCCGCCTGTGGAGACTGCCGCACCTGCCACACAGATTGCCTGGTGAGTGGAGATTGGGCAGGCCGGGGATCGGGCCTTTTCCCAGCCAATTCTTGCCTGGCCCTGCCTCTCGGTGATTGAGAGACGCTCCTGTTGGGCACTCTCTGGCATCTCCCCCCCCCCCCCTCAATTCTCCCCCCCAGTCTCTCCTCGGACTTACCTTCGAGCTGCCGGCTGATACACTCTGGGCCCCAACAAGCAGGCGGAGCGCCTTCACCTTCCTTGCCACTGTTTTGGACACTGGGCACGATGGGCCGGGGGGATCCCAAGCAAAGGCAGCTTACTTTTGACAGGCCGGTTGCAGGGGACCGCTCCTCTCAGTCCCTGGATCACAACAGTGCCTCCAGTCAGGCGGATTGACAGCCGCCGGGGGAGGGGATGTCGGCCATTTTGGTGGAGCTCTATGCTGGGTTCCGCGGTTTGAATGATCGGCTTGACACCCTCACTTCCCGACTGGACAGAATGGGATAGCGGCTTGATGGTCATAACACCCAGCTTGGAGAGGCAGAACAACGCTTATCTGATCAGGAGGACCGGCACCAAAACGTGGCGCAATGGCTGGAACGAACGGAGCATCTGCTGAAAGCTGTCGCCATTAGAACAAGGATTTGGAGGCCAGGTCCCGGAGGAGCAATGTGGATGCAAACCGTCAACTCCGCATTCTTGAGTTCAAGTATGCAATGCTCTATCCAGCCATGCTCAGGGTGATGGTGGGTGGTAAACCTAGCTTCTTTGACAACGCTCCTGATGTCCTGGCTTTCTGAAAACAGCGAGTAGGGGACGCCGGTCGCAGCCCTGCCCGCTCGTTACCGCACTCCTCCCCAAACCATCAACTAGCCCCCAGCGCTGAACTTTTCACCACAGACTGAGCCATGTCTGTTGTGCGACTTTGACCTCTTCCGTGCAGTAGATCCTGGTGTTTATTTGTGCTGGGCGTTCATGTACTGGTTAGGCAAGTTGTCTCTAAATCTATTGATCCAGTAGCTTTATCCTGTTTCAATAAAACACTGGATATCTGCTCAGGTTATCTTTTTTATTCCTAAGGTGGACCACATTTGCATCTTATTGTTGACTGGTGGATTCACTGTTCTACTCACCGTTGAACGGCCTCTACCATTATCTCTGTTTCAAGTCTATGGTTCATTGTTGTGGGCATCGTCTATCTGAGGTGTTGCCTCCCCCCCTTGGATGACTCCGACTAAGTTTTCAATGGGATTTGTTGCTGTTTTTGGTGTGTGTGAATTTCTAGGGAGGGATCCCATTCTCAGAGCCTGTAGGCTCAGGTGTGGGTGGCGGGTAGGAGTTTGGGGGTGCGGGTTATGTGGGGTTGTCTATGTCCTTATTTTGATGGTTTTGATGTTTTTTTTATTTTTGCCATATCACTGGTTGAGTTCCCCGTTCTGGTAGCCTTCACCGGGCTGACGATATACTGCTTGTATGCACTCCGATTTGGTTCGATATGGTTATGGCGGTAGCCCCTGCGGTGAAAGTTAACATGCTCACATGGAATGTCTGGGGGCTTAATAACCTGTAAATTGGTTTTGGCATATTTGAAACGTCATGGGGTAAAGATAGCCTTTTTACAAGAAACCCTCCTCCCTCCCCAGGGTTCCCCTCCCTTTGCTTCCTCTTGGGGATCCAACAGGTTCTTCACCAGCTATAGTACAAATTCCCGGGGAGTCTGCACTTTAATTCACAGTTCTCTCCCTTTTACAGTCCAGGAGAAAATGGAAGACCCACAAGGATCACTTGCACTGGTGCTACTATATCGCCCACCCCAAACCATGGCCACATTTCCATCCACCTTAGCACAGCTACTGGCCCCGCTGGTCATTAACCATCCTAAACTACTTTTGGTCGGGGACCTAAATTACTGGTTTGATAATTTATTGCAAGACCCCCAGGCTGCAGAGATGAAAGACCTCTTTGGCGATCTCAATATGATACAACATATTTGCACTGAGACTCATCAGAAAGGTCATAGTCTCGACCAAATCTGGTCTTTGAATCTATCCTTATCATCGATAGACATAAAACCGTGCTGTTGGTCTGATCACTATAGTATAAGTTTTTCTTTTCAGTTAGACAAGACCAATCAATTTAAGCTACAAACCAGCAAGACCATCAGGAACTGGACTTCCATGGATATGTCAGCATTTTTAAATTTTTTACAAACTTCCCTTCCCCCTGAGAATACCAATGTGGAGCAGGCCGATTATCGGCTTAAAGAATGGCTTACTTCAGCGATTGACATCTTTGCTCCTCCTATGCGTCTATGCAGCTCTAGGAGCTCGGACGCTCATAAATGGTTCACACCTGAGCTTAAAAAATTAAAACTGGAAGTGAGGCAACAGGAAAGGCTATGGCGCTCCCAGTATTGTCCTCTAGCCAGGGCTACTTACTGCCTAGCCAGGAAGGCATATCAAAAAATTCTACACAACCATAAGACCGCCTACTTCTCATCTAAAATCTTAAATGCCACCAACAAGTCGAAAGAAATCTTCAGGATAGTGAACGACTTATGTAATGATGATAGAACTTCCCCCCCGTAGTTCCTACTCAAGCATTATGTAACTCCCTGAATGATTTCTTCAGCGAAAAGATTTTACTGATCAAACAGAACATCTCCACACTTCCAGCTTGTGCCCCGGTGGAAGACATTTCTTTTAATCCTTTAACTTTACACTCCTTTCCCCCCATTGACCTGCAAATCTTTTTGGAACTTTTATCCAGAGTCAAATCAGGTTCCCCTATGGATGTCTGCCCCCCTCAAATCATGAGGGAAATTGGACGGGCCATTCCCAATAGCATGATACCTTTGCTTAACAACTCTCTTACTCTTGGGATAGTGCCCAGCAGCTTCAAGCAGGCCTTATTGATACCTCTCACCAAGAAACCTGGTATCGATCCGCTGGACCTCACGAATTACCGGCCAATATCCCTGCTGCCCTTCCTATCCAAAATGTTGGAGGCTCATGTTACTAACTGCCTCTCAAGCTTTGTGGAGGAATCGGGCTATCTTCAACCCAACCAAGCAGGATTTCGGCCTGGTCATTCTACCGAAGCAGTAATACTGGCTGTCCAGAACACCTTGAGGTCCAACGCTGATAAAAACCTTCACCAAGCCCTGGTGCTCCTTGACCTGTCTGCGGCTTTCGACACGGTTGACTATTCCATTCTGGTCAACCGTGTCGAACAGGCAGGTCTCAGAGACTCTGCCTTAGCCTGGCTAAAATCGTTCATATCTGAACGCACCCAAGCTGTCTGCTTAGGCTCTTTTTCTGCTGCTAAAACCAATTCCTTTTGTGGGGTCCCCCAAGGTTCTTCGTTGTCCCCCTTATTGTTTAATTTGTATATGCGGCCCCTTCTTTTTGTTTTAAGAAAACATAAAGTCACTGTATACAATTATGCAGATGACTTGCAGTTAGTCTTTGTACTCAACTCTTTAAATGCTGTGGAAGAGTTTCAGGCTACCATGACCCTTATCCAGAGTTGGATGTCCTTAAACCATCTCAAGTTAAACCCGGGGAAAACTGAGTTGATTCTGCCCGGTAAGAGCGAAATCAGCTGGAGCCCTAATTTCTGGCCTGCTGAAATGGGTCTTCCTCCAAAGAAATCTCAATCAGTAAAAAGCCTGGGGGTTACCATCAACGAGGACCTTACTTTAAAATCCCAGATTGGAACTGTGGTTTCTTCTGGATTTTTCCAACTGAGGAAAATCAGGAAAATCGCACATTTCCTCACCCACACCGCCTTAATTCAGGTAGTCATGGCCCTAGTCTTGTCCCATATTGACTTTTCAAACAGTCTCTATCTTGGCCTACCTGCAGGCCAACTTAGAAGACTGCAGTACCTGCAGAATCAGGCCGCTAGATTGATTTACAACGTACCTAAATGGGAATCAATCAAATTAGGCTTAGAGACCTTGCACTGGTTGCCTGTGGCTCAAAGAGCCGAATTTAAAGCAGGGTGTATTATTTTTAAGGCACTGCAAGGCAAGGGTCCCCTATTTATCAGCCAGTTGATTGGTAGGTATGTTCCCTCACGTAGCCTAAGATCAGCACAAAAAGGTCTACTCGAGGTACCACGCTTTAAGAAAAAACGACAGGGAGGCAGTAGTTTTCACTTTTTAGCAGCCACCTTGTGGAATTCCCTGCCGCTAGCTCTTAGACAGAGCAAGGACCTTTTGGACTTTCAAAAGGCATTCAAGACTCACCTCTTCAAACAGGCATACTCGAAATAGAGACTTCTGTTGATTTTCCCCTTGTTATGTTGTTTTTTAATCTCTTTCCAGCGCCAAGAAGCCCTTGGGCGTATGCGCGCTTTATAAATTTTAAATAACATAACATAACAAGGGCGCTATTTACTAATCAAGGGAACAGTCCTGGGCCAAACGATCCTCCTACTTAATATCTACCCCCCAAATACTGATGACTCTGTCTTTGTTGGTAATCTACATGCCCTGTTGAACCTCCACGATTACAACATCCTCTTTTCAGGTGGGGACCTTAACCTCTGGCTCAATCATGCTCTGGACTCCTCAAACCCTCAGGTGTCCCCTAAGGTTTGCTCCATTGCAGTATTTAATGACCTGATCCATTCTTTAAACCTCCGCGATGTCTGGCGTAGGCATCACCCATTAGCCCCCGGCGAAACGTTCTACTAAGCACCCCACTCAATGCACACTCATATTGACTATGTCTTCGCTACTGCTGTCGGGTGTCGCTGGGTGGAGGGTGTGGACATACAGCCCCGTACCTTATCAGACCATTCCCCTGTACTTTTGCACCTGAACATTCTACATTCGGCCGGGTGGGAAGGGAGATGGTCTTTTCCAACCTCTGCCCTCTTGGACGAGGTGTTCCGCTCAGAGGTCCAGGAAGCCATTACAGAGTACTTCGCTCTCAACAATGGCACGGTGGCCCATTACTCCACTCTATGGGATGCCTTTAAGCCATTCATTTGGGAGGGTTTTCAATTCCAAACAGGTCGGGGTTTTGCGGGTCGTGCGTGGCAGCCTGGGTAAAGTAGAAGCGAATTGGCGTTACTGGACGAATCCTCCCTAGATCCGAACGTACAGGCGAAGCGCAATTCCCTCTTGCTGGACTTCAATGATCACGCTGACAGGGAAGCCTCCTTGCTTGGTAAATACCAACTTGCTCGGTATTACGGTGAGGGCGAACACCCTGGCAGGACGCTGGCTCCCTTTGGGAGCCCCCCGAAGGGGACTGGACATATCACGTCCATTGAGCGTTCGGACGGTACGTCTGCCACTTCTGACGCGGACATTGTGGCGGAGCCGGTGGCCTACTATCGGTCCCTTTACTCCACTACGCTTCCTGACAAGTTTACACAGCACCTGTCCTATCTGGAGGAAGTGGCCATGTTTTGGCTTACTAAAGGCCAGTCTCATTTTTTTAGAGGACCCCTTTACGGTTGAGGAAATCTCGATTGCCATAGATGCACTCTCCGGCTCCAAAGTGCCAGGCCTTGATGGACTCTCAGGAGTGTTTTATAAAGCCTACAAGGACAGTCTACCGCCCCAACTCCTTGAGGTGTTTGCTGAGGCACTGGAATCATGAGTCCTCCCCCCCAACTATGCGAGAGGCTGCCATTTCCCTCCTACTCAAGCTGATGAAAGACCCCAAGCACTGCTCGTCCTATTGGCCCATTTCCCTCATCAATTTCGATAATAAAATCCTTGCTAAAACGCTTTCCACATGCTTTTCCTTGCTCATGGATCGAATTTTGTTCACAGTACTGGACTGTACTGGGAACAAAGTTTCATACTACATCGCTCCACGGCACTAAATCTTCGCACGGTATTTTCGTTTATCAACCGCATCGAACCCACTACCCCTGTGGTAGTTGCATTACTAGACGCAGAGAAGGCCTTCGATTCCCTTGAGTGGCCCTTCCTTATGGCATCTTTGCGTAAACTTGGCCTTCCTTTTAATTTTATCACCCTGATTGCTCTACTGTATTCTTCGCCTACTGCCCGCCTCCGGATTAATGGCTGTGTTAGAAATGGGATTTCTGGTTGGCCAAGGTTTGCACCGAAGCCAGGCAGAAACTACTACTCTAGTCAGGATAAGGGAGTTACACTCCTAAAATAACCCCAGCTCACCCCCTTGGTAGCTTGGCACGAGCAGTCAGGCTTATCTCAGAGGCAGTGTGTAAAGCATTTGCACATAACCAATGGTAATACAGTGTAAACACTACAAAAGGACACCACACAAGTTTAGAAAAATATGCAATATTTTTATATACTTAAGACCAAATACGATAAAAATCCACAGAACAGCACTTTAAAAATAGATGCATTGCAAGATATCTTTATCTTGCCAAGATACGTTGAAAGCACAGTT
This sequence comes from Lissotriton helveticus, assembly GCF_964261635.1. Taxonomy (NCBI): domain Eukaryota; kingdom Metazoa; phylum Chordata; class Amphibia; order Caudata; family Salamandridae; genus Lissotriton; species Lissotriton helveticus. The sequence goes on from NC_136068.1 coordinate 495,025,793, forward strand.
CCTTGATGTCGATGTCGATAGCCACGTCCGGGCTATCACGGGGTCGAAACAAACAAATCCAAACAGTTCTGGCTGGCCGCGGCGTCGTGGGTCAGCTGCAGTGTCGGGAAGACCCGCCAACAGTACCTTTCAGAGATGCAGGTCGTCAATGACCTCTCGTTGTCACGCCCGTTGCAAGTCGATCTCCCTTCTGATGGAATCAGGAGTGCTGGCGTTGGCAGGCATCGGCTGCTGCGGTGCAAAGTGCAGCAGTGCGGCATGCGGTGACCTCAGACTGCGGTGTGAGCAGTGGCTCAGTGGCGGCGTCAGATGGTGTCGTCGGTAAGACCAGGGTCGCGGGGTGAGATGAAGGCGGTGCTCGTCACGGTGCTGGCAGGTCACAGTGCAGCAGCGGCGACGCTGTCGCTTGAAGCGCTGTCGTCAGCTGACAACTGGAGTCGATGGCACCGGCGTCGGTAGGCCAAAGCTGCAGTGCGGAATGAGGGAGGTGCGTCGTATAACTTCATGAGCGGTGCCCCCGAACCACGGTGCAAGCAGCGGCGTCGAGTCCGATGAGGAGCGGCGTCTTCGGGGATACCAAGGCGTGGTTGTGAATCGAGCCGGTGCGGAGTGTGGTGCCCACAGGTTGCGGTACGAGCAGCGGCTCAGTGGCGGCGTCAGCAGGTGTCGTCGGTGAGACCAGGGTCGCGTTGCGGCATTGCAGCAGTGCTCTCTGCGGTGCCTTGAGGACACGGTGTCGGCAGCGGCGTCATTGACGGTGTCGGGCTTGAAGTCTTTGCTGTTCCTGAGAATTCGTGAACAGGGGGCAAGCTCTACCTCAAGCCCTTGGAGATACTCAGCACACGTAGAGAAAGTTCAGTCCAGTCCTTTCACTGCCCAAGGCAGAAGCAGCAGCTGCAGGCTAACCCAACAAAGCAACAACCCAGCAAAGGGGCAGTACTCCTCCTCGCAGCTCTTCTTCTTGGCAGGTTCCTTGATTCAAGTGAGTTCTAAAGTCTTGGCCCCAATATTTATACCGTGTGAGTACAAAAAGGGGTAGGCCCTTAAGAACTCAGGACCTGGGTCCGTGAAGCAGTACAAAAAAAGGGTTGGTCCGAGTTGAAGAGTTTCAAAAGGCTTATAGAAAGCCAGTTATTTGGTTGGTCACACAATCAACGACTTCATTATCGTTTACTTTAAAGTACATTCTCCATAAACTTAAACAATTTATTTCAAGATTCATTGGCATTTATTCAAGCAAAGTTTCAATCAAATTGCAGCCAATAGTTCATTTTGAGGACATAGCAAACATGTAATTATAAACTCATTACATTCATAAATTCAAAAAAGTGCTCTCGGTGAGAAGGGGAGGGGTGAGTGAAGTGAGGGGGACACGGTAAAGGTGTAGTGACATTTTTATGGCATCATTTTGCAGTTGAAAAGCCTTTACACTCAAAACAGTAAGCAAAGGTTCCCAATGTTCATCACACATAGAAGGCGAGACAGAATCTCTTATTTGAGTCCTATGGTGTGAGGTAAGAAAAGCGTAGTTCTACGTTTCGACCCCCGGTTACGCTAAAGGGTTGCTTTCAGCCTCATGTTGGGGTCTTCATCAGGAAAGGGGGAGAGCCTAGGGGGCAAGGTAAAAACTTAATTTAGTAACTATCAGTGATTGTGCGTTTTAAAAAAATTTAGTGACACTGGGGATGTGGTGGTACCTACATCAGAAGACGGTTGGCATCTGTACCGTCTTAGGCGGGGCCATGGCACAGCTCCCGATTTATTCTGAAATAAATTAACACTAAGCATCAAGGTGCTAGTTTATGAAAAACTGCCAAGGGGTGAGCGGTCAAGCAGGACGGGACTTACTTTTCAACTGTACTTGTTGGCATAGTACCGGATTACGCTGTGGGATCGTTCCACACGCCCGGGGACATCAAGTGCTCCTTGGCTGTGGGAACAGAAAAGTAGCGCATTGAGGTTAGCGGGGCGCGGGCATAGATGTTAGGCATTTGCCGCGAGAGGGATTAGTTTATAGGTCTACAGCCAAGCGGAAAGGGTTGAGGCTTTACCTTAAAACGGGACCGCAGTGGGTAGATTCCCGTTCCAGCGGCGAGCTGCATCCGAGTGGTTACTCGCGGTGCAGCAGCTGGATGCCGGTAAAGGGAAAAGGGGCTCGTCTCACCCGACCAATCAGAGCGTAGGGAGGGCGGGTCCGTTCCAAAGCTTAAGGGAGCGTCTAATCTGAATTCAGTTAGAAGTGACGACGGCAAGGGGGAATCTAAAAACACCTTAAATCGTGTGTATGCATGGAAGGCTTCAAGATAACTCCGTGTTGCTTTGAGTAACGAGAAAGGATGTGGAAGCATCATAATAGCAGTTACGGTAGAAAACCATTCATAATTTCACAGATATATTGTCAAATAATTTAAAACGCTTGTATGCAGCCAGTCGTGGCCATAGGCATTGAACAAAAACGGAAATGCAGACATTTCATTGTGACAAATTGCACGTCCTAAACAATAACATGTAGCACATCAAACAAAAAGTCAAAAATCGTATATTTCAGCACTGCAGCAGAATCCGGTGCTCCACAACCGGGGCTCCTCTGGTGGAACATTTTCAAGAAAGAAACCATACACCAGAATCACTACGCTGGTTAGTGATAGAGAAAGTCTGTCTGGGGCCACGGGGAGGCAACTTGACCTCTATCCTTAACACCAGGGAATGCAAGTGGATGCAGAAATTTCAAACTATAAGGAGGGGACTTAATGAACTCGACGCAAATTTCTCCCAAATGGCCGGACTATGTCCAGAATGAACATTGGGTGTCACCATAGAGCCCTCTCCCTTACAGTAATCGCCCTTCCGGGCATTATCTGAGTATGGGATATACATGGTATATTGTTATCGACATGCAGTTTGTCACAATGTAATGTCTGGTTTTCCAAATTGCTCCAGGTCTGCTGCTAGGACCATCCATACACAAGCGTGCTTTTTAGTATTGGTGTATTTATGAATGATCCCTTATCACTGCCATTACTATTTCTGATGTCAGGGTGGTTCTAAATTTATCATTGCCCTTTTAGCATCCGTACGCAAGTGCCTCTAAGATATTTGTGACACTATGAATGATTTCTGATCATCGACATTTGTAGTGCTATAAGGTGCTTATAAATTCATCTTTATTTTCTAACGTTCCATTGAGCCACATTGATGTGCTACATGTTATTGTTTAGGACGTGCAATTTGTCACAATGAAATGTCTGCATTTCCGTTTTTGTTCAATGCCTACGGCCACGACTGGCTGCATACAAGCGTTTTAAATTATTTGACAATATATCTGTGAAATTATGAATGGTTTTCTACCGTAACTGCTATTATGATGCTTCCACATCCTTTCTCGTTACTCAAAGCAACACGGAGTTATCTTGAAGCCTTCCATGCATACACACGATTTAAGGTGTTTTTAGATTCCCCCTTGCCGTCGTCACTTCTAACTGAATTCAGATTAGACGCTCCCTTAAGCTTTGGAACGGACCCGCCCTCCCTACGCTCTGATTGGTCGGGTGAGACGAGCCCCTTTTCCCTTTACCGGCATCCAGCGGCTGCACCGCGAGTAACCACTCGGATGCAGCTCGCCGCTGGAACGGGAATCTACCCACTGCGGTCCCGTTTTAAGGTAAAGCCTCAACCCTTCCCGCTTGGCTGTAGACCTATAAACTAATCCCTCTCGCGGCAAATGCCTAACATCTATGCCCGCGCCCCGCTAACCTCAATGCGCTACTTTTCTGTTCCCACAGCCAAGGAGCACGTGATGTCCCCGGGCGTGTGGAACGATCCCACAGCGTAATCCGGTACTATGCCAACAAGTACAGTTGAAAAGTAAGTCCCGTCCTGCTTGACCGCTCACCCCTTGGCAGTTTTTCATAAACTAGCACCTTGATGCTTAGTGTTAATTTATTTCAGAATAAATCGGGAGCTGTGCCATGGCCCCGCCTAAGACGGTACAGATGCCAACCGTCTTCTGATGTAGGTACCACCACATCCCCAGTGTCACTAAATTTTTTTAAAACGCACAATCACTGATAGTTACTAAATTAAGTTTTTACCTTGCCCCCTAGGCTCTCCCCCTTTCCTGATGAAGACCCCAAGATGAGGCTGAAAGCAACCCTTTAGCGTAACCGGGGGTCGAAACGTAGAACTACGCTTTTCTTACCTCACACCATAGGACTCAAATAAGAGATTCTGTCTCGCCTTCTATGTGTGATGAACATTGGGAACCTTTGCTTACTGTTTTGAGTGTAAAGGCTTTTCAACTGCAAAATGATGCCATAAAAATGTCACTACACCTTTACCGTGTCCCCCTCACTTCACTCACCCCTCCCCTTCTCACCGAGAGCACTTTTTTGAATTTATGAATGTAATGAGTTTATAATTACATGTTTGCTATGTCCTCAAAATGAACTATTGGCTGCAATTTGATTGAAACTTTGCTTGAATAAATGCCAATGAATCTTGAAATAAATTGTTTAAGTTTATGGAGAATGTACTTTAAAGTAAACGATAATGAAGTCGTTGATTGTGTGACCAACCAAATAACTGGCTTTCTATAAGCCTTTTGAAACTCTTCAACTCGGACCAACCCTTTTTTTGTACTCCAATATTTATACCAGCAATTCCTTTGTCCTCTGAAGGCATAGGGCCCTGGACCTAGTTCGAACCAGTTTGAGGTGCATTCTACCAGGGTGCACCTTCTTCTTTGTCAGTGTGGGCCAGGGTCCTCATACGCACCACAGGAGGTGGAGCCAGCATTGTGGAAGGCAAGCCCAGCCCTATTCAGACCCAGGTGCTACTCCTCCCACCCATCTATGTGTAGATGTGCCTATTCAGCCTGGCTGACTCACCCTGTCTCCTGGAGTCTCCCCCAGCCCCTGTCACTCACAAACCAGACAGCTAATACACACGCTAGCAGAGGCAGGCTGGATGGTTAGGTCAGAAAGTACCTACTTTCTAAAAGTGGTATTTTCAAACACAGAATGTTAAAATCAACTTCACTAAAATATGTATGCTATCATTTTGAGTTCAGGCATTCTAAACTCGAATTTCTACCATGTTCCCTGAGTTAGTTAGGATCATAGGATGTAATGATTGAACTGCCCATTCTGGCCTAGGAGAACAGGTAGCCTTGCAATAGTGAAAAACGAAGTAGGCTGTAATTCACTATCAGGACATGCCATACACACCACGGCATGTCCTACCTTTGACATACAATGCACCCTGCCCATGGGGGTACCTTGGGCCTACATTAAGGGTGACTCACATGTAAAAAAGGGAAGGTTTAGGGACTTTCAAGTGGGTGCACTTGCCAAGTCGACACAGCAGCCCGAGGCTGCGCACAGGCTCTGCGATGGCAGGATAGAGTTACACTTTACGGGCTGCTTGCGGGGGAGGCACAATCCAGTGCAACAGCCCACCAACAGCATTTGATTTATAGGCCCTGGCACACGCACTGCACTTTACTAGGGACTGACACATAAATCAAATATACCAATCATGGAAACACCAATGCATAACACATTTTATACAGGAGCACTTTACCACTGGACAGCAGTGAGGAAAGTGCGCAGAATCATAACACCAGCAAAAACAGAGTCAAAACCAGGAGGGCAGAAACTAAAAAGTCAGGGGAAACACTCCAAACGATGCAAAGTCTAACAGTCTCCTTGTCCCCTTCCATCTCCATTATGGGTGGCACTCGTCAACGGTGTCCCTTGTCCCTGCTCTTATTTATCATAGTGAAGGACCCCCTGGTCCGCCACCTTCAAGAAAAGCACTTGCTTCGCGGCCTGCAATTCCCTGCTGGACCGCTCTTATTCTCCCTGTACGCAGATGACGTTTTGCTTTTCGTCCGCCATCCCCAAACTAATTTGCAGCCCTTAATCGATTTGGCTCTGTGTCCGGGCTCAAGATTAACAGGGGAAAATCAGTGCTATTTCCCATTACGGATTCGGCGGCGGCAAACGGGTTGGAGTATCCCTTACAGGTAGCCTGGGAGACTACAAAATATCTTGGGGTGCCTCTCCTTAGAGACAAAGGCCAGGTTATACAACTCAACTACGGGCCAGCTGTAGAACACCTCATTACGCAGGCGAAGTGATTGATACTACTACCCCTATCCATGGCGGGCCGTATCGCACATATAAAGATGAAGGTTTTGCCTTGTTTTCTCTAATTTTTTCACACCATTTCGCACCATACCCATTTCTCTCATCAATGCCTTTTGTGCTCAATTACGCGGCCTCCTCATCCGGCTGAAATGGGCTGGGCGTAGACCTAGGGTCGCATGGGACTTTCCTACACTTCCGTATGTGCGGGGGTTTGCGGTTCCGGACCCTCAACTGTATTTCTTGGTGGCGCAGGCACAATTTGCACATCAGTGGTTCAACCCGGATACCCTAAATCAAAACAGATAAGGAACTAGCAGCTCAGATTCCTCTTGCATCTCTGCTCCCGAGGGGAATACCCCTCGATTCACAGGACATCCAACCTCTGGCTACCACGTGCTGGGCTTGGCGCAAACTAAACCTGTTATTTGGATCTGGCCCATCTTTACTCTCCCACCCTCCCGCTGGCTCACAATCCGTTCTTACCTCTCGCCACTGACAGGGGGGTCTTGGCCAGCCTGTTTAAACTGGGGATGGACACCTTTGGATCCCTGTTCCCGGATGGCCGGGCTCAAAAACTATCTGACCTGATGCAACTCCCCGGACATAGACTCCCTAAAAGTGGCCCTGCTTCAGGGGACCCTTCGGGCCACTTTTTCCGCCTTCCTCGCCCCGTACAAAGACTTTCCCCCACTTCCACTACTTATTGCTGACAACACTGGATCGCATTTGGTCACAAAACTGTATAAGGCCTGTTTGAAGCTCCGGGTGGGACAGGATGGGAGGACTAGAGGTGGGAGGGGGATCTTGGACATCCGCTGACTGACAAGGAGTGGAACTTTTGTCTTGAGCAAACCCAGAGTATCTCCCAACCATAGGCATAAATTGCTTCATTTTAAGTTTGTCCATAGAATTTATGTAACCCCTAGCCACGGGCAAAGTTTGACCCCCACAAACCCACAAATTGCCCTAAGTGTAATGTTTTTTATGCTGATTTTGCAGACATGTCCTGGGCTTCCCCTCCAATTTTGGCTTACTAGCAGGAAGTCTTTGCAACGCTGGCGCAATTTATAGATATTCCTCTTGCACCCTACCCTGAAGTGGGTCTGTTAGGCCTGGTTAATCGCATTAAACTTTGCTAAAGGCGCTTTACGGCGACAGAGTTACTTTGGCAAAACAGGAGATTGCTGCCTTATGGGGGGCAAGGGCTCAACCAACCAAATCCGCCTGGCTTCGTAGCCTGGCATATTGTAGCATCCAATCTGAAATATACACTACGCTTCAGCCCCCAACCTCCAGACCCGAGACATCTGGTGTGTTTATCGCACGTATTTGCAGTGAACATTACTTGCTTCGCAGGCTGCTACTACCCCGATGGCATCCCAAGCCATTAAATGACTAGCATACTGGCTGCCTATGTCACTTACCTTACCTTTGTGCTATGTATTTGATATTTTTGAATTGTATATTCTGAAATCGGATATCATTTATGTCTTTGATATGTTTGTTCTGTGTTTATATATTTTTTTAAAACGGGAAAAAAATGAAGTGACAAAAACTTACAGATGCATTCTGAAATTATATGTGTATCATTGTCAGTAACTATTGTCTTTGGGGAACCTTCCAGTAAAAATAATTGTTCTAGAAAGTTATGGCAACATCAGTGCTCGGTGAAACCACAAAAGAAAAATAATCAACTATAGGAATTGAGTATCTCATATTGCTTGCAAGAGTTGAGTATGGACTAGAGAAATCCAAACCTAGTTTGTCCCAAGCTCAATTAGGAAAAGGAAGAGGGTGCAAGGCTGGCTGAATGGTCTTCCAGTGTTTATCTGAAAGCGAAAATTCAGAGCATTTGTCAATCACAAACCTGACCTGGCTGCCTACAGCAGGCCACCAACAGTGTTGTTTAATTTTCATGCAAGTCTTAGTCACACCCAAACGTCCCTGGGGAGCCCTGTATATGATGCTATTACACAACTTCACTGGTGGAAGGCATTGCTCACCCCTCAAAACAATACCATTGATCAAGGTCAACTCCCCTGCAAATTGTGAGAAAGCTTTCAACTCACCCGACAAGAACATTCTTTCAGGCCAGCCATTCACAAAATAGTCCTTGATGTTCTGCAGGACTTCATCACCTTGATATGCCTCCAACCAGTCTTTTTCTGTCATCACATCCATTTACTGCATTCACAAAGGCCACAACACATTCAATATCATCAACACAATCTTCTTCACCAGTATCCACCAGCTGCATGCACGACAAGCAATCCGCACAGAAATTTCTTCAGCCGGACAGATGTTTGACCACAAAATTATATTCTTGTAATTTGGAAACCAGCCTGGTCAATCTAGCTGATACATTATTCAGACTACTACTATTGAGTAAATACAACAATGGTTTGTGATCTGTGTGTAACTTGAATTTACAACCCCATAAATACATCTTACATGTTTGCACTGCCCATACGCACACTAATGTTTCACGCTTCATGGTACTGTACTGACTCATATTTTTTTAGTGACCTAGATGCAAAAGCCACAGCCTGTTCCCTTCCTGCCACCCACTGACTCAGTATAGCACCCAAACCATGTAGACTGACATCCACTGTAATTACAGAAGTAAATCTCTTGTGAAATGCTGGTGCATTTTCAATCAATTCTTTGACATAGTGAAATGCAGTCTCTGATTCCTCTGTCCATAAAAACGTTTGACCTTTTCTGAGCAACATTCTTGAAGGTTCAACAGCATGAGCATAACCAGGTACAAAACAGGCGTAGTACTCTACTAGACCGAAAAAAGGTGCATAGAGCGCCTCTATTATAAGGTGGCTTGGGTTCTTTGATGGCCCTAATCATAGGAAATGTTGGGGTTTTTCCTGAAGAGAAGTGTGACCCAAGTACTCCAATTCCTCAGCAGCAAACTTGCATTAGTCTTATCTAATGGCCATACCCCTGTGTAACAGGACTGATAGAACTTTCCTCAAAACCTCATTATGTGCCACCAGACTATTGGCGAAAAACAAGATGTCATCCTGATATGACTGTGCTCATTTAAAATCTCCAAACAGAGTGTCCATTCGTTTCTGGAATATGCTGGCAGCTGGCACTAAACCAAATGGTAATCCGAGATATTTATAAGCGCCAAACAGTGTTACAAAGTTGTCAGTTCCTCAGAGTCAGTAGTCAACACAACTTGGTGATAGGCTGATCTTAAGTCTATGATAGAAAACAGATATTTATAAGCACCAGTGTTACAAAGTTGTCAGTTCCCCAATGTCAGTAGTCAACGCAACCTGGTGAAAGGCTGATCTTAAGTTTATGATAGAAAACAGCCTTGCCCCTCCCAAATTGGCCAACAGCTCGTGTATCTTGGGAAGGGGATGACAGTCTGTACGAAAATGGCCCTCTCCGAAGGGTCACCTCAAACATTTTGCCTTCCTCCTCCTCTTTTTGCTGAATTATTTTGTTGGCTTTAGAACTCTGAGCACTTTACCACTGCTGACCAGTGGTAAAGTGCATGTGCTATCTTCTCCAAACATGGTATAATTGGTTACACCTGTTTGGCTTATTTAATTTATTTGTATGTCCCTTGTAAAGTTGTAGACCATATAACAAGGGCCTCAAAATTAAATGCTACTAGTGGGCCTACAGGACTGACTGTGCCACCCACACAAGAAGCCTTTTCAACCTTGTCTTAGGTCTGCCAGTGAAGGGTCTCTGTGTGAAGTTTACTGCTACTTCGACTTGGCATTTAAAACTCTTTACAAAGCCTTAAAATCCCCTTTGATTACATATAAGTCACCCCAAATGAAGGCCCTAGATAGCCCTTAGGACAGGATGGTGGGTAAGTAAAAGGTAGAACATGTACTCTGAAAGTTTGCAGGTCTCGGTAGAGTAATAAACACCAAAATTCATTGTTCACTACTGTGAGGCCTACTATTCTCATAGGTTAACATTGAGAATTACTTAATACACTTTTAAGCTGTAATTCCTCATTAGAACTGAGCCGCTGTGTCATGTTTTATATCATTGGAACGGTAATGATAAATCCTCTTTATTAGTAAAGTTGGATTTAACATTACTATTTTAGAAATGCCACTTTTAGAAAGTGTTACTCAAAAATTGGGTAACCCAATATACCCTTGAAGGCTTGGGTAAGACTTAATGTCAGGTAAAGGTGCCTACAAAGGATTTCTTTTACAAATAATTCTGTTTAATTTTTAACAATCCCGTTCTGAGGAACCAAAGCAGTGGCCTCAATTAAATAAATTGTTGAACTTAATTAGGAAAATTGTAAAGGACTAAATCAAAAAAGATGAACAAACAACAGAACAAAACCTAACAAAATAGGACAAGAGGGTGTATTCTTTTTCTATACAAATGTATGTAAATAAATAGCATAACATGAGAGTACAAATGACAGTTCACATAAACAAAAATAACTGAGAAAATTATCCTCTACAGTAATCTTATCTCATAATAATTTTTATAACAACCCATTTCGTATATTTGAAGAAATTGTCATTAAGCATATGATGATCAACTTCTCCATGACAATGATATTGGAAGTGGGCTATAATTGTCGATGTTGCGGTCTTATCTTGTAAAATATCAGGAGGACCATCTACAGGACCGAAACTTCATATGTAGACTGAAGACCCTTAGGGTGTGAACAATTATGAACCCATAGAGAATTGGATCAGATCGAAAGAATCGGTTTGATCTGGATGAGATCAATCAATTATTTTCTGGTATTGTTATTAATGAGGAGATGCGTTTGTCTGTTTTGGTGGATAATATGCGAGACGATGCTCGAGATTTTAGAAATCCATGCGGCCTTAACCGATTGGCGTTCTGAGTGAAGCAGGAACCATGCTTTTAGATAGCGGGCATTTCTCTGCTCATACTGCTGTCTCTATTACACATCTGGGGTTGGTGACAGTTACACTTTGTGGATTCCCTCTAGAGCGCCACAAACACAGGAAGGTTAGGCGTGTCTGAATTTTCCCCAGTCAATGTAAGCTGGATATATTTAGTCCATAGTACACATATAATGTGTATTACTGTCTCTCTCATTGTGAAAATATGTGTGTAGTCCATGTAAGTTATTGGTAGACACTTCTATAAAATGTCAAGAGAGTAAATGTTTAATCAACCGAACAAATGAAGATAGGATATCTAACTGATATACTATGTAACGTCTGGTTGAATGTATAGTGTAAATAGGTCTAATTTTTTATGTTTGTATATATTGTAAATAAGTGTATGTTTTGTATATATTTTGTAGCCCTGAAGAAGTCCCAGCTAGACGAAACGCGTTGGCTACTATTTGCATGCTGTGATTTTTAAGAAAAACTGATGAATAAAGAAAGTTTGGAAGAAGAAACAATTCCTACATTTGTTCAGTTGCATAACACTTTTTAGCTATTTCTATGTGTACTATGGACTAAAAAATTCTGCTACATTGACATGTAAGCTTAGTGCTGAACCCCTTTTGCTGATGTTTGGTTGGGTAATCGTTTCCTATATAGAGGTGTAGAAGGGTCACATCTCTGGTTCATTGCATCGCTATAAAATCCTTTTTCACTTTTAATACTCCGTGCTGACAAAAGCAGGACTTGTGTGCCTAGACCCTTCTTTTTGCTTCACAGTTTGTAATTGGGCCTTCCAGCACTGTCAGACAAACAGTTACTCACTTTATAACAATGGTTTTTGATGATGACCGGGAGGAAATGATTGGCGATCTATTTGAGAAGAAAGACAGCATTGCAGCACAATCAGCTGTGAGATTAACTAAGAATGATGGGTTGAGAAGTAAATTCATGCATTTGGAGAGGCTCAAAAAGCAAGAATTGGCCAAATGGTGGGATGGGGCCACCTTAAAAAGTATATTGAAAACAAAAGAATACAGCGAGGTCTGCGGATTCTAATATTTCCTAATTATGAAGACCATGACCCACAAATATTGGAAGAATGGGAGGAAGGCTTGTATGGAGCCTCCTACAAAATAATGGACATACTGATAAAAAACTCTGAGCGTAAGGTCAGGAAAATTAGAGAAGAAATAGCCAAACTAGAGAAGGAGATACATGATACAAACCTAACAGAAGTCATACAAAAAAATCAGGCTATCTTGAAGAAAGAACTGGCGAATTACTAACTGTATCTCGAAGAGAAAAAAACAACAATAAATTCAGAGAGACCAGGGCGACTATTAAAGGGGTCGCATATTTACTTTTACTTAGATATACAACAACATCAGCACCAAGGCATTGTCAAGTCACCCCAATAATGCCAGGGACTCTAGTATTTCCTCTAGCAGTATATCTCTCTCCTCCATAGAAAGTGATCCTGGGGAGGGGACAAGCACATGAGCCACTGCTAATCTGCCCTCTGTTTTTTTACGAGAGGTTGAGAGACACCGGTTAGGCAACAAAAAAAACAAAAAAATTTAACGACGAACCAGGAGGGGTGGCAAAAAACACAATGGCAGGGGTAAAAGCCAGAATGGATAACATTCTGGCTTTACCAAGAAATAGCTGAGAATGTGCACCATTTGATGGGCAGTATTGAGGATGTGTCGAAGGGGAGTACATTAAGTGCCATTAACTTGTCGTCTATAATATTGAGTGAACATGAAATGTCTGTTTTATGTAGAGTACTACATTTTTGTCCAACTAAGAGACTTAATTTTGAAAATGTACATCTAGACCTGTTTAAATTCGTATGGCAACTAAATAAAAAAAAAATTGTAGAACATCAGTCTGTGCAATATCCTATATTTAACACTGTAGCTGAATCGAAATGTTCTATATCGGACTTAAATGTGACACATTTAATAAAAACACTGATTGATGAGGATGGTGCAGGTAATCTAATACTATTTGCACGTGACCTTAACATACAAAAAGATGTTACAGTAGACAGCGAGTTACGAAACAAATCAAAGTTTATACCACCTAAAAGTTGCAATAATGTAATTGCTGATTTTTTTTTATAAAGTGACACATGAGCTTTATCATCTAGAGGATACACATGTGAATAACAAACGATGTAGACACCAATCCAATATGACCAAGAGGGATCGAATTTTCCTGCAGTCGATTAGGGCTGAGCCATTTTTAGTAGTCCGTGAAATGGACAAAGGTAATAACATCGTGTTAATGGACTTTATGATTACTTGATAGAAATAAATCGGCAACTAAATGACACTACGTGTTATGAGAGACTTAGAACCAATCCAATAGCCATGATTGAAAAAATATTAATGCCAAACTGACAGACTGGCATGAATCGTGTCTTATCACAGATTTGGAAAACGGATACCTCTTAGCTCAGCACTCTAGATATCTGTGTATTTATATACTACCAAAAATACACAAGGAAGGCCCATTTCCACCAGGGAGACGATAATATTGGGTAATGGAGGACCAACTGAACGCATTGCCAAGTATGTAGACACATTTCTACAACCGCTCGTCCAAAATCTCCCCTCATATCTAAAAGATAGTAGAGATTTACTTTGCAAGCTGAAAGACTTCAAATGGGACAGCGATGATCTTCCTTTTGTCACCATGGACGTAGAGAGTCTTTATACTTGCCTGAACATTGTTGTCGTCAGGTGGTCCCCTTCAATAATGATTGTTAAGTCCAAAAAAGCTATTTGGGAAGGGGATGCAATGATCGTGAAGTTGAGGTATGGATTCAATGTGTTAATCCAGCTGAAAAATTAATTGTATGATTCACTATTACCAGCCCAGAAGATCAGGATATTGACAATAAAATGTTTCCATAATCTGATGTTAATCTGGTATGGGTTGGTGTGGTGGAGAATGTGTTTACCTTCGAATTATTGCTAAGTGATTTGAATCTATTGCAGTAACGTGTAGCAATGTGCTAATAGCAATGTTTGTTTAAATTTTCTAGTGGACCCCTGACGAAGGGCTGAGCAAAGCCCGAAATGCATTGGGTAACATCAACACTTATTATTGAGGATGTCTTATGTTTTGCACGTGCCTGGAAAAAAGGCCTGGATTGGCATATCCGTGGCATGAGAAATGGCATTAACATTGGCTAATCACGTGTGGGAAGTTCATTAAAAATAAAAAGCATGACATTTAACAATATGGAGCTTATGGATTTATTATAGTACATAACGATAAAGCTGATTGTGAAGGCACTTACGAATTTGCGACATGCATCAGACCAGCTGTGCGTCTGGACGTGGGGTGTGACAGTGCCCCACTTTTTTTGCTGTTTATTCCAACGTGGCACTGGGCGGGCCACGCAGTCCAGGGAGCACGCAAGCAACTTTGAATGAAGAAGAAAATTAATATAACGAATATGAAAATAAGGTGTGCACGGCAACTTTTGAACAGATTAGTAAATTCCACTGCCCAACTCGCTAGTTGCACCCGATGATAAAAAGGAACAAGAACGATAATAACCAACTGACTTTAATGGATTTGTAGCCGCACGTGAGGAGCACATCCACAATACTAAATGACCCGGTTTAAGTACATTTTGTTTACACGGCACAGCGGATATTACCGATTATGTTGCAATCATGGGTTTACTTTCGCACATGGTGGTTTTTTTAAATATATTAATATCACGACAAGGTTAGGTTGAGTGTTTGGCGCATCTAATAACATCTTAAGGGTGGGCGGGGCATAGCATGCAAACTACTGCGGAATTTTGAATGTCGTAGCATTATATGGTACTGTTGGGTGAAACAAACAGGGGAACGTTAGCCAGCACTGGGTCTGTCATTAACATACAGGGGCATTATGGGGGTTGTAGGCAGTAAAGAGTGTGGATAAACCGAGAGGTTGCGATAGGGTTAAGGATATAGGCGGGGCACCATCTAGAGAGTTTTAAGAGCGGGAAAGTTGGCGGGCATTTACAATCCGCCACCAGATGAAAATGGAATGACATTACTAAGGTACGAGATTGCATGGTTGGAAACCTGGTCAGACAGTAGTGGGAGGGAAAACAGTAACATTTGGGTTTGTTTAAACTCGGGGGCTGCATGTAATGTGTTGGAAGTATACTATCATGATAAAGGGAATTTGTCAGATGATTCCTCATAGTTCAGTAACGGTAGCACTGAAGCTTTGTGTTATGCGGGTAGCGCTAAATATTTGTAAATCTATTTGTTAAAGTTTAAACTCAACATGGTTTCGTGATTGCTAAGTGATTTGAATCTATTGCAGTAACGTGTAGCAATGTGCTAATAGCAATGTTTGTTTAAATTTTCTAGTGTACCCCTGACGAAGGGCTGAGCAAAGCCCGAAATGCATTGGGTAACATCAACACTTATTATTGAGGATGTCTTATGTTTTGCACGTGCCTGGAAAAAAGGCCTGGATTGGCATATCCGTGGCATGAGAAATGGCATTAACATTGGCTAATCACGTGTGGGAAGTTCATTGAAAATAAAAAGCATAACATTTAACAATATGGAGCCTATGGATTTATTATAGTACATAACGATAAAGCTGATTGTGAAGTCACTTACAAATTTGCGACATGCATCAGACCAGCTGTGCGTCTGGACGTGGGGTGTGACAGCGCCCCACTTTCTTTGCTGTACCTTCGAATTTCGCCATGTAAAGGCAGGCCACACTAGGGGCAAATGTGCTCTCCATTGAAGTCCCCTGTGTTTGGTGGTAATATTGGCCCTTAATTTCGAAGTAGTTCTCTGTGAGTGCTAAGGTTGCACAGTCCATGACAAATGCAGGAGGTGTTTGTGACTGTCAGGGGGTGGTGGTGTTAAGTACCTCATCCATCACACCTAGTGTAGCCCTCTGAGGGATGTTAGTATAGAGGGCCTCCACGTCCAGGGTGATGAGGTTGTCAATCTGTCCTGTGTTATCAAACTCATTCAGTAAGCGTAAAACGTCTGTTGTGTCCTGGATGTAAGAGGGGATGTGCTTTACCAAAGGTTGTAAAAAATGGTCGCAGAACTGTGATAGTGGTTCCAGCACTGAATCAATCCCTGACACTATGGGACGGCCTGGCACAGGTGTGATCCCCTTGTGTATTTTGGGGAGCACATAAAAGTATGGCACCCTCGGTTCTTTCTTAACTAGGAAGGATGCCTCCTTTTTGCTCAGCCACCCTTGACATTCTGCTGACTCCATCAGTACCATTATAGTGTTTTTAAGTCGATCGTGTGGTTGGAGTGGATGGGTGTATAGTAGCTTCCATCGCCTAACTGTCTAAGGCATTCTTTGTCATAATCTGATGTGTTCATTATGTCTGTCGCTCCCCCGTTGTCTGCTTGCTTGACTGTGATTGTAAGGTCATTTGCCAGGGATTCTAATGACTGCATCTCTTTCCTCGAGAAATTGTTGTAATTCCTCTTGCCTGTTAGGGCTTTGACGTCTTTAAGTACTGCCTGTTCATAGGTCAGTACTTCATTAGGTACCATCCCACTGTGGGGTGTGAACGTCGAGGGATTGTGCAGGCCTGAATCTTCGATTGGCTCGAAGGTTTTACCTTCAAAGAATGCTTTGAGCCTGATTTTGCGGAAAAATTGATGTAATTCTCAGATCTGTTGAAAATTGTAAATTTTCGGGGTAGGTACGAAACCAAGCCCCTTCTGGAGCACTTCCTCTTCAGTTTTGGTGAGCTGGCGTGAGGATAGGTTCACTACCCGGCTCATTTCTTGCTTGTTTTGCTCCTGGTGTCCATCCCCTGAGCTGGCGCATCCTCCCACTGTATTCGCTTGTCTTGCTGGTTGCCTCTTTTTCGCCCGTGCCCTCTGCCCCAGCCTCTGCCTAAAAAAGGCTGGTTAGTATTGTGGGCAGCAAATTGTGGCGGGTATTGAGGTCCAAATTGTGGTGAGGCCTGCGGGTATATGGGGTATTGCCAAAAGGGGGAACCTTGGTAGTGGGAGTGCGAGTACATATTTCGTCCTGGTTTTCCCCCTATTCCCCTCTGTTGATTGGGCCGCCAATCTTCTCTGCTAGAGTCACTATTGCTGTTAGAGCCTCTCCTTGATGACGTAGCGCTTAAGTATGACAGGTAACCTGTTCCTGGCGGGACATAGTCTGCCTTAAGTTAAGGGTAAACCTTTTCCTTTTCAAAGCGCTTGACATCTTTTTGTAATTTGTTAATTTATTGTTTCATTAAATATTCCTTGTGTTCTGCCAGTTCATTATTCAATTCGGAGAGTGTCACTTTAAAGCGAGGGCTTGGGACCATACTCTTAAGGACATTCTCTGCGATTTGAATGCGTACTAGCAGTTCGTCTGCTAGTCTCTTGGCTGTGTTGACAATTAGAAATTGGAGATCATTTGTACATTTCCAAGATATTTGTGACCATTCAATTTTGAACTGGCCATCTTCCTAAAAGATCCTGGGACAATTTCTGACAATAAGCCCATTGGGTGAGATCTTAGCCTTAAAGTATTCGGCCATGAGAGCTCCATGTAGCGTGATCCTCACCAATTCTCTTTTCATATCGGAAAGGGATTGCCAGTCCACAGAATTGCTGCCTGTAGCACTATCACTTTCCAAGCCAAAGATGGAAGGTGTCCTAAGGATTGCTGCTGCGTCATCTTCCCTATAGCTCAGACCTTGGCCTTCCATGACTGGTAGCACCGGGTCTGGTCGGGAATGATGAGTGAGTAAAAGATTACCCTGAGGTATAGGGTGTGTTAGCACTCGTAGTGAATAAAAGTAAAAGTAAAGGGTGGGGGATAGAACTGATCTTACCCTCCAAGAGTATCTCCCACGAGGATTAGCCGTGCAAAGGTATCTTATCAAAAAAGGGGGGAGCGAGAAAGAAGGGGCAGTTGGTAGGTCCAGCCACAACGTGTGCCCTAATAGAGAGTTGAATACAAAAAGAGCTGAGCTGTTCCTTAAGTGAGAGAATCAATCTCCATGTCACCCTAGTGCCCAAGTACTATTGGACTCAATGAGTCCTATAGTAGGGCAACCATTTTGTTGGATGTAATGCCCTCACACACCCTTTCAGGTGTCATGCTTCATCATCTGGGGTGCTCCTCGTTGGGTCGGCGGTCGAATACTCAACGGGCTCACCTCAAAGAGGGGCTCTGTACCGGAGATGTTCTATCCAACAGCCGTTATGTGAAGTGCGGGTATGGGGCCAAAATAGTGTAGATGTCGGAGTGAATTAAAATAAAGCTGGGAGTACCAGTATCGAGTTTATTCTCGGGGTCTCCTGCTCTAAATAAAATTAAAAAACTAGCTGGTGCTCCATGGAATTCAATGTTTCCTACAAGAGACTAAGCTAGTATGTGCTCGTGATGGTCGACATGTTTCTCGCGTTCAAGTTTAGTAACTCGCGATTCTTCAGGACCTTTAAGGAAAGCAGATTAGTATTTTTGCATAAATCTGTCTACACTAAACGAGGATCTACATAAGTATCCAGTGTAAGTACAATAATAACAAAAGGAAAGTGTGATTCCTATGTCTATGTACCTGTGTTGCGCTGGGTCCACCTAAAGAGGAGACATAAGGGCATATCACAAACAGTACATCAATGAGGCAAAACAATTTAGTGCCTATGGACATATTAACTTTGAAGCCTAGTCATGGTTTTAATAATTCGCACCTGGCTCGGTTATGCAAAACCTATAAATTAAGACTTTGCCGCCGCAAGCTTCACTGTCCCTTCTTGAGCGGTTTGCTTCACTCTCTCTCCCTTCTTGACCCGACAGATAGACCCATAGTCACTAACACAGCTCACACACGGAGCGTATCTAGAATACTATTGGACTCATTGAGTCCAATAGTACTTGGGCACTAGGGTGACATGGACATTGATTCTCTCACTTAAGGAACAGCTCAGCTCTTTTTGTATTCAACTGAAGAAATGCTACCACTATCACTGCTGGACTCTGCCTGTCAGACCCTGTTGTTCAGCTCCTTAAGCCTCCTCTCATGAGCAAAATGCCCCAAAGTAATTCTCTCCTCTGTAGCCAGGTTCTTAGCCTTCTTCTCCAGCTCTAATCTGGCCATCTCTAGCTCGAGCTTCCTTTCCTCGCTCCAATCCACCAACTCCTCCGGGGTCGGACCCCTGGAAGACACACTGCTCCCTACACTAGGATGGATTTCCAACACTGGGAGTAGGTTACCCCCTTCCTCAACAGGCTGCATTTTAAGACCCTCCTGTGGGTCCAGCTCTGATTCTTCCTCCTGGTCATCTGTTGCGACTGGCAACTGGTGGGCCTCTGCCCATGCTTTCAAGGCCTTTTGGAGCTCCACCTTCTTGAGGCTACTTTTAACAGGCAGCACCCCTCTCCTTGCAAAACTCCTTGAGCAGAGCAACAGTGTAGCTCTCCAGGTTAACAAGCCTAAACTCCATCTTTGCAAAAGCCACAGACACCAGTCAAGTAGAGTAGGAATTAACTTAAAACAAGACAAAAGCCAATCAGGAAGAAGCTCAAATTGGTCTCAGATATGAGATGGTAGTGTACACCAACTCACTGTATGGCACTGTAAGTCCTATCCTCACCACTGATCACCAGTGTTTTAGAAATCATGTTACTGGTTGACTGGGGGTGTGAGCCCTGGTCGAGCAGCAACCACAATCCTAGTCAGGGTAAGGCACAAGCAAACCTCAAATTAACCTGTGCTTACCCCCGGGTTGCTTGGCACAGAGCAGTCAGGCTTAACTTAGAGGCAATGTAAAAAGTATTTATGCAACGCTTCAAACAGTAAAACAGTGAAAATGTCCCACACCAGGTTAGAAACATCTTTACCTTCCCAAGTTTTGTGCCACGAGTCCCGTTCCAGGGGGTCGCGAGAAGCAAAGAGACCGGTGCGGGCAGTAGTCAGCATTGTGCAAAGAGCAGGCCGGACATCGCGGATGGGTGGTCTGGAGCTTTGCATTGGCGGTCCCAAATGGGCTGTCAATACAACATTGCTAAGAGGTGGACTGGCAGCTGCTCGCGCTGAATTTCGGTGTGAGTGGGAAGGTTCCAGTGCAAACAGGCCTGTTCGAGGTTACACCAGAGGGGCACCATTTGGGGGACAGAACCCACTGATGACTGGCCCAAGAGCTGTTGGGGAGCCATTTATGTCCCTGAAGCTCAGATCGGGAGGCTTGCATACGTGCCCTTTGTGTCACTTTGGAGTCCTGAGTTCATGATGATGTTGCAGGTCTAGCTCTTCTTCCGCAGCCAAGAGGGCAGCAGTTCCTTTAGAGCAGTAGTCCAGCGGAGTGACAGTCGTTGTGGCAGCACAGCAGTCTGTCTTCCTGGCAGAGTATCCACAGGTCCTGAAGTGGTGGTGTCTGAGGTCCTTCTTTTATACACAGTTGTGTCTTTGAAGTGGGGAGAAGCTTCTATAGGGCTTGCCTTTGAAGTGCCTTCCTGGCCCTGACTCTTGACTAACTACAGCCTATTCAAGTATAAGTGAGGCTGGGTCCAGCACCTCCCTCCACACTTGCCAGTGATGGCCCATCCAGTCACACCTAAACTCCCATTGTGTGTGACTGTTTAAGAGAATGCACAAAGCCCAACTGCAATTACACCCAGTCATGTGATCAGAGACATGCTGCAGGCACCAAATAGCTAAGGCAAGAAAATGACAACTTTCTAATAGTGCCATTTTCAGAATTGCAATTGAAATCGACTTCACAGTAAGATACGATTTTAAATTGCGATTTTAAAGACACCAAACATTAACCTATTATCACTTCCTATTTGGAAATTACACTTATAGAATGTAATAAGGCAACTCCAATGTTTAACCTATGGGAGAGATGTACCTTGCAGCAGTGAAAAATGAATGTAAGAGTTTTCAGTACCAGGACATATAAAATGTAAAAGTACATGTGCCTCTTTTTAAATGCACTGCACCCTGCCCTTGGGGCTGTCCAGAGCCTACCCTATGGATGATATATAAATATATATATATATATATATATATATATATATATATATATATACACATACATACACACACATATACACGTCGACAAGCCAGGTTAAAATGGCACTGCAATAGCAAGGCTGAGATATCTTTAAAGGGCTACTTAAGTGGGTGGCACAGTCAGTTCTGCAGGCCCACTATGAGCATTTAATTTACAGGCCCTGGTTACATGTAGTACCACTTTACTAGGGACATGTAAGTAAATTAAATATGTCAATTCTACCAAGATTTAAGGAGAGAGGACAAGGAAAACAAAAACGAATTAAGCAAATATATGAGGAACTCTCTTCCTATGCACATCCGCAGCATGAATAACTACCGGGCATTCAGTAAGGCAATTAAAAGGCACCTCTTTCCTCCGCTCTAGGCCCGGCATTCTGCTAGTAGCCTCCTAATTCCTGCTGTTTGCTGGGGCAGCTGTGCTCTATATAAAACTCATGAAGAAAGGGTCAGGTCTAACACCAGCTATTTGAATTAAATACACTTACCGGTATGCAGTGGTGTCAGCAGCCTTTTTTCACTGAATGAAAGGATTGTAGGATTGTAGTTATAAGGAACGGAGCGGCTACCTTCATTTTATCGATTCCCCTGTCCCTCCTACCGTCTTGACGACGCCATGTCGGTTTAACACCAAGTTGATATATACAATCTATACATACAAATTTCCCTTAAGATGTTTCAGAATAATTTTCTATGAATATATGTGTACATATTTGTATGTATGTATATATGTGTGTGTGTAGTGAAGTCAACGTTCTAATTGAACATTGTAAGAAAACAATGTACCTCATGAATTACCTCAACTGCTGCTTTGCAGTGAAAGGTAAGAGTACATAATAATTTGTGGCAAGGTGCAGCATCTTTTTTCCTGTGTTGGCCCCAGCAAGGGGTGACAATAAACAGAAATGGTGGCGGGGTTCAAGACAAATGAAGCTGGAACACATGCCTCAATGTTTGTGCAATGTAGCACTTAATGAGTGAAACCATGTTTGATGGAAAGAGTGTATTGCAAGGGTGGCAGTTAAGATTAAGTAAGTACAGTGGAGATAAAGATAAGGTAGTAACCTGAATTTCAAGTCTTTGTGCGTTTTGTCGAGTAGTAAATATTGACAACCTGATCAACTATAAATTCCCTTCAACCTTTGTGCTTTCATGAAATTTCATTGGGTTTAACATATGTAAAAACTCTTAAAATGGTGGTGGAAACAATTGGAATGCACCCAAGTGACCGCAAGAAAGTAATGGGCAGTTAAGAGCTCTCCAGATCCTCCTCTGCCCTCATTATCCTGAGTATATGAAACATGTCTGCCCACTGACAGGTGGTTCTCTGCCCTAGTCACACCTGCAAACAGCGGCTGGGAAGAGGGCTAATTAATTAAGAGAAAGAGTATTTTAGGTCTCTCAAAAACGTTTTTAAATGAAACCCTACTTTTGGGAGTCAGATTGGATCAGACAGTGGTCTTTCTAGATACAGAGGCTGGAGCTTCATTACTCCATAGTCAGTGCAATTTGTTTTACGTCATAATTTTGTTTTCTTGTTGATCTGTGGCACACTGTCATAGGTGCACTGGGTCACAGAGTCCGGGGGTGATGGGCCGCAGATAGTGATCAAATGGATTTGCAAAAATGTTAGCAAGTTTTACGGTCAGCCGGTCTCTTTTTGATCAAGTTCTTGGTAGAATTTCTTGTTGAGTTTCCAGAGATGGTTATCAATGCCTAAATCTCTCTGGAGGTCTGCTGTTCTTGTGAAGCAAGAAACACCTGCCATTATACATTTGGCCTAGTTCTGTAGTTTTTGCAGATACGTCTGATACCTCTGGGAACCGCTCCACACAGGTGAGCATGTGTCATTGTGAGTCGAATAATTGGATTGAATAAACACACCTTGCTCCACATAGCCATTGACTTAGTCTTATAAGAAGCAATCAATCTTGTTGATGCTTTCTGGTAAGTTTTCTAAATGTGGTTCTCCAGCTGACTTTAGAATGGATTTTCACCCCTAGGTAGACACTGCGGTTTTCCCACATCATCTTCTCTCATTTAAGGCAGATCTGTGAATGCTCTTTGATCCTCTTCCTGGCGCTTAATGTTACTGGGGGGGGGGGGGGGGGGGGGGGGGAAGGTTTATCTGCCAGTCACCATACCATCCAGAAATTCTGCTGAGGGATGTTTCAAGGTTCTTAGCTACTTCCTTTTCACTAAAAGACAGAGATGATGGCAACATCATCAGTGTAAAGCACAAGGTGTGTCGTCTTCAACTCAGTGGGAATATAGTTTGTAAATAGACTGAAGAGAAATGGTCACAGAAGTGATCTCTAAGACACTCCAAAAAGAATAGGGAGTACTATTGAAACTTGTCTTATACTGTAACATGAAAGGTGTCTTGTGCCAAGTAGCTAGTCAGGTTATTTACCAGGTAACTTGGAAACCACAGCTTAATGAGCTTGTAGATCAGTCCTTGCACCACACTGTGTCAAATGCTTTGGCTACATCCAAAATGTATGCTCCAGTTAATCTGTTGATGTTAAATTCATGGCTAAAGATGTTCATCACTCTAAAAAGTTGAGGATTTGTTGAATGTTCTTTCCGAAACCTAGAATGTTTTTGCTAGATGCAGTCGCTGAGACTGACAAGAATGACCTATTCAAAGAACTTTGATATGCCAGATATCAGACTTATAGGACAGTAGTTTGCAAGATATCTCGGTGATTTTCCAGGCTTAGGAAATAGAATGACTTTAGCTTCTTTCTGGGCTTTAGAGAACTACTGGCACTGGATACATGCATTGAATATCTCAGCAAGACAATCCATTGCTGTTTTTGGGAGAATCTTGATTACCAGGTTAGTTATCTCTTCCTGGTGCCTTGCTGTTTTTCAGTTTCTTCACAAATCTAAGTACTTTATCCCTTGTGCATTCCTCAATGTTCACAGCTTCTTATTCAGTGGGTACTACAAGTGAAGGGAGGTGCATTCTCTTTCTACGTCTGTTGTCAATCTGTAGTCCTGGTTCGGATTGAAGGATTCATCTAGTGTGACAGCAAGGACCTATGCTTTGTTTATGCTGCTGCATGTCTGGTGAGTCTTGCCTTGTATTGGTGGGTTCGGTTATTTTTTTTCTAGTTAAACGACAGGTCACTCTCCGGAGACAGTTGTCGGAGTCTTTCAGGTTAGCTGTAGCAGCTTCTTATTTGTCACTTTTCACCTCTGTACTGGCTTATTTGCATCTTCAGCAGTTTTGTGAGCATGTTACTTCTTCAGCAGGAATGGGGTGTGATACTTCTGCCCCTGTCTTTATGCTGAGTTTTACTATTGATTGCTTGATGCCTTTAGGGATATCATAGATGGAACAGCATTGGGGTTTCTGTTGAGGAATGCGGAATTCAATAGTACTATGAACTGTGGATATAAAAAAGTTCACAGCTTGGTCAATGTTTTTGATGGATGGAGTCTAAAGGACCAAAAACCAGATTTTCACCTAGGTTTCTCTTGTAGAAATGGCAATCTGCCTTTTTGAAGTTTTACCTAAGGTTCTATTGGCGGTTTTTAATTTTATCTCCAACAGTGATAAATACAGGGTTACGGTCGTATGTCAGTGTTGTTAAAGTCTATAACTCGAAGAAACTGGGAAACGGTCTTCATGACAACGATATCCAAAACATCTGATCTGCTGTGCCGATAGTGTGTTGGATGAGTTTTACCAGCAACTACAAAGTCCTTTTTTCTGGAGTGGGTGGGAAGAGCATATGTCTTGTGGCTTGCAGTCCAAAGGTTAGTTCCAGCACTGGTACTTGGTATTAAGATCATCTCCAGTTATGGTCAGGATGCTGGAGTCTATGGAACCATCTTAGTCGCTTGGGCATAGCTTTGTTGGGGGAGGAATTGGCAGTAATTAAACTAAGTGGGATCGCCATTGTGATCACTATCATGTGGTGGACGTTCATTTCTGCAACTACCTCTGAGATCTCCAATGAGTTCCTGCCAGTTAATGGCAATGCTTATTTTATCAAATGAGACAGGGGTGGCTGGAAAGTGGATTGCCTAGTGTGGGTCTTGCAATATCTGCGTATGTCCTATTACTATCATAACTTGTAGAGAGATGACGGGTGATATGACTTGGGATCCTCTGTGCTGTGCCATATTTCTGGTCATATGTCTTCCCCTGTTCATGTTCAGTTGATAATGGATGGTGAGATGTATTTGGTTTTTCCTGTTTTATTTGCTTCCAACGTTCATCTTTCTTCGCTTTCTTCAGGTAGAGACAGCCTCGATAGCTTGCAGGGTGATTTCCTGTGCCATTCTCACAGTTACCAAATAATAATGGGACAGAAGCAGGAGACACTGGGGCATTTACTCTATGTGGAAAGGAAATTGCACTTGCAACCACTTCACCAATTTAAAGTGCAAATCATTATGAATGCCAAAAATATGCTGCGTAGAGAGACATTTCAGAATGGAAATAGTCGATTTTGATTAAAAGATGTACATATTTTATGACACAGAACTTTGAACACTGGAGACGCAGTCAGGAAAAGAGGAACAAATGACCGCAAAAAAAGGTGGATTTGCTTGGTCACAAAAATGAACAATGGAAAAAAACACAATGCAGTTTCATATATATGTATATGTTTTTAAAAATTATTGACAGCACAGTTCTGCTTTACACTTATAAAAAAGAGTAAGAATCGGGAAATAAATGCAAGCGCCTTTCTGAACAATCTGGAAGGACCCTTTTGTACAACGGAAATACAGTCAACCTGCACCACTATTCCTCACGGAGGGATGGGTTGATTCGCAGAGAAATTTGTGGAAGCAGATGTCCGATCATAAGCCTGAATATTCTTTTAACTCATTGTTTATACATTCAAACTGACACCATGGAAAGAAAATAGAAGAAAACAAAATGGGAATGAGAAAGAGAAAAACAAGCAAAAGCTGCAGGATTGCAAGAGGGACAGAAGAAAGACTGAGTGAGAACATAGGCGGGCACAAAAGCCAACTGTGTGCGGACTTTTCCAGTGAACATCCAAAATTAATGCAAACCCTGCCCTTTTTGTGCACAAAATTTGGAAAGGGAGCAGAAGGCAGAGCATACAAGCAAATTCCAATTCATTAAGTATGTAAGGGGCGGGGGGGGGGGGGAGTTTAGAAGTTAGTAAAGACCTGTAGCCATAAACCCACATTTCCCATACAAACTCTTCTTTAACCACACCCATGAGGAAATTTGAGCCGAATGTCACATTTTTAATACAATCAATTCATACCGGTGGGTGCTCTGTATAAAGCCCACTTCCCTTTGGCAAAGCCTCTTGAAACCCACCCACGGGGGTAGGAAAAGTGCTAGTTTTGTCCCAGCTGTAGCCAGAAGTTCTTCTGTCCTTGTTAGCATCATGTTAGGCTCAACTTCAATGGAGTGAGGGGAAGAACCTAATGTAGATATACTCCACCTACCAATGGACATGTGCAATGTCCCACTCCAATCTTGCACTTATTTTGCAGATGAGACATTTTGGTGGAACCTGTTGATCAAGTGCCTATTCTTCACAAACCAAACAAGAGCCTGGGGAAGGAAGGAAATCTGAAAATCACTCTCCGGATAAATGCAATACCCCTAAATCAACGGTATATATACACCCCCAAAGCAAGGTGTGTGGCAAAGTGCAGTGTATACTGTGAAACAGCTTTGGTAGGTGGGTGCAGGACATATGGAGCTGGCACTGTATGCATACTCTTGAGTCACTGGCACAAACCCTTCAGAATCCGTGTTCAGGGAAAACCTATGAGTATATTTCCAGCCACTCCAATTGAACTATCCAGGGGCAAAGGCTCAATACCTTGGTACAAACAGTTTGCAAATTCTAATCTAAGGATCCATGTTTATGCTTCTCTGTTTGGGACCCAGTCGGTTACATAAAATCCCAGAATCACTGGGTCACTCATTAGGACACCCAACTCAATGCGAAAAGGGTAAAACCTGTATTCACAGTCCCACAAGTCTCTTGAAAATACTGAGCCCAGGCTGCTGGATCCTCTTGCCTCAGCTGTTGCGCTCCCATCCTGCAAACACATTTATTACAGTGGTCTAGAGAGTTGGGGCCCATGCAGATGCCACTCTGACTTTATGAGTGTACACAGTTCAAAAACTTGATCCCAGGGATAGGGATCCTGTATTTAAATGTCATATGCCAAAATATCGGTAAGAAACAAAATGCCCAAATGCAGCAATTTCAATCGAGACACAAGACATTGTAAAAGTAATTTCATTCCCCAAGACAGGACGTGGGACAAAGGGAAACTTCACACTCACTTCAGCAAGCACTTAATGGACAGTGGGAGAAGGGGGGCTTCCTGTATGGAAGATTCTGTATGTTAGCTACCCTCCACCAAATACAGATTGAACTCTGAGACAGAGTAACACAGAGCTCCAGTCTCCCAGGGAAGACACTTGCTGCTGACTGACTGATGGCGAGCAGTGGATTGGGGCAGATGAGTAAGAATAACTGAGGTATTGTGGCAGAGGTGGAGGGGAGTAGTGGAACAAACAGTTCCACTGTCAATAGCGCAAATACTTATGGAAGTCTGCCCCATGTGCATGACTTTGTTAAGAAAATCAAGTTATGTTTGTGCAAATGGTTACGGAACTAGATCAGGGAGCTCAGCACGAGTTATCCATCTCCTGGCAATATCATTTCTGGAAACTTAGCCAGGAGAATGGAAGTTAGGAAGTCTGGTGCAGGGGTTCTGGCATGGCTCCCTCTGTCACTTTGTCCAGCTCTGGCTGTTCCAGGAAAGTCACAAGCGGCTCATACAGGCTGAAGACCTTCTCACGACTGTGAGTCTTCTCATGCTTACGGAGGTCAGAGTTGCTGATAAAGCCCTTGCTGCAGTGTGGGCAGGTATGGGGTCGTACTCCAGAGTGAATCTTCTCATGCTTGCGCAGTCCTGAGCGGTCCGAGAACGACTTGCCACACTCCAGACACTGGAACGGCTTCTGACTTGGGTGAGTCCGCTCATGCTCCTTCAGCTCACTCAGGGAGAGAAACGTTATCCCACAGTGAGTGCAAGCGGGGGTACCTGTTTGTACAGTAGTACGATTATGTTTGGGCAGTTCCGCTGTGTCCTCTAGGACTATGTCACACTTGTGGCATGGCTCAGTCTGTGTGGTTCGATGTGTCTGCTCATGTTTGCGTAGACTGGATGACACCATGAAGGTCTTGTCGCACTCCTGGCACTTAAAGGGGCGCTCCCCTGAGTGCACTCGGTGGTGCTTGGTAAGGCTTGAGCGTTCAGCAAAGGTTTTTCCACACTCAGGGCACTGAAAGGGGCGCTCGCCAGTGTGCACCAGCTGGTGCCGTTTAAGGTCCCAGGATGCCACAAATGTCTTGTCACATGACGGGCATTTGTATGGCCGCTCACCTGTGTGGATACGATGGTGCATAGCCAGGTCAGCTGGCTGTCGGAATGACTTACCACACTTATCACACTTATATGGACGGACACCCAGGTGAGCTCGCTGGTGCCGACGGAAGCTAGATGGGTCTGAGAACATCCGGCCACACTGAGGGCAGAGGTAGGGCTTCTCCCCTGAGTGAGTACGCTGATGGCTTTGGTATGAGGAAAGTTGGGTGAAGTCTTTTTCACATAGCTTGCACTTGTAAGGTTTCTCAGCAGCATGGATACGCAGATGGCAAGTTAACGAGGAGGAGCGGGAAAAGGCCTTGCCACAATCGGAGCACAGGAATGGTTTCTCGCCAGTGTGAGAGCGCTCATGATTTTTCAGATCCTTTAGCTCACTATAGGTTTTCTGGCAGGTGGCACACTGGTACGGTCTCAGGCCTGCATGAGTGCGCTGGTGCTTACGGAAGACTGAGGGGTCTGCAAATCCCTTGCCGCATTCCTGGCAGTTGTAGGGCTTCTCACCAGTGTGCACACGCTGGTGGATCTTCAGCTTGGAAGGTGTGGCATAGCACTTGCTGCACTGTTTGCAGCTGAAGGGCAAGTCTCCAGTGTGAGCAGTCATGTGCACCCGTAGGCACATAGGCTGCATGAAAGCCTTGCCACAGTCCTTACAAACAAAGGGTTTCTCGCCAGTGTGGCTACGCCCATGGTTGCGTAGCTCGAGAGCCGATTTGTAGGCCTTGTCGCAGAAGCTGCACTTGAATGGGCGCCGAGCCCAGTGGATCTGCTGGTGCTTGCGTAACCGGGACTTGTCCCTGAATTCCTTGCCACACTCGCCACAGTTGTGTGTAGTGTCATGGGCCCGGCCATGTCGCAGCACCCGCTGCACACTGGGGAAGGACTTGTTGCAGGTTAGACACTTATAGCGGTGGCCAAATCTGGTATACGCTGTGGCGTTAGGCACACCATCCACATCCAAGGAAGGCTCAGTCTTGATCTCTCGTTCTTCAATATCCTGGGA
Organism: Lissotriton helveticus; assembly: GCF_964261635.1. Lineage (NCBI taxonomy): Eukaryota > Metazoa > Chordata > Amphibia > Caudata > Salamandridae > Lissotriton > Lissotriton helveticus. The sequence goes on from NC_136068.1 coordinate 495,055,271, forward strand.
CTTTGGCATCTTGCAAATAATGTTCTGAAAGAAAAGACAGGGCCAGTCAATACCAGGGCAGAGGTATGAACGTCCACACTCATGTTATGTCAATTCTTTTAGTTACCATGGGATTTCATATACAAGACGAGTTGAATGTGCAAAATTTGAGCACTCTCAGACATGCTTTGGAGAAATCAAATCAATTCGTTTGTACAGACAATTAATAATGAATGTGTGCAATTGAATTCAGACCAAAACACAATTTAGCTCTAAACGTATAAATTGTACCAATTATGGAACTTCACAAAAACCAAACACTTTCGATGAGCTACATGCTTATGATACAGTAGTAGAAGTTAAAAAAAACAGGGAAACTATTTCATCAATATGTTCAAATGGGTTAAGTTTTGATTCTGTAAATACAGATTTTTAGGTCATTTGGTCATGGTCCATTTTTTATTTATGTAAGGATTTAATATAACACTCTTGTCACCAGCTTGGAATGAAGGCCTTTTCCGGGGAACAATTAAGAGATTCATACCAGGCGCTTTACCAGGAGCTATGAGAAACGAAAAAAAAACAACACATAACAGCATAGTGACGCATCGGAGAGGTGGCTGAGGGTTGGCAGGGAAGAGGAGAACTCTGGAGATGAAGGGAAGGCAGATATAAAAGATGAAGGTGAAACATACTCTTAAATACAATAAACAAAGAAGGTGCCTGTATATAGCTCTAGATCTGCAAATGAATCAACTTTAGAACATTTCCTGCAACAAACTAGGTATTATGGACAGTTTCTGTAGTGGAGTGGGGGTAGGGTGGAGAGGCATGCTGGAGGTATTTGAGGTGTGTGTGGAGTATAACTGGGGTCTTGAAACAAAATGAAAGAACTGGCAAAGGTCAAAGAATCCACCGATTCCACTGTTCACATGGCTTTGTTTGCACCTCTATTCTTGGTCATTAGGCACCATTATTTAAATCAAACATACTTATTTATGACCTGGAACACTCTGCCTCTCCACCTCAGGCAATCACCATCACTGTCTCAATTCAGGAAGGACCTCAAGACCTGGTTCTTCGACTGAACCACAGTGCCTTCGATGGACTAGCAGTCCCCCCCCCCCCCCTTCAGCGCCTTGGGACACTTACAGGTGAGTAGGCGCACTTTACAAGACACCTGATTGATCTGATTGATTGATTTATGTATTTATTTGTGGTCACAGGGACAGTTTATGTCAATATTTTGTACATAAAAATAGTTGTGGAACATGGGACAGATGTGAATCACTCTGCGGTTTGTTGGTGGGCAGCGAGGAGCAACAATGTAGACATGTCTAGACCAAATATACCAACGGCAACATACAAGACAGTAACAGAAGATGATCCCTCTTTTCCTTCTATCATCAGGTGATATTTCTTCAGTGCTGTGGATAAATTCTAGTGGGAGGTGCACATTCTGATTACTTTGGAAAGGACTTCCGTTGGAGCGTTACTAACGAAATGATTGGAATCTAAATGGATTATACAGAGGTTTGCTGATGTCAGAAGATTCGGATTGGTGGACCTCCGGCAGCAAGTGCAAGTGTTTCTGGGTAGGGTGCTGCAAAGGTACCCTGGTGAATATTATCTACGAATACTGGTATCTGCAGTCTGTAAAGGGCCTTGTTTTTGGCTGAGAACCTGCCGACTTGATAACGATCAATAAAAATAATTGAAGCGCTTTAAGAGGTTGCATACCATTCTGGTGGCAAAGCAGAGAGCCTTATTTTACCGCTGTAATTGCCCAGTAGTAGAATATTACAGTACTTTAGCTCACTGAGTACCCTTGGATTGCTTAGCGGTTTGGCTACGGGGAGTGGAATATAGAGTCAAATCTTCCTAATATTTATAAAAATATTCCTTACATTTAGAACCCGGTAGTGCGCTGCCATGGCTTTGGCGGCGATGAAAGATTCTAGGAATATGAAGGGACTAAAAAGGGTGTCAAAAGTTTCTGGCAGGGAAAGTGTGTCACAAAGGAAGTGAACTGAGTTGAGCAAGGGCATAGGTGCCGAAGATAAAGGAGAAAACGGGACCTCCCCATAGGGGCTACTGACAAGCCGACTCATAGGTAGCTTCCAATAAACATCACTCACAGGATTCCCACTTCATTCTAAGTTGAATTTATACAAAGCCTTCACTGAAATCAAAATACTTACATTTTTCTTTTTTTTATTAAAGGCTATGGTCAATGCCCACAAACAGCCAACTGGCATCTATACAAAACGAAATTTGCATTTATTTATTTATTTAGCTGGTTTTGTAGAGCGCGAACAAGATCCTTGCGGATTATCAGAGCGCATTAAGGTAGTTTCCTCCGTTGATCCCTAATGTTCCACAGCGTAATACGATAAGCAGAAGATGACTTGAGTGTAGGCCACATTATCAAGGTTCAACACCTTCTTGGATCTTAGATGATCCTGACTGGTGTCCTAATGCCGGAGTTTTCGAATGCCAAGACTGCTGAAGGCCGAGAGTGCCTCTTCTTGATTCCACCCCATGCTGGTTTCTTCCACCACTCTACACTTTACAAATTATGTTATGCTTGTGGGGTCCTTTTGATTCTGTTCTCTACCCTTGCCACTTTTTTTTCCATTCTTTTTTACTCCTCCTTTCACGTATTCTGCCTCTCTTTCGTGCACTGGTAAAAGCTAGATGATAACAATTAGTTACTGTTCCCCAAACTGGAGTCCCAGCTGCAACCACAGGCACTAATTAAGCCCTGTACCCCCATTAGCTGCAGGCAGCACCTCGAGCAGCGGTCTGGGGGATTCGGCCTCCATGCACGTTCAAGATTTGACAGAACGTGAGGAAGGAGGCGGATGGCGCCGCTGCGTCATAGTTTCCCAGAAGCCCGTCGGCCCTCTGTTCCTCTAGGCTGACACAGCGTGGTCAGTCGCAGGTTTGGCTCATGGTGGCTGGGACCAGTGTCGGAGGCGGGGGGGAAGTGCTGTGGTATGAGAGTGAGAATAAACAACTAGGACCTGGCAGGGGTGTTTGCTCTCTTCCTGTATTCTGAGAACGTGGTGTCTGTGGGCACGGCAGCGAGAACAAACCGGAGGAAAGGCTCAGGGGTTCACTGTGAGAAGAGAATGGCGATGGGTGAGAGAATAAATAGAACGTGTGGGGTAAATAAAGGAGAAAGGACTGAGGGGCTGATGTAAAAGAAGGGCAAAGGAACACAGGAGTTGGAGGCAGACACAAAGAACAGTGAGACAATGAATAAGGGGACGAAGAAAGGAGGAGTAGAGAAAAGATGAGAAAGAGAAAAGAAAACGTAAGGAAGTGATAGAACGAACAAATGATAGATGGGACAACGGGAAGCAATGAGAGGACGCTCAATGGGAAGCTGAAAGAAAGGATAAATGGTGAAGTAGAATGGAAGACGGGGGAAACACTAGAGGAGACAAAGGAGAGAGACGGGACAAAGGGATGAGGCAAAAGAGCCTCAAACAAGAGTGAGGAAAAAGGGACAAAGGAGAGAGAAAGCGGGAGGAAAGAAAGAAGGCAGAGGGATAAGTAACAAAAGAAGAGGAGGAGAGATGAATGCCAGAGTAAGAAAGATGAGACACATCGAAGGCACAAAGACATGGGAGAGGTCAAAGGAGAGTAAAAAAAAAAAGGGGAAAAGAATGGATAAGGGAGAGAGAGGAGCAAAAAGAACAAAAGGGGGCAGAGGAGGCAAACGAGAGGACAATGGGTATGAAGAGAAAAAAGGAATTTGGGGTAAGAGAAGAGAAGGCCACAGATGAGAAGGTCACAGAACAAAGTTACGGGAGGAACAAGAGAAGGACAAAGAAGGGAGAAAAGTGTCAACAGGGTGAGAAAGAAAATGGAGAAATAAGCAGAGACAATGGAGAGGAGAAAAAGCAAAAGCAAGGAAGTTGGGCATTAGACAGAACAGGCAACGCAGAAAGGAAACCAAAAAGGGATGGGCAAAAGAAGAAGCGAGAAGAGAGGCGGGGCATACAAGAGATAAAGGAAGGGAAAACGAGAGGTAAGGAATGCATACCAAGTGAAAGAGAAATAAATGCCACCGGAGGGGCGAGACCTGCGGTAAAGGAGGAGAGAAAGAGGAACTCAAGACGAGAGGGTCAACATGGGCAAATGAGGAGACAAAGTGGGATAAAATGAGTAATGGGGCAAAGAGAGAGAGAGTGGGAAAGGAACATGTACTAGGATAGGGGGTAATTGAAGGGGACAAGAAGGGTGATGGGAGAGGATTGAGATCGATGGGAGAGAGTAGTGAGAACAAAAAGAGTGAGTGATAAGGGACAAACGTAGGAAAAAGTGAGCAAAGAACATAAGAGGGCGACAGAGTGAGTGTAGGTATAAAGAAGAGAGAAGGAATGAAGGATTCATAGAAAACAAAAAAAGGAGAAAAAAGTTCAAATAGAAAAGAAAAAGAAGCTTCCCAAAAAAAAGAATTCGAAAGAAAAAGAATAAATGATTCAAGAGGAGACAGGGCAAATGAAGGTGAGAGAGGAAAAATAAAGTGACAGAGAAGAGATAGAGAAAGGGGTATGGGTGCAAATTAAACAAGCATTGGCAAAGCCAATAGGTTGCACCTATGAAAGAGCTATTGGCTTTGCCAATGTCTTTTAGCCATGTTGTACAGCAGAGTGGCTGCAGTTCAGCATGGCTAAAAGTTAGTCATGTGGTGCAGAGTGACATATAGGCTGGAGTGTAGTAGGGTAGAGTAGAGTGGGGTAGAGTCGGGAGGCATACAATCGAGTGGTGTAGAGTGGAGCTGTGTAGAGTAGAGTGGAATGGTGCACAGTGGAGTCCATACAGTGGTGTAGAGCAGCATGGCGTACAGCAGCGTGTTGCAGAGAAGCTTGGAGTGGCGTAGGGTGGCATGGCCCAGAGGAGCATAGAGTAGAGTGACAAAAGCAGTGTGGAGTGGAGTGGTGAGATGTGGAATGGTATGGCGTGGTGTACAGTGGAGTGTCAAAGTGGAGTTGCTTGCCAAAGAACTGGAGTAGTGTAAAATGGAGTAGAATGGGGTGGGGTAGAGTAGATGGAGTGGCATAGAGTAGAGCGGCGTAGAGTGGAATGGTGTACAGTGGAGTCCGTACAGTTGTGTATAGCTGCGTGGCATAGAGCAGCGTGGCATAGAGCAGCATGGCGCAGAGCAGCGTGGCAAAGAGTAGCATGGCTTAGAACAGCATAGCATAGAGTAGCGTGGAATAGAGCAGCATTGAATAGAGCGGAGTGGCGCAGAGCGGTGCAGGGTGGCATTGCCTAGAGTGGCATAGTGTAGAGCGACACAGAGCAGGTAGAGTGGTGTAGAGTGGAGTGATGTGGAATAGAGAGGGGTAGTGTGTGTTGTGCCGAAGTGTGGAGTGGCATGGTGTGGTGTAGAGTGGAGTGTCTTGTCATAGAATGCTGAGGTGTAAAATGGAGAAGAGTGGCAAAGAATGGAGAGCCATTGAGTGGTTTTGTGTGGCCCAGAGTGGCGTAGACTGGAGTGGCATAGAGTAGAGTGATGTAGAGTAGGGTAGTCTAGGTTGGCATAAAGTAGACTTGAGGAGAGTAGAGTGGTGTGGCATAGTGTGACATACAGTAGGATGGCGAAGAGTGGTTGGCACAAAGCAGAATGGCAAGGAGTGGCGTATAGTGCCGTGGAGTGGCGTACAGAAGAGCAGAGTGCCGTGGAGTAGCCTAGAGTGGACCGGCATGGAGTGGCGTAGAGAAGAGTGTTCTATAAAATGGTACTGTGTGGAGTGGGGTGGAGCTGCACAAAGTAGAGTGGTGTGGAGTTCAGTGGAATGGAATGGCATACAATGATGTAGAGTGAATGGGCATAGAGTGGCATTAAGTGGCGTGGGGTGCAGCGGCGTAGTTAAATGGCACACTGCAGAGTACAGTGTCGTATAGTAGCACAGTTGTGGGTTTAAATTAACTTAAACAAGGAACAGAACTTAAAAATCAATGAAACAGTACAACAGCTGTGCGCCGGCAAGCATCATGAAGGTGTAAATGTGTTTTTAGTGTGCCATTTATACATTATAACAGTTTAATCCAAAGCATGTAAAATGTAAGCCACGGGTAAGCTAAAAGATGCAGGTGAAGATAAACAATGTCACAAAATGGGTTTGAAAAACAGAACGAATTGAGAAAGCAGCACATACGATCAGTGGACGGACAATAATTAAATTGAATCAATATGTGCTTGGTCCATGCCCCACAGAAAGAAAAGGTGGTAACACTGACACTCATCGGTAAATTAGGTGGCAGCAAAGAAGAGTGACGATGAAGCCAACAAATGGTAAGCAATGGGAGGGCTCCAAGCTCTTCAATGTAAACAATATCTCTTGCAAGCGAGAGTGCATGCAGCACATGCTCAGTCACAGGCGGGGCTTAAAAAGAGCAGGTGAAGGGAAAAAGAAACCGAAACTCAACAAAATGGGGAGAGAGCAGAGTCATTAGAGGGTCAAACATGGGACTAAGAAGAGGAAGAGGGACAAAAGAAAGAAGAGAAGGAACAACAATTGGGAACAGGATGGCAAAAGAGAGGGGACAAAATAGTAAAATGGGACAAAGAAGTGCGAGAAAGAAACAAGAGGGGATAAAAGACGAGATCAAGGGGCAAACAAGATGAAGACAGTGGGCAAAGGTGCGGAGGGGCAACACGGGAAACAAGCATTGGCATTGCCAATAGGTCTCGCTTGTGGGACCTTATAAGTATTTAGTATGCAGCACAATATCCGATTATGCAACAAGGATATTGTGCTGCAAAACTAAATACTTATAAGGTCCCACAAGCGAGACCTATTGGCAATGCCAATACTTGTTCTAACTAGGTGTTCCCGGGAAGACTTGCACATACATTGTGATATACTCTGGGACATTCACAGAAATGTTCAGCCCGACATCCTAGTTTAGTTGTACTGGTGGGTGCGATATTTAAATAGGAGCCACACACACAGTGAAGAAACTTTTCTAGCAAGATACGAACGATGATATAATTGCTCGTGTAGAACCTTCTTTCCCATAGAACGTCATTAAAAGGGGGTAGGTCAAATCGCCAGTCTAACATGGCGCCCGCCCAAGTCCCGGATGACTGAAGAGAATTCCAGTGTCAGGAAAGGGGCGGGACTCTCATGCGCCTACATGGCGTGCCGTGTTTTGAAAAACAGTGTTGCTCACTGAGATGCGAGGAGCTGAGCAAAAGCCAGATACTCGCGCCGACGCGGTAAGCGGAAGCACACAGGCTTGGGAGCAGGCACGAGTGTTTGAAAGTTAAAAAAAAGTTTTTTAAGGTTTCTCCCGCAGGGAGCAGTTCCACCAAACTGCCTCCGCGAGAAGAAACGAGGCTGTGTTAAAGAACTTTTTAAGTTAAAGAACTTACCTATGCGGAGCCTCTGGCGCGATATGTCACTCAGTTGAGGGAAAACCAGGAGTTTGGAAAACTTGCAGTTCTTGCACTAATGAGGGAACACGGCCTGGGGGAAGCTGGCTGGGGAGGGGGAGGAGAAATCCAATTAGGGGAGGAGAAGCCGAGAAGCCGCAGAGCGCACACTGGGCGAAGCCCTTTGATGTGCTCTGCGGCAAATGCAAGTAGGAGGGAGGGAGGCTGATGCGCGTTCATGTTTGAACACGTGGTTCACGTGAACTGCATGAAAACGCCAGCAAAAAGCTGGTGGTTTCATGATGTTTTCGCCACTTGAATTCTCGCTCCGCTCGATGCGCATGCGCGCATCGATAGGTCGTGAGACCTAAAAAGGGGCAACAGGGGTGAAGCAAGGGGGTAAAAGAGTGTAGGCAAAGGCAAAAGAGTGACAGCAAGAGTACGAAAGACTGGAAGCAAAGATGCAAAAGATAGAAAGTGAGGGGCCAAAAGTTAGGAAGCAAGGGGGCAAAAGAGATGTTAAGGGGCAAAAGGTGGGAAAGGGGCAAAGGGAGAGCAAAGTGGCAATGGTGGCGCACAAAAGAGGAGCAAGGGAGCAAAAGAGTGGTGAGGAGCCAAAAGAGGTGAAGAAGGGAGAGAAGGGACAAATGAAGGGGAGATGGTCAACAACAGAGGGAGGAAATGAGATTAAGGCGGGGCAAGAAGGGGCAAATGAGGGTTGAGGGGAAAAAACAGTGAAAATGGGACATAAGAGGGTCAGAGGACCCACAGGGAGGAGGGAGAAGATCAAAGTGAGGCACTGAATGAGGGAAAAGGTCAGGGGAGAGGTCTAAAGCTGAAGGAAGAGAGTCAAACATGAGGGGAGGCAAACACGCTGGTGGAGGAAAGCCAAAGAGGGTTGTAAAGGGTATAAAGGGTGGGAGAGGAACAATGCATGTATAGAGCAGAAAAAGGTAGAGAGAGGGCACAAGTGGTGGGATGAAGGCAGAACAGTGACAATGAAGCCAACAAATGGTAAGCAATGGGTGGGTCTACCCTTACACCAGAAGAGCATAAAGTGAATGTCGCCAATCAAAATATGTCACATTGATGTTAGCAACCTGGTCCTGAAGAAATGCCTAAGATCAAGTCGGGCCATGAGCCATGAAACCTGTTGACCCTATGTCACTCATCTTGAAGATGTCTAGGTTCATTGGCTCCTGTGACAGCTCCTGTGTTGTTACTCCTCACAAGGGGACTGCCTCATAAAAGCAGTCTTCGGAATGCGTTAGACTATTTTAAATCACTCAGCACACCACTCTAGACATACATCCTCACATGCACTCATCATTACGACTTCAAATCAGAAGCTCTCCAATAGAGAGTCCCCTCGAGGGGCGTATTGTGCATTGCAGCGCCGGCCCAACGAGAAGTAGCCCAATGATGAAGAATGACACTCATTTGGGTGTGTGAGGGAAATCCCTTCTGATCACTCGTATTCTTTTAAGTGGCACATGTCCAAATACTGCTAACTCATGTGATGTTGTATTCTTCACAAGTGGCACATCTCAAAATACTGCAAGCTCATAGCACCAAAAAAAGGTAAGTACCTTGGATGTGGCTTTCTATTCCAAAGTGTATAACTAAGTGGTTTTTATGTATAATTGAATCGGTCACATCAAATTGATTGCTATCCATCATATGACTTGTATTGCTTGCAGTGCACTTTGGAGAGTTATGTTTGCTTATCTTGCAATTGCTTGTGAATTCCAGGTGATTTGAGATAATAACTTCCATTTGACTATTTTCTTTACTACAAATGTTGTATCCACTGATATAATTGATAACTTACTGATCTCAGCATTAAAGTAAACCATTATTTTACAGAATTGTTTTCTAATTCATAATTATAAAATGTCGGAACCTCAGTTTGTCTGGAGTCGAGCGCCTGCTAGCCAGACCCTTAATACAGACCCAGCGAGTACGGGCTGCAAAGCATTGCCTTTTGAGACTATCCTTCTGTGAGTCTAATCCCTGATAGTCGCATAAGGCCCAGCTCGCCGCATAGCCTACAGCAATTTCTGGATACAAGCTGTGGCCTTCTGTTATACTATGCACCAAGACCTCACTGCCCACACCACCCTCTCGATACCCACAAATGCTTGGCGAATCTTTTGACACCCGCTATTCCCAGTGGCAGCATTTGCTGGGCGCAGCCTTTGACTGTGTCGAATGTGTAGTGGATAGTGACAAATCTGTCCTGGGGAAGAGGATGAAGCCTAACGGCTAGGGCGGTCGATCTCAAATCTGGGGAACCAGGTTCTAGTCTCAGCAATGACACTCAACATCCTGTGATTCTGGGCAAGTCACTTAATCTCCCCGTGCCTAACAAAAATGAATATGTCCTTGTGTAACCAACTGGTGCTCATGTAAAGCGCTCTGCGGCCCGATACCTTTGGGTCAAGCTCGCGCTATATAAAATGGTGGGGAAAAGAAACAAATGCCAACTTACAGCCAGAACCCTCTGCCAGAGTCAATGGTCAGGGCCAGAGCTGTTCACTGGGAGCTGCTGGTGGTCTTTGGTCTTGCCATGCATCAAGTCCTCCTCCTTCTAGTGCCTGCAAAGCACTGGGTGCAGAGCAAGGCCTTTAGCCACCCCCGTGCCCAGTCATCCTAACCCCCAGTAACATAAGGGTGTTACCTTCAACCGTGCCCAGTGAACATCCTGTTAACGGTGTTGCTTTGGACATGCCCAGCACCCGGAGTCCCGACCTTGAGTGCCTAAAGGACTTCTCAGAAGTTTTCATTCTTTATCAAAATTCGTGAGGGTGGTGTCAATGGATCTTTAGGCATATCCACAGGCTCTTGGGCATTCAATTAGGTTACATTTAAAAGTCACATGCAACATGTTCATACAAGTTTGTCTACTTTCCTCCGACCTTTGCAAGCACCACCACTAATATCAGGAGAAGGGCATTTATCACCCCTTTGTTGTGTACTCATTACAGCCCCTAAAGTTTATTCAAAGCATTTGTGGAGAAGATCAGTGTCTGCAGGTCTTATAAAACCGTTGCCACAGGAAAATCAATGGGATTCCACTTAACATTTAATCCGAATTGGCAAAGCCCTTATGTCTCGGCTTGATGCGCTAATGCATGGGAACTTTACGTTAGCTCCTAAAGGCTAGGCATATACAAGAAATGAAAGGCAGTCTATTTTAAATTACTATCTTGTTTACTTTGCAGGTTTTTTTGTGTGTGAGCCAAAGCTCATTTGACGAGTAAACCTTCATTAAAGTTCACTATTGTTTCTGTGACAGACAGAGAGCAAGGGCTATGATAAAAGGTTCTCTGCCACCCGAGCTTTGCTTCACACAGGCACAAAAAAAAGGATTGCAGTGAAAGTGAGGAAGCCTTCAATAATGACCTTTGTTAGACCTGTCAGCCCTTTGGGTGGCCCCCCCTAATTATTTATTTATTTTGTCCCCTTTCTGCCTTCTAACCTTTGTTTTTTTTTATGTCCACTGGATTTTTTAGGTGTTGACCTAGGGGTTAGATGCCCCTTGTCCCCAAAGTCTTTTCCCCCTGCCTTAGGTGCCTTTTCTGACTGAAGCCACAGGTTACACAAAATGGTGGCTTACAACTGTCACCTGCTTGGCTACCTCAGGATAAAGGTCCATAGGATAGCATGAGGGTTTCCAGAACCTTCTGGACTCCTCTGGACATTCTGGGGTCAGCCTATAAAAGGCGGAATGTTGGGCAGCCATTTTGTATTGTGAAGAGTGGAGTCAGTTCAGTTGGAGTACAGGCTGTGAGAGGTGGAGGACTTGACTGCCTCGTGGGGCTGCTTTCTGCTTGCTGACGCTACCCCTCCCTTATTGACCTGACCCAGCAGGGATATCTACTTTTCATTCCCCTCAGGTTAAGAGGGAGTGTTGCCCTTAGCAGAAGAACGGGTCATTAACTGAAGAAGGTCAGGTGAGGGCACTTGAAACTGCCTTCTTCTGTCAGAATTTGAACCCCTTCCACCTGTGGAAATAGACGGTAACGGATTTTCGACCCCTCTAGCGCCACCTGGTTTACCTGTAGCTCCGTGTTCTGCCTGAAGCTGATTCTTTCCCCACTCTTGGCTAGGAACCCACTCGTGTGGTGAGGCGGTCTGCTGATTCTGGGGTCTCTCACGTTTGGGCGGCTCTCTGCGGCGGACTTGTGAGGTGAGAAACGCTGCGCTGAGTACCGAAACTGACAGCGCCTTCGGGTCAGAGTTCGCAGGGGTGTGTCGGAAGCGCCGGAAGAGGAGTGTGTGAACCGCCGCCCAGGAAGTGCAGCGCGACGTTAGACAGGAGAGGAGGAGTTGACGGCGGCTGAGCTCGGGCGAGATCTCTCCCAGGTGAAACCGGATAGGAGGGGAGGAACTCGGAGGCGCCGAAGAAAAATCGTAGCGGCTCCTGTCAGGTAAACAGTCGGGATCCGGCTTCAGAGTAAGCCGTCACCCATCGGAAACCCGCATCAGCTGGAGAGCGAGACCAGCCTAAGGGGAACTTAATTCTGGGCCGGAGGGCCTGGAATGACTGCGGAGGAAAAGAAGTAAGCTGGGACTATAGACAGGAGGGGAGGGAAAGTCGTCAAAACCCCCTACTCCTGGCATAGCAATTTCCAACTCCGACTAAGAGAATATATTGCAGGCTTTGGGTGACTTAAATTTGCTGAACTGCGCCCCCGACAGGTCTCCCCGTTCACTGAACTTGTTTCTGAGACAAATCTTCCGCCTGGGAAGAGACTTTCATAGATAAAGAATCCTCAGGAAATAGCTAAGGAGCTTCTAACAGATTGAGGGGGGGAGAACAGGGTTGATCTAGGGACGCTCAGATTGATTGAAGGGAATGTCTTTGTGCAGGTTATCCAGGGTCTAGAAGAATTACTGTGCTATGCTGATAATCTAATGTGGTCATAGAGTGAACCAAAAACCTATATGAGATAAAGGTTTAACCTGCCTGTTTCCATTTAGCCATTTAGCTGCTTGAACTCACATCACCAAAAGACTCAAATGTGGAATTTTCTGCTGAACCCTTATTTCTTTAGGTTTAAAAAGACCATGAGTTATGGAGGGTACTGTACAGTTTGATTTCTCCAATTTGCTGTTCTCTCAACATAAACTGTGAAGTAATTGCTAGATGATTGGTGTGCCAAAGTTGTCGCTGAACTTTTATGTCTTTGGATAGAAAGCGTAATATTAAATTGCAATGTATTGTTGAATCTCTATTGGTGTAAAGAGACAAAGGGAGAAATACTTGTTGTGTAGAAAGACAACACAATCTGATGGAATAGGTGAACACAAAAGAACTTTTATAAAAGTGAACCGTATTTTTCTAAGCTGGTGTAGTGTTATTTTTTAATGGATGGACGCTAGATAACTGTATGGGTGTGACGCAAGCTTAACACTTTTACCTTCAGATTTGACTGTCCTACTCTGTGCCAGGCTACCCTATGTGGTCTGGAGACCCCAGGTCCAACAACCTTCTTTTGTTTTTCTGAGTAACAAGCATTGGCAGATCAGGAGGCTACCGGCAGCACTGTGCATGTTGCTGCTGGACAGGGAGCCAGGTAGGAAGCAGATGGCAAAAGAAGTGGGATAGGGTGCTCAATAACGATGGCACAGAGAGGAAGAGGCATGGAGGTGAAACAAATTGTGGGAAAAGAACAGGCGACACGATCAGGCACTGGAGAGTGAGACACCAGAATAAGCATTGGCAAAGACAATCAGGCTCGCCTACGAGAGAGCTATTGTCTTTGTCAATATCTTTTAGCCATGTCTTTCAGCAGCGCAGCCGAACATAAAAATAAAAAAGCGCTATTACACAGCCAGTGCTGGCCGCATAGCACCTTTTTATAATTGCTGGCGAAACAGTAGACAACATGGGATAAGCGAGGGCATGTGGGGTGGCAGCGCAGACATTGGAGGGTGTGGGTAAAAAAATGACTGGTGCGGTCAGCTGTGGCTGTGTCACAGCACTTTTATGTTTTGTTTATTGAGGGGAGGAAGACAACACAGAGCAAGGAGAGGCAAAATGGAGGGAGGGAGGGCAAGATGTGGGGGCAACACAAACAACGTGGGTCTAAGGTGAGGGCTGGGGGTAAGCACACGGACAGAGGAGCAGGACGAGCAAGCACACGGACAACAGAGTAAAAAGGGCAGGGGGCAAGCAACAACACGAACAACAAAGAAAAGTTGGAGGGCGGGTGGGGGCAGGCAACAACATGGACAAACCGGAAGGAGGGAGGACTGGTGGGGACAAGCAGCAACAGAGGGTGGGAGAGGAGTCGGATTGGGATCAAAAATAGGCTTGGGCATCCAAAAAAAGTGGCCCACATTTGTGGATCGCAACCTTTTTAGAAGCATTGAGTTGTTAGTAGCAGAGGGTTAATTGTGGGAGAATGTTACTGCATATGTTATAGCTTATAGAGTCAGTAACATAGGGCAGGACTGAAAATGTCAGTATTCTACTTCATCTCACCCACTGGTCTCCTGACACGCATATTCAGGTCCATGATTCACACTTTATCTATGCTCCCCCTCGATATTCCTGAGTCCCCTTGTGGCCATTAGGACCTAAAGTTACTGCTCATTCAAGTGGATAAAGGATACAATCACTTCACATCTTCTCATCTTTCTTGCTCCATTTACACATATAATCCATACAAATGTAGGACCGTCACAAAATATTTAGATTTTTAGCATCTGTTTCTATCAAATAACATTTATGGATCCTTATAAATGGGAACTCTGTGCATAGAAGGTTGGTAGGAGGGCAGAGAAGTGAGACTTAGGATTCCCAGAGATAGGAATTCCTCAGATTTTTGCTTCATAGTAACTTTGCCCTCATTTGACAAGTCTGCAAGAAACTCAGCAGACTTATTGCTTGTTCTACATTGGCGGATGATGCAAAATTTCACGGTGTTTCGTTAAGGGGGAGCTAGGAAAAACGGGTGTCCCACGACGTATTTTCACACCAATTAATTTTCCATACACTTTTTACAGGGACATAGCAGCAAAATAGTTGAATGGGTTTTCATGAAATTTGGCTGGCATATAGTTTATTGTGTTTAGATTATTATTTTTGGTATTAAAGGTAAGTAGGGTAAGTAGTTTTCAACTTATAAGGCTGTAAATGTTTGTGAAATCTCAGGCCGCAGGATATCGCAGTAATTTCACAGTACTTGCCGAGGACACAGCAATATATGATTAGCTAATGGCTGCCTTAAAAGTAAAAGGTATCCATTTTTAACACACTGAGCCTTAGATAAAAGTAAGTAGTAGGTTTATGTTTTTTCTTTACCTATAACCACTTTATTAAAGTGCCTTTACAATGAACTTGTTTTATCATTTCATATTACATCACTAATACTAAGTGAAATTATAGCATTTATAACAATACTTAAGACATATCAAATGGTATAATTTGTTAGAACACTGTGCATGGTAGAGTGGTGAGTTATAGTTAATGTAGTCTGGCCAGTGAGTTGACAACATTATGTACGAAAGTGCGCAAGTTATAGTAATTTGAAGTGGGTGCATAAATTGAAATGTAAGATAGAACTATAACTTTAGAATTTCTGTAGTGAAAGCTTGGTTTGCACGGAAAAAATAAAGTCTAACTATAAGTTCTAACCTTTGTTTTTTTAATATATATATATATATATATATATATATATATATATATATATATATATTCAACACAGCCTCACCAACGTAATCTCTCCATCCATGCTCGGAAAGATAAAACACTGGAGCCGTGGCCTCGATTCAAGGTGCAGGTTTTAATCAGTACACAACGTCCTACGCGTTTCGGAGTGTAACTCACTCCTTCTTCACGGGCAAGAATGTGCGTTACAAAATAACTAACAAAGTAAAGTGAAACATCACGTGATAATTGACATAAACAAAATACATACACAATTTATCTCTTTACTTTCATCTCGATACACTTAGTGTCATTAGTCAATTGCTCTAAACATATTAGTACTTGCATGTTGATTTTAAGTCGGGAAAAGTATTCTTTTTATAAACCCATTATACGGGGGGAAAAGACTCGTTATCGATTTCAAGTTCCTTAACAGTTTGTACTTGAGACCGGCCTCATAAGAGCACATATTTTGTTGCTTTTCACAGTATACAACTTAACGTTTTTAGTGAAACAATTTATAACGAAAATTACTAAAAATAAGAAAGTTATTCGGTGGCACGAACACTCTACCCCAAGAGAAAATTCTCCATAGCATTAACACGCTGAGCTAAGCTGGTTCTTAGGCGTAACATGGTCAGTCATACCTAATAGTACTGTGCTGACTATGATTCATTGCTATATATTGCATGTTTATCACATTAATCAAAATGGAAAAACAAAAAAACAAACAATTCTGCCCTAGTGGGCTAAGTATTAAAGCAAATCTTGTCATTCACAATGTTAATCTTGGTAAGCTAAAGAAGAGTCTTATTTTTGTTATTCAAGGTTGATGTTGTGTTGCCCAAGTGGGCTTGTTGTTATGAGAACTAATCCCGTCATGTTCATGAAAAGAGTGGGTTAGCAATCTTCCCTGTACTCCTATCTGTAAGAGATAAGAGATGAAAGAACAATATATTAAAATCTGTCTCCCACATATAGTCTGGAAGACTATTTATAGAGTTTGAACACACTAATTCTAAAAAACAGCATTAGGAAATACACAGATAAAATACATATATTAGGCTACTGTTGCGTCATGTTATAGGTGTACAGACAGTTCTTCGTCCATATTCAACCCATTAGGTGCCATGGTGTTGAACCTAATGATGAATTTGGACTCCAATTTTCTGAGTTCGACTACTCTATTACCTCCTCGTATATTTGACCAAATTGGGATTACTTCTGTGGTACTCTTGAAAGTGCCTGGCCACCGGGTAGGTTTTGTCATTTTTGTTTATAGCCCTAAGGTGTTCCAGAACTCGTTTTTTGCCTTTGTGGATGGTACTCCAAATGTAGTATTTCAGGCATGGACATCTTAGGGTATAAATCGCATACTCTGTATTGCAATTAAGATGTTTTTGAATGATCCAGGGGGCCTCATTTTTAATGATCTTCAAAGATTTCACATTACCACTAAACTTACAGGCTTTACACTGATTACAGGTAAAAAAAACTTTTATGTTTGTAGTCTTTTTGGAATTCTGGATCATATTACTACATAAATGATCTCGCAAAGATTTAGGTTTGCGAAAAGTAAGTGAGGGGTGCTCACCAATGTATTCCTTCAGATCATCATCCGTCTTCAACACCTCCCAGCCTGTTCTCCAAATAGGGGATATTGAGGCATTACAAACAGTGCATGAGTTGGCTGAAGTTGAAGTATGGGTTGATGATCCCCATTTGAATGCAGCCAAGAGTGATTTAACGTTTGATTTGGCAGGAACAACACCTTTTAAACCAAAGTCAGTGTTCCTGCCACAGATCAACTGTGAAGCAATCAACTGTTTCGAGAAAGGAGTCATTAATGAACTCAAGAGACTCAAAACTCGAAAATTATACACAAGGTATAATCTAAAGAAGAACCACTTAACAGTGCTGAAAGAATTAGAATCCAACAAAGACTTTGTCATTAAACAGAGTGACAAGGGTGGAAACGTGGTTATCTGGCCTCTAGATATGTATAGAGAAGAGGGGAGGCAAAAATTATCAGATACGAGTAGGTACTGCCTCTCATCTAAAACGTTGTATGACAAAGCGATGTTAAATATATCCAATCAAATTACAAAGTGGAAAGATGATTGTGTGATAACAAATGATGAATTTCTGTATTTGGCCTGTAAATACCCCAAGCTTCCAGTACTATACCTTCTCCCGAAGCTGCACAAAAATGCAACCAAACCTCCCGGAAGGCCGATTGTGTCTTCCTGTGATAGTGCACTGGAGAAAACCTCAAAGTACGTAGACTTTTTTCTGCAGCCGATGGTGCAATCCCTCCCGTCATTTGTCAAAGATACAAGTGATTTTCTTAGACATATTGATGGTATTGAATGGTCAGCCAATTACTTGTTGTTAGGCTTAGATGTATGTAGCTTGTATACAAGCATCCCACAACAATTGGAGATACAAGCCTGTAGACACTTTTTCCAAAGTAGACCTTTGAGCTCTTTACGTCATACTGACATGTTACTTGACATGATTGAACTGTGTTTATGCAATAACTTTTTTCTTTTTGACAAGCAAATTTACAAGCAAATCCAGGGGATGGCGATGGGAACCTGCTTCGCCCCCAGCTTTGCAGGTCTTTACCTCGGCTGGTGGGAGGAGCAGGTTGTCCATAAGATCGAATAGTTTAAAGACCACGCCGTCCTCTGGCTGCGGTACATAGACGATATTTTTTGTATATGGAGTGGTACAGAAATGCAAGCACATGAATTTGTGGACACTCTGAATGAAAATAACCTGAACCTCCAATTCACACATCAAATCAGCAAAGATGCAATAGAATTCCTGGATCTCAAACTTGAGGTGAATGGTAATAGAATTGACAGTTCCCTGTACAGAAAAAGCACGGCAGGCAATAGCTTGCTCCATGCAAGCAGCTGCCATCCACGCAATTTGATACATAGTATACCCTTTGGGGAACTGTTGCGCGCCCGCAGAAACTGTAGCACTGATGAGAATTTTGAAAGTGAAAAAGAGATCATGACAGAAAGATTTCTGACACGGGGCTACAGCTCCAAGAGCATTAAGGAGGCAATCACAAAAGTTGAGACTCTTAAACGACATGACCTTATCTTTCCCAAAGATGAACAACACCAGATTGAGCCCAAAGAATCAATAATATTCATAACTACTACATATAACACACAGGCTGTGGGAAGTGAAAAGAAGCCTTAAGAAATTTTGGGAGGTGTTGAAGACGGATGATGATCTGAAGGAATACATTGGTGAGCACCCCTCACTTACTTTTCGCAAACCTAAATCTTTGCGAGATCATTTATGTAGTAATGAGTCAGAATTCCAAAAAGACTACAAACATAAAAGTTTTTTTTACCTGTAATCAGTGTAAAGCCTGTAAGTTTAGTGGTAATGTGAAATCTTTGAAGATCAGTAAAAATGAGGCCCCCTGGATCATTCAAAAACATCTTAATTGCAATACAGAGTATGTGATTTATACCCTAAGATGTCCATGCCTGAAATACTACATTGGGAGTACCATCCACAAAGGCAAAAAACGAGTTCTGGAACATCTTAGGGCTGTAAACAAAAATGATAAAACCTACCCGGTGGCCAGGCACTTTCAAGAGTACCACAGAAGTAATCCCAATTTGGTCAAATTTGCAGTCATTGACTGCATTACACCAAATATACGAGGAGGTAATAGAGTAGTCGAACTCAGAAAATTGGAGTCCAAATTCATCATTAGGTTCAACACCATGGCACCTAATGGGCTGAATATGGACGAAGAACTGTCTGTACACCTATAACATGACGCAACAGTAGCCTAATATATGTATTTGATCTGTGTATTTCCTAATGCTGTTTTTTTGGAATTAGTGTGTTCAAACTCTATAAATAATCTTCCAGACTATATGTGGGAGACAGATTTTAATATATTGTTCTTTCATCTCTCATCTCTTACAGATAGGAGTACAGGGAAGATTGCTAACCCACTCCTTTCATGAACAGGACGGGATTAGTTCTCATAACAACAAGCCCACTTGGGCAACACAACATCAACCTTGAATAACAAAAATAAGACTCTTCTTTAGCTTACCAAGATTAACATAGTGAATGACAAGATTTGCTTTAATACTTAGCCCACTAGGGCAGAATTGTTGGTTTTTTTGTTTTTCCATTTTGATTAATGTGATAAACACGCAATCTATAGCAATGAATCATAGTCAGCACAGTACTATTAGGTATGACTGACCATGTTACGCCTAAGAACCAGCTTAGCTCAGCGTGTTAATGCTATGGATAATTTTCTCTTGGGGTAGAGTGCTCGTGCCCCGGAATAACTTTCTTATTTTTTAGTAATTTTCGTTATAAATTGTTTCACTAAAAACGTTACGTTGTATACTGTAAAAGCAACAAAATATGTGCTCTTATGAGGCCCGTCTCAAGTAGAAACTGTTAAGGAAACTTGAAATCGATAACGAGTCTTTTTTTCCCCGTATAATGGGTTTATAAAAAGAATACTTTTCCCGACTTAAAATCAACATGCAAGTACTAATATGTTTAGAGCAATGGACTAATGACACTAAGTGTATCGAGATGAAAGTAAAGAGATAAATTGTGTATGTATTTTGTTTATGTCAATTATCACGTGATGTTTCACTTTACTTTATTAGTTATTTTGTAACGCACATTCTTGCCCGTGAAGGAGGAGTGAGTTACACTCCGAAACAGGTAGGACGTTGTGTACGGATTAAAACCTGCACCTTGACTCGAGGCCACGGCTCCAGTGTTTTATCTTTCCGAGCATGGATGGAGAGATTACGTTGGTGAGGCTGTGTTGAATGTAAAGGGGGTGGCTACCCCTGCCGTGTGCCCGCCGAAGAAGAGGCTTGGGGGATAGCCAAAAACTTTGTGTTATTATATATATATATATATATATATATATACATATATATACACATACACACACACACACACACACACACACACACACACACACACACACACACACACACACACACACACACACACACACACACACACACACACACACACACACACACACACACACACACACACACACACACACACACACACACACACACACGTGTGTGTGTGCGTAGGGACACACATTTTCTTCTAGGAGCTCTTGGTTGGCTTGCCGAATGCAGTGCTGCTCAGTTATAAGGCACTTTAGTTTAGGTTTGCCTCATGGCTCTTCCTTTCAGCCAACACACTCTTTCTCATTATCTCACTCATGCAGGTCCTTTTCAGCTCTCCATTCTCCCTTTGCAGACAGGATCGGATTGGGAACCAAAACCAGCCCTGGCAAAGTGCTTGGACGGCCCCCAGGGGGGTTAGGGGTGTGGCCAAGCTATTTGCCAGGGCCGGGTTCAGCCAATTTTGTTACAGGGGGGGGCGCTAGGTGGCGCCAAACCTAGATGGCCGCACTGTCGTGAGGCTCTTGCCCGATTGAGCACCCTATTCATCCTTTAGACCATCCTGACCGATGAACACTGCCTGGAAGGAGCACCATAGTGTTCGCGACATCCCCCCGCACACAGCGGTACCAGGACTGCCACGCTAACCCAGCCTACAGCTGTGATATCTGCTGGACACCTGAGGGCGGGCTGCCTTGCTGGTTCACGATCCGCTGCCCGGCCAGATCAACACGCCTGGAAAGACCGCGGCTTTGAGGCCTGTACGGGACCTGCACCTCCTGCCACGGGAGTGGAGAGCTGTGGATACGTGGTCGCAGACGTCGTAAACCTTGCTGTAGGCGACCCCCGCTGCCCGGTGCGTTGAACTACGAGGAGGTGTGCAAAGGCGCGAACGGACAACATGATCGGCTGAGGGAGCGGAGGAGCCGTTAATCGAAGACGGGTGTGCGCTGACATCCGAGCTGCCATATCGGGACCATCGACTTGGTGATCACCTCCCGCTCCCGGCCGTGGCGCTGTTTGGTTGGGGGACTCGGCGGAGGCTCGTAGCCCGGTGAGTGATCGGAAACCGCCCCTACGCCTGCTGGCTGTGCCCGACCCCCCCACTCTAAGACTTAGAGGCCCACTATACCCTGCGGCTCCACGGCCTCTGCTCCGCTCTACCCACCAACGCCCCGCGTACATTTGCAACCCCCCGGACTGCCGAGTCAGGTCGGAGCCTGCTGCCCGGCCGGGACAGCCCACCAGGAAAGTCCGGTGCTTGTGGCCTGCGCCGAGCTTCTCTTCCCGCCGAGGGGACACGCAGAGAGACAGCGTCTGGCTGGGCGGGCTGAATAGCCGTTAATCGTGCCCTGTTAAACCTTGTCCCCACACTGCCTGACTGGGACGGCTGCTTGCCCGGTCTCACCCGCTCCCTGCTGCAGCTCTGCTGGTGGGGGGACCCGAAGACCGCACAACTGGTTGCACGGACTCTCCGCAGAAACATCTACCTACCCACCTGCCTAGGCTCTCCCCCCCCCCCCCCCAGCCCACGTGACCGAGGGACCCGGATTCGGACTGCGAAGGAAAGACACTGGACATAGCGAAGCTGGTACAGAGGTAGTCAAGGTACTGACGCTACCAGGAGCCGACATCTTTGACGCTGGTGCGCCTTTTGGTATTGGTGCCGGACGACCGCCCAGGACCTCCTAACCTCTGGTACGTGCTGCCCCACACCCTGGCTACCACCTCCCCTCTAACGTTACCGCCGTCGAGGGAAATTATGGGCCGCACCGACGCCAGGCAATCGAAGATCCCCTTCGAGGCTAAGAAACCGCCCAAGTCAAATGCTGGTGCGGAGAGGAGTCCTCCGTCACCTGAACCTCAGGAGGAGGACTGGATAACCCTCCTATTAGGCATGAAGCAAAGCCTCACGTCCATCGACTCTAAAATGGATGCAATTAACTCCCGCATTGACAGCGTAGTCTCCAAACTAGAGCGCCACGACGCGCGTATCTAAGAGGCTGAAGACAGAATCTCTTCTTTGGAGGACGGAGCCACATCCAGCTCCAAGCAGGCAACCCAGATGGACAAACTCCTTAAAATAATCGCCGATAAAAATGAAGATTTGGAAGCGAGGTCCCGCCGCAACAACGTCCGCGTCGTGGGCCTTGCAGAATCCACAAACACGGGGAAGATGGAGGTCTTCATGGAAAACCTGGTTGTCGAACTTTTCGGTAAGGAAGCCTTCTCCCCACATCTCATCGTCGAGCGTGCGCACAGGTCCCTAGCCCCCCCCGGGAGCCCAGCCGAGACCGATTATAGCACGATTCCTCAATTATAGAGACCGTGACGCTGTGCTGCGATGTGCCAGAGAGCAGGGCCCAGTAAAATATGGCAACACTACTCTATCCTTCTACCCCGACTTTACCCCGTCGGTCCAAGACGCCAGACGTAAATTTGCTGGAGTCAAAAAGAAACTTAAAACTCTGGAGATCCCCTACGCCATGCTTTACCCTGCCAAACTAAAAGTGTCCCTTCAAGGTAAACAACACTTCTTCCAAAACCCTCAGCAAGTGGAGGATTTTCTGAAGCAGCAGAGGAAGGAACAATCCCGAGAAGATGTGGAGCGGCGACGCTCCAGGTCGCACTCTCCAATGTCTCAACAAGACTGACTCTGTCCACAGATGTGTAACCCGCAGTTACTACCTTCGCTTGCTCCTTGACTTTTTGTAGCCGGAGGTCTCTCTGGGTCGACGGCTGCCTCCAGGCTTCCGAACTACCTCCTACATTGCATCTTGGACTACCAAACCCCTTATGCAGCCAGGGGTTTGATGTAGGAGACCCAACTGATACTTCCTCCGGTGAGGTGCTAGCTCTATTGCTTATACATGTTGGTCTGATATATACCTAAGTGCTCGATCACCCACCTCCGTCCCGCACCTTTGGGCGGGTGAAAGTAGGGAGGTGGGAGGCTGGTCTGGTGCCCCTAGTTAGAACCCCCAATGGGTGATCCCCTGCAAGCCTCTCCCCTTCTGAGGGTGGGAGAGGGTATGTTAATGCTCTTCGTATTGATTTTCTTGGGATGTTGTGGGTGGGGGTGGGGTGTTTTTGCTCGGCTGGTTGGGGTTGCCGTAGTGGGTGGGGGAGGTTGGGATTATCACGCCAAGATATATCAGATATTGCACTGTCCCGTAAGTGGGGTAGGGTAGAGGGGACGGGTTTACGAACTGCTCTGGTGATCGTAACTCTGAATGTTTGGTCTCGTTTGTTGCATATACCTGCCTCGCTCTCTTATTATGGGTTAGATGGAAGACGTGAATGCTAGACTCCCTGCACTTAACTTTCAGCTTGTATCGTGGAATGTTAGAGGGTTGAATGACCCGAGAAAGAAACGGCAGATACTAGGCTACCTAGACAGACACGGAATCTCTGTCGCCATGTTACAAGAAACACACCTCCCTCTTCGCTTCGAGATGGGCCTCCTGCAGGGTGTTTGCGTCCTATTCCAACTATTCCAGAGGTGTAGCTATACTTGTAAAGAAAGGATTGGGTTTTACTCCAGAAGGCACGGATGTGGATTCAGGCGAGAGGTATTGCATGGTCTGGGGTACACTGCATGCTCATCGCATACTCTTCGCCTGTTACTATGGCCCCAACATTGACGACCCAGAGACGTTCCTTACTATGTGGGCAAGATCCAGTCGCTAGACATCACCCACGTAATGTTGGGGGGAGACTTTAACACTGCTTTACAACCGGGGTTGGACAGGTCGCATCCACAACCAATGCACTACACCCACACCCAACGTACCTTGCAGGGCATAGTAGACGACCATCAATTAATAGACGCTTGGCGACACCTGAACCCCTCCCTGAAACATGGCACACACTTCTCAGCAGTGCACTCCACGTGGGCCAGGTTGGACTACGTTTTCCTGACTCCTGGCATGGCTCCTTGGATTGTGAAATCCCTACACCTAGCGTGCACGCTATCTGACCATGCTCCGGTCCTCCTTTCTCTACGTATCCCCCTTGAAATTTCCCCGTACTTATCCTGGCGATTGAACCCCGCACACCTCACTGACACTGCTTTCAAGGCGGAATTGGAGCAGCACATTACAGACTTCTTTGATCGCAATATTGACTCCGTCTCTAGCATTGCCACGGTCTGGGAAGCATTTAAAGTCACGGTCAGGGGATGGTGCATATCAAAGGGTGGGGGTGTCCTTAAAGCCCTTAGAGGTTCACTACGACAGCTAGATTGAGATCAAGACACTGGAACGGGAGGTGGTTCAAAGTGGACAGGGTCAGGAAGCTAGGGTGAGACTTAGACACAAAATTGATGAATACGCTATCGAAGCGGATAGGGAATGCAAATTTCTGGGGAAACCATACACTGCGCGCATATACGGTGAAGGGGACAGACCGGGCAGGGCGCTCGCTTCGGCTGTGCGGCCACTGAGACACCACAATTATATTACCACCCTGATGGACGAGGAAGACGTCCCGCATAGAGATCTCCCCAGCCAACTCGATATCCTCACCACCCATTACAAGACTCTTTACTCCTCCCACCGACGTGAGGAACTTGATCTGGGTTCCTACCTCGCTGACACAGCCATAGCCTGGTTGGGCCCGACCCAACAAAAATTCCTACACCATGAGCTAGAACTGGACGAAATCAAGGACGCCATAATGGGTATGAAATCGGGCAAGGCCCCTGGCTCGGATGGCCTACCGATAGATTTTTATAAGTCTTACATCCACGTTTTAGCTCCCATTCTGCAACGAGTATACTACACCGCCTTTGAGGAGGGCATGTTGCCGTTTAGCATGAGAGAGGCCCTCATCACCTCCCTACTGAAACCAGGCAAGCCCCCCGAGCGGTGCGATTCGTATAGACCCCTCTCCCTGCTAAATACAGACGTTAAAATATTGGCTAAGGTTTTGGCTACCCGCCTCAACCTCCTAATGGAACGACTGGTCCTCCCGGACCAGGCAGGCTTTGTCCCAAATCGAGCCACATCTCATAATTTACGCACTCTGCAGGCAATCTTGCAGGACATCACTCCCAGGTGTGAGGCCGCGGTAGTTTTCCTGGATGCTAACAAAGCTTTTGATTCCCTGGAATGGGATTACCTATTTGCACTGCTGGAGCGCATGGGTACACCCTACAGTTTTATAGACTGGATTAAACTTCTTTATAATAAGCCTCACGCGGCGGTCTTGCTGAATGGATCTAGGTCCGACAACTTTGAGATACGCAGGGGTACCCGGCAAGGCTGCCCCCTTTCCCCGGTCCTCTTTGCGATTGCTATCGAACCCCTGGCCGCCAAACTTAGACAACACCACAACCAGCGCTCTTTGAACTACCCTGAATGGCAAATACTCATCTCGCTATATGCGGACGACATGACCTTATATGTCCATGAGCCGAAGGAAAATCTGAACCCCCTCCTGCGAGAAGTCACTAAATACGGAGCTATTGCTGGGGTTCAAATCAACTGGTCAAAGTCAGCCTTATTCCCCCTTACGGATAAAACTATGCGGTTTCCTCTCGATTACCCACTAGTGTGGGAAGGAGACGAGATTAAATACCTGGGTATAACATCACCAGAAACCGTGAGACCCTTATCAGGGCGAATTATGGCACCGTCCTGGACAAACTAACGGACACTGTCACTAAGTGGATTCATCTACCTCTCTCCATGGCGGGTCGCATCTCCCTGACCAAAATGGTCATACTCCCTAAACTACTGTATCTGTTCACGAACATCCCCTACAGTCCTGGGTCACATTTTTTCCGCGCCCTGGATTCCCAGGTGTCCAGACTGATTTGGGGTGGTAAACAAGCCAGATTGGGACTTTCGACGCTAATGCTGCCCTACCACCAAGGCGGGTTTGAGGTCCCTAACTTCCGCCTCTATTTTGACTGTGCACAGGCTCACTTCGCGACCTACTGGCTCCGACCTCCGCCCTTCATGGCGCATCTTGCCGTAGAAGATGGTTATATGAGGCCTATTAGGCCATCGGGATATCTTTACACGGAATCCCGAGTGACCGACCGAGATCCCTCAACCGTTGACTGTACGGTGCAAGCCTGGCGCAGGATCGCGAATCGGGCGAACGTTACCTTTCTTTACTCCCCACTTATGACCATCGCGCACGACCCCAGACTGAGTGTCTCCTGCGAGGAACTAGGCCGCAAAATGCTTACTAGATTGGCACTCCATACTTGGGGTGACCTGTACGTACAGGGGGAGTTTCGCTCTTCTGCCCAACTGTTTGGGGATCAAGTTCCCTCGACCATGGACACATTTCTCTACGCACGACTGCGGCAAGGCGTTAAGGCAGTCACTCCCGATTTCCCGAAGGAACCGGAAATCATGGCACCTTTACATACACTACTCCAAGCTACTGCCCCGAAACATGTTGTCTCCATGTTATATAAGTATGCGTACTCTGCCGCAACACCCCCTGCCCTTCGAACGCGCGCAGACTGGGATGGGGATCTAGATGCCCCACTCACTGATGACCAGTGGGAATTGTGCTGCTCCCATACCAACTCAGTGACAGGTAATGCCCGCCTCAGACTACTACATTTTAAATTTTTGCACCGCCTTTACTACACCCCTGCTAAACTACACCGATTTGGCTTACGTGATAATGATAGATGCCTTCGCTGCAACCGCCCAGGTGCCCACTTCATGCATCTAGCGTGGACTTGCGGCTCAGTCGCCTCTTACTGGGTGGAGGTGTTCGAAGCCATGTCGGACATGGTGGAGATTGCAATCTCACCATGTCCGAGAATTGCCTTGCTGGGACTTTCCCCCCCCGTGCTCAAGAACAATCGGAAACTGTTTGCATTGGGGTTCCTCTTAGCAAAAAGACAACTTGCCTGCAGATGGGGTCGGGGCCGCGCTCCCAAGTTTAAGGCCTGGTTAACCTCTATGACCACCTGGCAGGACCAATTACATAATTATGCAGATCTTTTACCACACAAGTCGCGTCCTATAGACATCTGGGGTCCGTTTACCGCATACTTACTCAGACATCAGTCCATAGATGACCCAGAACCAACCCCGCGCACGTCACCCGACCGCGTACCGGCTGCCGCCGTACCACAAGAATTGCCTGATACTAGGTCATGAAACACTGCGCGCCCCACCCCCATCTCCGAACACTCAATTCCTCTTGTTGACGCCCAGCACATTAGCTGTACCTATACACCGGTGGTTTACCCTTGCATGACTACCTTACACAACAGAGGATAGCTACACTCTGCTACACCAGCACGGACCCTAATCGGCGTGTCCGGCTGATTCCTGTGTGTCACCCCCCCCCCGCTCGTCAACCACTACCCGATAGCCATCTGACTAATATGTGACACTTCGCATTCGCCACCTTCACAGGCCAGGGCGCGGACCAGGCTCTGGTCTGCCCCCACCTCCATCATCTTCATTTCCTCGTCCACCGGCAGTAGGCACACACCTCCATTATATTGAATACATGCAAAGAATGCAACGCAAGGGTACTTTGCGCTGACTGGTATTCTTCACCTCATACTACGCACGGTGGTACTACTGGAGGTTGGGAAGTCTGTACTGATCCCTGATTTGTTTTTCAAGTTTAAGATTTACTGTAAAATGAGACCTCATTGGTCCACTGTTTATTTTCTCTATATTAATGAATAGCGAATACCGAACGCCTTACCAGCTTATGATATGCCTCCACGCGGCCGGCCCAGATGGGTTGTAGGCGACATGCTGTGTTACCTAAGATCTCCTCTGATGGAATTTTACTGCTTGGATATGATATTCTTTGAAAGCGCTGCCGGCCTGCTTGCCCCAGGTTGTAGGCACACTAGCTTTGTAACCCACCTGTTATCACAATAAAGGTCTTACCAAAAAAAAAAAAAAATTGTTACAGGGGCGGATATTGCTGCTATGCTGCGAAAGTGGCCCTGTAATAAAAACAGCCCCCAGGAGCCCAAAACTGGCCCCATCCTGGCGCTCCACAGGGGAAATGCCCGGTGCCCTGTTTGCAGAGCCTAAAGCTTTTAGTAATTTCGCAAATCACTAATTTCCCGCGAATTATTTGTGGCGTGAGATGTATCCGATTCTTCTAATATTGGCCGGTAAAAAAGAAATCTTCTGAACAGCTTTCCTTTTTTGCATGTTGCGTCTGTGTTTGAATTGATGAATGGCTGTATGCACATACCATACTCGCGCATGTCTCCTTGCGGCCGGGTAACTCTTTGCAGAAGCAGTATGTCACAAGCCATGTCCACGCTTCACCTTGGTTCTGATAGAAAGACATGAACTTCCTCTATCCACTTCCCTGCTAAATGTTTTCAGGAGGACTCGGGCCACCTCTTCTTATCTGCGAGGAATATCTGTATCTGGGCGAGTTGATGGAATAAGCTGCACAGATGAAATAAATACATTCATAACGTGTAAGGAACACACTTCAAGTGCCCCCAAAAATACAACAATCTTTTCTGTAGGAAATGCTTTGTTTTACTGAGAAAGCTCACTAAATGAATGCAATCACATCAGACTTTTGTGTACAGCAAGAGGGTCAGTGATTTGAGCTTCACTGGGTAATAGTTATGTCAGTTTATAGTGTCATGAGCACCCAGCCTCTGACAGAAAGCGCTGTCAGTATGTAGTCATGAACTTAAAAAGTGTACTACACTTGTTATAAGATACGCTGCCAAGGATGTAAGTCTTTACAACTAATATCAGGGCTACGCGTGCCTTTACTACGCAGATACCTTTAGCACACATGCCTTTACCATGCAAGGTAAGCATAGGTATATATTTTTTCAAATTATATATATATATATGTGTGTGTCTGTGTGTGTTTGGGGAAGGGGTTCCCCAAACCAACTTTTTTCATTTACTTCTACCCTCCCTTTACCTCTTCCCTTTTCTGAACCCTAAAATAACCCTTCTCTTACTCTGAACCTTAAATTAAATCTGATCTTCCTTTACCACTACCACTCTAAGCCACTCTCCTCTATGCCACACCACTAACGTTTAGCCGTGCTGAACAGCAGCCATGCTGCTGTACATTATGGCTAAAAGACACTGGCCGCGCCAATATCTCTCTCAAAGGCGAGACCTATAAACACACCAGGCAGAAAGTAGGAGGTAGAGAAAGGTGGAAAAGCAGTGACAAAGGGAGCACATGTGGGGGGGAAAAGAACCTGCAAGAGTAAAGTAGATGGACAGGGATTATCTGTGGTGGATTAAAGAGGCATGAAGAGAATCGGGAGTACACAGCCTTTGTATTCATCACCCTGACCTTTGAAGCACCAGCTGAAGCTTCTGAACAAAAGATTGGGCCCGCAGACTTATTCTTTTATAAATTAAACACCGGCTGCCAAAGTTTAAAACTGTATTGCACACTGTGTAAGTCAGACTGCATGTAGGATAAATAGGCAGCCACAAAATATGCAATAAGATCAATAACATACATGGTTACAGTGAATCCAAAACGAGCTAATCGAAGAAAATGGCGATGACAGAGAAGTGTGGCGGGAGACAAGGGTGAGGTTGATGGCAGAAGGAGGTGAAGACAGAGTGGGATAATGATCGGAGTGAGGTGATTGCAAAGGGGCATGAGTGTGATGCCTGGCAGGGATTGGGGTGGTGACATAACAGTGATGGCAAAGAAAGGTGATGGTGTGAGGGTGGTGGCAAAGGAAGAGAATATTAGAAAAGGGTAATGGTTGGGCAGGATAATGGCAGGAGACGGTGACGTTTTGGAGGCTTTAAACTATTATAAATCAAGAAATACTGGTAAAATGAAACACAGCAAAATTGCGGCAAAAAATACAAATTTGTGTCACAAAAATTCGATTTTAATGCCGCAAAATCCGAGGGGGCGGGGGCTGTCTATGTCACTGCTTACCTATCATTCAGTTTTTAGGTCTCGTGACCTACAATGCGCGCAAGCGCATTGAGGGAGCGAGAATTCAAGTGCTCAAAATCCTCGTCAAACCAAGGGCTTCGTTCCTGCGGTTTTCTTGAAGTTCACGTGGCCACAGGCACGCGCTTTTGGGCCATAAACTATGTTCCCCAGCTCCAGCACCTCCCCTCTCTCTCCCCACAAACACAGCCTTACATTCATTTCTCCTCTCCCTCCCCAGCCAGCTTCCCCCAGGCGTTGCAGCACTCCTCCCACACCAGCACCTCCCCTCTCTCTCCCCGCAAACACAGCCTTTACTTTCATTTCTCCTCCCCCTCCCCAGCCAGCTTCCCCCAGGCCGTAGCAGCACTCCTCCCACACCTCCTCGCACGAGCCTTCTCTTCTCTCTGCTCTCCCCTCAGGCGCCGTGACATACTTCAAAGGCTTATCACTTCACACGGCCGCAGGCCGTGCAACCAGAGCACTTCAGTTGGTGCGCAGCCCCCCTCCCAGCACTGCCTTGTTACTCTCGGCAGTCGTGACTCCCTAAACACTTTTTATATTTAATTAGCAGCAGCAGCATTTCTCCTGCGCCAGGCCACATCAAAGGCTCTGCTCCCCGCCCCCCCCCCGCCGTCACTTATTCACGGCCGCAGGCCGTGACTCCCTAAACACTTTGTTATATTTAATTAGTAGGCTCGAGCTCCCCTGCTGTCACTAATATATAATGTGTTTCCAGCCTGAGATATTCGTCGCTTTTTGATCCTCGTGCCTTTTCCCTTTCAGTTTGAAGGCTCGAGGTCTCCTTCACGCTTCACTACTCACAGCGTATTTATTTTACATTAGAGACTCGTGCTGCTCTTCGTGCTGCTCTTCGCGCTCCACTGCACGCAGAATATTTACATTTGGTTGGCAGGCTCGTGTTTGTTGGCAAGTTCGTGTTTCCGTCAGTGCCCTGCCTTTTAGCTGATGCATTTTCACACGAAATGGCTTGTATGTCATGGGACACGCGCCTTTTGATTCCCATTTTTTTTCTTCCATGAGCCCAGAGGAGGTTAAAATATTCCCCTTTCCCTCTCTGTGTGCTGCCTTAATACACTGTGGCAAGAGAGGGTCTGGATTTTACATGCGGCTTTCTTTGTAATGCGATCCGAATACATTATGCTTTGTTTCATTTGCAACATGCACTGGCGAGCCATGGGCATGCTGCAGCTCTCGATTTATGTAACTGCTGCTTTCAAGCTTGTGAACAGAAGCTGCTCGGTTGCAAGGTAAATAATAATTCAACTCCCCACACCCCCACACACACAACCCCCCGACAAACACAACCCCCCCACACACCCAACCCCCCCACACACGCAACCCCACACACACGCAACACCACTCACCCACGCAACGCCACTCACCCAAGCAACACCACTCACTCACGCAAAGCCACTCACATCCACGCAGTGCCACTTTCACCCACACAGCACCACTTTCAGACACGCAACGCCACTCACACCCACGCAAGCCCACTATCACCCACGCAACACCACACTCACCCACGCAACCCCACTCACCCAAGCAACACCACTCACACACGCAACACCACTCACACACGCAAGGCCACTCACCCACGCAAGGCCACTCATCCACGCAACGCCACGCCACTCACACATGCAACGCCACTCACCCACGCAACACCACTCACACATGCAACGCCACTCACCCACGCAACGCCACTCACTCACTCACGCAAAGCCACTCACACCCACGCAGTGCCACTTTCACCCACACAGCACCACTTTCAGACACGCAACGCCACTCACACCCACGCAAGCCCACTATCACCCACGCAATGCCACACTCACCCACGCAACGCCACTCACCCAAGCAACACCACTCACACACGCAACACAATTCACCCACGCAACCCCACTCACACACGCAACGCCACTCATCCACGCAACGCCACTCATCCACGCAACGCCACTCATCCACGCAACGCCACTCATACATGCAACGCCACTCATACATGCAACGCCACTCACCCACGCAACACCACTCACACATGCAACGCCACTCACACATGCAACGCCACTCACCCACGCAACGCCACTCACTCACGCAAATCCACTCACACCCACGCAGTGCCACTTTTACCCACACAGCACCACTTTCAGACACACAACGCCACTCACACCCACGCAAGCCCACTCTCACACACGCAACGCCACACTCACCCATGCAATGCCACTCACACACGCAACGCAACTCACACACGCAACGCATCTCACCCACGCAACGCCACTCACCCACGCAACACCACTCACCCACGCAACGCCACTCACCCACGCAACGCCACTCACCCACGCAACGCGACTCACCCACGCAACAACACTCACACATGCAACGCCACTCACCCACGCAACGCCACTCACTCAAAGCCACTCACTCAAAGCCACTCACACCCACGCAGTGCCACTTTCACCCACACATCACCACTTTCAAACACGCAACGCCACTCACACCCACGCAAGCCCACTATCACCCACGCAACGCCACACTCACCCACGCAACGCCACACTCACCCACGCAACACCACTCACACATGCAACCCCACTCACCCACGCAATGCCACTCACTCACACAAAACCACTCACGTCCACGCAGTGCCACTTTCACCCACACAGCACCACTTTCAGACACGCAAGGCCACTCACCCACGCAACGCCACTCACCCACGCAACGCAACTCACCCACGCAACGCAACTCACCCACGCAACGCCACTCACACAAAACAAAATCAACTCACATACGCAAGGCCATTCACCCACGCAAGGCCATTCACCCACGCAACACCACTCACCCATGCAACACCACTCACCCACGCAAGGCCACTCACCCGCGCAACGCCACTCACACAAAACAAAATAACTTTGACATTTTACATATCCAAAACTAAACCTTATCTATTGCGAGACCTATTGCATTTCCAATGCTTGTTCCTTCTTTCCTCCTGTTCTACCATTCTCTCTCCTACTGAGATCAAAATCTTATTATGAACTATAAGCCTTAGTCCTCAAAAACTAGTGCTAGTGCCAACCATTGGCAGCCAAATGCACAAATTAAGTACTGCGTGTTGGTGATATTATAAAAGAGCAGTCATGTGTTTAGTGAGGAGGAATGAACTGAGCTGCAGACACAAGTGTAATGAAGTCAAAAGGCAGAGCATTGCTGTAAAAGAAAGAAAATGTGCCTATAATTTGAGTTGTTACAACGTTCGTTCCATAGAATTGTATGCCATTTTGTTGGCAGGGTATGCCCAGACGTGGGTCTCTTGCTCACTTTGCCACTAGATTCAAGCTAGCCTGGCTGATGTTACCCCGACACCGGCCCCAGGATGCTTGTTTCCGGTCCAGGGAAGACCTGGCTTGGCAGTTCCGGCAGGACTGTTCCCATGAGGTACAGGGTCAAGACTGATTTACAGGTGGCTGGTTCTAAACTGGGATGGCCACGTGAGCTAAAGAACGATGATGGATTCAACCAAGATCTGTGACTGGGGTGAGGGTCCGAAAAGATACAGCGCCCCGTCCATCGTCTCCTTGTGTTTATTTTGTAGCACACAAATATGTGTTTTTAATTTCATTCTCCATTTGCCGATCTCAAGGCACTCAATTATTGATCTTTCTATCGAATATGAAACATAAAAGGGACCAGTAACAACATGCATTCTGCTCTATTATTAATTTCATGATTGATGTACTCGTCGTTTAAACCAATAAAGAGCAAATAATTAAAAAGCAGCAGAGAGCCCATTACAAACTCTTTTTGTCTTAACTATTAAACTGCCGGCCTGTCTATGTCACTTTCAATTGTACTTATTTTATAAGAAAGGAATTTATTTTCATTCGTTTTTCAAGAAACGAGCACATGATCAATGATCTGTCACAGTGGGGCGGCCGGCAGTCTGTGCAAGGTTGAGGAGTGGATGTTCAGTCCAGATGAGCATCACGAGCTGGCTTTAACCCTGACAAAAGTACAGAGGGACTTTTCAATCCGACCCTGGGTGGGGACAAGCAACACGGATGAGGGATGGAGGGAGTAACACTGATGGGGGAAGTACACAAGGAATCCAGCTGAAAAAGTCCCACTCTGGTAGAGTGCTTAAACACAAAGAAAAAAGTAGCTCCTAAAAAAACGAGCAGTGGAAGGACACAAGTAAGGCATCTATTCTCCATGGGAGGAACAAATACAAAGAGAAAGGAAGGCTACGGCAGCTGACCAATAAGAAACAAGCACATGAGAGTGATAGAAGCTAACCAGTGGTAAGCAATGCGTGGCCTCTAAGCCCACTGTTAGAAAACAGAGGGTCTTGTAGAGACATGCTGTGTAGGCAAGACCTAAAACAGGTGGTGGGAGGGTGTAACAAGAAGCTAGACACCGGAGGGAAGTGTGGGCGAAACCTGGAGCAACACAAAGGGATAATACAAGGATAAGAACACACGCTTTAGAGGGAGAGGGTGGGAGGAAAAAGCCAGTGGTTGAAGAATGAGGGTCCAAAGTCCACTCTAAGTTTATTATAAACAAAAGAGTCTAATTGACAGCTGCACGGTCAGAAGTCAAACCTAATAAAAAAAACAGGATGGCTGTGAACTTTAGCTCATTTGTAACATACTAGAAACGTTTGGGAAAGTATTTGAACAAAATAAGTATATTTTGTTCTAGTTTCCAATGTTTTTTCCTGCAGATTTTTTATTTGCACTTTACTTTCTCACTCTTGTTCACAAGGTTGTACATTACCCCAAACCTCTATGTCATAGAAAAGTAGATTGCCCCAGTCCTGCACCCGTTGGCGCCAGGAAGAGACAGGGCAGGGACAACCTCCCTTGGTCCCTCGATTGTTCGATCATACATTCTGGGCTACATCTGGTAAGAGCTCTTTACAGGGTTCAAGTCTACAGTCTAACTTCACATTGACCTTGGTGCTGAGGCACGTTTGGAGATGGGAGATGCGATGGGAGCTAAGAGGAGGAACTGTGCTGGGCTAATGCTACCAGACTGGCTGGGGCCTAAAGCAGAGACTCAAGGCTGAGGTTTAAGCACATTGAACCCCTGGTTGGCGTGCTAACTGCGCGTTTCAACTTACATTGCTGCAGAATTAGACATTGGTCATCACACCCAAAGATCAGACCGTAAACTAACAGACAACCAAATTTGAGAGGTGATTCAGTACTAAAGATGGGGATTAAAAATGGTTTGGGAATTATATAAAATGCTGCAACATCCCAATACTACAGAAAAGACGACAGAACTGAAACATGGAGAGATGGAGCTGGGACATTCGCTAAGGCAGAAAGAATTGGGCGACATTTACATTGCACCATCCAACTCTGCAAGGAACACATTGGGAAATGAATTGATTTTTAAATTTGCTTTATATTAATACTACACGCCAGTTAAACTTCACGAGTGGGAGAAGCATCAATCGATCTTATGCCGCAAGGCTGTGGAAGGAATCAATATATTGGCTCATCCGAAATTACAAATATTGGGCAGACACTTTGGATTGGTCAAGTGCAATGCTTCAAACCCCCAGCCCTAATTTTCTGCCTACACGCTTTTTGAATTCCATAACAGGAAAACGTCTTCATTACACTCAGTGAGAAGACAAATGTCACTAGCTTTATGTGCCACAACACAGGGTTTAAAACCCCTCTGTGAAAAAGTGATTAATTCTGAATCAAGGGACTGGTTATCTTGTATTAGGGAAATTTGGGGGATGGAGAAACTCACTATCATTCTGGAGAGGAAGCAGGACTTTGCTGAAGATTTCTGGACCCCGTTCCTCACATACCTGCCATCTGAAGTGCTGAAAATTATTCCGTAGAATCAATCACAATTCTCATATGTAGACCATGATAGGGACAGGCCAGTGCATAGCGAAATACAAGACTTCACCACACCAGATTTATCATATTTGGGAAGGGGAGGTGGAGGAAAGGGGAAAATTACAAGTTAAATTGTATGGGTTAGTACTGCATCCGTTGGCCACTGGATGTAGGCAATAAACTGTATTATTAAAAAAATGTAATAAATATTATTTGATGCATGGATATTCAAGAACCTTAGGCTTTTATAATGAACACAAGTGCCTGCTGTTGACAGCAAATACTGTGCACTACAAGTGTCTATTTCTAAGTAGAAGTCAATGTTTTGTCTCGCAGAAACGTGCTAAAAAACAGGACATCGAGATCAAGCCCGAATTTAAGACATTGTATTTTAAATAAGCGATTAATTGGATAACAAATTACCTAAAAGGTATGCTATCCCAATTCATTTCAAGAAAAGGAAAAACTAACTGCAGCACCACCCAAGCTAGGCGATGAGCCACTGAAGCTTTTAAGTAAGTGCGTTGCCCAATTCACACTTAGGAGCAGATTATGATCGCGGACGGACTTGAGTCCCTCCGCGACCCCTGAGGAGGAAGGAACGTCCGCAGGGGCTGCGGCGTTCCCTCTGAGCAGATTAGGATGTGGTCACATCCTCTAACTTTAACATTGCGGCGGGTGCTGCTTCAAGCAGCACCTGCCGCAAGGTTAAAAATGCATGCATCGCATTTGCATGCACAAAGCGGCAGGCACCGCGCAGTGCCTGCTGCTTTGTGCACGCAAATGCAGGGGGGTACCATAGGTACCCCCCTTGTGCTCCCCCCACACCCCCTTCACCAGGGGGCCCGCAATGGGCCCCAGAAGTGAAACTCTGTATGCTTTTCCACGGCGGAAAAGCCGCAGTGGAAAAGCATGTCTTTTACACCATTCTAATATCGCTGGCGGTGTCTCATAGACACCGCCAGCCATGTTAGAGCTTTTCCGCCGCGGTCGGAAGGCGACCGCGGCGGAAAAGCTGCGGACGCAATCCCAGACCCACCGCCATCCTAATATGGCGGTGGGTCTTTTGAGGCTCCGCAGCGGTTTTTCCGCATCCTCCGGGCCGGCGGTGGCTTCCGCCGGCCCGGAGGATGCGGAAAAACCGGCCCCTATATTTGGATGACAGATAGGTGTGAGAAAAAAAGATAAGCAGTTTACCTTTACAAACGTATTCCCTTTTAGCATGTCTGTAGAAAAAAGCACACTGTAAACTTCAAGACATCAAGGTGCACAATTCGCCCATTATTAGCAAAAGACTTGTGAAAAAAAGGTTACGGCATGTTAAGATTCTAGGTTTTAAATAGTAATAAATATCTGAACTTCATCTGGTCCTCATCAAGTCTAAACAGTAGATAAATCCCAGTTTGTGGTACTAAATCATGCCTAGGTAAAAGGATGCCGGCAAAAGACTCAGACAGAATGGTTGTTGCCCAATATTCTATGAAGGGTTATACAGCTATTTTCAAACAATATGAAGTCCATCGTCAAACAGTGAGAAAGATTATTCACAAATGAAGAAGGTTTAAGACCATTGCCAGTCTACACAGGAGTCTATGCTCCAACAAATTCACCCCAAGATCACACCATACTCTCTGCTTGAGATTGCAAAAAACCAGTGATCTACAAGTTTCTGTCAATAAGATTCTACAATTTGGAAAAAAAGGAGGTATATCTTTTGTGGAGAGGGTGCCAGGAGAAAATCCTTTCTGCTAAACAGCACCTGAATGTACAGGGCTGCTGGAATAATGTTCTCCAGATAGATGACACCCAAGTGGAGATGTTTGGCTGTAATGCACAACATATTTGGTGAAAACCAAGCACTGTACATCACTACAATTTTATCATACCAACTGTTAAGCATAGTGGTGGGGGGAGATGATTTGGGCCCACTATGCAGTCTCTGGATCTGAATGCATCACAGTTATTGAGTCAACCATTAATTCCTCGCTATAGTCAGACACTCTTGAGAAAAATGTGAGACCATCAGTTCAACATTTAAACCTTAGACAAAAGTGCATTATGCAATAGGATATTTATGCAAGACATAGCAGTATATTTAAGAGTGAAAAAGAAAAGTATTAGAGTTCTGGGTTTGCCAAGTGAAAGTCTAGATTTTAACCTTACTGAGATGCTGTGGCGACACCTAAACACAGCTGTGCATAATCAAAATCCTTCAAACTGGGCTTAAGCAGTTTTGTACAGAGGAGTGGCCAAGATTCACCTTCACCTATGCGAGAGACTGAAACTTACAGGCAATATTACTTTTGTTCTTGCTGTTAACCACTTCGACGCTGATGACGAGCTCAGCTCGTCATGAGTTGCGCCGCTCGCACGCTGATGAAGAGCTGAGCTCGTCATGTAACGCACGTTTTTAAAAAGCGCCGCGTACAGCGGGAAAAGCCGCCGCGCGCATGCGGTTAAGGGAGATTCTACAATACTCCACCTTTGATTGCTAGGTCTCACCAAATTCTAATCTGCTTGGTTCCACACCACCCAGCATTATAAACTCGTATGCCACACAGAACAACGCTATGCAATTCTTACATGATCATTGAGGTTAAAACTGACTCAGCTTTACCTGGTCCAGTAATCTTTCAGTAATTTCTATCAGAAGTGTTATTCCTTAACTCACCAAAAGTCCTTAACCAAAATCTCTCACCAACTATGTAGGATCTGCTTCTTATGGTTACCCCCACTTTTTAGGTCAAGCCTGGCGTACGAAGCGCTGTCGCCAGTGAGGCTTATTAGGTCGAGCCTGGCGAACGCAGCGCGAAGCGCTGTCGCCAGCGAGGCTTATTGTTGTGGACTTGCCTCGGAAGTGGGACAGGAAATGGGCACGCGCAGAGCTTTTGGCGAATTGAGCAGGTGCACCCGCACATAGAGCCACGCGCTGTGCACATCTCCTGTTCCGCTTCCGAGGCAAGACATC
Organism: Lissotriton helveticus; assembly: GCF_964261635.1. Taxonomy (NCBI): domain Eukaryota; kingdom Metazoa; phylum Chordata; class Amphibia; order Caudata; family Salamandridae; genus Lissotriton; species Lissotriton helveticus. The sequence continues at coordinate 495,093,987 of NC_136068.1, forward strand.
CTCCTGCAATATCATTTTTGTAAATGGTCACACGCGCTTCACACATACAGCATGCCGCGTGCTTCACACATACAGCAGGCTGCGCGCTTCACACATACAGCAGGCTGCGCGCTTCACACATACAGCATGCCGCGCGCTTCACACATACAGCATGCCGCGCGCTTCACACATACAGCATGCCGCGCGCTTCACACATACAGCATGCCCCACTTACTGGGCGTGATGGGCTTCCGTGGGGCTTCTCTCTGCGGGGTGCGCTCTTTCAGGCGGGCTGCAACACGCGGGGCTCCCTCAGCTCAGAGGAGCCCCGGGCACTGCTGCACGCTCCATCCCCGCCCATGTCCCAGGCAAGGTTGGCAGCACGCATGCTTAGTACGTAAGCGTGTGTGCACGAGTAGCTATTGTGCCACGCGCTTTCAGTTTCCCTCCCCGCCCGCTTGTTTAAATACCATAAATACCTACTTGACTAAAATGTTTCCTAGGGGATTGGCCCTGGGCCAATACTATTCAGATTTACTATATATGTACAGTGTCATTGACCAAGGATAATATTTAAAGCAAAATATTCACGGGCGGGAACAGTAACCCGCTCTGCAGCTGAATCTCAACATTGCTAAAAATATTCGCTCCGAATGCTGTAAAAAATGTGCGACAAAGAGCTATCAACGATCTTGTGTGATAGGCGAGGGGCTGAGGGTATAATTAGAACATATTAGTAATTCTTGAGCTGGTTACCAAAGGCTCGTAATTTTTGTGGTAAAAGGCTGGAGCGCGCAAGCGGTTCCCATGACTTCCGACGGCGACCTCTGACCTCCGCAAGGCAATGGCCGCGTCCTATTCCATCCGGAGCACCGAGGGCGGAACGTGGCGAGCAGTGCACTTGGCAACGACACCTAAGCCAGACTTCTCTTTCGGGAGGTATGGAAGTGTATTCTAAAAACACAAAGCTGTGACCACGTTTTATTTCTTGACCCTTTTATGTCCCAATATAACCACCGCTGCCTGCCGAGCGCGAGCTGTGGAAAAAAGTTCCCGTCTCTTTACAAAGTACGAGAAAAGCTGGCTGCCGTGGAAGCCTCATTTCAAGCTCCTCCTGGAGCTCTCTGTAGTGGAGCATGCTGTGTATATGACACATATTCTGTAAGCAAGTGAACAATAAAGGACAGATTTATCAACCCTTTGTGCATGCGTGGTTCCCAAAGGTGGTGCACACCTGCACAAAGTGTTGCTTTGAGATTTACTTTCCAGTTGCCTATAGGGTTGCCACTTGTATAACAAGCATTTGCAAGCTGGCTCAGGGTCATTATTTAATGCTGGGCAACGTATAAAAAGCCAGCAACATCAAAGCCACTACCTGCAGAACTATAGACCTGGGAATATGGAGCCACCGCCTTCTACGAACTTGACAACTGTGTCACTTTGTGCATCTTCGCAACCATTACACTGCAGGGCCACCTTGTGCATACCTACGAACCTGGCACTGTAGAATTAATGTTGTGGAGCCACGATGTGCAGACAAACAGACCTAGCCCTGGAAGCTACTGCTTTCATACTCATGGACCGGACACAGCAGTTGCACCTCGTTAATCTCTCTAACGTGGCACTGTCCTGCCAGCTTGTACAGACCTACGAACCTGACACTGCCTGGCCACAGAGGCCTTACCGACGAAATTGAAGTAGATGGGACACTGTACAAAAACAAGGCACAGAGTGGTTCGTTTCAGTGAACCCATAGTTTAAATGGAGGTCACTGCATACGAAGACCCACCCTCCATTACATAACATACTCTTACGTTGAATACAGCCACACCACTGCAAACCCCCAATGGATTTGTGATTGACAGTAACTCAATGTGCCGTGTGGCTACCCCGCCTATTTCCCCCCACCTCGCCTCCCCGTGTACTTAACGCCTCAAAAGGTCTCCCAACTATTGTGTACATGAGCACCATCTGGATATGGGCGTTACCCAGGACTGTAACTATGGTATCTTCTAATAGAACACAAAAAAGCATTTGCAGTGCAATAGGTCTCACAGTTGTTAGAGTTTGAGCCATTGGCATTGTAAATGGCACTGCCTTTTATTTATGTGTTGGTTTTTACAACGTAAATAAAAGGCATTGTCAATTACAATGCCAATAGGTTGAACTCTCGCAAATGCGACACCCATTTCATTGCAAATGCTTGTTGCTAATTGTAATACTGTTTTACTGTTTTTTAGTCTGACTGGGATCCTGCTTTCTCCTTAAACTGTTATGCCATGTACTTCGGTATACTGCAGATTGGATACTGGGGTACCCTTGTCAGTCCCTAGTATATGGCAGTAGTATATGGCACACTGTACCCAGGGCACTGGTACCCCAGAGGCCTCCATGGGCTGAAGCATGTATTATGCCACCCATGAGAAGCCATGCAAAATGAAACTACAGGCCTGCCATTGCAGCCTGTGTAAGTTGGTGCATGCACCACTTACTTGAGATATAGGTTAACTATATGTAAGGGTCACTGCACTTAAAACCTGTAAGTCTCTCCTAGAGATGGCAGGGTGCTTGGTTCTAAGTGAGAGGGTGCATTGCAGGAGCAGGACACCTCTGCAGCCTACGGAGTCCATTCTCCCAGGTTGTCAGTGAAGCAGCCATTTACGACATATGGAGTGGCATTATGCAACCGCGTGATGACCAACTCTAAAACGGCTCAAACAAACCCTATAGTTTTTTGGTGTCAAGCATGTTGGAACCATACCTCCCACACCAGTAACCGGTGTGGGAGGTATGATTCCACCCCTCAGAAGCGAGCTTCGTGGGGTACCTGTTGTTCCCGGTTCCAGCCTTCTAGTCCCAGACAGCACAAAATGGTTACTGCTGACCAGAGAAACATTTACGACCTCCTGCTGCTGAGCCAAGCTCGAGCAGGGGGAAGGCAGAACAACAGGCATCCTGTCACAGGGTGGAGTGAATACCTCCCAAGACAGGATTTAGAGTATATGGGCTGGGTGGTGCACTTGTCAGTGACTGAGTCTGCATTAGTGGCACATTTGGTGTCCCTGTGCATAGTCCAGCTCAAACCAGTCCTGGGAGCCGTTAGCTCCCGCATTTGCGCGAAACTGGATAAAGGACATGTGAGTAACCTCTTCACAGTCCAGACCCTCCCCTGGGAGGGTCCCCTGAATCTTGCCAACACTCTTCCTTGGGTACTTAAGGGCTTGCCAGGCTGTAGGACCTTCGATTCGACGTGGACATGATTCCAAACCAGAAACCACTGTAATTCGACCGTCTGGACACTCTGGACTTCGCCGCCCGACTTCGTCTCTCTCTCTCAGTCTGAAGCATTGTTTGAGCCCGTGCACTGTACAGGATCTGTTGGGGACCTGTGGAGCATCAAGGACAACCGAAGATATCTCCCTTGGAGTGAAGGAGTCACTCCCCTGCATTCCCAGGCACCACAACACTGCTGTCCCGTCTGCTGACCCTGAGCTCCTATGGACTCCAAAGGATTCAGCAAACAGGAGGTGGGTTCTACGTCCCTCGAGATCCAAGCTGCCCTCTCACCAAGTGTGAGGTCATAATCCTCCGTGGGGGCTGCAATACCCAAACCCCTGAGCACCGTGTACATTTGCAAGTGCATATGCTTGTTGGCGTTTCCTGAACAAGTGCATTGGGATCCGAGTAGTCCCAACCTCTGGCACCATTTCCTACCAAGGACTTCGACCTCCTCGCACCGAGTGCTTTGTAGGCTGTTTGGTAAAATCGCTCAAGGTCCTCTTGCGACTCCTGTGCCTCTGGCCTGCAAGTCCACTTGAGGGTCACCTTTGCTTTTCTTAGGCTCCTCTGGTTGCTCCAGGCCTGCCCTGACTTCCCTTGCTGTGGTGAGTCTTCTGGACCTTGCTGGTCCGAACAGTACACATCTTTGACCTTCTGCGTGGGTTGCCATTGCCAAGGCTTGTCGGTGCTCCCGCCGGACACAGACCCCTCAGCACTCGACCTACTTCGTGGCACAGCTCGTATCCAGCTCCTGGTCGTCCTTGACGTCTCCTGGTCCCCGTAGCTGCAGAGTCAAGAACTCCATGAACGCACCTGAAGCACCAGACATTGGTGGGCATTTGTCTACCGAGCCCCTGGTCACTCCTGAGTGCTCGAAACTCTGTCCCCTCTGCTTTCAGGTACTTCTTGACAAGAATCCACCTTTGGGTTCCAACTGACACTTTTCTTCCTTCCAGCAGTGGCGCTTCTTCAAAGTCCTCCATTGGGTTCGACAGCGATTTCTGACGCCACTCCACACCTATGCACCCAGCTTCCCTGGGATAGGTAACTTGGGTACCTCGGTATCTACGGGTGGGTTGGCTCTCCAACCTCCTATCTTCCACAGGGTTTCTTCGAAGTCCACTAAGAAGGGTCCTTAACCACATCGACGCTGATGACGAGCTCAGCTCGTCATGAGGTACACCTCTTGTACGCTCATGACGAGCTGAGCTCGTCACGAACGCATAGGTTTCCGTTTGCGCTTAGCGCACAGCGGGAAAATTCGCCACATCGATGCGGTTAAACTCAAAAACTTCAACTGCGACTTTCCCATAGAATTGTAAGGAGCAAGCAGTTTGTTCCCACACTGCACCCATCCTCCGTGGGGTCCCTATTTACTCACCTTGGGTGGTTCCTTGGGTTCCCAACGATTCTACGTATTCTCAACACTGTCTTGACTCAAGTCGTGGTTCTTATACCACTATTTTAGTATATGGTTTGGTCCCCCCTGGGGCCCACTGTGATTTAGTGCTATTTACTGTCATTTCTGTGCTTAAGTATTGTGTGGTTTATGATTATCTACGTGTAGCAGATAATGTGACGTACTAGATAATGTTATATTAATAAATACATATTTTTATACTACTGTGTGGTTCTCCTTTCATTTAACCAATACTATAAAGTTGCATTCTGGTAAAACAATCTGCTTAAAATTCCTTCAAGACTAAGCGTGAAAGCTGCTCTCCACACCAACCACTTGGATAGCTTTGTAAGGTTGTCTTTGACCTCGTAAATCACCAGAAGAGTTGTTTGGACTGGTGCAAGGTGCCCACTTTAATTAGTGGACAGCATATACCAGGCCAACTTCTCACAAACTGTGAATTAGCAAACATAGTTTACACTTCTCAGGATAGAGACAGATATTGTTGTTTGTGGTCGGGTTTGAAGAACACATATTTGCAGTTCATCCTGGGTCCAGTTTAAGTTGTAGTCAGTCCTCCATTTCCTTCACAGCAGCTTTTGTGTCTCAGACAAGTTTGTAAGTGTTACAAGATAAACTCAGTCACTGGACGAAGTATTACTGAGTCTACTGTACCAAGCATTCCATCTTTACCATGGGGTAAATGAGATTTTATGAGTCTGCAATCCATCTAACCTGGCATACAGCATTCTGAAGAGGGGTACACTCACCCAACAGTTGCCAAGTGGCACCATGTCTTGCACAACTCGTCAGAGAAGTCTTGGCCTTTAAAAAGAGAACCTTGCATGCTAGAATTTGAGCCTATGCACCATGTGAAAAGAGGAACTTCAAGTCCTGCACTCAACGTGCTGTTGGCTACAAATCTAAACCCTGTTCAAATGGGCATAAAAGAGACAGAGCCACTAAGCAGCTTTGTCGCCAAAATGCCTCTTAATTGCTTAAAGGGAGGTTGATTGATGTTAAATTGTCAAATGCCTCTTCTTTGTGAAATGCACTTGACCGTCAATATATTTAGTACTGAGGAAGAATCTTATAAGTGGCCCTCCTGTTGTAATCTCTTTCTTAGAAGAGACAGAGGTTTTTACAGTAGTCAATATCAGCCTTGTTAGCTACATGCTGTGAATGAGATCTACCAAATATGGAAGCCTTATTCCAAACTTTTTCCAAATTACTATTCAATAGACAACCTACAACTAGGGTCACTAGAATGATGATTCTGTGGCAGCTGCATTTTACACAAACGCATTGAGTTGCCACATAATCCATCAACCAGGGCACAAGTAAGGTGTACACGCGGGTAGATGGTATCCACCCACAATCACTGGATGGCCACCATCCACCTTGCAAAGAGGATGGCCCCCCTGTAATATGCTAAACTCATCCTGGTTAAATTTTAAGACATTGGGACACATTCAGTAGCGCCCACATGTTGTCTGCTTTTGTTCCAAGCAACAATATGCAGGCAGTGAGGGGGCTTATCAGAATCCGGCTAGGCCCATTACAAAGGCTGAAATTAAGGGGACATTAGATCTCCTTTTGTTAGAGTATCATGGTTGGTAAGTATCTGGAGCTTCACACCTACAATGGAGGGGAAACAAAGGTGCACAGCATAACACTTAAAAGATACTTAAAGAAAGGCACGGCTTTCGCTTTGTCCAGTACCTGTATATAAGTGATACCCATGCACTGTAAGATTGTCAGTTGTGTTGGTCTGTCCTAGTATTTACACAAATAATTTAAATACCACTATTTTGTTTTATTTCCTATATAGCGCTACTCATCCCAATGCAGGGTGTCAAAGTGTTTTACATCTAACATACACATGATACATTGATAATAAATCATGTAAGCGTATAAATCAATGTACAGGATGTGTTACAAAAGACAGTGAGAGTTACAAGGTGTAGGATTCACATGTCCTTAATAGCTGACTGTGCTACATTAGAAGGATTACAATTTATGAACCACAAGTAACAAAAGGATGTCTGTGTTAAAAGCAGTATCCCACTTACCTAGCTATATAAAATATAAATATGTAATCGGCTTGTTATATGGTGTGCTTTACAAAAGACACATTAACTCTCTATGCTACTATGATTAAAAACTGGGACTATACAAAACACAGATCTCTCTGGGACATTGGTACTCAAAGAAAGGACGACAGGCTGCCAGTGACCGGGCAGACCTTTCCTTGGGACTCTGATCATCTATTCTGACCCCTGGTAAATAGGGAGAGAAAGATGTATCAGTTCCATTACTGCTAATTCTGCTAACCCAGAAACATTGTAATGTGATTCTGGGCTTGGATTCTACAGCTAGTTCAGCTTTTATTTTTAAACAGCAGCACTGTCCTGCTCATAGATCAACCAGGATTGACTGTATAAACAAAGGCTAGAATTAGAAAGACATGTCTTATTCGTGTACGAGAAAGAGAAAACATAGAAAATGCCTCTTTAAAATGTGATAAATAAATCACGTAGCTTTAAACTATACGAGAAGATGAATTCTTGAATGTGTAAAAATAAATGTGCTGCTTAAAAAAAGTAGTAGGCTCTTATAGCCAATATGCTTCTAGGACAAGGCACGAGAATATTTTTCGACTCGGACTGTAAAATCCTTCATCACTTTAAAATGTGCTGCTCTAAGAGAAATGTATTTCTTTGCTTCCTCAGACCATATAATTTCCTCATTTCACTAAACAATGTATTCTGCTATGTTTTATAATGAATAGAGTATTGGCAATGTTGAGCTTATTGAAGATATCATTTTGCATGGTCTCATCAAGACTTACTGATAGAATTGTTTAATTGCTTTCGACTAGCCCTTTCTCTTTCTCCACACAATGGGATACTGACAACAGCTAACAGAATAGGCCTGCAAAGGTTTTCATGAGAACCTTCCCTCATGCATCTAGTGCAAGACATATTAGAAACTGTTAGATGACTTCTCACCGGCCTGACTGTTTACTGTGGGAAATGGAAGGAGAGATGACAGACCATTGGAAGACCTGTTTACATTGGACGAACCATGCTGAATTCTGAAAATGTTTTATGTTCCCATATATACGTGTTCCTTGTTAGAGAGGATATGCCATTCTTCCTCTCCCTGCCATCTTACCCTTGATGCTTTATGCATTATTTTCCTTTATTCTTACCCGGATTACTGTGTGCTACCGCTAACAGCGATTTCCTCATACCCTGATCTTTTTGCAGGTAACACTTTGTCCTGCAGTTGATCATAGCTACTGCTGTGATTATATGTCCTTGATTTAATTAACAGCTGCTACTGCAAATTGTTGGGGATCTCGGCTGAGTTTCTGGACCTACTCTTAATGGGGATTTCATACTTTGACTAACTTAAAGGTCCAGAATCTTGCTCTTTTTCAAAGAGAACCCTTTATAGATTTTTATTTAGGTTATTGTTATTTTGCTTTTATAAGGCACACAGCTACCCAAGGGTTTCCCGGCACCGCCTGAATATACACAAAAGGGGTAGGTAGGACCTATAGATTGAATAGCCAGGTTTTTAAAGATCTGCGAAAGTGAACAAGACTGGTCTCATTCCTCAGTCCTAAAGGAAGAAAATTCCACAAGGTTGGGCCAGTCTATAACTCGGGACCGAAAAATGTGCTTGATTTGCTGACCGGAGAGAGCGAGAAGGGATGTAAAGTTTGGCAATGGAATTCAAATATTCAGGGCCCTTGCCTATTTTTATCTTAAACATATATGTTAGAGTTTTACATTTAATGCGGTTTTCCACTTTCAACCAGTGGAGTTCACGCAGGGAACTTGAGACCGAAGTTATTTTCAGGATCCGGCAAACCAAGTGAGCAGCAGCATTTTTCACTACTTGCAATTTGCGAATAACATCCTTATTAGCTCCTAAAAAAAGGATGTTTCCGTAATCCAGGCGGGAGGTGACCAAGGCATGGATTACAGTTCTTTTTGTGGAATCAGGCAGCATCCACAGATTTTCCTCAGCCATTTAAGGATGACAAAACAAGTAGCAGCCACCTTAGTTGCTTGGGGTCTCATCGGGAGATGGTCATCGATGATAAAACCCAGGTTGCGAGCTTGATTGGCAGGCTGGTAGGTAGGTTAGGACTCTTAGACTGAGATAGGTACTATTTCCTTTATGGAACACGCTGTCTATATTGTGCTGACTAATGAAACCTTTCACATTTTTTCTGTAATTTGACTGATCTGAATAAAAATTACAACAACATAACATTTCTTAGTTATCTTTTGAAAGGGTATGTTTTTCTTTAGTGTCCTCATAATCTCCCAACCTACCCTGTGACCTCGGAAATGCCACAGCATCGTTTCCAGCCTCAGGCACACCCCAGAGTGTATATTTTTGCCCCCGAGAAAACGTTTGTGAGTACCCATGCCTTAACAAATGTGTTAGGCTTCAGAGCTATCTTACCCCTATTCGTATTACCTGAGATTTATTGGGCATGCAAAGATCTCTGCGGCTGGTGCCTCAACCCCATTTTAAAATGCAGACTGTGCAAACAATTCCTGCTCTTTGCCTTCGGTGGCAAACAACCTGGTGCTAAGCACAAATGCAGTCGCTCCATGGTTCATGGGTGTCTGCGCTGCACGATTATTTGTGTGCAGGAATGGACACCTACTTACACAAAATTAATCCACTGAGGATTTTCCCACTTTTTAAGTAAGCTGCAGAAGAATAAAGATATTGCTCCTCGTGGCGCCTCCCTTGAAAAGGCACAGCATTTTGATGTATTCACAGGTTTGCCAGTCTTGGTAAATTTGGGAATGTGCCAAAATCCATTGGCGGATGCGTGGGAAAACCCATGCTCCACCCATTGAATGCCTTACCAGCTCAGAGGAATGCAAGAGAGCTGTTTGCGTTGTCTTACGTTACTTCAGATTTACCAAGCAACACAGGGACACGCGAGGTGGCTTTGCTTGTTAAATCTGAAATTAGTATTGTGTGGCCCTTGCAACACCATGTGACGCAAGCGCAACACAATACTGTGATAAATCTGTCACTAAAAGTATAAGTTGAGGGCCTGATTTGTCACCGGATGGCATCACTTTTTTGGTACAACCCTAGTGCAAAGTCTCATTTATTAAATAACATAATGTGCTCAAATGTACTCATGATAGACCTGTTATATATGTAAAGTGTTAAGATCTGATGTCACTTTCTATGCAGTCATGGATTGAATCCACACACTGTGATGTCATTTGCATAGTGCCCCCACATATTTTTAGGTCTCGCCTGTCGATGCGCATGCGCATCGAGCAAGGCGAGAGTATTGCGAGTTATCCACTCTTTATCTGCACTGCAAGGAATCGTGGCGATTCCTTGCAGTGCCCGTGACTTTTAAGGTCAATGCGCATGCGCATTAAGCTTATGCGCATGCGCATTGACCTTAAAAGTCACGGGCGCGTGCATGTCCGTCTTCCCGCCGTCTCGCATTTCCCCTGTCGCACTTCTCCTCCCCCCTCCCCTCTCTTCCCTCCAGCTTGTTTTTTGTTTATTTGACCCGCTCCGCCCCCTCCCCTTCCCGCCGTGTCGCATTTCTCCTCCCCCCTCCCCTCTCTTCCCTCCGGCTTTTTTTTTGTTTATTTTACCCGCCGTGTCGCCGTGTCTCCGATCCTTTCGCTCTCCTCCCCCCTCCCCTCTCTTCCCTCCGGCTTCTTTTTTGTTTATTTTTTCTCCTTAAAACGGGCACCAGGAATAATTTAATTAATCTGTCATATGGATGGGTTTGATTTTTGTTACAGAAGCAGGGGTTTGCCAAAAATTAGCCAGTTATTTACTTTCACCTAGCATCATAAAATTCACGCGTTTTTCAAACAGTCAACGTTTTCCTCCCACACTTACCTGTATGGTGGAATATTTTCTCGCAGCTGGCTGTGTTGTTTTGTCATCTTTTTTTTTTTTTCAATTAAACCGTATACACGTCATGCTTCCTATATTTTTTTTTTGCCACTTTGAAAATGAGGTCATTCCGATGCGCTTGAGCGACATGAGTGACAAATTAGTGTACTCGCGCACAAAAAAACGCATGTTTGCGACACCCCAAAAAAATCTCCTGCAACATTTTTAAAATGCAGGAAAGTGTTTTTGCGTTGAGAAAAATAGCTTGGGCAATATTAATAGTTTCGGTAAAGTACACGTTTTCCGGCGAACGCTTAAACGCACAGAACTTTTTATCTTTTTACCTATTTAAGACTTTTTGCCAAAACGCCACAAGCTTCCCAAAATAACGCACCCCTAGCCCGTGGCATCAGTCGAGGCGGAGAGTGAAATAGCAACTTGTGTTTTGGAAGAGGTGTAAACTGGCTTGTTTACAGTGTGCTGTGTATGTAACATGTTTGGACAACGCACTGTAGAAAACAACAATTGGCAATCCAAATTCTATATCACAATACATGTTACATATATCCAGACATAACGGCCAATCTACACAGGTCTTTAAATAGCCAAATCACAGACCACCAGACTTGCATCAGCGCTAACAAAGCACGTTGGTCTATAGAGGCCAGGACCTTTCATTCAAACAGAAATGCAGCTGCAACACTTGAAATATGCGAAATGACTCACGAGTCCCTTCAAAATACGGGTTTCATCATCATAAGTAGAACCCCTCGAATCACTACTCGGATTTACCATGGGCAGAGCCACTAGGATTATGCTGCAATGCAGGACTGAATCCAGCAGCGTGGTTATATACCTAATGTGCAAGAAGGTAAAATGTTGTGACATTTTGCAGCACATTCTCTGGCAGTATTATTTTGATCTAAGTTAGAACATGTTTTCTTTTTTTAGTTACCAATAATATGTTACGTTATGTGGCAAGTGTGGTCAATCCAAACCTACCATCTCACACGGTGCCCCAGTGTGTCACATGATTTCTGCTCCCTTCGCACAGTCACTGGGTGAGAAACAGAGAATATTCAGTTGCAGAGAAAACCCTCACTCACCCTCACCCACCCTCACCCTCACCCACCCTCACCCTCACTCACTCTCACTCACCCTCACTCACCCTCACTCACCCTCACTCACCCTCACTCACCCTCACTCACCCTCACTCACCCTCACTCACCCTCACTCACTCTCACTCACCCTCACCCTCACTCACCCTCACTCACCCTCACCCACCCTCACCCACCCTCACCCTCACTCACCCTCACTCACCCTCACCCTCACCCACCCTCACCCTCACTCACTCTCACCCTCACCCTCACTCACCCTCACTCACCCTCACTCACCCTCACTCTCACTCACCCTCACTCTCACTCACCCTCACTCTCACTCACCCTCACTCTCACTCACCCTCACTCACTCACCCACCCTCACTCACCCTCACTCACCTTCACCCTCACTCACCCTCAACCCCTCACCCTCAACCCCTCACCCTCCCTCACCCTCACCCACCCTCACCCTCCCTCACCCTCCCTCACTCACTCTCACTCACCCTCACTCACCCTCACCCTCCCTCACTCACCCTCACTCACCCTCACTCACCCTCACTCACCCTCACCCACCCTCACCCTCACTCACCCTCACTCACCCTCACTCACCCTCACCCACCCTCACCCTCACCCACCCTCACCCTCACCCACCCTCACCCTCACCCACCCTCACCCTCACTCACCCTCACCCACCCTCACCCTCACCCACCCTCACCCTCACTCACCCTCACTCACCCTCACTCTCACTCACTCTCACTCTCACTCACCCTCACTCTCACTCACCCTCACTCTCTCTCACTCTCACTCACCCTCACTCTCACTCACCCTCACTCACTCACCCACCCTCACTCACTCACCCACCCTCACTCACCCTCACTCTCACTCACCCTCACTCTCACTCACTCTCACTCACCCTCACTCACCCTCACTCACCCTCACTCACCCTCACCCACCCTCACCCACCCTCACCCTCACTCACCCTCACTCTCACTCACCCACCCTCACCCTCACCCACCCTCACCCTCACCCACCCTCACCCTCACCCACCCTCACTCTCACTCACCCTCACTCTCACTCACCCTCACTCACTCACCCACCCTCACTCACCCTCACCCTCACTCACCTTCACCCTCACTCACCCTCAACCCCTCACCCTCAACCCCTCACCCTCCCTCACCCTCACCCACCCTCACCCTCCCTCACTCTCACTCACCCTCACTCACCCTCACCCTCCCTCACTCACCCTCACTCACCCTCACTCACCCTCACTCACCCTCACTCACCCTCACTCTCCCTCACTCACCCTCACTCACCCTCACTCACCCTCACTCTCACTCACTCACTCACCCTCACTCTCCCTCACTCTCTCACCCTCACCCTCACTCTCCCTCACTCACCCTCACTCACCCTCACTCACCCTCACTCTCACTCACTCTCACTCACCCTCACTCTCACTCACCCTCACTCTCACTCACCCTCACTCTCACCCTCACTCTCACTCACCCTCACCCTCACTCACCCTCACTCACCCTCAACGCCTCACCCTCACCCGCACTCACCCTCATTCTCACTCACCTTCACTCACCCTTAATACCTCACCAACACTCACCCTCAATGCCTCGCCCTCCCTCACCCTCAGCCTCACTCACTCTTACTCACCCTCACCCACCATCACGCTCATCCTCACTCACCCTCACTTACCCTCACTAACCCTCAGTCACACTCAGTCACCCTCAGTCACCCTCACTCAACCCCTCACCCTCACTCACACTCACTCAACCTCTCACTCAACACCTCACTCTCACTCACCCTCAACACCTCACTCACCCTCAATTTCACTCACCCTCAATTTCACTCACCCTCAATTTCACTCACCCTCACTCATCCTCAACACTTCCCCCACCCTCACTAGCCCTCAACACCTCACACACACACCCTCAACACTTCTCCTTCAACTCCTCACTCACCCTCACTCTCACTCAACACTTCAACACCTCAGCCTCAGCCTCACCCTCAACACCTCACTCACCCACAACACCTCATTCTCACTCACCCACACTCACCCTCATCCTCACTCACCCTCACTCACCCTCACCCTCACTCACCCTCACTCACCCTCACTCACCCTCACTCACCCTCACACAGTGCAATAGTTCTCAGACCATTTCAGTTAGAGCTTTTAGAAATGTTTATGGCTTTTTTTATTTGTAATACTTTCGCATTGGCTACAGGAAACAAAAATGCTAAACATTTACAAAAAAACCCATAAACAATTCTAAAAGCACTAACTCTAATGGTGCGAGACCTATTGCATTTCCAATGCTTGTTTTAGGGATTGTGCCCTGTCATCAACTTCTACATAATTAGCAGATTTCAACAAAAAAGTTTCAAGCTCAGAAGGATCGAAAGCTACAATTTGCAGGCAGTTGCAGGTCATCTGAAAAGGTTGACTGATTAGCTTTTAGTTGGTGAATGCTACAGTCATCTAACTAAAGACCATACCATTTAAAAGTTGGTAACTGCAACTGGTTCTAATGAGGTGAAACGTTGGCCCAGAGTTATTGTAACAATGTCAAGATAATTAAATAAGTATTGGGGAGTAACAAGGATTGTACAATGAAGACCACTCGCGAATGGTGAACGCCTTTGAGGAAACGTTCCTCTCTTCTACCAATTGACCTCTTCTGCAAGAGCTGGCCGAAGAGCGCCCCGCCAATCAGATTATTAGGCGGTGTCTGTCACCCTGTGAACAGCCAGCGCTTTGCATAGAGGTTCTAGGGGTTAAAGAAAACGGTTGGCTCTAGGACCTGGGGAATTCACAAGCCTCATGCAGCGCATATTCAGGCCCTCTTGGTGGAAGGATGGGTTTCCTGCCTCATCATTAATATTTCTCACCTTAAGATCCAGATCGTCTGCCACCTTCTGGCCTGTAGCTCGGATCGAAATCTGCGGGTTTATCCTGATCTCTTTAAAAGGGATAACTCCTAGATAGTGCTCTGCAAGACGAGAAGAAAGTCAAACACGGCTGGCTTTAGGACCAGGCAGGGCATTCAGGGGGATAAGCATAGACGGTCCCAATATTTAGGATTCCAGTGGGAATCCCGGTTACATGCATAAGCCCGTAGCTAGTACAAGCAGGGGGGTGCTTCTCGCTTGCAATGCCAGGGGTTGTACAGAAGGGGGGTACGCTGGGTGTCTCTTTCTCCCCCTCCCTTATCCAATCCCAGCAACAAAGCAAATATGGCCGGCCCTAGGACCAAGGGGAGGGCTCCAGAAGCACAGGAAGAGGAGGTGGCAATTACTCCCCCGCTCTGCGATATGAACTACTACAACTTCCATTAATTCCCCGGGGTCAAGGAACACACGCCAAGCAGCGAGGGGAATTTTATTTATGCAATATTTTTAGAGCAATACTCCATATGATAATAGGCAATGCGGTGGGACAATTCGGAAAAGCAATGTGGGTCCACCGGAAGGAAGGACGGGGACAATAAGAAGTGCAGCACAGCCTTCGTACTCTGGGCAGGAAACGTATTAATAAACATAGAAGAGGGACTCGCAATAGCCTAGCGACTCTGGATACTATTCTATATCACACCATTCAGCTCTCTTATGTGGGGGGAAAAACGGGCAAACGAGTGTTATACTTTATGTTGATTGAAGACAGCTAACCGTTCAAAATCATCGCACCATCATAATATTGTCCAGCAGTCCAGTTGTATAACTTTAAACAAGATTGGAATATCTAACCAGGTTTGGCTGTCCAATGCTAACATGGGAACACCTGTCAAGTATTTACTTCCGTGTTCCAGGGTTCGTTTATCAGGTTAGGTCTTGTGGTTTAGCCCTTCTTTGTGTTTTATTGCGAGGGAACACACCCATCTGGTGGTCTCTATTTTGTGGTCAAGGGGGCTTCTTTTTTTTCTGGCTTTTCTTCCTTTCCTTCCACTTTCGAAGTAAGCTCTTCTCCCTTCTCAACATGGCTTACAAGACTCCCCCCTTCCATGACGTAAGTAAGCCCGCTAGTCCCTTTTCCATATCGCTTGCGGAGGGACGGTTTTACGGGGTGCACATTTCCTGTTTCCTAGCAACAAAAGAAAGTGTTTGTTGTCTTCTGGGGCAGAAAGGGGCATTTTTCCATCTTTTTTTTCTTTAAAAAAAAGAATCAATCTATTTGATCTGACGCCCCCAACTTGCAGTTCGAACTAGGGATATCCCCTGCTCTCTCTTGTCTGGGGTTTCCCTACAGGGCCTCACCTCTGTTTGCTTTTCTCACTCTTAAAGGGGCCGGATCCCTTTTTACCTGTGGTTGAAGTTTTTGGGGGCGTCTGTCCCACTCTGCTCCGTGCCCTTCCGCAGGAGATCGTCGCTGGATGGCCTGGAGCCGTGTCTATTTATTTCTGTAATATATATTTATTTTTATGTCCCTCTCGTGGGCTGAGTATTACATTGGAAGGCTCAGCACTGCCAACCATCATCAAGCTGCACCGGCACTGGATTATTGCTCTTCCTAATTTTTATATAAATCACATATTTTGTAACTATATTTTTAAATGTTGGAGATGCCGGAGGTAAGCTGTGCTTTTGTTTTACAAGCCTAGGGTGGCGGGGGAGTGGACTATGTTGATGGCTAGTGTGGGCAAGGCCCGGGACCTGTTCAGATGGGCCCGTATAAGGATGGTAGGATACAATGTGAGCATAAACGATTTGTATATAGATCAGTTCGGGTACAAACCCCACAGATCACAGTGAGCCTGCTTATGTGCATATGTCTGTATTCTTTACTCAATGTGTACATTCAGCGATGCTCGGATTTAAATAGTGTCGTATTGTTTAATATAGTTGGTGTTCGTATATAACATGTATAATGAACATCTATACAAGTGAAAATAAATGTGGACCAATAAAAACATGTTCATTGGAAGAAGTGTACTAATAAGCACATATTTTCACAGTTATTGTTATGAAACATTGGTCACATTCCATGTTACATCCTTAGTACCACTTACCTATCTTTAGAACTTACTGCTTACAGCCTCCCGGGTTCTATGTTACTATCACATTAAAGAGGCGACTGTATTGTCCATACTCATGATGTCTTTTTGAAACTGGGGTTTATCTTGCTGGACAGATTGAGTGCCTTCTACCCCAGTTTTGGACACATACCATAGTTTTTAAACTTTGTACATGACAAACTAACATCGTGGTATAAATTTGAAAAAAACATCATAGCATAAACCACAAGTTCTGATTTGAAGAGAGTAAATAGCACGGAGTAGTCCGAGCATTTGCATTTTTTATATAGTGCCTGTCCACCAAATATTTGGACCCTTCGTGTTTGTTCTTACAGACTGATATGCAGGTGTAGGCAGGTATACATTGAAGGGTTGTCCATGAGGTTGCCCTTAGGCCCACCTATCTCAAAAGACAACAGTGGTGTTTATTGGACTTTAATAATTCCCTTGCAGTATGAGATTCGAGTATTTTCAGTGTTATTTCGCCAGAATGTATGCAATGGGGTACATGCCATTCGTTCCTACAGCTAACCCATATAGCTGCGGCACTTTGTGTGAAGTCTTGGAAGACCTCGTGCTCTATGGGGTATCACTTTACCAGCTGCTAGAGAATGTTTTCGTATTCTAAAATTTGGCTACAGAGTTGGTGACACGCGTAATCCTATAATTATAGAGTTAGGGCTTTAGTTTGTTGTCTAAGTCTGTTGGAAATTTTAAGAATCTCTTTATTTGGTTTTTCCTCAGAGCAGAATTGTCCCAGTATTCTACCTTACGCGGTATCTCCCGATCCATTTGATTAATGGCATGATGTATTTTTCATGTGGATAAGTTATTAACTAAGGTATTTAAAACCACAGCTGAAGCAGAAGGGGTTAAATTCCTGTAGTAAGATACAATTAATTGAAACGCACCCCTGGAGTATTGCGATGCTAGTCAAAATATAACCTGCTACTCGACACATGTATCCATATGACACACGTTCACACGTTTATTACTAAATGTGAAATTTCAGTATCTACTGAATCATAGAGGCGTTTTACAATCACTGTATATCAGTGCTTTAAATGGCCAGGTACTGAGTACCTGAACTTGTTTATTTTGCGATGGAGAGTACCTGCACTTCTCAGCAGATGTGTAATGCTTTTAATTTGAGAGTACCAGCAATTATCAGAAGCAAGAAAGTACTCTGGTATAGGGTGTCAGCACTTCCATTTTTCAAATCCAACTTCCAAGCACGAAAATCATCATTGCACAAACAACAAATGCAAATATGCCAAAGAGTAATGTGTTAATTTTAAAATGCTGCATACTCAATTTCTGACCTCAGAAAGATGAAAGGCTGAGTCGTCTGAGCCTGCATTTGGAAATTTGACATGCAGGTGACAATAGATATCATCAGTGAGTGGTTAACTTGCTAAACCATGATGAATTTACCTATTTCTCATCGGGCCATTTGCAGTAGGTAGGGTTGAAAGGTGGAGCTTTGCCTGGAGCGAAAAAATAAGGCCACTACTTTAGGGATTCACAAATGCAGTGGAGCAGAAAATATGTTCAGTGAACAGGTTAACAGCCCTTTTTATCTGACTAGTAAGGGCTTTATCCACATTCTGCAATCCAAAAAAATCACCACAACACACCCTACACGTTTTCGCAGTGCCTCTGTTTTTATGATCGATTGTATAGTCTTTAGAAAAAGTAGATTGTAATTGTCCTGTAACTTTGGTGTCACATCTGCACAAAACTTTCCCAAAAATACAGAGTTGACTTTTGGATGAGCTTTGAAAGGTTTTTGAAGACTGGTTACCGGGTATATATCAAAATGAGCAACCCGGTATACCAGTGGTTCCCAAACTATTTTGACCCGCGGCTCCCTTGACCCAATGGCCATTGCCCATGGCTCCCCACTGTTATTTTTTGGGAGAGGGTGGGGTGATGTTAGCCCGGCCTCCGGAGTACTTGCATTTTTCTCCATGAAAATGATTGGGATGAAGGTATTATAATCCTATACGCAGGGTGTTTCCTATTACTAAGGCGGCGCCTCTAATAAAATATTCCTAGTTACACTTCTTTGCCCATGCCTTATTTAGAGTACCCTCTCAAACTTTTTCATCCCACTTACAGTGCTAGATAGCACCTCTATGCTTGTAGGCCCCATTGCCAAGTATTTCTGCACTTGAAGAATACTTGCATACACTTCCATTTCTACCCATGTAATTCGTGCCAACACACCTGTCTCAGCAGGGTGTCACAGGATTTTGTAAACCACATAAGCTTTATTTTTGCTGTCTCCTGCCTAAAATTACCTCCAAATCAATGCAAGTAAAATAAATTCCTAGTTTTTTTCTAAGCGTCCCTCTTTTTTGCTTCTAAATGTTGGCATTATGCCATATATAGCGTTTTACTTCCCTGTGCTCCAGGAGAGAGCAGGCCTGTCTAGAAATGTGTGTGTACTCAAAGAAATGTCAATACTTAATAATACTTAGTGTGTTTAATTGACAGGACAACTGTACTTTCTTGATAACTTGCATTGGTGTAAAATGCATTTGGAAAAGAATGAAACTATTAACGAGCCTAACAAAATAAATCAGGCATCTTCCGCTTACTTTGGGATTGTTGGAACGTAGATATCCAGTGAAATATGGAGGTCATCTCCCTCGAAATGCCATCAATTAAGCACTATGTTTACAGCTTTAGGCATGTCACTTACAAATCATCGACATCATGCTTTTAAGTATAATTAGTTTAACAAAAGCCAACAGACCCTCAAACATTAAATGCATTAAGGTGCTTGGTGAACGGCTTGCCTGGCTAGGTTTGGTGGCTCCCCAGGGAGCCACGGCACACAGTTTCGGAACCACTGCGGTATACCCTTGTGGGATTTGGGTAGATAAGCATCGTGCAATGTTGCCAACAAGGGATCTATTTGAATGTACATTTAAATAAACTAAACACCTACTTTGTGATGTGTCTTACTCACATCCACAATAAATGAAAAGCACCATAGTCAATTTACATTCAAGGATGAAGAATAAATAAAAAACAACAATGTGTATTTACATCTGTGGTAAACATGCGACAACCGCCGATTACTACTGCAGGCACAACTTTACTCAAACTGTAACACAAGCTAGACTCAAGTGTGCTGGCAAAGGCAAACCAGTAAGCCTTCGCCGATTGGTGCTTTCACTTATGGCTTCTACTCAATAGCCCAGCGCCTCCCACACAGTTAGCGATACGGATTTAGACGAGTGAGGCTGGAGGATAATAAACAAGTGTTTCCTTTCCACATTCCGCGCTCAACTGCGTCAGTTGCTTCTATAAAATCTCCCCGATTGTTGGGTCTGGGTGTCTCGGATCTTCTGAAACATCTTGTCCTGCTGATGGTCTCGTATATTCATCTCAGCAGAGACCGAAACATCAACACCTTAACCCATTGACAGTGCCTACCTTGTTGATGGATGGGAAATAGGCCTCTGAGTACTGATGGCTAGTGAAATGTCAGTGTTAAGTAATTATTGCTTCTGTCAATACCTTTGAGAACCCCCCCCCCCATTTTTGTTTTTTGTAATATATTGTGCCATTTTGATGTTTCAAATACAATATAATTGATCCAAGTAAATACACCCAGTTGTTTTTGATTTATTCTTTATCCTTGAACGTAAATTGACTATTGTGCTTTTAGTTTATTGTGAATGTGAGTAAGCAGCATCAAAAAGTACTTGGCTATTTTATTTAAATGTACGGTCAAATAGATCCCTTGTTGGCAACATTACCCAACGTAATTAGTTAAAGAGGGCACAGATGTTGGATGATCCAGTCTTTGAAGGATGCATAGAAAATCTCTGTGTTAATTTTTAGGTCCAAGCCTACTAGACAGCCTAGCTGTCTGGTTTGCTAACAACATCTTGAGGACTTTCGTAAAGCTTCCCTGGGATTGCATTCCACCCATTGCTTACTATTGGCTTTGTGGTTTGTAACTCACATTTGCTTGCTTTCTGTTTGCTGACTTTATTTGTTTTATGCTGTCCAGCTTGAGTTCGTCTTTTCCCATGTCCAAACCCGATTTACTTTATTCTTCCACTAGTACTGAACTTCTGCAAACAGGCCTTTAGCTTATCACATTTTTGCATTCAAAGAAATAGTGAAATATCAGGGTCTGTCTTCCACAGAGTTTGATGTTTACTTTTCTTTCTCTGACTTCAAAGAGAGAGGCTTCATATTACAATCATGCTGGCTACTGGGGGTATGCTGTCTGATGATCTATATTTTTTCTAGCTCAAAGCAAAATGGAAATATCTGTAAAGGAACCATGCAAATATTTTAGAATATGGAAAGCTCAAATGAAGCAAATTATTTGATAATTCTGAAGTGTGGTGGAAACATTTACTTTAATACGATCAAATCAATACATTTCCACACATTATTATTTGTGTGCTGTATATTTTTATCAGTAAAACTGTATGTCTGTGCAAATCTAATGGTCATTTCAACTGAAAATGTGTTGTCTGTAATGGCAGTGTGCTTCCAAACCTTGCATACTCCACTTTACCCACTCCACGCTACAGCACTCTACAACACTGCACTCTAATCTGCTCCACTCCACACTATGCTACTCCACACTGAGTCCCTGCACTTTACTCTGCACCACCACACTCTAGGCACCTTCACTCAACACCACTCTACTCCACACCACTGTACTCTATGCTAATGCACTCTACCCCACACTACTCTACAGTACACCACTGCACTCTTTGCCGATTCACTCTACGCCAATCCACTAGAAGCCACTCTAATATACTCTGCACCACTACACTCTATTATAAAGGTTCCTATGCCGCTGCACTCTACACCAATGCACTCTACACCACTTTACTCAAAATCAACCCACTCTACGCCACTGCACTTTATGCCAATCTACTCCACACCACTCCACTGACGCCACTACACTCTACTCTGCAACACTCTGCGCCACTCTACTACATGGCACTGTTCGTCACTTTACTCTAACCCCTCTATGCCACTGCACTCTACACCAATGCATTCTACACCACTCTACACCATTTACACTATGACACTCTACTCTGCAACACTGCACTCTCTGCCACTGAACTCTACTCTGCACCACTCTACTGTACTGTATGCCAATACACTCTATGCCACTCTAACCTACGTTGTGCGACTGCACTCTGTGACCTTTCACTCTATGCCTCTCTACTCTGCACCACTCTACCTCACTCTACCATACCACTGCACTCTGCAGCCCTCTCTGCCACCGCACTCTACTCTACACCACTCAACTCTTTGCCACTCTACGCCAATGCACTCTACACCACTACACTCTGCGCCACTTTACTCTGCATCACGAACCTCGTCTATTTTGCATCACTGCAGCCCACGTCACTGTACTCTACTCTGCACCACTCTACACAATGCCACTGCACTCTGTGCCACTCCACGACACACCCCTCTTGACACACTACTCTCCTTTCCCCCACTAAGATTTAGCCATGCTGGTTTACAACATGGCTAAAACATATTGGCAAAGCCAATAGCTCTTACATAGGCAAGACCTATTGTCTGTGCCAATGCTTGTTTGAGTTAGCCCAGGGGAAGAAATGTCCAAACAATTTAGTGCCAAATCTCACATTCACATAGTGGCCACTTCTGTGTGCTTCTTCGAATTTGTTGCAGCCAATTTCAGTGTGTTTTTTTAAAAACTTGTGATATCAAAAATAAGTCTAGCAGGTACTAAGATATTACATTTATGTTTATTCAACCATTGTTTGCCAAGGTGGCGTTTACAGACATAAAACAATTTTATCCTGTCCACTATTCTGCAATGTAAATGCTTCAAAAACCAGTTTTCAAGTTTTGAGTTGGAGAAAAATGAATAAATAGGACAACAGAGGTAGTAGAGGAAACATACTTCCCTAGGGGTAGCAACCTGATACCCCAGGAGATGGCAAATCACATTTAATGAACTGATGCTCAGTGCATGGGCCATAACATTCAGATCATGGCTCCATGCACTAACAAGCATTTGCAATGCAATAGGTCTCGAATTAGGAAAGTTTGAGCTTTTGGTATTTTAAATGACAAATTTGTTTTTGAAAATAGCGAAATTAATAGCTTTGTCATTTACAATACCAATAGTTATAACTTTCGCAAATGTGACACCTATAGCATTTGTAATGCAATATGTGTTGTATTTACGTTACTTACATGTATTGATATTACAAATAACAATGGCTTTTAATTTTTTTTCAATAATTAATACTTAAATAAAAGTTATTGTAATTTATAATGGCAATAGCTTAAAGTTTTACAGAAGTGAAATTTTAACATCTTTTTGTTACATTTGTAATAAAGCTTGAAACATTGAGAGAACATATTTGAACCAGGTGTTGTTGAATAGTTGCCCAGATTGATGCTGTGATGGCGAATGAGTGATGCTGTGGCGTTCAGTGATGCTGCGGTAGCGCATACTGATGTTGTGGTGCCCCTGAGTGATGCTGTGGTGGTGCGGAGTGATGCTGTATGCTATGCTATGTTTTCTTTTGCTATCCTATGTTTTGTTATGCTATGCTATGTTTTGTTATGCTATGCGTTGTGTTTGGTATGCTATGTTTTGCTATGCTATTATGTTTTGTTTTGCTATGCTATGTTTCGTTGTGTTTTGTTAAGCTATGCTATGTTTTGTTTTGTTATGCTATGTTCTGTTAGGTAATGCTATGTTTTGTTTTGTTATGCTGTGTTTTATGTTATGCTATGTTTTGCTATCCTATGCTTTGTTTTGTTATGCTATGCTATGTTTAGTTTTGCTATCCTATGCTTTGTTTTGTTATGTTGTGCTATGTTTTGTTGTGTTTTGTTATGCTACGCTATGTTTTGTTATGCTATGCTATGTTTTGTTGTGTTTTGTTATGCTATGTTTTGTTGTGTTTTGCTATGTTTTGTTATGCTATGTTTTGTTATGCTATGCTTTGTTGTGTTTTGCTATGTTTTGTTATGCTATGCTTTGTTTTATGTTATGCTATGTTTTGTTATGTTATGCTATGTTTTCTTCTGCTGTGTTTTGTTATACTATGCTATGTTTTGTTATACTATGCTATGTTTTGCTATGCGTTGTTATGCCATGTTTGTTTTGTTATGCTATGTTTTCTTGTGCTTTGTTATGCTATGCTATGTTGTGTTTTGTTTTGCTATGCTATGTTTTGTTTTGTTATGCTATGTTTTGTTTTGCTATCCTATGCTTTGTTTTGTTATGCTATGCTATGTTTTGCTATCCTATGCTTTTTTTGTTATGCTATGCTATGCTGTGTTTTGTTATGCTATGTTTTGTTATGCTATGCTGGTGAGGGTGTGTGAGTGTGTGTGAGGGTGAGTGAGGGTGAGGGGGTGTGAGGGTGAAAGGGTGTGTGAGGGTGAGAGGGTGTGTGAGGGTGTGAGGGGGTGTGGGGATGTGAGGGTGAGAGCGTTGAGAGGGTGAGGATGTGTGAGGGTGAGGGGGTGTGAGGGTGAGGATGAGGGGGTGTGAGGGTGAGGAATTGTGTGAGGGTGAGGAATTGTGTGGGGGTGTGAGAGGGTGAGGGTGAGAGAGTGTTGTGAGGGGGTGAGGGTGAGTGAAGGTGGGAGAGGGTGAGTGAGGGGGTGTGTGAGGGTGTGTGTGAGGTTGAGGGTGTGCGAGAGGGGAGGGTGTGTGAGGTTGAGGGTGTGTGAGGGTGAGGGGGTGTGAGTTTGAGGGGGTGTGAGTGAGGAGGTGTAGGGGGGGGAGGTGTGTGAGGATGAGTGGGTGTGAGAGTGAGTGGGTGTGAGGGTGAGGGGGTGTGAGGGTGAGAGGGTGTGGGTTAGTGAGGGTGAGAGGGTGGTGAGTTTGTGAGGGTGGGTGAGGGTGAGCGAGGGTGTGTGAGGGTGAGGAGGTGTGAGGGTGAGGGTCCGAAGTAAATGGTGGCAGGGCAGACATCATAAGACAGAGAGAAGAGACTGCGTGGTGTCTGCGTTGGTCAGTTTCAGAATCAGGAGGGGCAGAGTCAGCACAGTCTGTGAGGGATCAACATGGCTAGAGGCAAAGCATAGCAGATGTAGCATTGTAGCTAGCAAGTCGAGTGTTTTCAAACTGTGTCCCTAGAGAGATGGCAACACAGCAACAGCATTTGAGGATCAAGGCTACTGGAAACAAGCACGGTAGGCTTTCACTTTGGTCCAGAAAAAAAACGAGCAGAGAACGCCGAACAAAACATGGCTTCCCCGGGAAATGGATGCCAAAAAAAAACAATCTCTCGGCATGCTGTGGTGGGGCGGGGGAGCGGGAGCGCATTCCTTTGAAGTCTAGGGGGGGGGGCGTGGGAGCGGCTTGGCAGCGGATTCCTTTGAAGTCTGATGCCGAGGCTCAAACAAATGGTGGTGTGCGAGCGGCTTCCTTTGAAGTCTGATGCCGAGGCCGATGGTGTTTGATGTGCACGCGCCTGCCTCACATGCCTTCCTCACATGAACTGTACGCGATCCGCAGGCTAGGTAGACTTTTCGGACTGCTTACTATAATCTCGCCTATTCAATCCCTAACGGGATAGAATAGTCGAGACCTAAAAAGGATCACCACCTCTTGAATGTAACAAAAAAAAAGTTCCCAAAAATGATTGAAAAATCAGTAATGGTTCATCAAAGAGAAATTGTATTGTTATTTGAGGTGGGCGACCTCTTAGAATAATCACAACTCTTATTAGGGTGTACCCTTAAAATCACTTAATCAACCTGAGTTCAACACTCTGGTAGCTCTGAGACAGATCGGACAGGCAAAACTCAGGCACGTGTGTGAATAATTATGTAGTACCGTAACATTAATGAAGTAAAAATGCAAAACAATAAAAATCCCAGCCAGAATTAGAAAAATATAGTAAAATATACTGCTGGTTGGATACATCTGCCAGGTTCATCCTGGTCAAAAATTATACTTTCCAACTTAGTCTTTTAAGTCAATCAATACAACGATGGGTTGGCATTGTCTGATGTACCTGTCTATTACTAGGCAGCCACCTCATAGTCATCAATAATTGGTTGCTTGGACAATTCCACTTTCCAGCTGGAGCAGGAGGAAGGAGGGCCACAGTTTTGCATACACTGTATATATGGGGGCAAGGGGACTCAGAGTACCCTTCTCACCATTCAGTTCACACTGGCGGCCTGGGATATGGCCATGAAAACTATAGGGTGGCACGGCAAATGAGTGACCGTGGCTTCCTGAAATAAGAAAACTGTGGGGATTCCAGGCCTGGGACTTAATCGATATATCCAGGGTGAAGGGCTTGATGAAGGGTGGCGATATCATGCTGTCCTCCTCGTTCCAACAAGATTACGGGATGAATGCGAATCGTTTTTAAACAAACTATGCCTAGGTGAGACACGTGGAGGGCAGAGGGACTTCCCGTGAATGGTCTCCTAGACTTTGCCACTCTAGAAGGACAGCTTTTACAAGATGAACTAGGGAAGGGTGCGATATCCCTGACATATAAAACTCTAAAAAATATGATACCGGATACCCTACTTAAGCTGTGGGGGAAATGGGTATAGGAAGTGCGGGGGGGACATGGACGATATTGATTGGGAGGGGGCCCTGATGCAGCCAAGGGAGGTAGCAATCAATCCAGAGCCAAGGGGTGAACTGGTGGGAGCATGTGTGATGTGGACCATTGTACTGAGGACTATATCTTACTATTTAATTATGTGGCTGACTCTGATTTTTTTTTTAACAGGTTGCACTGCAGCAGTGTAGCTTCAATGGTAGGCCTGAAGCCACGTTTGCACTTGAGTGGATGGCACTGTGGAAGTGGAGTCCACAGTGGTGGTTAACTTCCAGTCACTGGATGTATCTTTTACACCACATGTTAGGACTTGCAGGCAAAATAAATGTGGCAGGAATAAACCAATTTAAACATGGCCAAGGGGGAGCACAGGCACTTTACTACTGGTTAGCAGGGCTAAAAGCACAGAGTTATAAAGCCAACAAAAATATAGGACCCAGCAAAAGGCGCCAAATCCTGGGTGAACATGAAGAAAACGTAGATTTCCTGCAGTCGGGGTCTGTAAACATCCATGAAATGTTCCTGAAATCTGCTAAGCACGTGAAACAATTTACCAACAGCAAAATCTCCCGGTTTACGATTTTTTTTTTAAAAAGCATTGGCAAATCCAATTAACCTGTCTTGCTTTTTCAAACCTGACAAATCATTAATAAAAGCATGCTTCCGTAAAAAACAAAATAATTACTTTGTGTATGCATTGTATATATGAGAAAAATAGTCTAAAGTGCGATGATTCATTGTACTTTTGAAATGTAAAGTAGTCCCTCACACATTGTACTGCATGCCATGGATGTAGAATGGTCTGCCAACAGCATGAGGTGAGAGAGTAAAACAGTTAAAAATCTATTTTGGGTCAAAGCCCATAAAACATGAACACAAACTGGTTCTTTGAAAACCAATACATATAATAACATAAATATCTTACTTGTTGAACAACTATTCAGATTAATGTTGAAGACCGCAAGGCTTTAGAGCACTAATAGATTCTTTTAAAAAAACATTGCATATGATGATTATAATAACTTCTTAATCATTTACAAACAGAATGTTGCTGAATTTTCTAGATAGCCAACAGAAAGCGCGAGACAACAAATACCACAAGTCTTGAGGTAGTGGTCTTTATCAAATCCCTCACAGACCTCACACCCCAGGTGCATGTTTCTTAGTAATTGCTTAAGATTTTTTGCCCTAGGAATGGCATACAAGAGTCGGAGGAACAAAACGTGTGTTTCACCTTTAACTCACTTTGTCACTTGAAGCATTGTCTTCTTCAGAGACATGTTAAGGAATGGGCAAAGTAGGCATTTGACCAAGGCCCTGCCTTTCAGCTGTCCAGTGGTAAAAAGAGTGGGATAGTTAACATTTCTGCTATAATAACTTTGCTTATAAAAACCAGCATATTTTTCTAATTGACAACAAGCACACTTAACAGAAACTTCGGGCCAGATTTATTAAGGATTTGCACTGCGGCAAAGTTATGCATAGCAGTGCAGACCCTTCCAAGAATATTAACTAACTTTTGAGCTGGAAAGGTTCCCTTTCTTCAGTGCAAATAGTGCATTGCACAGCTTTACACCACTTTGCACCTAAGGGGCATTATCTGGGTCTAACATAGGCAAGTTAGTGCAAACACCCATCATTTTTTATGCAAACTCCGACTAATAAGATGGCCAGACACGCCTTTGTATCACAAATATCTTCATGAAGCAGGTACTAACACAGAGGCATGTTTTAATTTTTCCAGAATTCATACATTTTGTAGTTGCTGCGGACGCACGTGCAATTTGTCTAGGCATAGGTTTTTGTTCTGTAAGGGATGGCTCCCAGTACAAATCCTGTGCTAGACAGCACCCACACACCTCTACATCATGATGCAACCTGTTTTTGCACCACCACGATGGTAATTAGCAGCAGTAGTTCATTTTTTAGGTCTCGTGACCTACAATGCGCGCAAGCGCATTGAGGAGCGAGAATTCAAGTGCTCGAAATCCTCGTCAAACCAAGGGCTTCGTTCCTTGCGGTTTTCTTGAAGTTCACGTGGCCACAGGCACGCGCTTTTGGGCCATAAACTCTGTTCCCCACAGCCTTACATTCATTTCTCCTCCCCCTCCCCAGCCAGCTTCCCCCAGGCCGTAGCAGCACTCCTCCCACACCAGCACCTCCCCTCTCTCTCCCAGCAAACACAGCCTTTACTTTAATTTCTCCTCCCCCTCCCCAGCCATGCCGAATTCTCCTCCCACGGCTGTCCTTTCTGCCCGCACGAGCCTTCTCTTCTCTCTGCTCTCCCCTCAGGCGCCGTGACATACTTCAAAGGCTTATCACTTCACACGGCCGCAGGCCGTGCAACCAGAGCACTTCAGTTGGTGCGCAGCCCCCCTCCCAGCACTGCCTTGTTACTCTCGGCAGCCAACTTTCGTTTCATGGTGGAACAAACCTCACTAATAACACTTCACACGGCCGCAGGCCGTGCAACCAGAGCACTTCAGTTGGTGCGCAGCCCCCCTCCCAGCACTGCCTTGTTACTCTCGGCAGCCAACTTTCGTTTCATGGTGGAACAAACCTCACTGATAACTATCGTCTATTGTAGCGAACAACACCAGGTTCAACTTGTGACTTCAGGCGCTACACGCATCTTTGCAGGGTGTGTGCACAACCTAACGCCATTTTTTGTAGCTACCTTTACGAGTATCATTGGGTATTACGACCCTGTCTACGTGCCTTGAAGTAGCATCCTGATGGCTTAAGGCGCTTGCTCACAAGTCCGCACTCGATGCACTCTCTTATCTTCTCCTTCCTGCTACCCAGGCTCCGCATTTCACCCATTGAAATAACTTTAGAGCAGCATAAAAGGGTATACAAACAAAGTAATGTAACTAAACAGAACATATATTCTTAACTAAATGTGGCATATACATGGATAATATATGGAACGTATGTAAGCATAACATACCATATGCAGAGTGCAGAGTGCAGATTCAGAGTGCAGTGTGCAGATTGTGAGTGCAGATTGTGAGTGCAGATTGTGAGTGCAGATTGTGAGTGCAGATTGTGAGTGCAGATTGTGAGTGCAGATTGTGAGTGCAGATTGTGAGTGCAGATTCAGAGTGCAGATTTAGAGTGCAGAGTGCAGATTTAGAGTGCAGAGTGCAGATTTAGAGTGCAGAGTGTAGATTTAGAGTGCAGAGTGCAGATTTAGAGTGCAGATTGTGAGTGCAGAGTGCAGATTGTGAGTGCAGAGTGTAGTGTAGTTCCTATTATCCCAATAGGCTCTGCACATTGGAATAATATCTTCAATAGTATAGACGTAGGACAGAGGTTAACTAGGTCTTCTACTGACGATATTAGACTTAAAGTTTAGTGTTTGCCAGCTAGCTCAGAGTTCACTAGAAACATTCTCGAATAGACAAGGAGGAGTTTAACCTCCCTGGATAGATAAGAAGGGATTTAGTTTCTGACAACCATAGAACATGACACCAGGACCGAGCCTGGTGATGTGATTATTATGTTTTAGGGCGCCATTAAACCAGAGCAGGTGCTCTTGGTATTTGAGTGGTATTTCCACCTCCTCGAAAGGAGTGTACTCATTAGGAGGTTCCTCTATTTTGTAATAGTGGAAGTCCTTTGTTACAGCGTTTGCTGCTGGAAAGTTTATCCATGAATAGAATACCTCTGTCTGCCGATATTCGTGTGCCTCAATTACGAATATGACTGTACCACCTCTCGTGTCAGCCCATTTTCTATAAGTTTTAAAGTTATAGATTTCCTTATGTTGACCGGGATGAGTATTGCCTCCGGGTCTTGCTGTAGGAGACTATTGTCAGCCGCTAGGAGTTGAGCTGCTATTCTAGCTGTCTCCCTTTCTTCTTCAGCTTGTGACATTCTAATGTCAAGAAAGTTATTTTATTTATTTGCAGATCAGGTTTCTATGGAAACAAAGATTAGATGCACAATATTTTGGAACAGTGTATCCTTCAACGTTGAATAAACCAAGAACCATACATAGGAGTCTCCTCCTACTAAGTTTGGCGGATTTAACCTTTCACCCACTCCAGACGTCTTTGGAGTATTATGGGGAAAAGGGGTCTGTGTGAAAAAGCACGACTGAGTTACTCTAATGTCTTACGTTAGATTTATCGCCTATCCAAACCGTTGGGCGCCATGTAGTGTAGTTCCTATTATCCCAATAGGCTCTGCGCATTGGAATAATATCTTCAATAGTATAGACGTAGGACAGAGGTTAACTAGGTCTTCTACTGACGATATTAGACTTAAAGTTTAGTGTTTGCCAGCTAGCTCAGAGTTCACTAGAAACTTTCTCGAATAGACAAGGAGGAGTTTAACCTCCCTGGATAGACAAGAAGGGATTTAGTTTCTGACAACCATTGAACATGACAACTTTGCTCTCCCCTAATCAAGAGTGTATCTCTAGAGTCGTGTGAAAACAAAAGACAACTTATTTTACTCAGTCAGTTCAGTGCATTCTTAGTTTCACCAGATTGTAGAGAAAAGGAAGAGACGGGCGTGTTCAATAAAAGATGTTATTTATTGATCAGTCTCCTTTCTCATACAAGAGAAATGAATCGCTATTATTGCAATACTTATAGTTAAGTAAAGTGCATACAGTAATAACAGAATTATAAAATAATACTGTAAAAGCATTGATATGGTTTCTTAGCCATATGATACTTAAAATGGATAAAATAGATACATACATATATACATTGACTAATCGTACTCAACTGGTGCTTCTAACTACGCCTACCCCAATGTACCTGACCTAAGCCTAATACGTGGGCGGGAGTAGATAAGTAGCAGTTTAAGTTAAGTTTGTTTTGCCAAGGGTCTGCTTCAAGAATTCTCTGCAAGGGGTTATTCAGTTCAGTACCTGGGATTTAGAAGGCTGGAGGGCTGGTATCTCTATCTCAGGTCTTGATATCCCAGCTGCCCGCAAGGGCGGCTTGGAAGCGCCGGAGCTGGATTTCTCGGCAGGAGAAAAGGCAGCGTCTCTCTCTCTCTCAGCGCGTCAGAAAGGAGGGGCAGCGTCTGTGGGCTTCGCTGTCAGCTGGGCTCCTCGGCAAGTCTCGCTGCTCCAATCTTGTCACCACCTCGTGTGTTTGCTTAAGGCAATGTCGGTATTATTTATACCTGAAAGGTGCCGGTATTGACGTAAGGATGGACATAAATACGTCAATAAGGATGTCATACGAACTGGTCGTTCGCACATTCTTTACTGAAGTTCTCGGCTAAATCAAAACAATGCCTGTGGGGATTTCCCAGGTCGTGGTAGGTTTGATTTGTTTTGAGAACACCGTATGCCTAATAGGGGGCTGGAGAAATAGTGCTTGCCTAATGAGATGGCATGCGCTATGACCTAATCAGATAACGGGCTTCTGTGCCATTGTATGGCTAATCAGATAACGGGTTTCTGTGCAGTTGAATGGCTGCTAGTTAATTATTAACCAGACAAGGGTCAGAAATATGGGGATCGATACAGTACCCATAGTAAATACATCACACCCACTCCACGTAATCTATGTCCATATTTACAAATCTAGGCATAGTAAACAAAACAAGTAGTGCATGTGTATACCGAACCACCCCAAAATACAATCAAATGCATTTTGAAAATTGGAAATGCGAAATACACGAAAAGATGAGTATAGTTACTACATGCGCTTCAAGCAGTATAATAATGCTAAATCTAATACGCATATTTTGAAATCAGCATGAACGAAATGCGGAAATTACACATGAAATGGCTCTTAATACAGAAGAAAGAAATTCGAGACCATCTCATCACAAAAATGAACATGCTAGAGGGTAGCTAATGTTTTTAGAGTAGCTAAAAGTAGAAATGTTGTTCTCTAGGAATAGTTTTACTTAAAGCAGAAGATAAGTGTCCCAAAAAATCGTAACTATTTTGGGAAATGGAAGGGGAAAAAAAAATGTCTCGCTCTCTGTAAAAACTGGTGAGAAAATTTCTTATTGCTTTATTTTCAAAGTTGAAGGCCAAATACAGGGTGTAGGGAACGCCGTGTGCTAGTTTCCTCAAAGTCATTCTTTCTGCTCTGGTGAAAACATCATATTGTTGAGACTTTCGAAAAAACTGTCAACTGCTTCTTGCGAAAGTTCCACTAACTCGGAAATTTTTTGTAACATGCATTCATGAGCATGATTGCCTTCATTGATGTTTCGATCAGCATAGCTGACAGAAGGTCGTACCTGATCGATGCTGCTTTCATCTTGTACTTCACAACTCTTCAATCGTAGTGGTGAAGTCTCCACGAATGCCGTCATCAGGATTGGTAGCCGCTGGGGACAGCACAATGCATGAGCCGTTACCGGACCCAACAAAGTCTCTGCGTCCATTGGCACATCCGATTGTAGTGTCAGACAGGTGTCCAACACGCATTCTTCGCCGCATAGCAAGCACCTTAATACAGGCATAACACAACTTTGCCACATCGGTCTAAATGAAAGAAACCAAGTCATGTTTAAATCTCGTAGCCATGCTAGTCCAAGGACTTTAGTTATGCGATCCCGATAGCCAATAGCTCGGATTGTTTCTTCCATTGTCGCTGGTGTCTTGTCTGTGACGTGGTTTGCCATAGCGAAGTAACAGGATCAAAAATAGGATGCCTGCCACTAGTCCCAAAAGGAGAGGAAGTCCGCCAAAGATGGAATGAACAAAATCAGGAAAAATACCCAGGATGGCTTTGAATGGGGTTAAAGCTCCCGAAAACACTGTCTTAAATACACTCGCGATTCCACTTGTATCAGAAATATTTAAGATTTCGCTCAGTATTTCTGCGAAATATATGGGGGAATTGGTTGATAACAGTGAATGAATCTCAGCAGTTGTCCTTGCAACTTGGAGATCATACGTTTCTTTTGATGACGTTAACATGGTTGGCGTCTGTAGGAGCACTGTCTTCATTCTGCTTAAAGTATCAATTCGAATAGAAGAAATTTTCAAACTGGGCCATAACCTTGCCTCCCTGTCTCGGGCATCGTTTGGGAACAATACTCGTTCACAGCACATGACCTTCATAGTCACGGTTATGAGATAAGGTTTTCCGGGCAGCAGACTGCAACATCTGCGATCTACAATTAGAATGTAACTCCCGTTCGAGAGTCTCCTAAAGAATGGTTCTATTTGTGTTGCAGGTGTGCCTAGCTGGTGACATGAAAGGTTATTTGTAGTCCCTTCACAGGCTCCATGCAAATTAATACCCTGACACAGAAGTGTACCGCTTAGTGATCTTGCACAATTATTGCCACTAAGAAACACATTCTGGCCTTTATTACTAACACGTGTGTGTATAGGGCAGGTTCCATGTTGACTTAATGTACCCTTTACCCAACCTTTCATACTGGCCTGCCTGTATATATTTTTGGCAGTATTGAAACTGGAAAGTTGTTATCGGAATATTTATTATCCCATGTATTATCCATTCAATGACAGGTCGTTCTGACATTGTCAATGGTAATCTCTCAAGTTTTTCAATGCTCAGAATTGTATAGTCAGCACCCTTCTGTGCCAAACTGATTTGTTTATCAGTAAGGTTAAAGATATTAAATAGTGACGTTGTGTTGGCAATTACTATTCAGGAGATCATCGCGCGGACGGGCTACACCGGGATCAATAATCATTGCAGCCCCGCTTCTCAAGATGGGAACTTACACCTTTCCCGATATGCATCACAGCGTGACTCGCCCTCTATATAATTAATTGGGGACCGCAACAACTTCTCACTATCCAACTGGGCGCAGATCCAGGTGGCCACAGAAATCACTAGGAAACACCAACAAAATAGAATTCAATCGAAAATCTCCGGAAAAAGATATTAATCAAGGCTCCCTCCAGCCTTGCCAAAAGTATCAACTTGTACATACAGAATTCCTGAGGAAGGCTAACCGCCGAAACGCGTTGAAGGGGAATTAATTCTGTATTATTTGAAATAATTTATCTGGAATTTGTTTTGAATTGTAAAGCACTAATTTGTATTATACACATGTAAATAATTTTTCAGCCTGATATCAATCGCTTCAAATATGGGAATACAGTTTATAATTATAATAAAATAAAAGAAAAATATTTTCATACTAAATTTAATTAGGCATTGACTTTATTTTTTAGCGTTCACGAGTATGATGTAAATATGTGCACATAACCCGGTGCTAATTTCTATCTTTCTAAACTAGTCCCTTCACAGGCTCCATGCAAATTAATACCCTGAAACAGAAGTGTACCGCTTAGTGATCTTGCACAATTATTACCACTAAGAAACACATTCTGGCCTTTATTACTAACACATGTGTGTGTATAGGGCAGGTTCCATGTTGACTTAATGTACCCTTTACCCAACCTTTCATACTGGCCTGCCTGTATATATTTTTGGCAGTATTGAAACTGGAAAGTTGTTATCGGAA
This sequence comes from Lissotriton helveticus, assembly GCF_964261635.1. Lineage (NCBI taxonomy): Eukaryota > Metazoa > Chordata > Amphibia > Caudata > Salamandridae > Lissotriton > Lissotriton helveticus. The sequence continues at coordinate 495,128,680 of NC_136068.1, forward strand.
TATTTATTATCCCATGTATTATCCATTCAATGACAGGTCGTTCTGACACTGTCAATGGTAATCTCTCAAGTTTTTCAATGCTCAGAATTGTATAGTCAGCACCCTTCTGTGCCAAACTGATTTGTTTATCAGTAAGGTTAAAGATATTAAATAGTGACGTTGTGTTGATTAAACGCCAAGGCACATAGCCTGAACGCAGATTTTGTAACGTCCAGCCAAGTTGTACAATAGAACGCAATTGGGACTGACCGTGTTGTAACATCAGTAAGTCTTGCGATATTATAGCGATTGCTGAAGACACAATACTGTCCAGTGAATATATTCTGGAGGACAGAGTCATTAACCCATTGTCCACAACAGAAAGTGATTTTTCCAAATTAAAACGGTCAATTTCCCGTATTTTTTCTGCTGTCTCAATTTGAGTTACTTTCCAAGCTTCATTGTAAGCTGCATATATAGAGGCCGCTATGAAACGTTTTTGACGCTGTTTGCGTGGTCCCATAATGAAATCACGCAAGTCAGCACCTTCTTGAAGTAAAGTTAGGTGTTGCTTAATTTCTGCCAGTGTGGATGTTTGTAGCCATTGAAGGCAGAGCTTGCCCACACTGTAAGTAGTTACTATCCCTGGATGTTGTCTTTGGGAATATCTAGGCTCTGGCCTGGTCAATTTGAACCCCTGTATTTTGTTCAGGAATCTGTCTTGACAGTTATTTGTGTCTGTGGGCCAGATCAACCATTGTTTCCAATCAGGATGTGTTCTGTTTTGGTTTAAAATATGGTTCACGTCTATCTCAACATCTATAGAGCTATTACTGTTCGTTGTTGGCTTTGGAATAGACGGTTTGTTTTAAGTCTTTGATTTTGGCTAAGCCAAGACAGGTAGTTTGTTGAATAGTGTCATTCAAAAATATACTTTGTTCTGGGATCATACAGGCTCTGAACAATGATTCTATACCTTGTACTTGCCAATCTTTTGTACCCCAAACAGTTTTTGTTTCAATGTTATTGTTCCAGAAATCAAAACCAAATGTATTCATTTGCTCAAAAAATGAATCTGAATATATCAATTTCGTGCTTGTAAGCATGGTCTTCATACCTGTCTTATTCGACAATTTGAAATAAAATGTTTCTGCATTACTTGTGTTAAACCCTGAAAAGTATGAATATTTATCATAAAATGTTTTAGAACTACCCTTTGGTGGAGTAGCACAATGTTCCCATTGGTTATAATTTAAAACATTTCTAGGTTGTGCAGATTTATGGAGATAATGGTTACCATAGTGGTTGTAGCAGAACATTTGATCATAATTAGACGAACCCTGCAAATAATCATGTTCTGTAAATTTAGCAGACATTACTAGGTCAGACATCATATCATTAATACTTTCAAAGTCCCAATCATCAGCAAATGTGCTTGGTTTTACAAAGTCACTTAACGAGATCTTAAATTGGTGTGGATACTTCAGGATTTCAACCGGGCCATAGATTTCATAATCAGTATTGTCCCATGCTACACCGCCTGGTATAGGATTGGCTGTGAAGTTTACTGAAGAAAGTTCTCTTTTCTTGACGTGTGAAGATGTGTGTGGTTTAAGGACCAAGTTGATTTTCTGGCTTGCTGTGTCCATTTTAGCAGATTTTCCCTCAATGAAATGTCCCAAGCATAGTACCATGATGAGCCAAAGTATGAGGACAAATGCACCTAATGTCACCCAAATTTCAATCCATGGAGAAGTCAGATAGGTTCCCTTTAGTTGATGAAAAAGTTCCTTTGCTTTGTCTTTAAAAGTTTTTGTTGATGGCTGTACTTCTGGTTCGCTTTGTTCTTCTGAAGAATCATCGAAGTTGATGAAGTAGCCAGATGCCGTTCTGTCAATTGTTCCAATTGCTTCTGGATTACTTTTTGCTTTTGGATTTTGCTTTGTTTCATTAGCAAAGTCTGTAGTTACATCATCGTAGGTTGTTGTTTCTTGATGAAAAGCTTTTATTTGGGTTTTAAGAGGTTCAAGTTCCATTGCTTTGTTGCATAATCCTTGTTGTTTCATTGTAGATTTTCCAAATGTGATCAGTCTTTCAGTTTGAACCTCTGTGGATGTAGCAAACTTTGGTGTTCTGCTACTTCTTGGGAGTCCACTTGGCCTACTATTTGTTATCGGCCACATTATTGTGGTTTAACCAGGTCGATGGATATGACTCGGTTCTCCTTTTTACCAGCAAGGGGCGGTAGTACTACTGATCTTGTCCCGTTGATAGACAAGACAGGAACTGCTTTTCTGTAAGAAGGCCCAAATTCCTTCTTTACTGCGATCTTTTCTCTGACCAGATCCCCGACTTTTGGAATCCAGACAGGCCTTGCTGGGACAGGTGGTTTTTCTTCAGTGGTTGTTGGCTGCTGTTTCAACTTTATGTTGCTCAGGTCTTTTCTTGTTTCATTTAAGTCCTGTAAAATAGCCAAGCGATCTTTGATATCAAAGCATTTTTCTTTAACCACTGAAGTCTGACTATCTAAGTCCTGGATTAACATTCTAGTCCCAAACAATAGTTCGTACGGACTGAGTCCTTTCAGAGAATTTCTTGGCAGGTTATTTAGACTACGTTGGACACTTATTAAATGTTTGACCCACCCAGCTCCTGAACCTAATACCTTTGCTGTTATAGATTGCTTTATGCCTTGGTTTTTTCTTTACACCATCCCGTTTCCCTCAGGAAGGAAGTGAGAAGAGTCCCGCAATGCAATGTTCATTCTGGCCTGGCCCCCCCCATAAGCTGTTTTAAAGCTAAAGGAAAGATTTTGGTCAGAACGTAACATGCTTCTAGCGTATATGCCATTATAGACTCGCAAATCTTTGTATAACAGTTCCGACGTCAGCCGAAAGTTGGGGTCTACTATATAAGTGAAAATAGTCTTTACATGTTAATGTGACGCATTATTCATACTGGTTTTTATTTTTTGTTGATTTGATACATTCTGGAGTGAAACGCCATGGTATTAAACCGTTTCTCTCGCCACTGCGATCTCTATTGCAGTCTGGGCAGTTTTTTACAAAAATGTGATGATGCAGGCTCATGCCTGGCCACCAGTACACTGATTGTAATTCTTCCAGAGAATCTTTTAGCTTAAGGTGTCTGAGACCCTCACCCATATGTGCGTCTGCTATTAACAAGCCTCTCCTTTCCGTGTTTGGAATTACTCTATCCCCCACTCCAGGGATTCGAGCAAAAGGGACTGAGTTTGCTTCGATTATGTATGTATAATTGAGTGGGTAATTGATCGGTAGCGCTGAGCAGTCGCCTTTTGATGACGTTTTTACTGCCAGCACAGTTTCCCCGTCAATGTATTTTACTGCACGCTTTTTTGTAGCTACGGAAGCCGATTTAGTTGCTACCGCTGTGGCTGTCTCAGCCAATGAATTCCCTGCAACGTGAACGCCATCACGCTGATGACTCAGTGAGTGTATCACGTGAGTTTTTGGTAGTTCTTTCTGTAAAAGAGCTACTTGTTCCCAAAGCACTTTTTGCTTTATTGTTGCACCTGTGTCATCTTTGTAACCGTTTTGAATCCATTTCTGTAAATCGTTATTGTATGATTTGACGCAGTAATACGAATCGCACACTATAAGTGTCGGGAATTCGCGATCGGCATTATCTAGCGCCATTTTTAACGCTATTATTTCAGTTTGTTGTTCTGAATTATTTTCCACTGAGTGTGTTTTTGTAAGTAGAGGTCTTAATTCACCTCCACGCCACACTTCTTTTACAATTTCGCATGTGGCGTTGTAAGCCAGCTCTCCCCAAACTGAGGGTTGAGCATGACCGTCTGTATATATTACACAGGCGTACTGTCGTAAAGGCAGAATGTCGATTGGCAGAGGGTATTCTTTCTCATATTCTAGATATTTTAATTCTTTCATTTCCGGGTCAAAATAGTATTTTATTTTGTCTGTAGCAACAGAATTTACCCATTGTATCCATTCTGGATTCAGTGCCGTTGTCGGTAAATTACATGGTGTTGTTAATGCCTCAAAAGCTGATTCTGCTGTTCTGACTGTAACCTGTCTACCGTCGGCTTGGTATTTTTCTTTTGTTACAGCTGTTTGAACCGCATGAACAATGTTTTCCTTAATGCTGAACCTTTTTTCAGCTTCTGTGTACAAATGTGATTTGTTTGCTATTGGTACCTTCTCTCCTTCATTAGAGGTCAGGTATGTGAATCCGCATCTTCCCGGGATGACTCGAATCACAAGGTTGCGTGTGTTGTCACGTGTTTGTAATGTTGTTTTAACTAACATATCTGTTTGTAAAGATCTCAAAATTTCTGTGTGTTTTTGAGTCCAATTGATTCTTTTAAAATCTGGTTTTATAAGATCATAGAGAGGTTTAACTCTCTCTGCATAATTTATAATGTAAGTTCTTCCGAAATTTAGGAAACCTAGAATTGATTGTAAGTTTTTTAGTGTTCTAGGTGCTTGGATTACAGCACATTTCTCTAGGAAATTGTCAGCCAGGCTTTTGCCTTCACTTGATAGTTCATATCCTAAAAACAGGACAGTTAGATGGGCAATTCTTGACTTTTTAAAGTTGAATTTGTAACCCTCTGCTGCGAACCCAAGTATTATGGTGTTCACTCTCTTCAAGTGAGTATCCTAGTCATCATCTGTTATATAGATGTCATCGACATAAGATAATGCCTCATCATCATATATTTGTAGTAACTCTGTTACTCTTGCTGAGAATAATCCTGGGCTGTTCTTAAACCCCTGGGGCAAAAACAGAATTTTTTTTGCGCGCCATTTATCGAGAACGCGGTCAAATATCTGCTCTCCGGTGCTATATTTTGACAGAAGAATCCATTAGAGATGTCTAATGTTGTTTTGTATTTTTTGCGCACTATGTTATTCATAAGTGCAGCACTATGCGAGTTTTGTACTGCAAAGGTTTTGCAACATGAGTTAAGGTGTCTGTAGTCCAAAATAAGACGATATGAATTGTCTGGTTTGGAGACAGGAAACAAAGGATTATTCATTTGTGAGGTGCAAGTTTCAATCACCCCCTGGTATTCAAGTTGATCTAGGATCTCTTTTACCCGTTTTCTAGCTTCTTGCTTAATTGGGTACTGCCTCTGAGCAGTAGGTTGTGATTTTAACTGGATTTTGTGAGGAGGAGAGTCCTCATCCCATCCCACATGGTTTTTATATAATGCAGGAGCTTGGGCTACTGCCCACTTTCTTGCAAGTGTATATTTTTTATGAATTGGAATATGATTTGAGAAGGCAGGCATAATCATTTCTTCGCCATGAGGGCACTCCCTGACAAACTCTGGTGGCCAGTCTCTTTCAGCTAGAAGGATATCATAGCCTTTGGAGAGATTATCCCAAAAGAGACCCCTTATTTTCCTAGTCTTATCCCCCTCTATACGCAATGTTATTTCATATATTTTATGTGGTTTGCTAACTCTGGTATCTGCAGTTTCCACCTGAATGTATTCATTCGTGTCCACTGTCTCCAGATGATTCATAAAGATCTTGCGAGCTATGCTCACTTCTGCTGCGCTGTCTAGCATTGTCTGAGCCCATTCTCCGTTTTTCAGCTGTGTCCTCAGTATTCTCGGCATGGTTGATTACTTTAATACTGGCTACCTTCTTTTTTGGAAACTGTAATTTTTTATTTGGATGAGCAGGTTCCTTGTCTTTGGACTTGACGTGCTCTTCCCTGTGTTCTGATCGTCCTCTTCTTTCCGATTTCTGCAAGGAAGTCTGAAAAGATTGAGAGGGACGTGTATCAATATCTTGATATTTATCAGGTTTCTTCAGATTATCCCTATTTCTAAGGTTGTATTTTTTCTCAGAGGGCTCCCTTTGGGGAGACTTGTGTCCTTGGTCCGGAGATCTTTCCCTCCGCCGAGGAGACCTTCCTCTGGACTGGAATCTTTTTTCTTTAGGAGTGGATTGTTTATTTCCATCCCAGCTCTTTTTTTGAGTGTTTAGATTATTTTTAATAAATACTTTTTCAGGTTTTTCTATTAGTTGGGGTTTCACTGGTTTCCCACCCAAACTATCTCTTCCTAGTTCTTCATAGGATTTTTCTATGATTCTGGCAATTTCAAATGGTTGGTCTGCTATATCTGTCTCTTTCAACCTCTGGCGGATCGCCACATTTGCTGCTTCTCCCTTTATATTGGCTAATAATATTGCCGAGACCTGCTTGAAGTCTTTTAGTAATTTCATACCAAGAGTTAAAGCAGGTTCTGGACCGTATTCATCTTGAATTTGTTTTAGCACATCTGGTATTACTGACATGGATGGAACACCATGTGTTTTTGTGTAAATGGAAGCAAAGACTGTACCCCAAGTGTCACAGTCCTCCACATGTGGTGCGATTCCCATTGGAAGACAGATAGTCAGAATCCTGTGTTTCTCAACCGGGGCGGTATCTGGAAATACCGCCTCTATTTGAGTGATTTTTTGTGCTAACCAGACTGGAATTTGTTCCCGTTTTGTGGGTACTTTACCTAGACAGGACTGTATGTTCTGTGGTGTAATTTTATTTGTGTTCCCCTGATGAGGGATCAGCTGTGGAATTTTAATAGCTGGTTGGACTGTTGAAGTCCGCATTACATATTGGACTAATTGTCTATGTATTTTAATTAATTGTTTTAGCTGTGCTAAAAGATCTGGTGCAGGCATTTCTACAATGTCTGGATGTGGTGTGTATCCGGCTAGGACCGGCCACGTTGCTCCTGGTCTACCTAGTGGACCGAGCCTGGTGATGTGATTATTATGTTTTAGGGCGCCATTAAACCAGAGCAGGTGCTCTTGGTATTTGAGTGGTATTTCCACCTCCTCGAAAGGAGTGTACTCATTAGGAGGTTCCTCTATTTTGTAATAGTGGAAGTCCTTTGTTACAGCGTTTGCTGCTGGAAAGTTTGTCCATGAATAGAATACCTCTGTCTGCCAATATTCGTGTGCCTCAATTACGAATATGACTGTACCACCTCTCGTGTCAGCCCATTTTCTATAAGTTTTAAAGTTATAGATTTCCTTATGTTGACCGGGATGAGTATTGCCTCCGGGTCTTGCTGTAGGAGACTATTGTCAGCCGCTAGGAGTTGAGCTGCTATTCTAGCTGTCTCCCTTTCTTCTTCAGCTTGTGACATTCTAATGTCAAGAAAGTTATTTTATTTATTTGCAGATCAGGTTTCTATGGAAACAAAGATTAGATGCACAATATTTTGGAACAGTGTATCCTTCAACGTTGAATAAACCAAGAACCATACATAGGAGTCTCCTCCTACTAAGTTTGGCGGATTTAACCTTTCACCCACTCCAGACGTCTTTGGAGTATTATGGGGAAAAGGGGTCTGTGTGAAAAAGCACGACTGAGTTACTCTAATGTCTTACGTTAGATTTATCGCCTATCCAAACCGTTGGGCGCCATGTAGTGTAGTTCCTATTATGCCAATAGGCTCTGCGCATTGGAATAATATCTTCAATAGTATAGACGTAGGACAGAGGTTAACTAGGTCTTCTACTGACGATATTAGACTTAAAGTTTAGTGTTTGCCAGCTAGCTCAGAGTTCACTAGAAACTTTCTCGAATAGACAAGGAGGAGTTTAACCTCCCTGGATAGACAAGAAGGGATTTAGATTCTGACAACCATAGAACATGACAACTTTGCTCTCCCCTAATCAAGAGTGTATCTCTAGAGTCGTGTGAAAACAAAAGACAACTTATTTTACTCAGTCAGTTCAGTGCATTCTTAGTTTCACCAGATTGTAGAGAAAAGGAAGAGACGGGCGTGTTCAATAAAAGATGTTATTTATTGATCAGTCTCCTTTCTCATACAAGAGAAATGAATCGCTATTATTGCAATACTTATAGTTAAGTAAAGTGCATACAGTAATAACAGAATTATAAAATAATACTGTAAAAGCATTGATATGGTTTCTTAGCCATATGATACTTAAAATGGATAAAATAGATACATACATATATACATTGACTAATCGTACTCAACTGGTGCTTCTAACTACGCCTACCCCAATGTACCTGACCTAAGCCTAATACGTGGGCGGGAGTAGATAAGTAGCAGTTTAAGTTAAGTTTGTTTTGCCAAGGGTCTGCTTCAAGAATTCTCTGCAAGGGGTTATTCAGTTCAGTACCTGGGATTTAGAAGGCTAGAGGGCTGGTATCTCTATCTCAGGTCTTGATATCCCAGCTGCCCGCAAGGGCGGCTTGGAAGCGCCGGAGCTGGATTTCTCGGCAGGAGAAAAGGCAGCGTCTCTCTCTCAGCACGTCAGAAAGGAGGGGCAGCGTCTGTGGGCTTCGCTGTCAGCTGGGCTCCTCGGCAAGTCTCGCTGCTCCAATCTTGTCACCACCTCGTGTGTTTGCTTAAGGCAATGTCGGTATTATTTATACCTGAAAGGTGCCGGGATTGACGTAAGGATGGACATAAATACGTCAATAAGGATGTCATACGAACTGGTCGTTCGCACATTCTTTACTGAAGTTCTCGGCTAAATCAAAACAATGCCTGTGGGGATTTCCCAGGTCGTGGTAGGTTTGATTTGTTTTGAGAACACTGTATGCCTATTAGGGGGCTGGAGAAATAGTGCTTGCCTAATGAGATGGCATGCGCTATGACCTAATCAGATAACGGGCTTCTGTGCCGTTGTATGGCTAATCAGATAACGGGTTTCTGTGCAGTTGAATGGCTGCTAGTTAATTATTAACCAGACAAGGGTCAGAAATAGGGGGATCGATACAGTACCCATAGTAAATACATCACACCCACTCCACGTAATCTATGTCCATATTTACAAATCTAGGCATAGTAAACAAAACAAGTAGTGCATGTGTATACCGAACCACCCCAAAATACAATCAAATGTATTTTGAAAATTGGAAATGCGAAATACACGAAAAGATGAGTATAGTTACTATATGCACTTCAAGCAGTATAATAATGCTACATCTAATACGCATATTTTGAAATCAGCATGAACGAAATGCGGAAATTACACATGAAATGGCTCTTAATACAGAAGAAAAAAATTCGAGACCATCTCATCACAAAAATGAACATGCTAGAGGGTAGCTAATGTCTCTAGAGTAGCTAAAAATAGAAATTTTGTTCTCTAGGAATAGTTTCACTTTAAGCAGAAGATAAGTGTCCCACAAAATCGTAAATATTTTTGGAAATGGAAGGGGAAAAAAAATGTCTCGCTTTCTGTAAAAACTGGTGAGAAAATTTCTTATTGCTTTATTTTCAAAGTTGAAGGCCAAATACAGGGTGTAGGGAACGCCGTGTGCTAGTTTCCTCAAAGTCATTCTTTCTGCTCTGGTGAAAACATCATATTGTTGAGACTTTCGAAAAAACTGTCAACTGCTTCTTGCGAAAGTTCCACTAACTCGGAAAAAGTTTGTAACATGCATTCATGAGCATGATTGCCTTCATTGATGTTTCGATCAGCATAGCTGACAGAAGGTCGTACCTGATCGATGCTGCTTTCATCTTGTACTTCACAACTCTTCAATCGTAGTGGTGAAGTCTCCACGAATGCCGTCATCAGGATTGGTAGCCGCTGGGGACAGCACAATGCATGAGCCGTTACCGGACCCAACAAAGTCTCTGCGTCCATTGGCACATCCGATTGTAGTGTCAGACAGGTGTCCAACACGCATTCTTCGCCGCATAGCAAGCACCTTAATACAGGCATAACACAACTTTGCCACATCGGTCTAAATGAAAGAAACCAAGTCATGTTTAAATCTCGTAGCCGTGCTAGTCCAAGGACTTTAGTTATGCGGTCCCGATAGCCAATAGCTCGGATTGTTTCTTCCATTGTCGCTGGTGTCTTGTCTGTGACGTGGTTTGCCATAGCGAAGTAACAGGATCAAAAATAGGATGCCTGCCGCAAGTCCCAAAAGGAGAGGAAGTCCGCCAAAGATGGAATGGACAAAATCAGGAAAAATACCCAGGATGGCTTTGAATGGGGTTAAAGCTCCCGAAAACACTGTCTTAAATACACTCGCGATTCCACTTGTATCAGAAATATTTAAGATTTCGCTCAGTATTTCTGCGAAATGTATGGGGGAATTGGTTGATAACAGTGAATGAATCTCAGCATTTGTCCTTGCAACTTGGAGATCATACGTTTCTTTTGATGACGTTAACATGGTTGGCGTCTGTAGGAGCACTGTCTTCATTCTGCTTAAAGTATCAATTCGAATAGAAGAAATTTTCAAACTGGGCCATAACCTTGCCTCCCTGTCTCGGGCATCGTTTGGGAACAATACTCGTTCACAGCACATGACCTTCGTAGTCACGGTTATGAGATAAGGTTTTCCGGGCAGCAGACTGCAACATCTGCGATCTACAATTAGAATGTAACTCCCGTTCGAGAGTCTCCTAAAGAATGGTTCTATTTGTGTTGCAGGTGTGCCTAGCTGGTGACATGAAAGGTTATTTGTAGTCCCTTCACAGGCTCCATGCAAATTAATACCCTGACACAGAAGTGTACCGCTTAGTGATCTTGCACAATTATTGCCACTAAGAAACACATTCTGGCCTTTATTACTAACACGTGTGTGTATAGGGCAGGTTCCATGTTGACTTAATGTACCCTTTACCCAACCTTTCATACTGGCCTGCCTGTATATATTTTTGGCAGTATTGAAACTGGAAAGTTGTTATCGGAATATTTATTATCCCATGTATTATCCATTCAATGACAGGTCGTTCTGACATTGTCAATGGTAATCTCTCAAGTTTTTCAATGCTCAGAATTGTATAGTCAGCACCCTTCTGTGCCAAACTGATTTGTTTATCAGTAAGGTTAAAGATATTAAATAGTGACGTTGTGTTGATTAAACGCCAGCAGCGTGCAGACTGGAGTTCGGTCTAAGGAGCAGTTGGGTGCAGGGATTATGTGCCCTGGTACGTTGGGTGGCCTCACTTGCCAGAGCAGAACCGGGGACGATGAGAGCTCTTCTGAAAAGTGAATTATTAGGCAACTTTAAAGAGTTTTCACAACTTATAAAGAACTTCAGAAAAGCGGTGACTCTTCTGAAACTAGATGAAAGTACTTTGTTCCTGCACTCTCGAGCACAACTAAAAATCTTGCTAAAACAGGCATCCTGGGAACTAGGCTTTCAACTAGATAAGAATGAGATACAAAGAAAAGGTGGTTGTGATCTCCTTATTAATTCATATGTTGCCAAGAAAGCCCAAGCCTACGTATTATGGAATATACCTCATGGCATTAGAAGGTTGTGGTTTCTCATTCGTCATGACCTATTGCCTTTGAATATTCTTTTATCCAAATGGTATGGAATATCGAAAATGTGTAATTTTTGCAACCTAAGTATACAGGATCGTATGCATGTTTTATTAATTTGCCCGGCACTTCGTACTTTGCGCCTTAAATGGCTAAAACCAATTTGCATTCGCTTGGGTATTTCCAATGTAAATATCTTCCTACAATTTTTGTACTCGCCTTTAAATGAAATGTTCTGCTTCTACATTTTTAAATTTTTTAAAGGATTTTTAGATATTTATTAATATGCTACAAAAATCTCGTCGGCCCCTTTGTGGTACTCTTGTTAATGGATGAATCATGGACTTGTATAACATGTGTTTGTGGAATATTCTGTTTGAATTGGTAGTTATTCTTGAACATGATGAATGTGTCTCTTTTATATTTTATTTCTAATATGCCATATGTGTTTTCTTTTATCTTTTATGTGGCCCTCATCGAGAGCCAAAACATAAATAAATAAACTTTGAAACTTTGATTAAACGCCAAGGCACATAGCCTGAACGCAGATTTTGTAACGTCCAGCCAAGTTGTACAATAGAACGCAATTGGGACTGACCGTGTTGTAACATCAGTAAGTCTTGCGATATTATATCGATTGCTGAAGACACAATACTGTCCAGTGAATATATTCTGGAGGACAGAGTCATTAACCCATTGTCCACAACAGAAAGTGATTTTTCCAAATTAATACGGTCAATTTCCCGTATTTTTTCTGCTGTCTCAATTTGAGTTACTTTCCAAGCTTCATTGTAAGCTGCATATATAGAGGCCACTATGAAACGTTTTTGACGCTGTTTGCGTGGTCCCATAATGAAATCACGCAAGTCAGCACCTTCTTGAAGTAAAGTTAGGTGTTGCTTAATTTCTGCCAGTGTGGATGTTTGTAGCCATTGAAGGCAGAGCTTGCCCACACTGTAAGTAGTTACTATCCCTGGATGTTGTCTTTGGGAATATCTAGGGTCTGGCCTGGTCAATTTGAACCCCTGTATTTTGTTCAGGAATCTGTCTTGACAGTTATTTGTGTCTGTGGGCCAGATCAACCATTGTTTCCAATCAGGATGTGTTCTGTTTTGGTTTAAAATATGGTTCACGTCTATCTCAACATCTATAGAGCTATTACTGTTCGTTGTTGGCTTTGGAATAGACGGTTTGTTTTAAGTCTTTGATTTTGGCTAAGCCAAGACAGGTAGTTTGTTGAATAGTGTCATTCAAAAATATAATTTGTTCTGGGATCATACAGGCTCTGAACAATGATTCTATACCTTGTACTTGCCAATCTTTTGTACCCCAAACAGTTTTTGTTTCAATGTTATTGTTCCAGAAATCAAAACCAAATGTATTCATTTGCTCAAAAAATGAATCTGAATATATCAATTTCGTGTTTGTAAGCATGGTCTTCATACCTGTCTTATTCGACAATTTGAAATAAAATGTTTCTGCATTACTTGTGTTAAACCCTGAAAAGTATGAATATTTATCATAAAATGTTTTAGAACTACCCTTTGGTGGAGTAGCACAATGTTCCCATTGGTTACAATTTAAAACATTTCTAGGTTGTGCAGATTTATGGAGATAATGGTTACCATAGTGGTTGTAGCAGAACATTTGATCATAATTAGACGAACCCTGCAAATAATCATGTTCTGTAAATTTAGCAGACATTACTAGGTCAGACATCATATCATTAATACTTTCAAAGTCCCAATCATCAGCAAATGTGCTTGGTTTTACAAAGTCACTTAACGAGATCTTAAATTGGTGTGGATACTTCAGGATTTCAACCGGGCCATAGATTTCATAATCAGTATTGTCCCATGCTACACCGCCTGGTATAGGATTGGCTGTGAAGTTTACTGAAGAAAGTTCTCTTTTCTTGATGTGTGTGGTTTAAGGACCACGTTGATTTTCTGGCTTGCTGTGTCCATTTTAGCAGATTTTCCCTCAATGAAATGTCCCAAGCATAGTACCATGATGAGCCAAAGTATGAGGACAAATGCACCTAATGTCACCCAAATTTCAATCCATGGAGAAGTCAGATAGGTTCCCTTTAGTTGATGAAAAAGTTCCTTTGCTTTGTCTTTAAAAGTTTTTGTTGATGGCTGTACTTCTGGTTCGCTTTGTTCTTCTGAAGAATCATCGAAGTTGATGAAGTAGCCAGATGCCGTTCTGTCAATTGTTCCAATTGCTTCTGGATTACTTTTTGCTTTTGGATTTTGCTTTGTTTCATTAGCAAAGTCTGTAGTTACATCATCGTAGGTTGTTGTTTTCTTGATGAAAAGCTTATATTTGGGTTTTAAGAGGTTCAAGTTCCATTGCTTTGTTGCATAGTCCTTGTTGTTTCATTGTAGATTTTCCAAATGTGATCAGTCTTTCAGTTTGAACCTCTGTGGATGTAGCAAACTTTGGTGTTCTGCTACTTCTTGGGAGTCCACTTGGCCTACTATTTGTTATCGGCCACATGATTGTGGTTTAACCAGGTCGATGGATATGACTCGGTTCTCCTTTTTACCAGCAAGGGGCGGTAGTACTACTGATCTTGTCCCGTTGATAGACAAGACAGGAACTGCTTTTCTGTAAGAAGGCCCAAATTCCTTCTTTACCGCGATCTTTTCTCTGACCAGATCCCCGACTTTTGGAATCCAGACAGGCCTTGCTGGGACAGGTGGTTTTTCTTCAGTGGTTGTTGGCTGCTGTTTCAACTTTATGTTGCTCAGGTCTTTTCTTGTTTCATTTAAGTCCTGTAAATAGCCAAGCGATCTTTGATATCAAAGCATTTTTCTTTAACCACTGAAGTCTGACTATCTAAGTCCTGGATTAACATTCTAGTCCCAAACAATAGTTCGTACGGACTGAGTCCTTTCAGAGAATTTCTTGGCAGGTTATTTAGACTACGTTGGACATTTATTAAATGTTTGACCCTCCCAGCTCCTGAACCTAATACCTTTGCTGTTATAGATTGCTTTATGCCTTGGTTTTTTCTTTACACCATCCCGTTTCCCTCAGGAAGGAAGTGAGAAGAGTCCCGCAATGCAATGTTCATTCTGGCCAGGCCCCCCCATAAGCTGTTTTAAAGCTAAAGGAAAGATTTTGGTCAGAACGTAACATGCTTCTAGCGTATATGCCATTATAGACTCGCAAATCTTTGTATAACAGTTCCGACGTCAGCCGAAAGTTGGGGTCTACTATATAAGTGAAAATAGTCTTTACATGTTAATGTGACGCATTATTCATACTGGTTTTTATTTTTTGTTGATTTGATACATTCTGGAGTGAAACGCCATGGTATTAAACAGTTTCTCTCGCCACTGCGATCTCTATTGCAGTCTGGGCAGTTTTTTACAAAAATGTGATGATGCAGGCTCATGCCTGGCCACCAGTACACTGATTGTAATTCTTCCAGAGAATCTTTTAGCTTAAGGTGTCTGAGACCCTCACCCATATGTGCGTCTGCTATTAACAAGCCTCTCCTGTCCGTGTTTGGAATTACTCTATCCCCCACTCCAGGGATTCGAGCAAAAGGGACTGAGTTTGCTTCGATTATGTATGTATAATTGAGTGGGTAATTGATCGGTAGCGCTGAGCAGTCGCCTTTTGATGACGTTTTTACTGCCAGCACAGTTTCCCCGTCAATGTATTTTACTGCACGCTTTTTTGTAGCTACGGAAGCCGATTTAGTTGCTACCGCTGTGGCTGTCTCAGCCAATGAATTCCCTGCAACGTGAACGCCATCACGCTGATGACTCAGTGAATGTATCACGTGAGTTTTTGGTAGTTCTTTCTGTAAAAGAACTACTTGTTCCCAAAGCACTTTTTGCTTTATTGTTGCACCTGTGTCATCTTTGTAACCGTTTTGAATCCATTTCTGTAAATCGTTATTGTATGATTTGACGCAGTAATACGAATCGCACACTATAAGTGTCGGGAATTCGCGATCGGCATTATCTAGCGCCATTTTTAACGCTATTATTTCAGTTTGTTGTTCTGAATTATTTTCCACTGAGTGTGTTTTTGTAAGTAGAGGTCTTAATTTACCTCCGCGCCACACTTCTTTTACAATTTCGCATGTGGCGTTGTAAGCCAGCTCTCCCCAAACTGAGGGTTGAGCATGACCGTCTGTATATTATAACACAGGCGTACTGTCGTAAAGGCAGAATGTCGATTGGCAGAGGGTATTCTCTCTCATATTCTAGATATTTTAATTCTTTCATTTCCGGGTCAAAATAGTATTTTACTTTGTCTGTAGCAACAGAATTTACCCATTGTATCCATTCTGGATTCAGTGCAGTTGTTGGTAAATTTTTTAGCATTGGTAACAGTATTTTTTTAAAACTTTATTTATTTAATTTTCTCTTGCATGCAGTCAGACAAGCATTACAGTGCAACTATGTAACAATAACATTTTGATCCCATGTACCTTTTTGCTGGATATTATTGTCATACAACACCAACTTTCAATGTCGATACATATGCACGTTGCTATTCCATGCGTTTCCAATGTTGTGAGGAGCATAGGCTCATATATAAACCATCGCCATTAAAAGCGTATGTCTTCTGTTTTTATTCAAAGCGTACAACTCTATCCCTCTCCGATTCTGGCCGCTCTTTTGTGCCATGTAAGTCCTATACGGGCCCCGTATGTCTTTGGGTCTACGCCTTTTTGGGATTAGGGATTGTGTGGAGCAAAAGGCCAGGTCTGTAAACCATTCTGCAGTGTTAGTTATAGTAATCATAGTTTAGAATGATCCCTCATGCCATGGATCTCCATTTTTGCACCTTTAAATGTGTGTGGCCCTCCCCTGACGTAAATGAACCAAACTTAGGACAAGCTGCCTTCAAATATCAACCTTCCTTTCAACATGTCAAATTTGGTGCATATTGGTCAAGGGATTTAAAAGTTACAAGAGGGCGGGGTAGGTAGGGGTCCTAACAACTCAAGCAACACTGATTAAAAGTATACTACATTTTCCCGCCGTGTAGTTAGTCCTTGCGCCCATTCAATGCCTTTTCTTGGTCGAGTGATTTTTTTTTCTTTTTTCATTGAGCCTTTTTTTAATTTCTGATTTGATAAAGCCGCTGTAGCCAGACCTTGAGTGAGCAACAGAAAAGAACATTCAGAAGCACCACTGATTGGGCAGACGTTGGATGCTTCGCTTGTAAAAAGTCCTAACTGCAGGACTGATTTGGTTTTAGTGTCAATCAAGTGATCACAACTATGTGCTTGATCTGTTTATTATTTTAAGTTACGACAAAGGCAATAGACGAGGTGTATTGCAAAGAGCATTATGTTAAAGCCAACAGTCATTCATGGGTGGATTGTTGTTGCACTGCTAAAGTCTACAGAGCGGTATTTTGTAACGCATTACAGTAATGGACATGGGTCCTGTGAGGATTACTCACTCAGACAAGCCATGCATGGAGACGGTTTGTTCTTTGATAATCCTTATTAGCCCCTCTTAGGCGGATATTTTTTTGCATGCAGTTTTGTATATATTGTATTTTAATACTGAATGCCTAATAATTGCCTTGTTGGAATGCCCATTACAGTAAGCCTGAGTTGGTTATGGCGACCAACTACTGATAAAGACTATAGGCCTCGTTGGTTTTGTTCACATATGTCCGATGTCACGTCTGTTATGTTTATTATGAAAACTTATGACAAAGGCGGTAGGCCTGATTTGTTGTGAAAAGGATATGTTAGGCAAATAGGCATTTAGGAGTGGATTGTTAGAACACTATGTTAAAGCCTTTAATTAGAGGTTTTTCATGGAATCTCATAAATTACCATAGCAACCAAGGTTTTGGGTAATGAATACCCACTTTTACAAGCCCTGCCCTGGGCCTAGAAGAGGTGCACTGTGATAAACCTTGTAGTGCCCTTTTAGAAGGGCTGTATTTTGTTTTTCTGACTCTAATTTTCTATATATGTGTCATTCTGTGACTATAAGTCTGATAGTTAACCTATGGGGCATCTTATGCTAAACGCAGTAGGTCAATTGGTTATGATGCCAATCACTGATAAAGGCTATAAGTTCTCTGTGAAAAGTTATGTCCAGTGCTTATTTTGAGCCTGTGGTTTCCAGTGCTCATCACCGATACTTAATCATCAACTCCGGCCCTTTTTATGAGCACCAGTTAAGGACACATTCATTTATAGTAGGCCCAGGAGATTACGTGATTTGTGCAGAATCACACAATGTTGAGCTGACGCCAAGACTCAAACCTGTTTTCTCAGCTCGAAAGTCTGCAGCTCTAGCCATGCTCCACATACACTCCCCGTTTTCATGGTTCTGTTTTAAGCGGTGCTAACAGGAGAAATGGGCTGGTGCAAGCTGCCTACCAACGAGAGCCCAGGCACTTATTTGTTTTTATAATTTAACTGCTTCCATGCTCATGACGGAGCCGCTCCGTCATGAGCCTCGGTTGAGCTGCGCTCATGACGGAGCGGTTCCATCATGGCCCGCTCGGGGCGCCTGCGCTGCGCGAATTCCGCGCCTGCGCTGGACGTTCCATTGAGCGGGCGGGGCCATGGCGGAACCGCTCCGTCATGAGCACAGCTCAACCGAGGCTCGTGACGGAGCGGTTCCGTCACGAGCATGCGAGCGCCGCTCGGCCCCCCTAGCGCTGCGGCGGAATTGCCGCCGCAGCGAAGGGGTTAACCACAGCATAAGTTTGATATGTTTAATATTAAAAATGTAATAGAAAGGTAGCAGGCTTGGCTTATATATTGTGAAAAGTATTTGTTAAAGTCAGCAGGACCTTAAGTATGGATTCTTATTAAATTGCCTTAAAGGCTGTAAACAGCTAATCTGTTACACAAACTTTTACAGATTACTGTAATAAGCAAGCGTTTTAGTGTTGGGAACTGACAAACCCTGAAAATGGAAGGTTATTTTTGTAATATTCCTTGTTAACCTTTTTTTCGAAAGTGGTTTTATTACGTGTAATTTTGTTTTGTTACGTGTCATTTTGTACATACTTTTAATTTTATGACTAGTGGCTTTTTTGTGGGAAAGCTTATGCTCGATGCAGTAGGCCTAGGATGGTCCATTGGAGGGAAAAAAAAATTCATGTGTCGGATATGTTTCTATTGAAAAACTGGCAAAGACAGTAGGCCAGGATTATTTATTCTGAAAACTGTATGTTAAAGCCATATTTTATGGTGGATTGTTATTACACTATATAGATAGATTTTTTTTACATGGGATATCGCAGATTACCGTAGTAGGCAAGGGTTTGGATGTTGGCAACTCCCACTGACAAATCCTGGAGGTAAAATATTTTTACTGTGATAATACTCGGTAATGCCTCCGAGGAAGATTTGTATTTTGTTTGCCAGGTGCAATTTTATATATTGGTAATTTTATGATTCTATGCCTGATGGTTGCCTTACTGAAAAGTTTATGCTCAATTGGAATTGGAATTGGAAAGGTATTTGTAAAGCGCATGGCTACCAAGAGGCCTCCCAGCGCTGGTAATACAGTGGATCAGGGTTGGTCATGATGACAAGTCATTTTTAAAGGATATAGGTATGGTTGTTTCATTGGGTAAAGTTATGTCAAAGGTAAATCAGTAATAAAAAGTTTCAAGAAAGCCAATAAGCATGTATTCATTTAATTGCTTGATAGCCTGTGCATCAGTGCCCGAATACAGGTGCACTCCATTGCTGTGGCCAGTGAGCCAGTCATTTCATTTTCTAGTTGATCTTTTTCTTTACCCCGTTAATTTCTTTCCTTCTCCTTACATTTTATTCTTATGTTTTTAGAGCATACTGCAACCTGTGCTACTGGACCTCTCGCATGCTGCTCATTTCATCTTCAGTGCGCCACATCTGGTGCGACTAAAGCTTCTAAACCAGGCTGTCGTTTGGAATGGTATTGTCTATAGTGGACTATTCTTTATTTTTTTCTTTTTTTTTTCTTTCTTCTTTCAAGATGGCCAATGCGTTGCTTATAAATGTGGTAGCCATGTTGGAATTTTTAAATTTGGGGAGAGGATTTAGCCTAACGACTAGGGCGGTCGATGTCAAATCTGGGGAACCGGGTTTGAGTCTCCGCAATGACGCTCAACATCCTGTGATTCTGGGCAAATCACTTATTCTCTCAGTGCCTAACAAAAATGAATATGTCCTTGTGTAACGCAACTGGTGCTCATGTAAAGTGATTTGATACCTGATTCCTTCGATCATTGGAAGATGGCGGCCCACTGCAACTGCCAAGTGTCCAGTGTGCAAGTGCCATTATTGTATATTGTTTGTGTTATTGAATGATCCTATACAATCAATGGAATTTGAGGATATTGCGCATGCATTAAGACACTTACACTAAACATTACAATCTAAACCATGCTGAAACTCTACATGAATTCCCAAACACTAGTTGGCCTCACAGTTCCCTCTCTCACACATATACAGGTTATAACTGATACTGGATGCAAAAATCAGATATATTGAAATGTTTACAACATGAGACTAAACACACCATAAACTCAGCATGGGACAGGGTGAAATGCCCTCTTATTTTCGAAGGTGGTCACTCCGTCTAGGGATTTAAATAAGCCAGGACATGGCAGAGGAATACTGGACAAATGCCAAGGTTTTTGGTCGTCAAATTATGGAAACTACTAAGTTCCAAATGCCCTTGAAAGGACATACAGTTATTACGAAAATGGTCATGATACTCAGGATATTATATGTAATTGAGAATATGTCAGTGCTGATTCCTGAACACAATTTGAAGACTCTAGACTCACTATTGCAAACACTCCTATGGCCATGCAATTACTGCTTGAACAGATTGGGAATGCTGGTACCAGATTACCAGAAATATTTAAGCGCAGCACAGTTTTGCTCAAATTACCAGAAGTAGTATACTGCATCCATGGTTTAGGAATGGGGAGCCAGATCTAGTGGCATGCCTTATGAACAAGCATTTACAATGTTTTTGAGCTATTAGCATTGTAAATGGCAATGCCTTTTATATTAAAAGGCATCGTCATTTACAATACCAATAGTTCAAAGTTTTGCAAAAGCAATACTTATTGTATTGCAGAGCGCAGCGTTCACTATTAAAGTTAAAAAAACAAAGCACGGTGTTCCTGAAGCGGGTGCCGCACTCTGTATTAAAGTTTTAAAAAAATAAACAGAGTGCGGTGTCCCTAAAGTGTGGGCCACGCTCAACATCAAAGGTTTAAAAACATTTTTTAACTGAGCGTGGTGACCCTAAAGCGGGTGCCGCGCTCAGCATGCAAATTAGAGCGGCATAGCGCTCTATAAGAAAAGCGTCCGCCATTGTCCCCATCAGTGTCAATAAACAAAATAGTGCTCACCCACTTATAATGCAGACCATGTAACAAGCCAAGTAAAAGGTCCAGTTGTTATGGGCAGTAACAAATGCAGACAAGGCGGTACCAAGGAGGGACTAACAAGCCTTTTTACGAATCAGAAGCCAGCATTTACGAAGTATAATGACCCAAGCCAATAACAAATATGTGCGGAGAGTGGGCGGGGCTTCCAGTGCATACTCTAATACAGCATGCCTCGCAGAGCAGGCACGCATGGGCGCTGCTCCTAAGCTCGACCTAAAAAACGGTCTATATAATAAAAATGGGAGGCTGAGCAAGGGTCAGGCAGCAAACAGGGTGAGACAGTAAATGTGTTTGCTGGCTTGCAGGCATATAAAAGTGCTTGTGTAGCCATCAGACCAAGACTGGCGAATTCCTAGCCATGACCCCAGGGGCCTACCAAGGGCAGGTGCCACCACATTTGCGGCACACTGCACCATAATTCACAACCATATCCTGGATGTTTTAGGCTTTGTTCCTGTAGTGCAGATGGCTACCCATCGGTGCTTAATTTGTGAAAATGTACGTGACAGGGCCCTTATCAGGAGGCCACTGCAAACTGCACAACCAATTGCCCAGCCAGTGCTCCCAATAATAGTACCAACACAACTTCTAACCATCACACATGTACACAGGTGTTACAAGTCAGGTTATTCCGGGGGCCACCGAAAGCTAAAATAATGGTGTGGGTGGCATGCATAATTCATTTTTAATATATATTGGATTATTAAACAATATTATTGTGCTCATCTGAAAATTAAACATCGTCACCATAGGTGGAGAGGTGTGGTGCAGCAGCCAGGGCAGCTGACTTCTGAGTACAGGGCTCATGGTTCTATCCCTGGCTCCGGCGGCAGATCAGCTCAGTACCATGTGACTCTGGGCAATCGCTCACTTAATTTCCACAACGGCCCCCAGCCCCTTGAGACCTGTAAAGGTGAGTAGTTCGTGCTTTACAAATACTGGATTTACGATTCACCTTGGAGTTGACCGTCATTGGCGCTGGTGTTGAGAATTATGATCCGGTGCCCAGCACAGGAAATCACTGACTCAAATTAAGCACTGCTACCCATGAATCAGACTATCACCTCACTGTCTCCCATCTCGTCACAGGCGTGGGTAGGGCCAAGATCCTCACTAACCCCATCGCACCCTGTGACTAGTTAGTCAAGGGTGAGCTGAAAAAGCAAGAGGCTGAAAACTAGGGCAAGTTCAGTAGATCAGCACGGTGTATGCACTGAGCAGGCCTCAGCTTTCAGTTTTGTGTTTCAATGATTCAGGCAGGAGGGTGGCAAAGATCACGGGCAGCTCTGTCTTTAGTAGGAGAACTTCTTTTCAGAGTGGATCTGAACACCAGCACCACTGCAAATGTGGCCAACACTGTTTACTTCTCCTTATATGTAGTAGAAACTTATTGATAATATTGTACCCAGCTATGAACCTAATATGAAGCTCTAAATATTAACAGGAGTGATCAGCAAAACGGTATATTTCATCAATAAGCTCACACACAGGTAGGGGTCTCCAAAACATTTTACAATATAAGGTTTGGTGAAGCAAATAATAGCTTAAGTACTTTCCCTTTCTAGGTGCGCACCCTCAGTACTTGTGCAATTTGCCCATACGGTGAGCAACCACCTTTCCAATAACAATCATGCAAATAAAAACTTTGTACACATTAATGAGAATCAGGATTCTGGTGCAGAGTATAAAAGTTAGAGCTATTGGCATTGTAAATGACAAAATGTTTATTTATGTGTTGGTTTTGAAAACAGATAAATAAATGGCATTGTCATTTACAATGCCAATAACTTAATCTCTCGCAAATGCCACACACAAACACACAGACCCACACACACACACACACACACACAGAGCCCCCCCCACACACACACAGAGCCACACACACACACACAGAGCCCCACACATACACACACAGAGCCCTCCTCCCCCCCCCCCACACACACACACACACACGCAGAGCCCCACACACACACACACACACACAGCTCTGGCTCCATACTGGCTTGGTTCGCTATGAATTTGCCCATCTGCCCACCTCTATTTTTGAAAGCTGCTGTTCATAGGTCTACTCCATCCAATGCCGGCTCTGCAGTGACAGGCGGGACCGTCTAATTACCGTTTCCAAATGCGCAACAGCTACATTTACACACTCATGAATATTAAGCAATGTTTCAGGAAGAATCAAGTCAGAAACCCTCGATTTTTGAAAATTACAGTATTAATTCACATTGACTAATGCAGAGGAATGAAAAGTCATGTACAGCAAAGGAGCAAATAATTAATAGGGTGCTGAATGACTATGAATCCATGTGTGATGTGGTGCTAAAGTCTGCGTTTTTTCTTTAAATTCTGGGACTTGTAGTCTTACTCCCTCCCTTATAAAACAGGACTACAAGTCCCAGAATTCTAACAAAAGCCCTAGGTTGGGATAGCACATCACATATGAAACTGGGAAACGTGGAAGCTATGAAGATTGTGTTTCAATTGTTTGACGTCACTTTATATTACTGGTATTTGTACAGCACGTTCAGCCATTGACACCACAGCACTTCACTTCACTGCATCATTCGTGCAGAACTAACGAGACCATTGTTTAATAATGTGTGAAGCGATTTGGATGTTTGCGGTTACTAGGTATATTATTTCCTCTTTAGTTTCAATAGCATCGTGTGTAGTTGCACTGTGCAGGGGTCTTCACAGTCTCATAACATGATCAAACGAACTCTGGTGCCACACGGTAAAGGACTCATATTAATTACCCATATGCCAGCCTGAGCACGCATACCATGTGCCACTCTCTGTCACCATAAATTCGAAGTGTCACACATTTGGCTGTAGAATGTCACACCCGAGTACACAGTGAAACTATGGAAATGTCACAGAAGCAAAGTGAAACTTGGCCTCTACGTAATCTTCTGCACCTTTGGCTTCCGACTTTAATTGACTTTTAGGAGGCGTCCTTCAGCCCAAAGTTACAGCTGAGACCGCTGCATTGCACGGTGAGTCACTGTCTGCAGTGCGACATGGGTCCAGGGGTATCTGGTGCTTTGCAGATTTTTTTAGATCTGCCTAGAGATTCTCGTTGCTCAAATGGGTGTCATTTCTGATAATTGTAGGTTTCCCTCCTCTTCAGGGCTTGCTTTTGCTCGTGAGAAAGCGTCACTCATAGTCGTTGAATGTCACTGGTAATTACACTGAACGGCAGCTATGGGAGTCCCCTCACCCACCGTAGCAGGCGCACTCGAAGCACTGGGTGAGGCGAGGCAGCCCTGAGCGTGCGGGCGTTATTCACCAGTAATGCCCTTGTTGCATTGTACACGTGACGTGTAACCCTCCGACTCCTCCACCCAGGGTCGGACTGGCACAGAGGAAAGACCCGGGTCGCAAAGACGGCTCTGGTGGTCATGTAACAAAGCGCTACGACCAACATCGGACTGTTTCACATTCATTAAGCAGCTATACACGGACCCCATCAGAGGACAGACGAGCGCCGAGGATCCAATTACAGAGAGACGTGTCAGGCGACACGGAAGTAGAAAGGCTTAGATGTATCCTTAACATCAGAAACAAACATTGGTAACACTGCACTTTAACCCTTTGATGTCTTCCCACTTTAGTGTCCCCGAATCTTTGACCTTGTGTTACTGACCATGGGGCGGCCTCACTGCCACGAGTCAGAGAAGCGACTGTACACGCCCCCCCCCACCTTCACTACGACCCGCCCCTCCCTCACCTCTCCTGCACCGAAGCAAACACCACAAATTAAGAAACAAAATATTGCACATTATATTCGTATTTTAGAAACGAATGTAAATTATTACATAACATAAAACCAAAACAAAGAAATCTAAAGTTGAAAAAGATACACAGTTTACGAGCATGGAGAGGGACCAGGCGCCCTCCATCCTCCAGACCGAGAAGGCGTAGCTGAGCCGCTCGTGGGCCACATAGCTGCAGCTGGCCATCTTGGAGTCGAGCTCGTCGCTCTGCAGCACCTGGTAGAGGAAGTCGATGTAGCGCGCAGCCAGCTTGAGGGTCTGGATCTTGCTGAGCTTGTCGAAGGGCAGCGCGAGGCTGTTTTCAAAATACGGCGACTTTACCTACTGATGCCGCGGCGAGCTTCCAACTCGCGACCGCCCTCTCCAGCTCCATGATAAAAATGCCGTCCGCAAACATCATGGAAAAAAAAAAATAAAGGAAACACCCAGGATCTTGTTGAGCTTGTCGGAGGGCAGCGCAAGGCTGTTTTCAAAATACGGCGACTTTACCTACTGATGCCGCGGCGAGCTTCCAACTCGCGACCGCCCTCTCCAGCTCCATGATAAAAATGCCGTCCGCAAACATCATGGAAAAAAAAAATGGGGGCGGAGCTTAAAAAACACAGGAACGCCCACGAATCTGCTCCGAGAATGATTGCCACATCTCACTTCCAATGGCTAGCCTCCATTTATGAAGCTAGCAAATGGAAGAGAGAGGCGGGTTAAAGCCCCATACTGGAGATCAAAATTTCTCGCCTGCGCGACACTGCTTGTGCAGTGAACGCCAGGCTTCGACCTAAAAAAACACCCTTGAGACGGGCAAATCATGTAGCATCTGAAACCAACTGTGCAGCGAATCGAAGGGTGGCTCAACATAAAACGCGGCTGACTTTGGAGCTGGAGAACATGGTTCGAACCACGGCCTGGGCTGTATCACTTAATAATAATTAAACCGAGATCTGAGTGCCACCATAGTAACAGTAAGCAAATAAAAAATAATTAATTGGTACATTCCAAGCCAGCCTGGGAGCTGCCTTCCAGAAGACTACAAAAGGATGCCAGCCACATGGAAGGAACTGTAAGTGTGATTGCTGCAATAAAATGTAAGCAGCTACGGGTCTGAGCAGCCACAGTGTAACATGAGGTAGAAAACATAATAAAATAGTCCCCCCACGAGTAGATCAACACAACGAAGCATAATGATACTGTGCTCCTTGAAGGAAAAAGGAGGGACAAAGAGGCAGGAATGGCCACTAGTAACCAAGGATTTTTGAAGGACATTGAAACAAACAAATGAGAAGCAAGAATGGCATTTGGCCCACAGAAATATATGTATACTAAAGTATATAAGAGATTGTACGCTTACGCTCGACTGAAAAATGTAACTGCCACAAGACAGTTAACCTTCAGACCATTGTTGTCCAAAATATAAAAGCTAAAACATTGCCATTACAAGTTTCCACATTAATACAATACCCCAGAAAGCCACAAAACTGGCATGTTATAAATATCCATTTATAACACAGTATGCAATATGGCATTCTGCAATATACCCAAACAGTCCTTGAACAATCATCTGTGCTGACAATAGGGTGACACCCTGAAAGCTGGAAGAAAAACATAGGAAGACTGATGGGTTCTTCTCACAGCTGGGGTGAGTAATACCTTATTTCTTAGTCACGCCCCACGTGCGGCTTCCATAAAAAAAATTGACCAGACTTCCCTAAAGACGCAACTGTTCATACTTTAAATTAGAGGATTCTAGAATTGCATGAACGTAGTAAGCTCACCATGTAATAGAATAAACCAGTAACCACTTGAATGCACACACTTAGCTTCATTTGAGGAGAAGCAAGAACAGATCTTAACAACTCTGAGGCCACTACCACCGACTGGGAATGTGCCCTGGAGAAGTTTAAATCCCTGGTGAAAGCGTGAGTCACTCTTTTTGTGGACAGGATTCGGAGTCTAGAAGATATTCTTTTGCATTTATCTGTTATGTACAAAGACTCATTACCGCATCCAGCTCCTGCTCAGCCCGCTAGTACTGGCTGGGCCTGGCCAGGCCTACAGATGCAAGTCCTGCCCCCATCATAAGGACTTTACAATCCTATGGTGTACCCCACCACTAACCGTGTATAGCCTTTGCCTTTACAGAGCGTGGGAGCTTCGAGTCCTGTGGGCAGTGGTGAAGACCAGTGAGGGCGAGTAGGGCTGTCTAGCTCTGTGAGCAATCTGCACTAGACTTTCATTTACAGTTTCGACCCTCCTCCAACCAGTTTTGTTTGAGCCTATCCCCGATTGCTGCCCTTATGTGGGTACGACCTATTTGCCCTTCTGGGGAGAAATCCACCTCACAGCTTAAAAACAAAGTTTGCTACTGGCTGACCCGGCATTCTGTCTCTGACACACTATTGATTTCTAAATCTCTGATGGGGATACAGAAGCTTTTGGATACATTTGAGATCTTCTGCAAGCAGAGGGGCATGGAGATTAATCTAGTAAAATTAAGTAAATGGTTTTTAACCCTGCCTGTCTACCCGTTCTCATCTGACTTTAAATGGTGTCACCATGGAGAGAGTCTACATATTTGATTATCTAGACGTCACTCTCGCTGAGTTAGCCCACATTGGAAAGTGTAGACTCAACCAGGAACAACATACTGCGGGTATTGTGAGGTTACAACTAGGCTCTTCACTTCGTCCTGTATCCCAGCTCTCCAAATCTACAATCACAAGGGCAAACCCTCTATGTTGGGGAACTCTGGGTCCATAATGATGTTAGCAGTCTGGAGATAATCGAAAATTGTTTTCTGTGGCTCCTTATTAACCTCCCCACCAGTACCCTGCTTATTCCCCTATGGCTTGACCTAGGCCCCAGATCTCTTTCCAACAAAGTGGGGCTTAGACTGTTATTATGTTATCGCATGATCTGGGCGACCCCAGAACTTTTGCCATACCAACAGGAACTGGAGGATGTTCTGGGGCTTCTAAGATCCCCTGCCTCGGGATTGTAAAACGTCGATTGACTGAGATGTGGTGTGGGAACCTCCGGTACACTCCCACTAAAGCCATGGGGTTCTCAAAAGAAACACTGGCGCTATACTGAATCTGATTTTAGGGCATTATAGGGTGGGTATCTTCACAGCCTCCTTTCTTGAGTTCAAAGATGACTACAACTTAGAAGGATATTTGGACTCGATTGTGCCTTCTGTAGCCAAAACATTATATATGAAATTCCGGATAGGAACCTTGCCAGTCTGTTCAGTTACAGCAAAATGGCTGCGTGCATCCAAAGAGTCGGATGGGTATTGTCCTTTCTGTCCCCAGGTGATGGAATCCATAGAACATGTAATTTTGTTGTCCAATAGACCATGGGTGCAGAAGGAAGTGGAATCTACCGCTATGTCGTAGCCTGGGAATCTGGGACTGTGGAACAGAGATTAGGATCCTGAGAAGTGATACTAGCCAATTTATTGTATTTGTCGTCCCACATTATTTGTTGAATATGTGGATGTCCCGAGGTGGTCGGGACGTGCGGGGTTTCGACTACTGAGCGGGGACTGACTGTAGGTGTCGGGGTAAAGAGAAACACTTGCGCATTGAGTAAAGGTTTCAGGGAAGGCTTTATTGGTATGTAAGTCTTTTTCATTAGGGGGTTGCTTGTTCTCTAGCAAGCACTGCAGGGTCCAAAGAAAAGGTAGCTTTCTCCAGATTGGCTGTTCCCGGTATGTGGTCAGGGCGGTCGTGTTCAGGGAGGGGACGTCTCTCCACTCCGTGTTCCACTCCGGTACCGAAAAGAAAGGAAACTTGAGTCAGATACTTGTGTGGTACTGGGAACACTTGTAAGGGCCGGGAGTGAGGGAAAACAACAGTGATACGGTGCACGCTTCTCAATCAAAGGGGAGTGGTAGGAGTGCACGTGAGCAGGTAGGGTACCATACATAGGACTGTACACTTTATACACGGGGCTGACTCCTCCGCCCGACCCAACCCGCTACCCGGCCCCGTACCTCTTGTAGCCACGCTCCTCCCGTGGGAACGTGGCGGGGCGAAGCGTTTAACCGTTGGCCTCCTGGCGTGTCGCTCTCGGTCTCTCTCGATTCCGGATACCGCCACCCGTCTTCCACGATGTCCGCTACCTCCAGGGAAACGCCGTCCGTCCTGTCTCTCGTACTTCCTCCTTTTGACGTGGTGACGCTGTCGAGGGGCGGGGTCTCGTCTTCCTGGTCCGTGTTCTTAATGGGGCCGAACGTGGTGTTGTCATCCGGCCAGCCTGACTCGGGTTCCTCGTTCCAAGGACAAGGCGGTAGCTGTGGGGAAAAGGGGCAAGATGAGAGGGGGGTGGCGGACCACCAGTCCGTTGGGATAGTCATTTTCGGTCCGCATGCCCCGTCACAGTGGAGAATTGGGCAAAAACGGTTAGCCATCTGAAGGGTTGCCCCTGTTGAGTACCTTTGTTTTAGATTTCCGAGCCAGATGTAATGGGGCTAATTATTTTTGTAGAGGGGTGCTACTCATTATTAAAGAATATGACTGGACTATGTTTATTGCTTTGTTACTGAATGAATTGTATTCATATTATTGTACTTGTTTTTTAATCTTTATATATTATTGTATATTAAAAATGTATCTTTTCTTATGTGCTTTTATAGCGGTAACGCTGAATAAAGATTTATGAATGATTTGGCTTCTGCCGATGGGTCATCCAAAGTGTTAGGATCAATACCTTGCATTACAAATATGAGCATAACTCATTATCGTGCGTCACAGATTATGCATAGAATTTTCCGAGAGACTAATGACTGATGTTCACAATTGAATCCCCGAGAAGGGCTCCTGCAAGCACCTTTGGTGGACAAGCACTGAAATTCAGAAGTCCTATGGGGAAATGGTGGAGAAACCTAAAGAACTGACAGGTTCAGATATAGCGCATATACCCCAAATATGTTTATTGGAAATCTTCATCATAAAAAAAAGGCAAAAGGGTGAAAATTTGTGTAGCGCTTAGATTTAATTTGTCCCAGAAATGCATTGTGATGTGCTGGAAGTGCAGCTATGTGGGTGGCGATATGATAAAAAGGGACACTGGGAGTATGTGTAGTAAGACCCCAACAAAAGGGAATGCAAGCTGAGGGGCGAGAAGTAAACATGAGACATGTTCCCATGTATCCATCTGACGACAAATCACCATAGGAAGAAGAAACAATAACAGATGCTCCAAACTGTAGTCCATTATAATAAGAATGATGCCACAACAGATTGGAGAAAGCAAATGTAATGGATAGATTGTTTAACATTTATCGGATCAGAAACGTTATGACTGAATTGCAACACGGAATATGTATGATCCCTGTTCGGAGAAGTGGACACACCAAAGGATTATGTGAGAGAGAAGAGAGAACAGGCTGTTCTGTTTGTTTTTCTCGTCCCTCATAATTATCAACAAACATAATAAAGATACAGCAGTTGTTAAAAGTCTGCATAGACCCAGGCAGCCTCCGCTGTCATACCTACTATATACAGTTACAGGACACAATGTATGTTGAGTTCTAAACACAGACAATGGTCCATTGTTCACGAACATCTAATCCAACACACCAACAAATTCGGTGTGGGTGAAGCCCTCCCAGATCAAATTGTCATACCTGCTACATACACATGCCGGCCACAACTAAGTTTTGCGGTTAAACATCATAGAATAAATAACAAAGCACACCTGCAAACCAAAGGTAAACATTTTGCGAACCATGATCAAAAAAAGGCACAATATTCAGCCTTCTCAAAAGACCTGCCTCTCAAAAGAATGAATTGCACTGAAAAAGCTAACGGGAAGTGAAATTTAACAGGGGTGTCAGTAGAGGCTCCAGCATCAGTCTTCAAACCTTATTCCTCCCCTCCCCCACACACCCCTACTAATGTCAATGTGTTCATAGGTGCTGTATTAAAATTACCCAATCTACAAAATCAGGAATTACATCTATAAGGGTCACACATGAATGGAATTTGGTTTATCAAGGGCAAACACGTGTATCCTCACGAGGCAATACCCAAAATATTAGCATGTAAGGAGTATGTTATCAATATGTGCAGTAACGCCTTACAATAGCAGAAACTAGCCCATGTCCTCGGTGTCAAATTATTTTATCTGCGAAATCCTCTAACAATACCCAAAGTACTATCATAAACTGGGCATAAGGACTTTGTTCTAAAGTAAAGTAACAACACCTCATGACAATAACAACAAACCGACCAATCATATCCTCAGTATCTGAAACTTTCACTAAATAACAATGCCTTCCAACGAAACAAATGCGATATTGTATGTCATTTTACTGCTGCTAATTAGTCATACAAACTGTAAAACACTCCTCATCAGATTCACTCTCCACTCATTCATTTCCATCTTTCACAAGTACGGCACAGGTCTGCTATAAGGCAAAGGAAATAACTTATTTTGTTTTAGTGTCTTCTTCCAAGTAGAGGAAGTAAATCATGCTGTTCATCCTCAGCAAATCTGGATAAGAAGTAGAACAGGCCAAAGATTGGGTTCTGGACACTAACTACCCATGACGTGTGGAAAAGACCAAGTCGACCACCTTGTGGGGGTGTTAGATGCTCATGAAACGTTATTGTTAAATCTTACCATAGTTTTCAAATTGAAGACTGGCATTGATCCACTACTTCTGCCTACCATTGAAGGAGGTAGGTAGTTTGCCCCATGTCCAGTCCATGTTAAGGCAAGCAGATTGAAGTGCCAGATGAGTAGGGTAGATGGCTCATATCAAAGCAAGGTACCCTGAACATCTAAGTTGAAGTGTGATACTCAGACCTCTGTGGCTCTTGCAGGAACAGTTAATGTAGTCGAAATGACCATGATTGGACGGTGCACTTTTGTTCCTCACATTCACTAAAGTGATCTGTATAAAGGCCCATAAGTCCGAAGTATGATAATTCTGCTCTTTAAGAAAGTAGAGAACTCCAGTTACTGTTGCTCGGTTTTGTCATTTGATGTTGCATGCAAAATAGATACAAAATAATTTCACTAATATCCACCTAAGGGTGCCACAGAAAATAATAAAATATATGTTAGCTAGCTGATTTTAATCTAGGTTTGCTCACTGTTAAGTACATAAGACCATCTGTAGTAAATGTGTTGGTATAAAGAGGGCCCTTGCATCTCAGTCGTCTTGGATTTAACTAGGGTATTTGACACAGGAGAAAAAGCTGAAGTTTGACTCAAGCTGTGTGATTCACACTACCTACCTTGATAGGACCCGCCTTGGTAAATTATTTGAGATTTGATGTTGTTGCCTTGCCCCTTTTGCTCTTCATTCTGTTTCTTTCAGATTGTACCTGGTTGACTGTGTCCTAGCTTCTCCCACATCCTCCTAGTTAAATTGAATTTAATGTTGGACTTTATTTTACATGGAAGAATCCATCTTACTGGATCTGAAAGTTGGTCTTGGATAATAAGGTTTTACGGTATGGTAGCTATTAATTGTGGCCATCCATGGTTAATGGAGGCAGTGGAGGTTGAAAAAGTGGACAGCTACACATAGGGAAATAGCCATTACAACTCGACTGTAACCATGCAGTACCTTTACCACTCATGCGTTACAATGCATGTGTGGTAAAGCACTACGCATAGCTATTACCATGCATTCTTTTACAATGCATATGCCTTTACAATTCATTAACGTTGTAAAGGTATGAATGGTAAAGGCATATACGGTGTACATGTGATAACGGCATATGCTAGTAACGCTGGTGAAGACACCCTATTTGTTCATTGCTATCGGCGTCGTTAGAGGAAATGGAGAGACCCTTCCACTTCCTCTTGACGACCTGTGTCGCGGCTCGCCTCAGAAGAGTGGCCTTGCCATCCTGTAGAGGTAAGGGGGATTGGGCGTGGGTGGGGGGGGTTGGATTTAGTTTGGGGGTGGGTTTTTAAAAAAAACCTGGGGAACAGGGGGTCCAGTTTTGGGGTTCAGGGCAGGGGTTGGGTTTTTTTTTTTAAAAGGGCTGTGGGAGAGGAGTGGGGCGCTGAGGTATTATTTTAGGGCTCAAGACAGGGGTTGGGTATTTTAACAAGGGCTGGGGACCGGGGAGGGGGTACGCCGGGGACCGGTTTGAGAGCAGGGGTCAGGGAAACCTTTACCACGCATATGCCTTTAACTTACATGCCTTTACAACAACATTTGTTTTATAGGCTTGCACAGTAAAGGCATATTTGTTATTAAAAAAATGTGCGATAAAGGCATTTGCGTTGTAATGCATGCATGGTAAAGGTATGCGTTGCAGCGAAATGTGTTGTACCATTATACCTTCCTACACATACATTTCACCAAAAATGGTAACTTATAAAAGAACCTTGAGAGAGCAACAAGGGCTAAATATGTGGGGTGGGGTTGTGGTCATTTTGTTATAAGAACAGTGCACAAGCTATATCACCCACTCCCTGCAAGTATGCAACTCGAACTTAAATCAGTTATTATGCATAAAAGTGAGGTATGGGATCATGGAAAATTATCGACATTCAATGATGGATAGAAACGTTTTATGCAAACTGGTTTGGAGGTTGTGGTGTATTTGCTGAAAGAGAGAGGTTAGAAACTGGGTTAATTGGCATTGAAATACAAGCAAAAATTGTGCTGGACAAGTTTCTTCTAAGGTGCGCACTTCAAGAAGCAAACATGAGGAAAAGGGGTTAAATTGTATATCTTGCACTATTTTTAAAGCTACCCGTTGGAATTCAGGAGCCTGATAATTTTCCCAATCTGAAGGATATTCCTATTGGAGATTAAGCTTTACAACCTAAAAACTTAACCCACATCTCGGTATTTATACCCCTAGTTTAGTTGTTCTACCTGATCCAAAGAACTTTAGTCCAATTTTTATAGTATTGTTTTCCTCCTGTTGTTTGAGGCTTTGTCGGTTAATGTTTGTACTTGCTCTTTCTCTCCATGTTGTGGTTTTCCACCCTCCCTCACTCCCGGCTCCAAAAAATACTCCACCTTTGAATGCTAATTTCCTCATGTAGGGTAGCTAATACTTCATTCATAGCCTGTTTATAAACTAGTGAATGTATCACAAATGCGGTTTAGAAAAGCAACTGATGGCGAGACCCAGTGAAGTATTAAGCCAAGAATTTAACAAGTGTGATTGAACTGGAATGCTGCAGACTATAAAGAGCTGATAACAACCTGCATGGTGGTGCACGGTGGCCTGGATTTTCAATTGTGACTGGTGCTTCTGCCCCTGCAGTGTGAAGTTATAATCAAAATGCCTCGAAATGTCAGTTAACAATGGGAAGCTGAGATTCTGTGTCCGGAGCGGAGGAGAGGATTACGCCCATCTTTCTTCCTTTATGACATTCCAAGCAATTTTAACTTTAACAAACTACCTTTTCCAATATGCAATTGAAAAGGACTACAGAGAAAGTTCAACCCTTCCAGTTTAACAAAAGCAGACTACTGCATGTCCACTACCTCTTTCTTTCCTGCTTCCAACAAGATAAGTTTGTTTTTTCTCTGTGCAAATAAATCTAAGTTCTAGGCATATGAGCTGCAGATTCTACACTTTGCATTAGATCGCCACTTGGTGTTGGGCTCGGATGATTGCATGTTGTCATCTTGGAAGAAGTCTTTTGTAGTCACGAGATAGGTGACTCCTCCCTTGGACGATAGTGCGCATGGGCATCGGCTCCATCCTTAGATTGTTTTTTTCCGCCACTGGGTTCGGATGAAACTTTTCCGCTCTCGTTCGAAATCTACTTTTCAAGTACTTCGACGCGTAAAAACTTATTCAAACTTCAACTAACTACTTTCGAAATCGATAAATGCCGACTTGACTCCATCAGCTCGATTCCGGTCGTCGACGCGGGCCGTTGAACCTATCCAGGCCGTGAGCCCTACACCTCATGGAAGAGACGCCATTTAAAAGATGCCCCAAGTGTGGAGCAATGTTTCCACACAGTGACCATCACAAGGTCTGTAATCTGTGCTTATCGCCAGAACACGACGAATGCAGCTGTACAGTCTGTGCATCCTTTCGATCCAAGAAGACCATTCGAGATCAGAGGGCCCGTCGACACGACATGCAGAGATCGGCTCCGGAACCAGTGGATATCTTCGACGAAGAAGTTCCGCTCGTCCCCGAAGAAGATTCTTCAAATCGTATCCGGGGCAGATGACTCAGATGATTCCATACCATCGGGTCAGCGCGTGAGTACTACTGCCCCTTACCCAGCTCCCAAATCGAAGGCAAAGGTCAACACTCCGCTTCCGGGGCCCAGCCGCGACCGTAAAAACACTTCAAAAGCCCCGCCATCGAGCCCGGCTCCAAAGAAAATACTTAAGCCTTCTGGCAGCTCCTTACTGAGCAAGCCGCATGTGCCGATCCCACCAGCTCCCTCGGAACCGAAAGAAGTCCCGGCTCCGAAGCCGTCGTCTTCTAAAGACAAAACTATGAAGCCAGCGTCTGACGCCTCGAGGCCAACGAGACCAGCTTCTACTCCGAAGCCAATATCTTTGGTAACGAAACCTACAAGGCCTGATTCCGATGCGCCCAAGCCCTCGAAACAGCCTACGACTCCGAAAACAATACCTTTGGTGCCGAAATCTATGCCAAAGGACACAGGAACAACTCCTAAAGGCTAAAGACAAGCAGCAACCACGCCCGGAACGGAAAAAAACGGCGCCCGGCAAAGGTTCCGCAAGGAGAAGACCTTTTCCAACCAGATCCTCTACAAAAGAAGATCTACATTGACCCAAAGACCGGTCATGTATCCACTACACCACACAGGAAGAGGAAGTCCGACACATCACCTACACCTGCAGCGCCTGTCAAGAAGAAGGACTCTGCCACATCTCCTATGCACCCTTCTTCTCTTCCTTCTCCTTCATCTCCTGTTCCCCTTAACATTTCACCTCAAAATTCTCCTGAAAACTCTCCTCCTCATTCTTCGCCACATACACCTCCAAATGATGATGGGTATAGCATAGGGGCAGGGGTAGACCCAGATGAGCCTTTTCCCTACCCTATTGATGATCCAGATTGGGAGTACCCAAACCCACAAGATGTGCCAGATATTCCTGACCCACATTCATATCCATCAAAACCTTCTCCCCCAGAAGACAATATTGGTTTTGGGCACTTATGAATAGGGCTGCCATCTATCATGGGGTCACCATGCATTCAGATGAGGCAGAGGAAGACATTTATTAGATACGTTTGAACATTCACAAAAGTCTGTTCAAATTCTGCCTATGATTAAAGGGGTCATCAAACATGCTCCAGAAGTATTTAAAGATCCTATACGTGCTGAGATTCTAAATCCTAGATTTGAGAAAAAGTACAGGCCTGCTCCTGGAGATCCTGCCTACATTAAAGGACAGCTACCCTTAGATTCCCTAGTCGTGTCAAATGCCAGAAAAAGAGCAAACTCACACACATCAGGTGAAGCACCACCCCCTGATAAAGAATCTAAGGTGATAGATGCTTCAGGCAAAAGGATAGCTGCACAAGCTAGCAATACATGGCGTATAGCTAACACACAAGCCCTCCTTGCAAGATATGACAGGGCTCACTATGATCAGTTAGAGACACTACTACAACATCTACCTGACCAATATAAGGCGCAGGCAAACGACCTTATACAAGAAGGCAAGTTAATTTCAAATGCCTCAATCAAGTGCGCACTTGTAGCAGACACTGCATCTAGAGCGGTAAACGTTAGTGACCTACTTAGACGTCATGCGTGGCTACGCATTTCAGGATTTCAGCAGGAAGTGCAAACTACCATCTTAAATCAGCCATTCAACCAACATCAACTGTTTGGACCAGAGGTAGACACAGCACTTGAGAAAATGAAGAAAGACACCGATACAGACAAATCTTTGGGAGCTTTGCAATCCACACAAGCTAGAGGCTCATTTCGTCGCTCCTTCTATAGAGGAGGCTCCAAACAGGCTGGAGCAGACAATACAGCTTCCTTCAAATCCGATTAACAGACATCCTCCAGTAAAGGATATTTTAGAGGAGGCTATAGAGGCAATAACAATAAAGGAAGAGGTCGAGGTAACCACAATAATCGAACATCTTCCACTACAAAACAGTGACTTCCCTCAGCTCCCTCAACAGCACTCCACTCCTGTAGGGGGCAGACTAACACAGTTCCTACCTGTCTGGAATTCCATCACAACAGACAGGTGGGTAAGACAAATTATCCAGTATGGCTACTGCCTCGAACTTTCAGCTACCCCTCCACACATACCACCCAGGCAGCGTCCACTGTCTGCAGAACATCTTACACTGCTCGAACAAGAAGTACTATCACTTCTTCAAAAGGACTCAATAGAAATAGTTCCTTTACAACCTCAAGGAACAGGGGTTTACTCGCTGTATGTTCTAATACCGAAAAAGGACGGGACACTAAGACCAATTCTCGATCTCAGGCCCCTCAATCACTATATAAACTCAGATCATTTTCATATGATCACTTTACAACAAGTGCTCCCATTGCTGCAACAAGGCGACTTCCTTACAACACTAGATCTAAAGGACGCCTACTTCCACATTCCTATACATCCTTCTCACAGGAAGTATCTGAGGTTTGCACTGGAAGGACAGCATTATCAATTCAAAGTCCTTCTATTCGGGGTAACAACTGCACCAAGAGTTTTCACAAAGTGCCTAGCAGTAGTAGCGGCACATCTCAGAAGACAACAGATGCATGTCTTCCCATATCTAGACGATTGGCTCATAAAAGCCAAGTCATTCAATCAGTGTGTCCAACACACATCTCAGACAATTCAAACACTGCACGACTTAGGGTTCACAATAAACTACACCAAGTCGCGCCTACAGCCCTCTCATGTACATCAATATTTAGGGGCTACAATAAACACGTCTACAGCTCTAGCGTATCCCAGTCCAGCAAGGATACAGGGCATTCAAGCTTTAGTCACAAAGTTTCAACATCAACACTCTCGCCCAGCCAGAGTGTTCATGAGACTAATAGGCATGATGGCATCTTGCATCTTTATTGTGCCATATGCAAGACTGCAAACGCGTCCGTTACAGGAATGTCTAGCACAACAGTGGAATCAGGCTCAAGGACAACTAACAGACCTGGTGTTGGTTGACAGCCGCACACATCGCTCTCTGCAGTGGTGGAACACCAAAAACTTGACAAAAGGGCGGCCGTTCCTCGAACCTGTTCCACAAATAGAACTTACAGCAAACGCATCTCTCACAGGATGGGGAGCCCATCTCCTACATCATACAACTCGAGGGCAATGGACCATTCAACAAAGATCGTTCCATATCAACCACCTAGAGTTGCTAGCAATATTCTTGGCGCTCAAAACTTTCCAAGTACAAGTACAAAACAAAGCTGTCTTAATCCGGAGCGACAACATGACAGCCATGTACTATATACAAAAACAGGGGGGGACACACTCTCTACAGCGGGCCCAGCTTGCACAGAAAATTTGGAGATGGGCCATTCCACAAAACATATATCTGTTAGCGGAACACCTTCCAGGAGTTCACAATCCGGTAGCAGATCTGTTAAGTCGATAGACACAACAATTTCACGAATGGGAACTACATCCGCAAGTTCTTCTTCCATTCTTTCACAAGTGGGGTCACCCAGACATAGATCTGTTAGCCACACACGAAAACGCAAAATGCCCAACCTTCGCCGCCAGGTTTCAACACCCGCTGTCCAAGGGCAATGCGATATGGATGAACTGGTCAGGCAGATTTGCGTACGTTTTTCCGCCACTACCACTAATACCACTAATAGTGCGCAAGCAAAGACAACAGTCGCTCAAACTGATTTTAGTAGCTCCCCCATGGGCACGCCAACCGTGGTATACAACACTGCTAGAACTATCCCTAGTTCCACACCAAAAACTACGTCTGACACCATCCATGCTAACGCAGAACCATGGAGACATCAAACATCCAGACCCAAGCCAACTGAATCTGGCGATCTGGCTCCTGAGGTCTTAGAGTTTGGTTATCTTAACCTACCACCAGACTTTATGAATATCATTAAGGACGCCAGGAGACCTACTACTAGAGCTTGCTATGCTGCTAAATGGAAAAGATTGGCCATTTACTGCAACAATAACCAAATTGATCCCCTAGATGCTTCCATCCAAAATATCATTTGCTACCTTCTACATTTACAAAGATGTAATTTGGCATATTCATCTATACGCCTACGTCTGGCAGCAATTGCAGCATATTTACAAAATAGACAACAACTGTCTTTATTTAGAGTGCCTGCTATTAAAGCATTTATGGAAGGATTAAAAAGAATCATTGCTCCCAGGTTACCACCCTCTCCAGTGTGGAACCTAAACATTGTTCTTACAAGGCTCATGGGACTACCTTTTGAACCTCTACACAAATGTGAACTGCAATTCCTCACATGGAAAACAGCTTTTCTAATAGCTATTACCTCTCTTAGGAGAGTTAGTGAGATTCAAGCTTTCACTATACAAGAACCATTTTTACAATTACACCGTAATAAAGTGGTTCTCAGAACAAATCCTAAATTCCTTCCAAAAGTCATTACTCCTTTTAATTTAAACCAATCTGTAGAGTTACCTGTGTTTTTCCAAAACCCTGACTCTGTAGCAGAAAGAGCTCTACACACCCTAGACGTTAAAAGAGCTCTTCTCTATTATATAGATAGGACCAGATCCTTTTGCAAAACAAAGCAACTGTTTGTAGCTTTCTCTCCACCACATAGGGCAACCCCATCTCTAAAGCTGGAATTGCAAGGTGGATTGTAAAATGTATACAAATATGCTATCAAAAAGCAAAACGTACATTAACAGTTCCTCCTAGAGCGCACTCCATACGCAAACTAGGAGCCTCCATGGCTTTCTTAGGGAACATTCTCCTAGAAGACATCTGTAACGCAGCAACATGGTTTTCAGCTGTCTTAGAGCCGTGGATCAGTGGATGACTTGGAGCCATCTCAAATTGAATGCTTCAAAAACTAAAATACTCACGTGTGGCGATTGGAAAGATTACAACCCGCTTGCCGCATGGCCTGATGAACTGGGATCACTGCCTAAAGTATCGAAGGAAGTAAGAAACCTCGGAATGACCATGGACTCCAAGCTGTCGATGAATGTCCAAGTAAATAAACTAGCAAGATCAAGCTTTGCTACTATAAAAACGCCGCGACGAATTTTCCCTCATTTGGGATTTCCACACAAGGTCCAAGCTACCATCTCCCTTGTTCTATCCAAACTCGATTACGCCAATAGCCTCTACCATGGATCACCTTTAACGACCATGAAAAGACTACAACGGATTCAGAACTCGGCTGCCAGACTACTCTTGCATATCAAACCACGAGACCACATCTCCCCTGCCTTGAAAGCCCTGCATTGGTTACCGGTTGCCAGAAGATCCACGTTCAAGCTGCTTTGTATTACCCACAAAGCAATACATGGAATAGGACCACTCTTCATCAGGAATAAAATCACCAAACACATTCATCAAAGGAACCTACGCTCTAAAGGAGCATCTCGCCTCAAAATCTCACCATACAAGAAAAAAACAATGGGTGGCACATCTTTCTCTTTTCAAGCAGCCAAACTATGGAACTCTTTACCCCCCCAAC
This sequence comes from Lissotriton helveticus, assembly GCF_964261635.1. Taxonomy (NCBI): domain Eukaryota; kingdom Metazoa; phylum Chordata; class Amphibia; order Caudata; family Salamandridae; genus Lissotriton; species Lissotriton helveticus. Next base: position 495,168,773 of record NC_136068.1, read on the forward strand.
ATAAGATCCACCGACAACCACCTTATCTTCAGAAAACTACTCAATATCTGGCTCTTCCCCACATAAGCACCATACGGAAATAGAACTTTACAGCATAGCCCTCTGTATATAAGCATTTGTTCTCACTATAGATATGTACCTATCTTTGTGTATTACTTTATAAAACATGTAAAACAATTATGTTGTTAAGAGAAGAAAAAAATATACTAATAATAATAATCATCAATAAATAAAAATCATTTTTGGTCTACATGTACATACTTCCATTGTACATCTATGTACCTTGCATGTACTTGAATCTGTGTGTCTGTTACTTTTCTCCTGAAAAAGCATGTCCAATGCACTACCCTATTTCTCATCCTGTGCCTCGATCAATATATTTAATCTAAATATACTTACTTCTTTTATGTATCTATATACTTTTAATGTACTTATGGATCTATATATTTATCACTTTCTTCTAATTTACCATTTCCAATGCACTAGCCTATTTGTCAGCCTATACTTCGCTCAATATATCTTCTAGCCCAACCTTCTGACTCCTCTCAAACTTCTTTCTACTACTCCTTCTAATGCACTACCCTATCTCTCATCCTATAGATCTATCAATATATCCTCTACATCCACTCTCTCATTTATCCCAAACCCGTTACGACTACTATGATCGCCAAAATAACCTTTTCTAGACTCTGCTGCTCTACCCCTCCTTGCATCATCTGACACCTCTTTTTACTACACCGATCCCCTAAAACAAACATTTCTAAACTCTCCCTCTGACTCCTTCCCTCAAACTCCTTTTTACTCATCCAAAAGCCTCTTCCTACTGCTAAGACTTAAAAAAAAATCCTTCACTCTTTTATCCCTCCACTATCCTTTTTCAATCAAAATAAACAGACTAACCTGTTTCACTTCTCAAATTCCATATTCTATATTCAACTATACTAATATACTGCCCAAATAACTGAATTTACATATCTACTACTCAAATTACTTCATATTTATACTATACTAATTTTCAACACTAATCCTTTATGGGTTCCGGAGTGGCGTGCTACTCGCCAGAAAAGCGCTTCAACGCCCATCAGGGGTAACAAGTGCTATATGAATGCAAATCTTTCTTCCCCTTTTATCCATCCGCTATCCTTCTCACTCCAAGTAACAGACTAATATCCACCACTGAAATTACCTCATATTTCACCATATTAATTCACCACTAATCCTCTATAGGCTCCCTGAATAGCATGCGTCAACAAGCGAGCGATAAATAAATACACCACTTAAAATGTACTTGCATGTTTCACTATACTAATGCAACACTAATCCTCTGTGGGTCGCGGAGTAGCGTGCTACCCGCCGAAAAAGCGCTTTGACGCCTCGTCAGGGGTAGTAAGCGCTATATAAATGCAATTACAATACAATACAACACACACCTTCACTAAACACTACTGTGTTTATTTATTTATTTATTTATTGATATGTTGTTGATATGATTATTGGTATGTGTTGATGTGCAAGCCAAGCAGCAAGCTGCAGTAGGACGATCTGTCCTAAAAACTCTCTTTCAAACTACTGCAACGGATACAGGTGACCACCGCTAGGGCAGACACTGCTGCACAATCTATGCAAAATGTAGAATCTGCAGCACATATGCCTCGAACGGATAATGCTACTTACCAGTATGCATCTGTTCTTGGCATGTAGAGCTGCAGATTTCTACACGCCCTCCCGCCTCCCCGGGACCTGTATCTGTTCCAGTTTCATCTTAATTAGATGTATTCACATGGACATCCCTTCTTTATTTCTACTAACTCCATCATTTCCCATCATGGCGAAAAACAATCTAAGGATGGAGCCGATGCCCATGCGCACTATCGTCCAAGGGAGGAGTCACTTATCTCGTGACTACAAAAGACTTCTTCCAAGACGACATCAACATGCAATCATCCGAACCCAACACCAGGTGGCGATCTAATGCAAAGGCAGAAATCTGCAGCTCTACATGCCAAGAACAGATGCATACTGGTAAGTAGCATTTTCCTTTACATATTTGGTTTAACAAGTGAACTTTAGGTTCTTCTAGAATCTTGCTGTGGGGGCATGTCAGCACTCCATTCGCGGCTAACTCTGATCCTTTTACGAGGCTGCAAGAGTGTGGTGAGGCAGTAGGCCCACTGGAGGGCATTGGTTTGGTTGCGACTTGCTCCGCGGTTCTCGTTGCTCCATGGGGAACACTTGCGAGTCTGTCAGAGTGATATTGACGAGCTTGCATCCCCGCCAAACCATTGCCTCCTCTGAGACGCCTTGGAAGCCTCCGAAGCCCTTGAGGGTCCGTAAAAATTGCATTTAACAAGCAGCTGAAGCCCGGTGACGCTAGTCTTTACCAGGGTGTATTATATATATTTTCTCTCAAACAGTGAAATAACGCTCTTGTGTGTCACTTGGGGGCTGGGCCCAGTGGTAGTTAACTTGCCCTTCACAGTTAAAGGTGTGTTCAGCCCCAGGGGTTTGACCCATTTTCGTGCTTCTAGCAAGGCCAAAAACATTAGACTGATCTCTTCCAGTGACACATACCGCCATTGGGGCTACCAGGCCATTCTGTCTGCCAGTGTTTCACGCTGCTAGCCCAAAGCGATCAAGCTTCGCCAGGACTACACGTACGCCCTTGGGGTATTTAAAAAATAAATTGTATTTGTCCCAATTTACTTGGCACCACCAGTAAAATTGCTCAGTACCAGGGGGCAACACCTAAACATTATAGACTGCAGAGCAGGCCAAGAGGTAGGGTGATTACCTGGATGAAGAGTACATCTCGACCTTTCCATTTGGATGACAAGTTTTACCAGGCGGTTGATGCCTCCATCCAGCAGGCAGTGGCCTGTGCCATTGAGCCTCTTAGGAGATGCCTGATCCAGATTGCGTATGCCAGCCCCGTTCCTCTAAACCTCCCTCTGGACCAACCTTGTTCCTGGAGTGCCCTTAGGGGGTGTTGATCTAACTGTACAATGCCCTCCCAATTGTAGGATGAATTCGGGTGTAGACCCGAGTGCCTTTGAGAGGTTAAAGAAGGCTTTTCTTGCATGTCCCGAGAAGCGTGCTAGACGCTTATGCCCACCAGGCCATCTGACTTCTCCCCCTCTCTTACCTGACAGTGAAGACGATGACTCCCACAGGAACTCCAATGATGAGATGGGCCCCTCTAGAACCTGGTGCCCATCTCCTGATCCTACTCTGTCAAGGCCCTCTGAAGTCAAGCAGTCAAAGGATCTCTCTGACATGCTAGACCCAGACGACCTCATCGACCCTCGATCAGCAGATTGGTTTCCCTCAACGCGGCGAGCCATATTAGGAAGTCCCTCAAGAAGGAAGCGCGGGCATGGATCAAGACTGAATGTCCGTGTCCCTCTCTGTTAGGACAGGTCATTACTCCAGAGACAGACACCAGAATGGCTATGTTTCTCCAGAAGTATATCTGCCATCCTAAGAAGGGTATTGACAGGCCCTGGAAGTCCTGCCAGGACAAACTCCTGGAGTTATAGGACCCCTGACTAAGATCATAATGCTGACAGAAGAGGCCAGGCCACGGGTACCACAATTTCCCCAGACATTCTTTCCGGATGGGCACAGCTCGCTGTTATGTTTTTGGGTAACGGCAATTTTGCGTTGTCCACGGAGAGCCACTGCTCTCTCCTGCTCATTGTGGACCCCAAGCTGGGGGACTTTGCGTCTATGGAGGTTGGAGCGGAGGGCTTGTCGGGGAGCCCTTTGTCAAAGAGCTAGGCAGGTTTGTTGCCACTTTGACATCATTAGATAAGGCACAGGCTTCCATCAATAAGATTTCCCACCCTTGGATTTCTCTTGGGGCCAGTCATGGCAGAGGGCGCTAGACTGGCAGTTTCTGCACCCGAGGTCCTTCTAGGGGTTAAAGCCAATGCAGAGGCCAGGACCAATCCCGCTCTGGGGAATTCTTCCTCTCCAGAAGAGGACAGAGAGGATGCACTGCCAGGGGCTCCTCCAGAGGGCAGTTCCATGGATCCCAGTCAGTTGAGTGTTCTTTTTTCTTCAATATGTGGGTGGTTGCTTGGCATTGTTTCTGTACAACTAGGAGGCAATTACCTCAGACACATGGGTCATGCAAATAGTCCAATGTTTCGAGTTTTATTGTTCACCTATCTAACCCTCACGTCCACATCCGCTGTTTTTTTCAGAGGATCATACCGCCTTGATGGATCATGCCGTGGCAGGTGTGCTCTGGAAAGACATGATTTCCCCTGCAAATCTCCACCCATTAGGTTTCCTCAGCAATGTCTTCTTGGTGGAGAAACAAGACAGAGGTCAATGATCAACCTAAAAGACTTAAACTGGTGGTTGATTTATCGCTACTTCAGGATGGAAGGTATCCATAGGTTACACATCGATCTCTAAGATCAACTGTTCCTATTTTCTCACCTCATGGCATGTTTTTACAGTTCCGGTGACAAGGGCAAGTACGCAAATTCAAGACACTGCTTTTCAGCTTCTCCTTGGCCTCCTGATGTTTCACCAAGTTCTTTAAGCCGGTGATGGAGTCCCTCAGGGCTATTGCTTGATTATTTACCTGGACGATTTTCTCATGGACCCAATGCCCATTCAGGCTAGGAACCAGTTGCAGAAAACAATTCAGCTGCTGGAAGGCTTGGTGTTTGTCATCAACGTAAAGAAGTCCTTTCTGACTCCATTGAAACAGACAATATTTTAGGGGTTGGTCATCAGCTCGTCGGAGAAAACTCTCAGACTACCATGCAGGAAAGTGGCAAACATTCACAGAGAGTTGAGAAAGACTCTGTCCAGGCCCATGACCTTGCTGCACCAAGTAGTTTGTGTGGTGGGCCTCCTGTCCTTCTACATCCAGGCAATCGTTCCGGGGCCATTGCATTACAAGGCTATCCAACAGCTTAAGGCCTTCCACCTGTGCAGGGACCTCCAGTATTCAGAGCAAATCCCTTTGACAGAGGATGTCAAAATCGAGATGAGGTGGTGGATGGCTCACATGGAGGCAATGACCGGACTGCCCATATTTCGATTAGATCCTGATATTGTTGTTGAGTCAGATGAAAGCAAATCACGATAGGGGCATGCTGTGGGGGCTCCTTCGCAGGAGAAAAATCGTCTGCCGAAGAACAATCGCTCCACTTAGATTGCCTTGAATTAATGACAGGTTCTATCGCTGTCCAATGCTGGACCAAAGTAAAGGTGAGTTGCTAGGTACTAAAAATGGACAACAATTCAGCAGACCGTTCTAGAAATCATCTGGGGGGGCAGGGTGGCACCCTTTGCGGATCTGGCCAAGGAATTCTGGGCATGTTGCCTGTCCAACAATTTCTCAGTCACAGTGAAGTATCTTCCAGGAGCCTCCAACGAGATAGAGGACTGGTGCGCGAGGAAATGGTCTGACATGAGCCTGTGGCAGTGGTCGCCGGGATCTACAATAAACTGGATAATTGGTGGGAACCTTTCTCGGTGGACCTCTTTGCCTTCTGTCTGGACCACCAATTGGCCAGATATTTCCGAAACAAAGAAGGCAATGGCTAGGTTTGCGCGTACTCTGCGGACCTACACAAATTGATGAGCATAACAGACCAGATTCTATAAAGTAAGTTTACACTACAAGTATGGATTTTATTGCCGACTTGCTGCATGGGTGGGTTGATTAGTTTTGTGTCCTCTGCCACGCCACCCAACGCAGCACTCTGACCACCACTGATGGATAATTTGGCCGACTCGTTGGCTGAATCTTACTGCTCACCATTCCCTGATGTAACCTTTCCTATAAGGCCTAATAAGGGTTAGCCCACGATGATAGTCACATTTGTGGATGACTTTGAGCAACTCACGAATTTCACGTTCAGCAGCTACACTGCCAACTCAATACGCTTTACTATTATATATACCCATTGCTCGGATTCTGCGTTCTTTTCAAGCGCTCAACTTAATAGATAGAGCTCCTAGTGATAATTATTTGTCACAGTCTTGCTATTCAGATCATGTTGCACCAAGTCGGCGCTTTCCTTGTGCTCCAATCATTATATAGAGCCCTTAGTGATAATTACCTGATCACTCGAAAAACACAATACGTGGTTTGATATGTCACCTATAGACATTGGAGACCTAATTATACTCATGTGTAATTTGTTGTAGATCTTCATTACACTTTCTGATTAACGTTAAGAAATAAGGAACATAAGGTAAGACCACAGACATATCGCGTCTCTCATGTGCTGTATAAAGATAGCAGGTATTGTTTGTTTAATCAATAATACATCGGTTTTTACAGAATACATATGACCACGCAAGATAATGCTGATTTGTACTTGTTTATACCTTGGTCACAATTAGACCAAGTGAGTAACAGACCTCTTTTCTTCCCACCTACTACTCACTAACCTACACTTGTTGACAAAATGACTGAAGAGATGCACGCCACTAACACTATGTAAAAGTTCACACTTTCTTACATGACACAAAAAGATCTCCCCATCCACAAAAACAAGACACCTCATCAACCATAGATGCTCACCAACAGATGAGACACCTAGTACAACATTCTATAATCCTGCATCGTCTAATGTAATATACACTTTCGGGTGAAACTCTGGGGTCAGTGGACGATGGTGACGGTTAGAAGAAACAAATCTGATACTCCTCCTGCATGGAATATATTTCTGTTTTAGATACTTTGCCCTGATGAAGTCTGCTGTGATTGAAACAGCATGAGACGAAACAGGTGTTGGTGAAGGAGCGTGTCTTAGGTGATTAAATAAAAAATCTACTGAAACCACAACCTCCGCTTGAGATTTCTGTGTGCTTGTAGACTCTGTGATTGGCAAGATACTTCAGCTGGAATCCAGATCCGCAAGCAACGGCGACGGATGCCTTCTGCAGGATTGGTCCAAGGATAAGTGTTTCCCCCTTTCGCAGTGATTATGGAGTTTTTTGACGCAGGTGAGATGACAACAGGCAAACGTGATCCTTCTGACACCGCTCTGGAGGTCTCACGTTTGGTTTCTGGTTCTTCTAGAACTTTCTTTGCATTTTCCAATCCTATTACCCCACGCTCCAGATCTCCTCTTAGATCCTCTGGACCATTATCACCTGTTAACAGGAGCGAATGCCTGTCATGGCATGGAAGATTCAGGGAAAGATGGAGAGGTCCAGGACTTTCTCAGGAGGTTGAAAGAATACTGACCACAGCATGGTCAGACAGAACCAGAAAATGATATGTCCGCATGGTCAAAGTGGGTTCGTTGGTGTGTTCAACATGGTGAAGCTCCCATGGGGTGCAAGATTGTCCCTGTAATTAATTTCCTGGCCACCTTGACATCACAAGGTCTAGCTTACCTGGCGGTCAACTCCTACCGGTCGGTCATTTCTGCTGGTCACCTGCCATTCTTAGGTGGGGGAGCATCCATTAGTATGTAACCTTATAAGAGGAATTGGACTGACATTGCCTCCAGAACCCAATAAGGTCCTACATCTTTTCCGATCATGGCTGTGGAATGAGTAATTGTCTCTAAAAGAAATATCCGCAAAACTCTCAATGTTGCTCTGTTTGGTTTCCTGCTACAGAGTTTCGAATGTTAGGGCACTGGATATCACAGGTCTGGTCTTTACTACACATTTACTTCCACATTTCAAGGAGGATAAAATCCAATTCTAAGCTTATATCTTGCCAAGCTTATATCTTGCCCGGCTTTTGGTAAGTTTCCCAAATTACGTGTGGTAAGATATTTTAAGGCATACGAGAAATACAGAGGAAGTCCGTCTCCCGAGTGAAAGACACCTGCTAAATATCTCTCAAGAAATCTTTCTAGGTAGTTTCTTCTCCCACCATAGCTCGCAGGGTCATGCAGAAAGCAGGCATTGGCGTGATGCAATTTGGAGCTCACTATGTGAGCGAGGCAATGGCCTCTTAAGCCTTCTCTCTAGGGGCCAGACAAGAGGATATCATTAATGCGACAGATTGGTCTTTGGACTTTATGTTCAAATGGTTTTATTTCAAAACTGTAATAGATATAGCTTCGTTGGTCGTAGACAAGCTTTGAATGAGCATAATCCATGCCTCCGGTTCTGACATAGAATGAAAAATATACTAGCTTTTGTAATGGAAAGTTTCAATTCTATTAAGGAAAAGCAGGTTTCTATGAAATCCCAATCCATTCATGGTTCAAAATAAATTATATCAGTCAAGGTTATTTGGTAGAGCTGTTCGGTATCAACCATGGCGCGATGGCAGTGGTCGTCCGTGTGAAGGCTTTGATCAGTCTAAACCAGACTGCTGACCCTTTAGGATGCTTTCTTGAGACTGTGGTTGGGATGAATGAGGCACAGTGCTCACTGTTTGACCAGGTAGAATGTCCTTGATTTCCAGTTGGGAGTAGAAGCCCTCATCCGCTGCCAAGACCTAAGTGCGTGCCTCTTGGTGATATTCTTTGGATTCAAAGATGTCCAAAATGTCTTCAACCGTGCGTCTCAACATTTCGAGTCGTCTTGCGCGCTGATCATGCAGCGTCGTCTTCGATCGGAAGCACTTACATGCCTCACAGATGGTTGTCTGATGATCCGGAGGCAGGTACAAGTTACACACCAAGTGTTGGTCAGTGTGTGGAAATTTGGTGTGGCAGCATAGGCAACAAGCATTGGAAATGCAATAGGTCTCGCACCATTAGAGTTAGTGCTTTTAGAATTGTTTATGGTTTTTTTTTGTAAATGTTTAGCATTTTTGTTTCCTGTAGCCAATGCTAAAGTATTACAAATAAAAAAAGCCATAAACATTTCTAAAAGCTCTAACTGAAATGGTCTGAGAACTATTGCACTGTGTGAGGGTGAGGGTGAGGGTGAGGGGGTGAGGGTGAGTGAGGGTGAGTGAGGGTGAGTGAGGGTGAGGGGTTGAGGGTGAGGTGTTGAGGGTGAGTGAGGTGTTGAGGGTGAGTGAGGGTGAGGGTGAGTGAGGGGTTTTGGGTGAGTGAGGGTGAGGGGGAGTAGTTGAGGCTGAGTGAGAGTGAGGGTGAGTGAGGGGTTGAGAGTGAGGGGTTGAGGGTGAGGGGTTGAGGGTGAGTGAGGGTGAGGGTGAGTGAGGGTGAGGGGTTGAGGGTGAGTGAGGATGAGTGAGAGTGAGGGTGAGTGAGGGGGTGAGGGGTTGAGGGTGAGTGAGGGGTTGAGGGTGAGTGAGGGTGAGTGAGGGTGAGGGGTGGAGGGGTTGAGGGTGAGTGAGGGTGAGTGAGTGAGAGTGAGGGGTTGAGGGTGAGTGAGTGAGGGTGAGGGGTTGAGGGTGGGTGAGGGTTTGAGGGTGAGGGGTTGAGGGTGAGTGAGTGAGGGTGAGGTGTTGAGGGTGAGGGGTTGGCGATTGTAAGGTGGCCCCTTACTGCAAAACTGGTTGCGGAAATCCTGGTGCATGAGCTGGACTGCTGCTGGGGCGCATTGTTGCTGTTACAAGGGTGTAAGTGCAGCAAAATCACCCGATTGAGCGCTGGGCGCTGCGCATCTAAAATGACGGCAGCGCACTGAGGGGGAGACTTCCACCGGCTGCGGCAACGGGAGATGTGCACTCTGTTTGTCAGCGGCTGGGAGGCGATTCGGCGTGCAGACTCACAGCGGAAAACTGCGGAGGCGGCAGTCCTGGGGGAGAAGTCTGGAGGGCGAGATCGCCTTAACCTTCCTGTGGTGCACTACGCTCCCAAGATGGCAGTTATGGGATGCGGGCGGAGGCCTGATGCCGACGAAGGTGAGAGGCAGACCGAGGCGGTGAGGCGAGGAGGTGCTGAATGCTGGAGTTTCTTTGTAGCTCGGGACCTGGTTCAAGCAGCTGTAGGGACCACCAGCAACCAGGTTTGATGTCCTTGCGTGGCAGGCCGCGTTGTTTGGGGGAGCACGTTTGGGTGAGGTGGCGAGCCTGCGAGTATATTGAAGTTACAGTAGGAGAACGGGTGCGTTTGCCTGTGCTGGATTTTATTCATGCAGTCAGGATTAGCACGGTCGGGCAACTCATGTGTGGGATAAGAGAAGGGCGATCCAGCACCGGGCTAAGGGGGAGCGTGGCAATTACAGCACCGGGCTAACGAGGACAGATCCAGCACCGGGCTATGGCAGAGGAGATCCTCCGGACCGGGCGGGTAAAGAAAAGGGGAGCCAGCAAGAGGATAAATAAACGGAGACCTCGCAAAACCGAGTTAAAAAGGGGAGAACGATATATCAAGCACTGGAGGTAAAAAGGAGGAAACATCGCGAAGGTTAAAAGGGTAAGATTTAGTAAAAGCGGTGCAAGTTTGAGTAAGAATAGATCATCCAGGGCAGCTAAAGGAAACAAGACGGAGGGAAGAGAGGGGAGGGGGGAGGAGAAATGCGTCTCGGCCGGAGCAGGGGGCGGAGCAGGGAGAGCGGGCTTTGGAATGTAATTGACACGGCCGGCCGGTCGTGAAACTGAAAGCATGGCCGGCCGGCCGTGAAAGCCTTTGATGCGGCAGGGGAAATGCGAGACGGCGGGAAGGGGAGGGGGCGGAGCGGGTAAACAAAGACGGACGTGCACGCGCTTTTAAGCTCAATGCGCATGCGCATTGAGCTTAAAAGTCACGGGCACTGCAAGGAATCGCCACGATTCCTTGCAGTGTGGATAAAGAGTGGATAAGTCCCAATACTCTCGCTTGCTCGATGCGCATGCGCATCGACAGGCGAGACCTAAAAATGAAAAGGTGTTTGTTCCATCATCAGATTGGCATGACATGAATGGAACTTGAAAAAGAAGGATCTGCCCTGAAGGGTGATGGCCCTCCTGGCCTTGTTTGGCTGGAACTTGTTGGCGTTGACAGGTGTAAACTATAAGTAACCTGACAGCGGAAAAAAAACAATCTAACAATGGAGTCGAAGACCATGCTCATTGCAAGCAAAAGGAGGAGCCACTACACCTCGTGACTCGAAAGACTTCTTCGAAGAAAAATAACTTGCACACCTCTGAGCCCAACACTAGATGGCGGACTTATACTAAGCATGTGAATCTACAGCACTACATGCCACAAAGAGATGCTTATTGTGTAAGTAACATTTTCCTTTCCAGCTTCTTGAACAGTTGATGGTATATGTTAAACAAGGATTGTTTCTTTTTGAGAGATACAAGTCTAGTAATAGAGCATGTACTTGTCTTTGCTTACAACTTAATTTTGAGTCTACCCAATGTTATGTTATAGTTATATTCTGTGTATTTCCCTGTGTTAGACTTGGCATCTTTTGGCGTGTTTCCCATGAGTTTTTGCTTTCTGCCCTCCCGGTTTTTACTCTATTTTTGCTGGTGTAGTGTTTCTGTGCACTTTTTTCACTGCTGATCAGTGGTAAACTGCAATTGCTCCTGTGGTAAATTGTGTTATGGATGGGTGTTTCCATGATTGGGTATTTGAATTTCTTGTTAGTCCCTAATAAAGTGCACTGAGTGTGCCGGGGCCTGTAAATCAACTGTTACCAATGGGCTGCAGCACTGATTGTGCCACCCAAGTAAGTAGCCTTAAAAAGGTACCTCAGACCTGCCATTGCAGAGTCTGCGCGCAGTTTGTGACTGTCATGTCGACTTGGCCAGTGCACACACTTGCCAGTCCCTAACCTTCCCTTTTCTTTCCTGTCCGGCACCCCTAAGGTAGGCCCAAGGTACCCCGGTGGGCAGGGTGCAGTGTATGTGAAAGGTAGGACATGCCTTGGTGTGTGGCACGTCCTGATAGTGATTTACAGCCCATTTCGTTTTTCACTATTGCAAGGCTACCTGTTCCCCATAGGACAGAGTTGACAGTTTGGTTATAAAACCTTATAATCCTAACTAACCTAGGGGACATGGTAGAAAAACAAATTTAGTATGCCTAAACTCAGAATCTAAAGGTGCATCTTTTAGTGAAGGTGAGTTTTACATTCTGGGTTTGAAAATGCCATTTTTAGAAAGTAGGTATTTTCTTGCTCAGTCATCCTGTGTGCCTCTGCTGAAATGTGGATTGCCTGTCTGGGTTTTGAATGACAGAAGACTGGGGAGCCAGAGGGGCTCCAGATAGTCTAGGTAGGTCAGGAAAGCGCTGAATAGATCTGGGCTGCGATGGGGAAGGGGGGGGGATATTTCCTCTCACCTCAAAGGGCCTGGTCTGCCTCTGAAAATGCCGTCTCCACCTCCTGCCAGGAAATCACACGAGAGAAGGCCGAACTGGTTCTGACCGGGCACAGACACCCTCTGCCTGCCAGATCAAAGGATTTTTGTGTACAAATACTGGGGCCCAGACCCTGAGCTTTAGAACTCTTTTGGATCAAGAAGACTGCCAAGAAGAAGAGCTGGAGAAGCTGTGAGGAGGGACTAACATATTGCTGTGTGCTTTGCTATGTTGGCCTGCAGCGGCTGCTTCTGTCTTGGGCAGTAAAAGGACTGGGCTGAACTTTATGCAATCTACTTTTGTGAGTTTCTCCAAGGGCTTGAGGTGGAGCTTGCCCCCTGTTCAAAAAATCTCAGGAACAGCAAAGACTTCAAGCTCTTCTGCCCTCAGCACTGGGGACTGTGTGTTTTGTTCTGCAACAGAAGAAAAGCAACTCTACAACTCCACTGCCGACTGCTTGTCTTGAAGGCACTGCAGAGGGCACCGCCGCACTGCGACCCTGGTCTCACAGCCGAAGCCTGCTGACGCCGCCACCGAGCCACTACTCGCACCGCGACCTGTGGGCACCGCACCACCACGCTTCGCTCCGAAGCCTGGGCACCACAGAGTGCAACGCTGCACAGCGACCCTGGTCTCACAGACGACGCCTGCTGACGTCGCCACCGAGCCGTAGCTCGCACGACGACCTGTGGGCTCCGCACCGCCTCGCTTTACGACGACGCCTTGGCCTCCCTGACCCACAGCTCCATGCCGAAATCAACGCCACTGCTTGCACCGTGGTTCGAGGCCACCACTCATAAAGGTACACGACGCACCGCCCTCATCCCGCACCGTAGACTTGGCCTACCGACACCAGTATCATCAACTCCAGTTCGTCTGCCAACAACAGAGCTTTAGCAACGACGACGCCTCTGCTTGCACCGTGACCTGCTAGCACCGTGACAAGCACCGCCTTCATCTCGCACACCGTCCCTAGTCTCACCGACGACGCCACCACCGAGCCGCTGCTCGCACCGCGACCTGAGGGCACCGCACGCCTCACTGCTGCACTTCGCACCGCAGCACCCTACGCCAAAGCTCCTGACTCCAACAGAGAGGAGAACGACCTGCAACGCGTGTGACTTCGAGGTCTCCTGACGACTGTGACTTCAAGGGATCCCGACGACTCCTGCACTGACTTTCGGAACTGACGCCTGCGGACGCTGTGTTTTCGGAAGCTCAACAAGAGGTCGCCGACGCCCTGCATTTCTAAAAGGTACTGTTTGCGGGCCTTCCCGACACCGTAGCTGGCCCGCGACGCCGCGGCCAGCCAGAACTGTTTGGATGTGCTTGCTCTTGACACTCCAATAGCACCGGACGGATCTATCAACATCAAGGAACTGTTTCTAAAGCGTTTTGTGATAACTGCCAATTGTATTGTATTGTGGATTTTTATGTTTTTGATCTTGTATATAAATATTGGATATTTTTGTAAACTGGTGTGGTGTCCTTTTTGTAGTTCTTACACTGTATGACTGTTGGTTATGTGGAAATGCTTTACACACTGCCTCTAAGATAAGCCTGACTGCTCGTGCCAAGCTACCAAGGGGGTGAGCAGGGGTTATTTTAGGAGTGTAACTCCCTTATTCTGACTAGGAAGAAGGGTCCCTATTTGGACAAAGGTGCAAGCCCTTACCAAGTAGAGACCCCTATTTCTAACATCTAGGTTCTGACCTAACCAAGGGTGAATAAAGAAAAGGTTTAGTAGACTTCTGTCGCACTCAAAAAAGAGGATGTGGAACAGCGAAAGTCTGCTTATGACTGACTGATTGTGATTGGTTGAACTTTCTTTGCAGTCCTTCCCGTTGCATATTGGCAAAGGTAGTTTGTTAAAGTTAAAATCTGCTGGAAAGTAATAAAGGAAGAAAGTTAAACATAATCCTTGACTCTGTGTCCTTAATATAATTAAAACTTTCTGTTACGAAAGCTAGGACATTTTTCATTACAGGGTCTTTCTCTGCATTGTCCTCTCCGATTCCACTGACTTTTCCACTCCACTTTACCACTTTCCCCGAGCAGGTGGGAAATGGCAGTGAGTAGTCCAGTGTGGGTCCTGATGGTGTGGATGGCGGGCTCTCCTTTGGCAGGGGCGGGTTCCAAGCTTAATGGTTAAATAAGGGATTGGGTGGGTGCCTTGCTGTGCCCATGACCACAGACCCTGCCCTAGAATTCTATGCGTTTTTCTCAGTTGTGGAAATAAAACTGCTAAAATCAGGCAAGATGACACTTTGTGGATTAAAACATTGCTTCTGAAAAACTCTGCGGACAAGACTCAAAAGGCACACAGAGACTTAAGGTATTTATTGCTCCTACCCGCCTAAAACTACCTCCTTTGTTCAAAATGGCTGAGCCATAAACCTGTAACAATAAATCCCCTCCGGTACCTCTGTCCACGAGGCTCCGCAGTTCAACTCCCCCACACAGAGATAAGCATTCCTCCCAGCTAGCTGGAGCACTGCTGGCTCAGATAGAAAGTGAAATTCCTTCCCCTATGCTCAAAGTAATAGCAGCAGACAGAGGACTAATTCCCTCTTTCTTGCTAGCTAGGCAACAGCAACAAACAGAGGACTAATGTCTCTATCTCACCTATTTGGCGGCCATTTTAGACCAGTCTCTCTCGTGGGCAGCCATCCTGGACTAGTCATTTTCATCACTATCTGAACACACACTAAGAGCTTTGTCATTTTAGACCAATCCCAACTACAGAGTACTTTGCTCAGTGTTGCATCTACACCCTCTTGGGAAAGAATGCCTGCCTATTATTGCAGTATTATATTCCTACTTATATTTTGAACATCTGTAGTGCACAGATTGCTACCTCATTTATGAAAGAAGGTCTGCCTATTATTGTAGTGTTATACCTCTACCTGTATTTTGAACATTTGTAATGTACAGATTGCTACCTCATATACCTTTTTAGCACAGTATTATACTTCTACCTGTATTTTGAACACTGTTAATGCACAGACTACTACCTCAGATAACTGTCTTCATCTGTGTTCTGCTCTTATATTCGATCAGCAGTATACTTGAACTTGTATTCTGCACTATTCTGCACATTTCCGCAACCTGCACCCATCCCCGCTCTCCTCTCCTGTTATGCACCGATTGCTATCTCATATATCGCATACTTCTTCTGTATTCTGCACTATTCTACACAGTTCTGCCACAATTCTACCTTAATCTATTCTCACTCTTCTCTCCTGTAATGCATCGATTGCTACCTCATATATGTCTGGCTGCTCTCTAGGGTCACTTCTACCTGTATTTTGAACATTTGTAATGCACAGACTGTTACCTCATATATTTTGATTGCTCTTTAGTGTCACTCCTACCTGTATTTTGAACATTGGTAATGCACAGATTGCTACCTCATATTTCTTGGTTGTTAATTAATGTCACTTTGATTTGTGATTTTTGATTCATGTATAGTTCTGTTTGCATTCGTATCCTGCCCTTATATACTATCAGTATTATACCTACACTTACACCTTGTACATTGGTTGCTAATTAATGTCACTTTGATTTGATTTGTGATTTTTGATTCATGTAAATTGCTGTTTGCATTTGTATCCTGCCCTTTTATACTATCAGTATTATACCTACACTTACACCTTGTACTTTGTAATTTACCGTATGTATTTGCTCTACTGCACACTCTTATATCCTGGTTATGCTGGTTGATCACTAGTGCCACTTCTGTAATTTATAACTTATTACTGTGTAACCTACTGTATGCATTTGTTTTTCTGCACATGTGTACCACTATAGTGCATTAGTGCATTCCCCCATACCCACCTAATCCATCACCGCAACATGGATCCTATCGGCAATCACACATATAAAAAAACTACCCACCATCACTCACCAAAAAAGCCGCCAAACGCTTTAAACACAACTTCCTTAGGTCACACCCTGAAAACCCCTTTGCTGACACCTACTTCTCACCGGTCAATGGATCCCTGAACACTGATATCATCTTCCACACCACACGCAGAGCTCAATGGCGAAAAGCGTTCCTCACCCTACTCACCGTCTCCTCCACCAGAAAATCCGCTCACAGCCTAACTCTCTCCATCATGCCATCCCGAGTCTTTCCAGGCAGAGCTACCATCACTATTTACAATAACGGGATTGTCCTATCACAAGCCACAGACAGGAACCTGGAACTGCTAGACAACTTGTTCCCCACTTTCAAAGAACACCTCTCCAACTCACGATCCAACACTCATATTTCCTCCAGTCCCACCAACCATGACCTCTCAGCTACATACTCCTCAATCAGGGGCACACCTACCACCCCTGACCTCCCATCCCCCACCCACAACACCACTAACCCAATTCAGCACTCAAACACAGACACAGATCGCTCCCCCCATACACCACTCACAGCCCCGCCCCTCCTACCAACTCGCGGACCCCCACACATACCTTCAACACTCCTATCACACCTACAGCGAGCATTAACACCCCGTTCACCGCTGACAGCACAGCCCCCACCCATAACACACCTAACTTAATCCAGCACCAGAATAACACGCACTCCGACAAATCCCCCCCGTTATCCCCCCATTCTCAGTCCCCACTACCCTCTAACCAACTACGCAGAACATACCTCCTCTCTTAATTTAACTCCCCCTCCCCTCAACAGGATCATCTCCAATCCCGCTTCCCCTCCTACTCGCAGCCCCCATTATCCTCCCTGCACCCCCACCACGGCTATTAGTCTCCCAGCCTATACCTTGACCCCCCCGCCCACCACCAGTGCCCTCACTCATACCACCAACCTCCTCCCTACCTCATCCACACCCCTCCCGCCCAAAACCTCTCGCCTCCCTAACTCCATCCCGCACACCAACACAACGCAGACCTGCTCGAACACCAGCCCTCTCTCCCACCTGCACACGAATTCCCTTGTCAACCAATCACCCCTGACTTCCACCCCCACCTCCACCATCTACCCCACGATGGACTACATCATGGCCACCCTCACTCAGATCAAAGAAGACATACACACCATCAAAGAACTTCTCTCTACACACCCCATACACCCCTCACCCACCCACCTCCACCTTCCCTTCCAACTTGCCCCCTACTCTGCCGGCTGACTCCCTCACTCAACACGCCCCACACCAGGCGTCAATCCCTGCTCATAGGCGCAGTAACTGCCCTCGTCCCCCGTATCTCCCCTGCAACGACTCACTCTAACTACACCTCCCCGCCCAACTTGTCCCCCACCCTACCGACTAACTCTCTCACTCAGCTATCCCCCAATCTGACCTCAATCCCAGCTCGTAATCGCAACAACCGCCCTCGTCGCACCCACAACTCTTCTTCTGACCTCGACACACACACCCTTCTCCGCTCCTATGACCCAGCCCCCCAAATTCACACGACCACCCCACACCTCAACATTCCCACGATACACTCAAATCCCCTTAGACCACCCACACTAAACAGCAGATTCTCCATCCCCAATAACCTTAGAAAAGTCCCTCTCTCTCTAGAAACATCTACCACCCTCAACACACCCCGTCTCAAATGCACCCTTCTCAACTGCAGATCAGCCAAGAAACATTCCGCCGCCATTGCTGACCTCCTCTTATCACGGGACCTTGACCTAATCATCCTGACTGAAACCTGGCTAACTGAATCTTCGACACCTATAATGGACATCTTGGTTCCTCCCAACTACCACATTATCAGGCTCGACAGAACAGGCAAAATAGGTGGTGGAATCGCATGCATCTACAGGAACAACCTCTCTGTTCAGAAAGTCAATTCCACCTCCCTACCATCCCCAACATCCTGGGAATACATCTGCCTCGACATCATTAGTGAGGGAAAACCGATATGCTCTCTTCACAACATTTACCACCCACCCAGGGACAACTTCACCTTTTCCCAACAAATCATGGATTTGATCTCAACCAGTTCCGGACGGCAACTCACCCAAATATACCTTGGTGACTTCAACCTCCACTGGAACGATCGCAACGACGCAGTGGTAAATAGTCTTAAAAATTTCCTCGATGCCCTTAACCTCACCCAAATATGCAACAGCCCGACCCACGAGAAAGGTTCTACCCTCGACCTGATCATCTCCAAAGAGGACTCTATCCAACTCGAGTCCATCCAACCCTGTGACTGGTCAGATCATCATATTGTCACATTCTTTATCAATGAAAAAGTCAAAGTTAACCCGGCTCAACTCCCCAAGCCCAAAGTCTGGAAAAGAGACTCGAAAAAGCTCAACCCAGGCTCTTTGCCCCCTAACAGTTGCAATCTCCTACTCCCACCGACAGGCGCTACGGACGTCCAAACTCTGACTGACCACTATCTCAACGCTATGACCTCTATAATTAATGAGGCTGCACCTATGGAGCTGAAAAGAGTCTCTACTAAAATCTCCAAACCATGGTACGACGGGAGTCTCAATGAGGATAGACGTGACATGCGAATGGCAGAGCGTACCTGGAGATCAGCTCCCTCTGCAATGCACCTAAAAGATCTGAAGAAAAAGAGAAACGCCTACTTCAGGAAAATAAAACGCTCAAAATCAGACTTCTTCAGCCTCCAACTCGACCAAGCAAAAAACCGCCCGAGAAAACTATTTGAGCTAATCAATTCACAATCCAAGGAGCAACCCCAACCACTCAGCACTAGGAGTGAGGCACCCTCCTGTGAAGACTTCGCTGCTTTCTTTATCCAAAAAACTGACAAAATAAAAAGCGATCTCCTCATTGACGCAAGCCTCTACTCCAAAACCCAATGCCTAGCACCCACTGAACCAAAAAACAATGCTACATGGTCAACCTTCGGCACATACTCGGAAGAAGAAATTGGCAAACTGCTCAGCACCCTTAAACCATCCAATCACCTCACGGACCCCCTCCCTGCCTCCGCAGTAAAAGACTTTGCCCCTTTGCTTCTCCCTCTCTGGACTAAAATTATCAACAGCTCTCTCCAACAAGGAAGCATACCTGACTCCCTCAAAGTTGGTCAGGTCACACCTCTACTAAAGAAACCTACAGCCGACCCCTCTGATCTCAACAATTACCGTCCCATCACCAATATTCCCACTCTCGCCAAACTGCTGGAAAAATGCGCACAACTACAATTGACTAAACACATTGAGCAATTTGATCTCCTCAACCCTCACCAGTCAGGCTTCCGAGCAGGACACAGCACAGAAACTGCTATGACTCACATAATTGACGACGCACTTCAAATGCTAGACCAAAACGACACCTGCCTCCTCATCCTTCTTGATCTCTTCAGCATTCGACACCGTTAAACATGAGAATCTTCTAGAACTACTAAACACAAGAATGGGTTTATCTGGAACTGTTCTCAAGTGGTTCACTTCCTTTCTTCACAACAGGTCGCAGAAATTCAAGAGTAACAACCTGATGTCCTCGCCAATACCGGTAACGCTAGGCGTCCCCCAAGGATCCTCTCTATCCCCAACTTTGTTCAACCTAGTCATGGAACCTCTCACCACCTTGCTACAAGCATCCAATGTACACTTTCACATGTACGCCGATGACACCCAACTTTACCTCAAATTACAATCCCCCAATGACATCTTACTCCTGAACTCAACGATCAGATGCACCCAATCCTGGCTTGCCGATAATCACCTCAAACTCAATGCCCTGAAAACAGAGTTCCTTCTGATCTCACCTCCAGCGAAGATATCCACCACTCAAATTTGGCTTAAACTCCTAACCGCACTCAATGTCCAACCCACCATCGTGGACTCAGCAAAATCTTTAGGCATAACACTCGACACCAATCTCAACATGCAGCAACATATCAGCAAGGCAACAAAGGGAGCGAACTTCCAGATCAATACTCTGAGGAAACTTAAACCCTACCTCCCGGCCAAAGACTTCCAAACCGCAGTACAAGCGCTAGTCATCCCACGAATTGAATACGGCAGCACCGCCCTCTGCGGACTCCCCCTAACTACAACCGCACCACTAAGAGCTTCATTGAATGCTGCAGCGAGACTCATCACGGGGTCAAAAAAGCACTCCCATATTACCCCTGACTTGAAATCCCTGAATTGGCTGCCTTTTGAAGCCAGAATACATCTGAAAATCGCCTGCATGACACACAAGGCGGTACACCTAAACTCACCCGGCTACCTCGCTCAGAAACTGACAATCTCTGGGGGAATTAGAAACACGAGAGGCACAAACAATCTTCTGCTGAAACCTCGTAGATTCCGGAAGGAAAAAACATACAAGCGCTCCTTCTCAGGAATGGCGCCTAGGATTTGGACCTCACTCCCTCCCGAAACCAGGCTTATCTCTTCCACTACACTCTTTAAAAAAGAAGTAAAAGCTATCCTCATGACTAAATACACTTGAACTATTATCTCGAACTCTGTTAACACCCTGCACCGATCTGTACTACTTGTTTGACCCATTTACTTATTTGTATAAGTTGTCTTATTACTCACGTGATGGGCTTTGTAGCCACATATTTGTACTGTGTGATCTACTGATTTATTTGTTTGAATATGTTCCCTCATGTACCCCTCTTTGTAAAGCGCTCTGATATCTGCGAAGATCTTGTTCGCGCTATATAAAACTTTGAAAATAAAAATAAAAATGTTACTTCACTCTGTAATTTCAGGTGTGGGAACACCGGGTTATGTGGGATTGGCCTCCACCAGTAGTTATTTGTGATGCTTTATCTCCGAGGTGCAGGATAACCATTTGCTGCTGTTTAGGTGGTGTGGTTATAAATCCCAGTTGGAGGGTTGGGTATTTTATAAAAGAAAAGGTTGAATGCCCTAACGCACTGAAAAATACTGTAGTAACACATCATGGGAGTAGGAGGTATGAAGTTCACACCTGAAGGGTTTGGAGCAGTTTGTTGGCAGTAGGTGTTTACATGTTCTGGATATGTGGAGGAACAGAGTAAAAAAGGCCTGTATCCCAGGAATATTAACTAACTGTCACCAGGCATTAGTTGTGTTGAGACCTGGACAAAGTGACTTTGCTCGCCCCCGTTTTAATTACAACTTTGGCCGTTCTATTGAAAAGCAACTCCCATAAATGATGTAGAGTACATGCCAGCTATCTTGGGATGTGAGTCTTCTGTGCAGGAAACATGCTGGGGACATCAGGAGCAGTTGGGGCCCAGTTGTAATGCATCAAGAACATTCAGTTTGACATAATTTTCTTAAGTCTGAGATGTGGTGTTTTCATTAACTTGTATCATTAGTAACAGGATTTTAGTGCAAATCACGTTACATCAAAATACGTTAACGGGTACGTTTTATTTTCAAAGTAATGTCACATTCACTCTCCTTTCTAGAAGATTCTCATGAAATAGTATGACATATTTACAAAGGAGTTAAGCACAGACACCCCCTCCCACGAAACCCCCACCCACATGACCTCCGTGTCAACCCGTTGTGCAACTACCGACAGTTCCCAAGTTTTGACACACTACTCTTGGCAGCAGTGTTGGTGCCTGCCTTGAAGCATTGAAACTCATTGCTCCTCTGTCTTCATTCAGAAGCACCCTTATTGGTTCTTTTCAGAAAGACAATAAAATATGGTTATTTTCTTCTTTATAGGTTTGTAAGCTCTATACTGTGACTACTATTTGCTTGGAATACCAGTGCCAAGGTACCTCCAGGTGTATGTGCACTTGTAAATATTTGAAAATAAATATTTGCAATTGTGCAGTGAAATATGCTATTTATACCATTAGCTCATTCTGGGGAGGGGGCCACAACTCAGGCGAGGTGAAGCCTCGTGCGAGCCATGATGTCCTTCCCATACCTCAACAATGGTAATAAATAGCATATTACACTCTGCGCATCTACACATACGTTTTATGTCATGGCTACATTTTTTGATGTGTACTTGTTTTACAAAAAGGTATTTAACCACAATCTATATCCATCCATCCTGGCGAAAGCCAGTAGGTAGACCGAGTTAGACTAACTTTTCCCATAGATGAAGCGTTTTTTGTCAATAACTGTGGTGCCGTTTGACAAATCTTCACAAACCATTCCAAAGTTGTGTACAAGTTATTTTAACTGCTGTCTGGAAGGTTTCGGGGTGATTCATCAAGCGGGCCGAGAAAAATGGAGTGTCCCAAAATGATATTCCCCGTGCAATGTCTGTGGGGATTTTAGAAGTTTTAGACATGGTTACAACCCGGAATTACATCAATGTTGGCAGAAAGCGAGATCTTGCTCCACAGATTGTGCTTTTTGAGATATGGGGTAAATCTGTTCAGGAGTTTAGGAGTTATTAAAGAAAGAAATGTATAGATATCTATGGATGCGGATCTGCCGGTACCGCCAATCGAAGCCCAATTGGGTAAAAAAACTCACACACCATACCCCCGCTGCGCAGGCCATTCCCTACGGCTTTCCCCTGCTGCCCACGGCCGAAAGCATTGGTGGTTGTATTAACGTACATTAATTATATTTCACTTTAAGTAAGAAGAATTTGAGAAATTCACAGAAAAAAACAAAGGTTACGGGGACGTTATAGTTAGGTTGACGTTTTACCCACACAAAACCATAGTATGTATTATATCCCCTTACCTAATCTTTTCTTCCCCTCCCAGTCCCGCTCTTTTTTTCAACTTTTGGGATGTTGTGTTGCACCCTTTGTAACTGTTTCCTTTGATATGTATTGGCCGGCTGCCTAACCCTGACCATCCGTAATTGTGAAGCGCTCGGATAGCCTTCGGGATCATGTTTGCGTTATATAAAACTTTACAAATAAAAAAATTAAATAAATAGAAATTCAGTAGTTATAGTTTCTACAGATAAGTATACGTATAACTCATGCCGTTAAGTAACTTTAGGCCACAAGTTATTGTTTCTTAACATAAGTATAACTATAATTGCTGAATTTCTGTGGTTTTGTGTGGGTAAAACGTCAACCGAACGAAAAGGTGCCTGTAAGCTTTGGTGTTATCCGTGACTATATATCTGTATGACAACCTGTATCACATAAAAATTCTGTGTATTATATCAATGCATTTTATACATAGATACAAATGTTGATATATTTAAGGTCATTGCCCACTGTCACACTGATTTAATTTTAAATCCTTTTGCCTTTGTAGCTCGGTAGGACGAAAGAAGAGCTGAGAAATGGAGCTAGTTGTCTCTCTGAAAAGGTAATCCCATTGCCCTGCATCCAATTCACATCTTTCCTGAAATGCCACTTTATGTATGCAAAACTGTACAGACAGCAGTGAGAGAAATGTCTTTTGTAATACAGTATCTATAGCTTAACACATGAATAACTCTATGGGAGAACAGCCATGACAACGCGGGGATTACCCCGCACTGCCATTAATTTTCTATCCAACACCTTCCCTACTGTCAACGTGGGCTGGAGTTGGAATAGAAAATTAAACTATTCCACTATCCAGCGCCCTCCAGCGAAAGTTGTTGTAACGACTTTCGTTGTAATCCCCGCGTTGTAATGGTATGCAGGGTAAGAGCCCGCGTTGTAATGACATCCAACCACTCTACGTCAGTCCTACAGGCCTTTAAAAGGTACCAGCTGCCCAGAAAACCTCCCCCTTTCAAAAGAGGGTAGTTTGCTTTTGCAGTGATGTGGTAACATATGCGTAAGTCCTGTTTTCTTCTGTTCTGCATAATTTTTTATCTTCTCTGTCTGTCTACATAGTGTAAGTGCTTTCTTTTCTAGAATAATTGGACAGTACACAATATTTTGTCAACTATATGCCTTTGCCAGATTTCATTAAAAAATACGGCATATGATTTAGATGGGACATATATTGACGTGTACATCTTTTACATCGCACTAACACTACGATCATCACATGGAGATTTATGAATCTTGAAAAATTTACAAAATACAATTTCAAAACCTCAGTTTGTTTACTTGCCCAGTCAGTTTAGTACTGTCAACACGTTTCTATTATGCAAGGATATTAAAGTTGGCCTTAGGTGTTGTATATTTGTTACACAATTCAGCATAGTAACAGTTCTTAAAAGGCTGTGTAGCTAATGATCGTTGATCAGGTTTCACCGCTGACTTCAAATGGGTTTCTAGTCGTTAGAGGCACAAAGTTACAAATAACTGTTGCATGGTGCCTGTTGGCTCACAGGATGCAGTCATCCAATGACAAGCAATTGACCTTACCTTGTGTATTCTTTTGAAACGGGGGAAATCGGAGAACCTCTCCCAGTTGCTTGTATGCATAATAACTGACAAAAGGCCATGAACTATCCTAGATGGACTGAGCCTTCACTCTGTTTCTTTTGCTGTCTAGTTCCTACTTTTCAGTCAGTGGAACTTTAAAACATAAGGGATTTAGCTTCATAGCTCACAAAATAACCAAATGTTTTGACAACCACTGACAACCAAAACTCTAAATCTTGTGTCATATTCTTGAAGTTTTTCAGGCTCCTCTGTAATCATCCCCACAAGTGTTGACTGTCCCAAACATTAGTGTAAATACATGTAATGTTTTAAAAATTAAAACAAAATCTACTTAAATGTTCAAAACCAGCCACCAACCCTAAAATGTAAAATATTCAAGGTAGATCTTTTTAGAATACATTGCTCAATAATTTGACCCGTAGCAGCGACAGCTGTCTGTCAAATGGAGAACCCCCAGTACGCTGTAAAAATGAACCTCTCTGTAGGTGTATTTGGCATCTGGAGGAAACATCAAAAAAGTTCTGATTCTAATTTTACATAATCTTGCTGAGGGTAGGGAGGATAGCATTTGGTAGTTCAGGTGAAGCCCAAAGATTTACGGTTTACACAATCACAATGTGAAAGTAAGTAACTTTTTCACAAGTTCTTCCTCTTCATCTTATAGACACTTTAGATTCAATTTCTTGCATGTTTCTACCACCATCTTGCACTTCCTCTCCCTTTGTCACTCTTGCAGGTTCCTTTCCATCCCTGCTTTCTCCCTTTGTTGCTTTTTTCCTATGATTTTCTCCATTTTCCTTTCTCCCTTTTCTACTTTTCTCTCTCTTGTTCTGGGTCAAAATCTATTGGAAAATAAATATGCTGTGGCCCCCAATTTAGGCTAGTTTTGTGTTGTGGTTTAAGAACAATACATTTCTTGTTTCATACAAAGAATCCTGACGGAACCCATTGCCTCATTTATCAGACCTCAACACCCAGTCAACTTTCCCCAAATCATAAGTGCTGGTGCCTACCGTCTGCAGCCACTGCGACAAATGAAGCACTGGGTCCCTCTTGAGAGTCGTTATACAGCTGAATGCTGTAACCAGGTCTTTGGTGTATATGTCATTATTAAGAGGGTAAATGTGAACAGGGTGCAATGTAACCTCTTGTTAACACCCTTTAGATTGCTGTGTTCTGCTCCTCACCTAGTGCGTGTGAACTACTGAAAGATATGAGAACTTGTTTTTTATGAACTTCTAAATACCACACAGCTAATGCTTCTAAGTATTGTGTGAGAAGTTGGCCTGATGTATGATGTTCACTATTCTAGTGAGCACCTTGTATCAGTCCAAACAATCCCTGATGGTGGTGGTTGTTAAGTCAACCTTATAGACAAGCTATCCTAGTGGTAGCATGGACTAAGCAGTCTTAGGCTTAACTCAAGAGGGCATGTGAAGCCAGCTGTTTTACCATATGCAATCCTGTAATATCAAATGAAAGGACACCACACAAGTTATATATTATAAAAATATATGTATTTATTACTAGAATAATCCTCTGTACTCTTTATGAGTGCAGAGGCACAAGCGTTTAAACAAAAGCCCAGTTAAACATACAAAAGTTGCCCAATTATGGATAGGCCCGGTGGCCACTCAAACCATATATTAAATAAGTGATATAAGAACCGCTTTACGAACAATGGTAAGGCCTAGGACCTTGGGAATCGCTGGGACTACACTGGACTAACTGTAGTTAGGACGGGAGTAGCCCGTGGGATTCGGGTGCAGCGCTAAAAGCACACGCATGCATCAATGCAAAGTCAATGGTGCGTAAAAGTTATAAAGTTACTGCTTTGGAAGTCCTCCGCCTGGACTAGAACTTAGCCACTTAAAACTAGGACACTAGAGGTGTAAACCACTACAGGAGCACCGGTGTTAGAGATCGTTACCTCACCCACAGGAAGCGGGTGCATAGGTGCCAAAGTGTGTCGGGTTTCGTCGTGGAGATCTATGGAGCCTGGAGATGAAGATGCTGCAGGCGGCCAGGAGAGAAGAGTCCGGTTGGATCCAAGGGTGGATCGAAGATGTAGAGTACCTGAAAGCAGAGGGGACAGAGTCTGGGTCACTAGCCAGTGACCAGGATGGAACCAGGAAGGAACCAGGGAATGTCGGGCGCAATCAGGTGGTTGTCGAGAAGCTTGTCTCCGCTGCCACGTGGACTCTGGGGCATCGAGGATGACCAGGAGTGGATCACGAGTTGTCCCACGAAGGCTCTCGCTGTCGGCGGTGTCGGCTTCCGGATCGGAGTCAACAGGCCTTGGCAAATGCAACCCACTGTAGTGTGTTTATCTAAGGACCTGTATCGATACTCCAATTTCTGACCCTTGTCCGGTTATAATTCACTAATATCCATACAACGGCACAGAAACCCGTTTCATAAATTAGTCATAGCGCATGCTGTCACATTAAGCAAGCACTATTCCTCCAGCCCCCTAGAAAGCACACCGAGTTCTCTAAACAAACCAAGCCTCCAGCAAACCTGGGAAATCCCCGCTGCTATTTTTTTTATTTCATTCGAGAACTCCTGTAAAGAATGTAAGAACGACCAGTTCTTAATGACATCCTTATTGACGTATTATGTCCATCCTTACGTCAAACCCGGCACCTCTCAGGTATAAATATACCGACGCTGCCCTAAGTAAAGACACGGTGGTGATGAGCTTGGAGCAGCGACTACTTGCCGGAGAGCCCAGCTGATGCGAGAGCCCACGGACGCTGCCCCTCCCCTTTTGACGCTCTGAGAAAGACGCTGTCTTTTCTCTTGCCGAGAAATCCAGCCTCCAGCGTTTCCAGCCCACCTTCGCGGGTGACTGGGATACCGAGTCCTGAGAAAGAGATACCAGACCTCCTGCCTTCTAAATCCCAGGTACTGAACTGACTAAACCCTTATAGAGAATTCTTGAGTCAGATTCTTGGCAAAACAAACTTAACTTAAACTGCTACTTACTTACTTCCTCCCTCCCATGTATTAGGCTTAGGTCAGGTACACCGGGGTAGGCGTAGTTAGAAGCACCAGTTGAGTACGATTAGTCAATGTATATATGTATGTATATCTTTTATCCATTTTAAAGTATCATATGGCTCAGAAACCATATCAATGCTTTACAGTATTATTTTATACTCCTGCTTTTACTGTATGCACTTTACTTAACTATAAGTATTGCAATTATAGCGATTCATTTCTCTTGTATGAGAACAGAGACTGATCAATAAATAACACCTTTTATTGAACACGCCCGTCTCTTCTTTTCTCTACAATCTGGTGAAACTAAGTATGCACGTATTGACTGAGTAAAATAGCTGTCTTTTGTTTTCACACGACTCTAGAGATATACTCTTGATCAGGGAGAGCAAAGTTGTCATGTTCTATGGTTGTCAGAAACTAAATCCCTTCTTGTCTATCCAGGGAGGTTAAACTCCTCCTCGCCTATTCAAGAAAGTTTCTAGTGAACTCTGAGCTAGCTGGCACACAAAACTTAAGTCTAATATCGTCAGTAAAAGACCTAGTTAACCTCAGTCCTACGTCTACACTACTGAAGATATTATTCCAATGCGCAGAGCCTATTGGGAATATAGGAACTACACTACATGGCGCCCAACGTTTGGTAAGGCGATAAATCTAACGCAAGGCATTAGAGTAACTCAGTCGTGCTTTTTCACACAGACCCTTTCTCCCATAAAATACTCCAAAGACGTCTGGAGTGGGTCAAAGGTTAAAAATCCGCCAAACTTAGTAGGAGGAGACTCCTATGTATGGTATTTGGTTTATTCAATGTTGAAGGATACAGTGTTCCAAAATATTATGCACCTAATCTTTGTTTTCTTGAAAACCGGATCTGCAACAAAAACAAAAAAACCTTCTTGTCAGTAAAATGTCAGACAATGAAGAAGAAAGGGAGGCAGCTAGAATAGCAGCTCAACTCCTAAAGGATGACACAAGTCTCCTACAACAAGACCCGGACGCAATACTCATCCCGGTCAACATAAGAAAAACTATAACTTTAAAACGTATAGAAAATGGACTAACACCAAGAGGTGGTACAGTCATATTCGTAATTGAGGCACACGAATATCGGCAGACAGAGGTATTCTATTCATGGATAAACTTTCCAGCAGCAAACGCTGTCACAAAAGAGTTCCACTATTATAAAATAGAGGAACCTCCGGATGAGTACACTCCTTTCGAGGAGGTGGAAATACCACTAAAATACCAAGAGCACCTGCTCTGGTTTAAAGGCGCCCTAAAACATAATGATCACATCACCAGGCTCGGTCCACTAGGTAGACCAGGAGCAACGTGGCCGGTTCTAGCCAGCTACACACCACATCCAGACATTGAAAAAATGTCAATACCAGAACTTTTAGCACAGCTAAAACAACTGATTAAAATACACAGACAATTAGTCCAATATGTAATGCGGACTTCAACAGTCCATCCAGCTATTAAAATTCCACAGCTGACCCCTTATCAGGGGAACACAAATAAAATCACACCACAGAACATACAGTCCTGTCTAGGCAAAGTACCCATTAAACGGGAACAAATTCCATTCTGGTTAGCACAAAAAATCACTCAAATAGAGGCAGTATTTCCGGATACTACCCCTGTTGAGAAACACAGAATTCTGACTATCTGTCTTCCAATGGGGATCGCACCACATGTGGAAGACTGTGACACTTGGGGCACAGTCTTTGCTTCCATTTACACAAAAACACATGGTGTTCCGTCCATGGCGGTAATACCAGATCTGCTAAAACAGATTCAAAATGAATACGGTCCAGAGCCTGCTTTAACTCTGGGTATGAAATACTGAAAGACTTCAAGCAGGTCTCAGCTTTATTGTTATCTAACATAAAAGGAGAAGCAGCATCTGTGGCGATCCACCAGAAGTTGAAAGAAACAGATATAGCAGAACAACCATTTGAACTTGCCAGAATCATAGAAAAATCCTATGAAGAACTAGGAAGAGATAGTTTGGGTGGGAAACCGGTGAAACCCCAACTAACTGAAAATCCTGAAAAGGTATTTATTAAATATAATGTGAACACTCCAAAAAAGAGCTGGGATGGAAATACACAATCCACTCCCAAAGAAAAAAGATTCCAGTCCAGAGGAAGGTCTCCTCGGCGGAGAGAAAGATCTCCTGACCTAGGACACAAGTCTCCCCAGAGGGAGCCCTCTGAGAAAAAATAAACCTTAGATATAGGGATAATTTGAAGAAACCTGATAGATATCAAGATATTGATACACGTCCCTCTCGATCTTTTCAGACTTCCTCGCAGAAATCGGAAAGAAGAGGACGGTCAGAACAAAGGGAAGAGCACTTAAAGTCCAAAGACAAGGAACCTGCTCATCAAAGTAAAAAATTACAATTTCCAAAAAAGAAGGTAGCCAGTATTAAAGTAATCAAACATGCCGAGGATCCTGAGGACACAGCTGAAAAACGGAGAGTGGGCTCAGACAATGCTAGACAGCGCAGCAGAAGTGAGCATAGCTCGCAAGATCCTGATGAATCATCTGGAGACAGTGGACACGAATGAATACATTCAAGTGGAAACTGCAGATACCAGAGTTAGCAAACCTCATAAAATATACGAAATAACATTACGTATAGAGGGAGATAAGACTAGGAAAATAAGGGGTCTATTTTGGGATAATCTCTCCAAAGGCTATGACATCCTTTTAGCTGAAAAAGACTGGCCACCAGAGTTTGTCAGGGAGTGCCCTCATGGCGAAGAAATGATTATGCCTGCCTTCTCAAATCACATTCCAATTCATAAAAAATATACACTTGCAAGAAAGTGGGCAGTAGCCCAAGCTCCTGCATTATATAAAAACCATGTGGGATGGGATGAGGACTCTTTTCCTCACAAAATCCAGTTAAAATCTCAACCAACTGCACAGAGGCAGTACCCAATTAAGCAAGAAGCTAAAAAACAGGTCAGGGAGATCTTAGATCAACTTGAATACCAGGGGGTGATTGAAACTTGCACCTCACAAATGAACAATCCTTTGTTTCCTGTCTCCAAACCAGATGATTCATATCGTCTAGTTTTGGACTACAGACACCTTAACTCATGTTGCAAAACTTTTGCAGTACAAAACTCACACAGTGCAGCACTAATGAATAGCATAGTGCGCAAAAAATACAAAAAAAATTAGACATCTCTAATGGATTCTTTTGTCAAAATATAGCACCTGAAAGCAGATATTAGACCGCTTTCTCAATAAATGGCTCGCAGTAAGATTTCTGTCGTTTGCCACAGGGGTTCAAGAACAGCCCAGGATTATTCTCAGCTAGAGTAACAGAGTTACTACAAATGTATGATGATGAGGCATTATCTTATGTCGATGACATCTATCTAACAGATGATGACTTGGATACTCACTTGAAAAGAGTGAACACCATAATACTTGGGTTCTCAGCAGAGGGTTACAAATTCAACTTCAAGAAGTCAAGAATTGCCCATCTGACTGTCCTGTTTTTAGGATATGAATTATCAAGTGAAGGCAAAAGCCTGGCTGACAATTTCTTAGAGAAGTGCGCTGTAATCCAAGCACCAAGAACGCTGAAAAACTTACAATCAATTCGAGGTTTCCTGAATTTCGGAAGAACTTACATTCTAAATTATGCAGAGAGAGTCAAACCTCTCTATGAACTAATAAAACCAGATTTTAAAGGAATCAATTGGACTCAAAAACACACAGAGATTTTGAGATCATTACAAACAGACATGTTAGCTAAAACAAAATTGCAAACGCGCGATAACACACGCAACCTTGTAATCCGGGTCATCCCAGGAAGATGCGGATTCACATACCTGACCTCTAATGAGGGAGAAACGGTACCAATAGCATACAAATCTCATTTATACACAAAAACTGAAATGAAATTTAGCCCAACGGAAAAAAATCTAACTGCAGTGCAGACTGCGGTAGCGAAAGAGAGAGCCCTAGCACAAGGTAAACGAATAATCATCGTTACACCAGTACCAGCTCTAGAAGCGGTAACAAAGGCAAGCATTCCAAATGCTAAAGCCCTACATCCGAGATGGATACAATGGGTTAATTCTCTTGCTGCCACAGACGTAGTATACGAATTTGATCCTAATTTAAAAACACAAGAATTTCTCCAATATGAATTTGAATGTCCTCTGCCGACCGAAATCCTGCCTCTTGAACACTACGGCTGTATAATACATACAGACGGATCAGCACAGCCCGCAGTTGGGGGTAAACAAGCTTACAGTGCTGCGTGCGCGATTGTCAAAGGTCGTTGGCACGAAGGAAAATTTAGACCACTGGTCACTAAAACACAATCTCTAGGAGATTGTACAGCTCAGCGAGCTGAACTACTAGCATTTAAGATGGCGCTTGAAAATACCGATCGCGAATTCCCCACACTAATAGTGTGCGATTCATATTATTGCGTACAGTCTTATAATGAATACTTGCAGAACTGGGTTCAAAACGGTTTCAAAGATGCTAAAGGTGGCACGATCAAACATAAAACGCTTTGGGAACAAGTAGTTCTTTTACAAAAGGAACTACAAAAGACTCGCGTGATACATACACTGAGTCATCAACGTGATGGCGTTCACGTTGAGGGGAATTCATTGGCTGATGAGGCCGCGAAGGCAGCTGTGCAAGCGGCTTCCGTAGCTGCCATCACCCAGTCAAAAACAAAAATAGACAGCGATATATTGCAAGCTGTCAGCGCTACAGTAAAAAATGAGATAAAAACACTCCCGAAAGGCTTTCCAGTAAAGTACTGATACATTACTGATTCGAATAACGTTCCATTTGCTCGAATCCCTGGAGTGGGGGATAGGGCAATTCCAAACATGGAACATAGGTTAGGACTAATTATAGCGGCACACGAAGGGCTCGCTTCTGTACATGCTGGCGTTTCCGCCACAGTATCATTATTAAAACAGAGATACTGGTGGCCACACATGAGAAGACAGACTAGGAACTATGTTCTAGAATGTGAAATCTGCCAAAGAATGAAGGTATCAACAGTGAAACGACCAGCACAGACGCCCCTTCTAATCTCAGATAAACCATTAGCTTGTGTTTACCTGGACCACTGCGGTCCCTTACAAAGGGATGGCGACTATAAATACATCATGGTCGCAGTGGATTCCTGTGCGAGATTTATATGGATGTGGCCCCAGCGCTCGGCTGACGCCAGAACTGTTATAAAAGATTTGCGAGTCTTTATCGGCACATACGCAATTGGCATGCTACATTCTGACCAGGGTCCTGCTTTTAGCTCTCAAGCTTATAAGGAGGCCATGACCAGCATGGGCATTGCATTACGGTACTCTTGTCCCTTTCATCCTGAGGGAAACAGAATTGTGGAAAGAAAAAACCGAGACATAAAGCAATCTATAACTGCTAAGGTATTAGGTTCGGGAGCTGGGTGGGTCAAACATTTAATAAGTGTCCAACGTAGTCTTAATAATCTGCCAAGAAATTCTCTGAGAGGTCTCAGTCCGTACGAACTATTGTTTGGGACTAGAATGTTAATCCAGGACCTCGATAGTCACACTTCAGTGGTTAAAGAAAAATGCTTTGATATCAAAGATCGTTTGGCTATTTTACAGGACTTAAATGAAACAAGAAAAGACCTGAGCAACATAAAGTTTAAACAACAGCCAACAACCACTGAAGAGAAACCACCTGTCCCAGCAAGGCCTGTCTGGATTCCAAAAATCAGGGATCTGGTCAGAGAGAAAATAACGGTGAAGAAGGAATTTGGGCCTTCTTACAGAAAGGCAGTACCTGTCTTAGCTATCAACGGAACAAGATCAGTCGTACTACCGCCCCTTGCTGGTAAAAAGGAGAACCGAGTTGTATCCATCGACCTGGTTAAACCACAATCATGTGGCCGATAATAAGTAGTAGGCCAAGTGGACTCCCAAGAAATAGCAGAACACCAAAGTTTGCTACAAACACAGAGGTTCAAACTGAGAGATTAATCACATTTGATAAACCTACAGTGAATCAACAAGGACTATGCAACAAAGCCATGGAACTTAAACCCCTTGAAACCCAAATCACAATAATGCATCAAGAAACACCAGTCTACAATGATGTAACCAAAGACTATGCTAATGAAACAAAGCAAATTCCAAAAACAAAAAGGAATCCAGAAGCAATTGAAACAATTGACAGAACAGCATCAGGCTACTTCATCAACTTCGATGATTTTTCCGAGGATCCGAGCGAGCCTGAGGAACAGCCGACACCATCAAAGACTTTTAAAGACAAAGCAAAAGAACTCTTTCATCAACTAAAAGAAACCTATCTGATTTCTCCATGGATTGAATTTTGGGTGGCACTAGGTGTATTTGTCCTCATACTTTGGCTCATCATGGTACTATATTTGGGACATTTCATTGAGGGAAAATATGTTACAATGGACACAGCAAGTCAGAAAATCAACCTGGTCCTAAAACCACACAAGTCTTCACACATCGAGAAAAGAGAACTTTCTTCAGTAAACTTCACAGCCAATCCTATACCCGGTGGGGTAGCATGGGACAAAACTGATTATGAAATCTATGGCCCTGTCGAGCTCCTGAAGTATCCTCATCAAATCAAGATTTCATTTAGTGACTTTGTAAAATCAAGCACATTCGCTGATGATTGGGACTTTGAAAGTATTAATGATATGATGTCAGATCTAGTGATGTCAGCTAAATTTACAGAACATGATTATTTACAGGGTTCATCTAATTATGACCAGATGTACTGTTACAACCACTATGGTAACCATTATCTGCATAAATCTGCTCAACCTAGAAATGTTTTTAATTATAACCAATGGGAACATTGTGCAACTCCACCAAAAGGCAGTTCGAAAACATTTTATGAAAAATTTCCATATTTCTCAGGGTTTAACACAAGTAATGCAGAAACGTTTTATTTCAAATTGTTAAATAAGACAGGAATGAAAACCATGCTAACAAACACAAAATTAATCTATTCAGAAATTTTGTGGGACAAAATGAATACATTCGGTTTTGATTTCTGGAACAATAACATTGAAACGAAGACAATCTGGGGTACAAGAGATTGGCAGGTCAAAGGTATAGAATCATTGTTTAGAGCCTGCATGATCCCAGAACAAATTATATTCTTGAATGACACAATTCAACAGACAACCTGTCTTGGCCTAGCCAAAATTAAAGACTTAAACAAACCGTCTATTCCAAAACCAGCACCTGACAGTAATAACACTACAGATGTTGAGATAGACGTATCCCATATTTTAAACCAAAACAGAACACATCCTGATTGGAAAAAATGGTTGATCTGGCCCACAGACACAAATAACTGTCAAGATAGATTCCTGAACAAAATACAGGGGTTCACATTAACCAGGCCAGACCCTAGATACTCCCAGCGACAACATCCAGGGATTGTAACCACATACAGTGTGGGTAAACTGTGCCTTGAATGGCTACGAACATCCACACTGGCAGAAATTAGGCAACACTTGACTTTACTTAAAGAAGGTGCTGACTTGCGTGATTTCATTATGGGACCACGCAAACAGCGTCAAAAACGTTTCATAGCGGCCTCTATATATGCAGCTTACAACGAAGCTTGGAAAGTAACTCAAATTGAAACAGCAGAGAAAATACGGGAAATTGACCGTGTTAATTTGGAAAAATCACTTTCTGTTGTGGACAATGGGTTAATGACTCTGTCTTCCAGAATATATTCACTGGACAGTATTGTATCATCTGCAATCGATATAATAGAGCAAGACTTACTGATGTTACAACACGGTCAGTCCCAATTACGTTCTATTGTACAGCTTGGCTGGACGTTACAAAATCTGCGTTCAGGCTACGTGCCTTGGCGTCTAATCAACACAACGTCATTATTCAGTATCTTTAACCTTACTGATACACAAATCAGCTTGGCACAAAAGGGTGCGGAGTATACAATTCTGAGCATTGAAAAACTTGAGAGATTACCATTGACAATGTCAGAACGACCTGTCATTGAATGGATAATACATGGAATCATAACTATTCCGATAACGACTTTCCAATTTCGATACTGCCAGAAATATATACAGGCAGGCCAGTATGAAAGGTTGGGTAAAGGATACATTAAGTCAGCATGGACCTTACCTTATACACACACATGTTATAGTAATACAGGACAGAGTGTATTTCTTAGTGGTAATAATTGTGAAAAATCACTAAGTGGTATACTTCTATGTCAGGGTATAAGTTTACATGAGGCCTGTGAAGGGACTTCAAATAACCTTTCATGTCACCAGCTCGGCACACCTGCAAGAAAAATAGAACCATTCTTTAGAAGACTTTCTAACGGGAGTTACATTCTAATTGTGGATCACAGATGTTGTGGCTTACTGCCAGGAAAACCTTATCTAGTAAGCGTGAGCTCCATGGTCACTTGCTGTGAGCGGGTATTGTTCCCGAATGACACTCCAGACAGGGAGGGAAAAATTTGGCCCAGTTTGAAAATCTCTTCTATTCGAATTGATACTTTAAGCAGAATGAAGACTGTGCTCCTACAGACGCCAGTTAACTTGACGTCATCAAAAGAAACGTATGATCTCCAAGTTGCAAGGACAACGGGAGAGATACATGCATTGTTATCAACAAATTGCCCCCTACACTTCGCAGAAATGCTAAGCGAAATCTTAAATATTTCTGATACAAATGGTATCGCGAGTGTATTTAAGACCGTTTTTTCGGGACTGTTAACCCCATTCAAAGCAGTCCTGGGTATATTTCCCAATTTTGTCCATTCGGTCTTTGGCGGACTTCCACTCCTGTTGGGACTCGTAGCAGGCATCCTATTTTTGCTCCTCCTGCTTCGTTATGGCAAATCATGTCACAGACAGGACTCCAGCTATACGCTATCGGGACCGCATAACTAAAGTCCTTGGATTAGCCCGGCTAAGAGATCTGAATATGACCTGGTTTCTTTCGTTCAGACCCTTGTGGCAGAATTGTGTCTTACCTGTATTGAGATGCATGCTATGCGGCGAGGAATGCGTGTTGGACACATGTCTTACACTACAATCAGAAGTACCATTGGACGCAGATACTTTGTTGGGTCCAGTAAAGGCTCATGCATTGTGCTGTCCCCAGCGGCTACCTATCCTGATGACGGCATTCGTGGAGACTTCACCACTACGATTGAAGGGTAGTGAAGTACAGGATGAAAGCAGCATCAACCAGGTACGGCCTTCTATAAGCAATGCTGATCAAAACATCACTGAAAGCGAACATGCGCACGACTGCATGGTAGCGACATTTTCCAACTTGGTCGAACTTTCACCTGAAGCAGTAAACTGTTTTTTTTTTAAAGTCTGTCTGAAATGATGTTTTCACCAGAACAGAGAGAGTGACTTTAAGCAAACGTGCACACAGCGTTCCCTGAACTCTGAATTTGGCCTTCGGCTTTAAAAACAAAGCTACTGAGAATTTTTTTCCTTCTTCCCCTGAAAACGAAAACTTTTTTCCGAAATCCAAAATATTTACTTTTGGGCACTTATCTTCTGCTTAAAGTAGACCTATTCTTAGAGAACAGAGCTTCTATTTTTAGGAACTCTAGAGACAATACATTACCTCAGCCTCTAGCGTATTTACAAGTAACTGTGTTTATATGTGATGGAGTGGTCTCGCACTTTTTCTTCTGTATCTAAGAGCCATTTCATGTGTTATTTTCGCAAATCATTCATGCTGAGATAAATTGTGCATCCTTTTTTGAATGATTACACTGCTTGAATGCATACAGTACCTATCATTTTCGTGTATTTCGAATATGCCTATTTTCAAATGCAAAAAAAAAAATGTATTTTGGGGTGGTTCGGTATACACATGCACTATTAGTTATGTTTACTATTGATTAGGTTAGTAAATATGGACATGAATTCGTGGAGTGGGTGTAGTGTGTTTATCTAAGGACCTGTATCGATACTCCAATTTCTGACCCTTGTCCGGTTATAATTCACTAATATCCATACAACGGCACAGAAACCCGTTTCATAAATTAGTCATAGCGCATGCTGTCACATTAAGCAAGCACTATTCCTCCAGCCCCCTAGAAAGCACACCGAGTTCTCTAAACAAACCAAGCCTCCAGCAAACCTGGGAAATCCCCGCTGCTATTGTTTTGATTTTGTTCGAGAACTCCTGTAAAGAATGTAAGAACGACCAGTTCTTAATGACATCCTTATTGACGTATTATGTCCATCCTTACGTCAAACCCGGCACCTCTCAGGTATAAATATACCGACGCTGCCCTAAGTAAAGACACGGTGGTGATGAGCTTGGAGCAGCGACTACTTGCCGGAGAGCCCAGCTGATGCGAGAGCCCACGGACGCTGCCCCTCCCCTTTTGACGCGCTGAGAAAGACGCTGTCTTTTCTCTTGCCGAGAAATCCAGCCTCCAGCGTTTCCAGCCCACCTTCGCGGGTGACTGGGATACCGAGTCCTGAGAAAGAGATACCAGACCTCCTGCCTTCTAAATCCCAGGTACTGAACTGACTAAACCCTTATAGAGAATTCTTGAGTCAGATTCTTGGCAAAACAAACTTAACTTAAACTGCTACTTACTTCCTCCCTCCCATGTATTCGGCTTAGGTCAGGTACACCGGGGTAGGCGTAGTTAGAAGCACCAGTTGAGTACGATTAGTCAATGTATATATGTATGTATATCTTTTATCCATTTTAAAGTATCATATGGCTCAGAAACCATATCAATGCTTTTACAGTATTATTTTATACTCCCGCTTTTACTGTATGCACTTTACTTAACTATAAGTATTGCAATTATAGCGATTCATTTCTCTTGTATGAGAACAGAGACTGATCAATAAAGAACACCTTTTATTGAACACGCCCGTCTCTTCTTTTCTCTACAATCTGGTGAAACTAAGTATGCACGTATTGACTGAGTAAAATAGCTGTCTTTTGTTTTCACACAACTCTAGAGATATACTCTTGATCAGGGAGAGCAAAGTTGTCATGTTCTATGGTTGTCAGAAACTAAATCCCTTCTTGTCTATCCAGGGAGGTTAAACTCCTCCTCGCCTATTCGAGAAAGTTTCTAGTGAACTCTGAGCTAGCTGGCACACAAAACTTAAGTCTAATATCGTCAGTAAAAGACCTAGTTAACCTCAGTCCTACGTCTACACTACTGAAGATATTATTCCAATGCGCAGAGCCTATTGGGAATATAGGAACTACACTACACCACGCAAGAACTGCAGATCGCTTCTTACTCGGGCCAGCAAGGCCAGAGAGGTGGCTTCTTTTCAGGGGAGCGAGGGACAGTCTGGAGCAACCAGACTAGCAGAGTAGTTTCAAAGAATCGTCGTCGTAGAGGCCACTAGCCAACGGGCAAGTGACCGGACAGACGCGTCAAGCAGGAAAATGCAAATGGGCCCCACGCAGCACTCGGTGAGTGTGGAGGGGTGATCTTCGGTGCACGAGCTGCTCGGGGCTGGGGCTTCTCAAACCCCAATGCACAGCTTCGAGGATACAGCAGGAGCTGCACGGTCAGCACTTCGCAGTCTTTTCAAGATGGCTGGTCCCACGTCTCACGTCGCCTCCACGGGTCTTAGCTTTGCTGTGGCTGTGGATCGGGCTGTTGGATGTCTGGGAATCCGGTTCTTGACGATCTCTGTCGCTCGAGCTCCGGCTGGAGCTGCAACAAAGCAAACCGTTGGGCGCTGGATGGTGCCTGTTTGCACAGGGTGGTCACTCCTTGACCACAAGGGAGATTCTTCAGTCTTCCACGTCGAGTGGGACGTCGAAGGGTCCAGAGTTCTGTATCAAAGTTTCAGTCAGGATTATCTAAAGTCTATTGACACAGCTCCTACCTTTATTCTAAATCAAGGGTCTGGATTACCTGCTAGGTCCCTCCTATGGGTGGGACCCAGCAAGGGGTTGGTTACACCCCTTTCCCTTTGTCCAGTTTCACGCCAGAGCTGGGGCTGGAGTGCCCCAGCTCCGGTTTGAAC
The DNA here is from genome assembly GCF_964261635.1 of Lissotriton helveticus. Lineage (NCBI taxonomy): Eukaryota > Metazoa > Chordata > Amphibia > Caudata > Salamandridae > Lissotriton > Lissotriton helveticus. The sequence goes on from NC_136068.1 coordinate 495,208,210, forward strand.
GGGCCTATGCATGGGACACCTTGTGTGCCCCAGGCAGTGTCTAGTTTCACTTGCCCTGCCTGCCTCAATCCACTATCTCCTGTCTGGGGTGGTGTAACACCTCCTTGTGACAGGAAACCTTTTGTCCAGGCCTGCCCTGCCAGAGTTTCGGTAAGCAGCAGGAGGCCAGACTTGTGTCTGTGGCAGCAGCATCCATTTTGTGATGCTGAGGCTCTGGTTAGTTGTAACCGCATTTACTGTTACCCCCATGTCTTAGCCCTCTAGATGGGTGGAATGCTACCCCCGTCGCCAGAACTGGCGAGGGGGTAGTATTCCAAAGTGTATGACCCCGTACACGACATGTTTTGATAAAGCCAAACCAAAGTTAGCCATAACCGCGAGGATTATAATGCACTTAATAGTATATGGTATGGCAATATCCCAGAACTGCTATAAGGACATGGTTCCGAAAGCTGCAGACAGGCTCAGCTCATGCTAGAGCACCATCTCACATAAAACCAAGCACTCTGCCTCCAGGATTGTTAAGGCCTGCCATAGGAGTGACTTATAGGTGTATATGTGTCCAGATATAGGTTTAGATATAGGTATACTATATCTAAGCAAGGGGTGATTACACAACCTTGCCCCAGCTGAGTGATCAGCCAGTTGTGTCAGTTTGGATGGCCAGCCAGGGGTGGCAAAAGATATGCTGTAGCCCCTGGTAGGCCTTGGATGCACCTATGCCCTGGGTACCTATAGTACACTGTACAGGGGCTGATAAGGTGACCCAATATCCAATTAGTTATGCACCTAGGGTACATGGAGTCCATTTTAAAGAGAGAGCAGATAGCCTGGGGCCCTGATTAGCAGGGTCCCAGGCCATCTAAGTCGAAAACCAGCTAAACACAAGGCAAAAAATCTTGAGTAACCATAGTAAGGTATCCACCCTCCTACAACCCCCCCCCCCCCCAACCGAAAGGAGATACGGCTATCCTTGACCAGGTAAGCCTATATTGCATGAGTGGCCATATAAGGAGGAACCTGCACTGGCATGGTTACCCCCTATCTCATGGTCCACTAAGCAATCCCTCACCCTAGGGGTATCAGAGGGTTTCCATCATAGGGAATTACTACCTGTAGTGTGTTTTGGCAAAGTAAAAGGCTGGTGTTGAGAGGGAGTACTGAAGTGAGGCTCCACTAATGTAGGGTTCAACTTCCTCCAATCACTATCCACCATGGGTGCCTTTCTTTCAATGACTGAGTTGCACTGTGCTCTCAGGGTCAACCTCTGGCTGCCTACAGCTGGAGGCTGGGTCCCTTTTGTGGGCTTACTGGAGGGACAGGTCAGGTTTGGGGCCTTTGGGTCCCATGTTTGGCTGTGCCCAACAGTGTCCATCTGGGGAGGTTCCTAACTAGGTGTAAGGGAGATCCCTCAGGAGTTTTTAAAATGTTCACCTTGCTAGGGCTGCTAGCTTTGGTGTCCCTAATCTGTTGATGGGGGTGTTGTATTGGACAGGGGGCCCTTTGCGGCTCACTGACCTCATTGACCTCTGCAGCCCCGGGCTGACGGATACAGGGTAGAGAGGGGCAGGTTACCTGCTCCAGGCTGGGTCCCACCTTGGAAGGGTCCACTGACATCAGGGGCTCTGTCAGGCTAGGCCTGACTACCTCTGGGGCAGTTTCTTCACAAGGGGTAAGATCAGTTCCCTGAGGAGGCTGATCCTTTCCTAAAGTCTGGTGGAAGGGAGATTTCTCTTCCTCCTCAATGCTCTCTGTTTGTGTGAAGTGATCCAAAGTTTCAGGCTTCACAACACATGAATCTGTTTGAGTTTGGGCTGTGGCCATCACAGCCCCACCAACCTTTTCAGGAAGGGACTCAGTTTGGGTATGGGCTGTTACCATCACAGCCCTGCTAACCTTTTCAGGGAAGGAATCTGTTTGAGATTGGGCTGAGACTGGTGCAGCCCTCCTAACCTGTTCAGGAAGGACATCTTGGATTGGGGCTGTGGCCATCACAGCCCCACTAACCTTTCCATGGAGATATACAATTTTAGAATGGGTTTCTTGTTCCACCTCAGCCCAGGCTGAGATTTCCAAATCACTCCCCAGTAGACTATATACAGGCAAGTTTGTTGTCACCAACAAAAATCAAAATTAGGGAGTGAAGAGGTGGTCCTGATCAGCATCAAGGTGGACGCACCCTCCTCCAGTAAATGGTTCAGATAATCATAAAGGTCCAACCTCAAGTAGTTAACTGTGAGTCCAGATATTGTTGGCATACACAGTGTTTGTTAAAATACCCCTCACACACCAAAGGGGCCCTTGGTGTCATGCTTCATCATCGGGGTCTTCCCGTTCCGCTGCGGGACGGGGCGTGCTACGACTAGCGACTACGCTGGAGCACCTTAAATAATTGTGAGTGCTATGTGAGTTGCTGTGAGTGTAGGTAGGGTCAGGGGTGTTTGGAAAAGTGAATCTAAAATGATACCTGGCTTTGTGAAAGCAAAAAACTATTTATTAGTCACAAGCTGGTATCGTTAAAAAAGGTGTAGCGGAGACTGATAGGCTTGACAATGAGCTTAATCCCCTGACCCTACCTACACTCACTCCAACTCACATAGTACTCACAAATATTTAAGGTGCTCCAGCGTAGTCGCTAGTCGTAGCACCCCCCATCCCGCAGCAGAACGGGAAGACCCCGATGATGAAGCATGACACCAAGGGCCCTTTTGGTGTGTGAGGGGTATTTTAACAAACACTGTGTATGCCAAAGTTTGTTGACACTGCCACTCTCTTTGGGCCAGTGACACCTCCCCTGCTGAGATTTACTACTGCCATGGGATGATTGGTTTGCACTCCATCAATATTGGTCACCTGGTATGTGGCACCAGGTAAAAGTTGCCTTGAGGGGACTAGATTCTCAGTCACTATAGTGATGCTAGCCCCTGTGTCTCTATAGGCCTCAACTTTCTGACTATTGATGAGGGGCTCCTGTCTGTACTTGCTCAAAGTGTTTGGGCAAGCAGTGAAGTTGGCAAACCCCATGCCATTTTCACAGACAAGAGTAGCTGTAGTTGGGGACCTGGTTAGGCCAGAGTCCCCATGAGTTCCAAAAGTAAACCTAGCCAAATTCTTGGGGGTGCTCCCACCACCTGGGGGATTACTACTAATAGTAACAGGAGGTGTTGGAGCTTTACTTGGAGGAATATTTTCTTTATTGCTATTCTTTGGACAACTGCTATCAGTCTTCCAGTGGCCAGGCTGCTTACATGCATGGCAGTAAGGTTTCTTTGGGTTAGAGGAAGTGTTTTGGGACCCACCCCCATCCTTGGAGTTTTGGGGCCCTGTGGGAGACTTGTCTTTTGATTTATCCCCACCTTTCTCTTGAGCTTTGGAATTATCCTTCTTTTGGTCATTACCCTGATTCTTAGGCCTAATTCTGGTTCTGACCCATTTGTCTGCCCGCTTACCCAATTCTTGTGGAGAGGCCAGATCTGAGTCCACCAGTTGCTGGTGCAAAAGCTGGTTTTGACAATTACTAAGGATCTGCTCCCTCATAATCAAATTATACAATCCTGTATAGTCATGTACTTTGCTGCCAAGTAACCAACCTTCCAGAGCCTTAGTAGCACAATCTACAAAATCAGTCCAGTCCCGAGTCTGAGCTTTTTGGGTAACTCTGAACAACAACCTGTATTGCTCAGTGGTTAAGCCAAACCCATCAATAAGAGCACTCTTCAGGACCGTGTAGTTTTTAGCATCCTCGGGTTTAACAGTGAGGAGCTTATCTCTCCCTTTCTCAGAAAAGGAGTACCATAAGATTGCTGCCCACTGATCTTGGGGAACCTGCTATACCATGCAGGCCCTCTCCAGAGCAGTCATCCATTTGTGGATGTCATCCCCTTCTTTGTAGGGTGGGGCATAATCTTTGTCAGGTTTCTATTGTCATAGGATAGGACCTGTCTTTATCTCTAGGGATATTGCTGCCACCAGTGGAATCTAATCCACTCAATTTTTGTAAGGTGGTTCACCTCTCCTTCCCCGTGTAGGCTCAAGTTAGCTTGGCTAAGCCTCCTAACTTGGACCTGGACATCCCCCTGATCATCTGAATCTACTTCCTCCTCCTCATCCACCTCTGGGGTGGTGTTCTCATCATCTGGGGGGTTCACTCCTTCTCCTGAATTACCTGAGGGACCTGCACTAGCCTTCTCAAGATCATCCTTTTCTAGGACTCCTATCAGGATGGAAATGGTAGGGTTGTGACCCTTTTCAGCCCCATTGTAGTGCACAAGGCACTCAAGTCTCTGAAGCTGAGGTTGTCATAGCTGGAAGGTGACTTGGTAAGGTCACCTGCCACAGGTAGAGAACTGGGTGGTTCACCTGTGCCAGACATGACTCTAGTGAGGTGTAAGTGGTGCACTTACCTACACTAAGGGTTTTCCTACTGGAACCTTGCTAGTGAGTTGTAGTCAGGGTGTGCTAAGCCCTTTGGTCTACAACTACTAAGTTGAGTAGAACTTAAATATGTAAGCTTTGTTTATATGTACCTATGGTACTTAATGTGATCTTTCAAATGATATAAAGATTGCAATGGTAAAACAACAGCAATCTCAAATCCCAACCGCTGCACACCAATGTGAGTAGTTGGCCTGATGTATGATGTTCACTATTCTAGTGAGCACCTTGTATCAGTCCAAACAATCCCTTATGGTGGTGGTTGTAAAGTCAACCTTATAGACAAGCTCTCCTAGTGGTAGCATGAACTAAGCAGTCTTAGGCTTAACTCAAGAGGGCATGTGATGCCAGCTGTTTTATCATATGCAATCCTGTAATATCAAATGAAAGGACAACACACAAGTTATATATTATAAAAATATATGTATTTATTACTAGAATAATCCTCTGTACTCTTTATGAGTGCAGAGGCACAAGCGTTTAAACAAAAGCACAGTTAAACATACAAAAGTTGCCCAATTATGGATAGGCCCGGTGGCCACTCAAACCATTTATTAAATAAGTGGTATAAGAACCGCTTAACGAACAATGGTAAGGCCTAGGGCCTTGTGAATCGCTGGGACTACACTGGACTAACTGTAGTTAGGACGGGAGTAGCCCGCGGGATTCGGGTGCAGCGCTAAAAGCACACACATGCACCAATGCAAAGTCAATGGTGCGTAAAAGTTATAAAGTTACTGCTTTGGAAGTCTTCCGACTGGACTAAAACTTAGCCACTTAAAACTAGGACGCTAGAGGTGTAAACCACTACAGGAGCACCGGTGTTAGATCGTTACCTCACCCACAGGAAGCGGGTGCATAGGTGCCAAAGTGTGTCGGGTTTCGTCGTGGAGATCTGTGGAGCCAGGGATAAGGATGCTGCAGGCGGCCAGGAGAGAAGAGTCCGGTTGGATCCAAGGGTGGATCGAAGATGTAGAGTACCTAAAAGCAGAGGGGACAGAGTCTGGGTCACTAGCCAGTGACCAGGATGGAACCAGGAAGGAACCAGGCGATGTCGGGCGCAATCAGGTGGTTGTCGAGAAGCTTGTCTCCGCTGCCACGCGGACTCTGGGGCATCGAGGATGACCAGGAGTGGATCACGAGCTGTCCCACGAAGGCTCTCGCTGTCTGCTTCCGGATCGGAGTCAACAGGCCTTGGCAAATGCAACCCTCGCAGGAACTGCAGATCGCTTCGAGAGGTGGCTCCTTTTCAGGGGAGCGAGGGCTAGTCTGGAGCAACCAGACTAGCAGAGTAGTTTCAAAGAATCGTCGTCGTAGAGGCCACTAGCCAACGGGCAAGTGACCGGACAGACGCGTCGAGCAGGAAAATGCAAAAGGGCCCCGCGCAGCACTCGGTGAGTGTGGAGGGGTGATCTTCTGTACACGAGCTGCTCGGGGCTGGGGCTTCTCAAACCCCAATGCACAGCTTCGAGGATACCTCAGGAGCTGCACGGTCAGCACTTCGCAGTCTTCTCAAGATGGCCGGTCCCACGTCTCACGTCGCCTCCACGGGTCTCAGCTTTGCTGTGGCTGTGGATCGGGCTGTTGGATGTCTGGGAATCCGGTTCTTGTCGATCTCTGTCGCTCGAGCTCCGGCTGGAGCTGCAACAAAGCAAACCGTTGGGCGCTGGTTGGTGCCTGTTTGCACAGGGTGATACAAAAGGGGATGATGGACGGAGCGTTTGAACAAATCAAACACTCACCCCCAGTCAACTGATCTGGGTTTAATCCATCACCATTCTTTAGTTCACTCAGCCACCCCAGTTCAGACATGTCTATATGCAAATCAGTCTGACCCTGTGCCTCATGGGAACAGTCCAGCCCGAACTGCCAAGCCATGTCTTCCCTGGACCGGAAACAAGCATCCTGGGACCGGTTTCGGATTCATAATCCTCATCAGCCAGGCTATCTTAAATCCAGTGGCCAAGTGAACAAGGGACTCACGTCTGAGCATACCCTGCCACACTTAGGGCGAACAAAGCGATACAAAAGGGGATGATGGACGGAGCGTTTGAACAAATCAAACACTCACCCCCAGTCACCAATCTGGATCTGGGGTGAATGTATGACATTGTTCTACATTCTGTCCATCAACTGTGTTTTTTGCATGTTTGCACAGGGTGGTCACTCCTTGACCACAAGGGAGATTCTTCAGTCTTCCACGTCGAGTGGGATGTCGAAGGGTCCAGAGTTCTGTATCAAAGTTTCAGTCAGGATTAGCTAAAGTCTATGGACACAGCTCCTACCTTTATTCCAAATCAAGGGGCTGGATTACCTGCTAGGTCCCTCCTATGGGTGGGACCCAGGAAGGGGGTGGTTACACCCCTTTCCCTTTGTCCAGTTTCGCGCCAGAGCTGGGGCTGGAGTGTCCCAGCACCGGTTTGAACTGGACTGTGCTGGGCTGTGCATGGGACACCTTGTGTGCCCCAGGCAGTGTCTAGTTTCACTCGCCCTGCCTGCCTCAATCCACTATCTCCTGTCTGGGGTGGTGTAACACCTCCCTGTGACAGGAAACCTTTTGTCCAGGCCTGCCCTGCCAGAGTTTCGGTAAGCAGCAGGAGGCCAGACTTGTGTCTGTGGCAGCAGCATCCATTTTGTGATGCTGAGGCTCTGGTTAGTTTTAACCGCATTTACTGTTACCCCCATGTCTTAGCCCTCTAGATGGGTGGAATGCTACCCCGTCACCAGAACTGGCGAGGGGGTAGTATATATGGTATGGCAATATCCCAGAACAGCTACAAGGACATGGTTCCAAAAGCTGCAGACAGGCTCAGCTCATGCTAGAGCACCATCTCACATAAAACCAAGCACTCTGCCTCCAGGATTGTTAAGGCCTGTCATAGGAGTGACTTATAGGTGTATATGTGTCCAGATATAGGTTTAGATATAGCTATACTATATCTAAGCAAGGGGTGATTACACGACCTTGCCCCAGCTGAGTGATCAGCCAGTTGTGTCAGTTTGGATGGCCAGCCAGGGGTGACAAAAGATATGCTGCAGCCCCTGGTAGGCCTTGGATGCACCTATGCCCTGGGTACCTATAGTACACTGTACAGGGGCTGATAAGGTGACCCAATATTCAATTAGTTATGCACCTAGGGTACATGGAGTCCATTTTAAAGAGAGAGCAGATAGCCTGGGGCCCTGATTAGCAGGGTCCCAGGCCAACTAAGTCGAAAACCAGCTAAACACAAGGCAAAAAATCTGGGGTAACCATAGTCCGGTATCCAACCTCCTACATATTGTAAATTACAGATGCTACAATTTCCCAATGTATCCAGCTCAATTTACCCACCTCAGAAAGCTTTACGGGTGAGTCGCTTTTGCTGAAATTCGAGCCTTTGACCTCTTGAACACTGCAAAGTAAAGAGTGATTAGCTCACTGATCCAAACTCTTCGATGTGTCCTCTTGTTGGATGCTCATCCATAGCATTCCTGGCAGATGAATGCAAATGAAGGGGTATGTTGGAAGACTGCCTGAGACAATAAACACAAGCAGCGTGGCTTGAATCAATCGCGCACTGTTCACCTGGTGTAAAAACATCTATTGGTTATACTCAAAATAAATAACACAATTCTTCTGTTCATACAGTTTTATTTCCAACCTTAATTTTTACATTCAAATGATAGCTTTTCCAAAATACTATACGTAACATTCAAATTGGCAAAAATAAATCTTCATTGTCAATGGTACATTAATCACAATACATTTTACGTTGATCAAATAAACAATTTCAATGACGATGCCCAATGCATTTCGGAACCATACTGGTTCCTTCTTCAGGGGCTTGATCTGCAAATGAGATATATAGTATGAAATGTTAGTGCCCATGGTACTCATGAATTTATGTGTCAATAGGGATAGTGTGTTGCGATAGCCTACCTTCTGGATATTATATGAGATGATTCAGAAATCTTTAAAAAGACGCATCTGCAACAACCAAAGATGACAATAAACAGATGTGCCTCCTTAATGCACATAAAGCAGCAGAGTACTTATATGTTGAGGCCACTTGTGAATTGGGTGCTTACCCCTTATTGCATGACAAAGTCTCCAGTTAGCTGTGGACTCAAAGGCCAATGTGGATGTTAAAACTCAATCGCATATAATACATTGAGATGATCACAAAACATCCAGATCACTCAAAACACCATACCTGCAGTTCACTGTCTTCAATCTATAATGTAATCACAAAAGGCCAGTAAAAACGTTCGGACCCGGTCTGTATAACCAATGTCACATAAACGACAAACAAAAACGTTCCCATACCTGGGCTCCACTGACTTGAATAATGACCTGAAAAAAACGGAAAATATATGTATGAGCTTCAAACTCCGGAAAAAGTAACTCTCCCTACGTAAGAATGTCGCGCAAACAGCGCGGTTCCTACCTGTATCAACGTTCAATCTCAGCGTGTAAACCAACTTGCAGCTCCGGCGCAAGGAAACCGCGTCGCGGAATCAGTCTTGATATTCTGTAGGCAAACATTGTAGGCAGTAAGGTATGGTAGGGTGTATTTTCTTCACCATGACACCAAGGCACGCACATTCCTGCTCACAAGCCCAGGAAGAGAAGTAAATTGGGGAACTCTGTCCTCTAATATCTTCTACCCATTTTGAATAATGATGCACCTAAGGTCCTTAGGAGATGGCAAGAAACTGTGGGGGGAGATGGGTTGGAATTTCAACCAGGGTCTCTGCTGTCATCAGTTACAGAACCCAAAAAGGGTGAGTAACATGTGGGGCCCGGAATTAGTGGATTGAGCACTGCAGGTTTTTACTGGTCCTAGGACCTTTTCTGTAAACATTTTCCACCTGCTCTGCTCAGGTTCACCCTGTGCTCTGAAACCTCTGGGTTTTACCAGGTGCACTAAAAAGTAGCCTGGTGTTCTTGCACGCGGTAATCCGTGGAGAGAGACTGAGACACCTCAAACTTGCCCCGAGTAAAATAGCTTTCGGGGTTCTGCTTTGGACAAAAATGAGGGTGTACTCTATGTAGGTTGTATGATCCTTGAGCAAGTGCTGCCATGGCTTCCAGGCAAGATCGAGACAACCTTGGAGGGATTTATTCCCCAGAAAAAAGAGATTCCTTTTGTATTTTTATATTTCCCGTAGGTTGCGGGAGCGGTCAAGCTCTACTTCTACTAGAGTCCACAGACATGCAACTTTCCAATAGTGAATTGTTGCCTCAAGATCTGGAAGTCTGTGTTTTATTGGGGGAAGGGGAGGGGGGTCCTGTGTACTGTTCCTAGACTCTAAAACCCAAACAAAGGTACTTTTATTACCGGGTTACAAGAATACTCGCTATACTTGAGTCGCATGGTACTACACACTTTCTAAGGGAGGTAGCGATCTATGCCCTTTGTACCTTACTCCACAGGTGGGTTCCAGGATGTACAAGGGGGCACACATTGCATGCTGTTGGCCATAATTGAGGAACCTTTTGAAGCCTATTGGCTGAGGCTCCCTGTGTAAGAACAACATAGCGATTGATCCATTTAAAGACACGATGGTGTCTTTAAATGGATCAATCACTATGTTGTTCTTACACAGGGAGCCTCTGCCAAAGTTGATTGCTTTCTCATTGTTCTAAGAATGTCATAGAAATTGCTCTGTACAAACAGAAGTTGCTACGCCTGAAGAGAAAAGAAACAGAAACACAGACCGATCTAGGTGACATAGGTAATTGGGTGGGTCGGCAAGTGTTGGCTGACTTTAAAAGGTCGAACTATTGGCTTTAACAATGCTTTTCCTTTTGCTTACTTGCACAGTCGTCAAGACGCATGCGCACTCATGGCTGGAAAGCTTGAAATGGGGTTTCTGTTAAGGAAAACCCCTTCCTACATGGTTGTGGTGCAGACAGTTATTTTACTAGACTAACATAGCATCTGTACATTAAAACATTTTGAAAAAGTGAAATCAGTTGGCGCAGAATGTGAAAAGAATGGCAAGTTTCCCATCAGCAATTTCCAACGTGCATGCCTTTTGGGCTGGGCGTAGTTTGCGAAGTAGCGCTTCGCGAAGCTACGCAAAGTGCACCACGCGAGCTACGCATAGCACTGTGCAAGATGCCGTTTTCAATGATTGCACAGTGTGGACAAGCATCAGGCACTGTGCAATCATTGAAAATGGCATCTTGCACAGTGCAAGGTGTAGTTTTCTGCCGCTCGTGTAGATTTTTACTCGAGCGGTAGCTTTCTCAATGCGGACTGGTAGTTTCTCATCGCGAGCGGTCGTACGCATATGCGACCACTCGCAATGAGAAACCTGACCTTCCCGTGTTGAGAATCTCGCCGGGAGGTTTAATTTCCACACTCGCGATCAGCAACTTGATGTTGCTGAACGCGAACGAGGAAAAAGTCTCGCGGGAATGTCATTTTGCTTGCTCGCGGTCCCCAACTTTACGTTGAGGACCGCGAGCAAGCAAAAAATGACCACTACGCTACGCGTGTTTGCACTGTGCTACTTGCAGTTCGCGTAGTGCGAAGTAGCTCAAACTACGCGAGCATAGCGTAGTGCTTTGCCCAGGCCTAATGCCTTCCCTGCCACTTCCACCTTACCTGTCCACGTTCTATGTCCCTATCCCCTCCCACCTGTCCTCCATGGTCCATTTTGCTGCCACTCCTTTCTGCCCTCCATGCTCTGTCATGCTGCAACTGCTCCTCCTGTCTGCCCTGTATGGTCTGTTATGAAGTCCCTTCCCTTGCCCTCTTTTGTCTGTATACAACCCCTAACCCCTCCCTTCTGTCCTCCATGGTCTTTTGTGCATGCCCCTGACCCTTCCCTCTTGCTCAACGTGGTCGTTGTGCTGCTGCTGGTGCCCCTGTCCCCCTTTTCCCTGATTCCAATGGTCCGTTGTGCTGCCACTGCCCCTCCCTCCTACACAGCATGGTCAACTTGTTGCATCTGCACCCTCCTCCATTAGAGGTTCTTATTCCCATAGAAATTATGGTTAGTGATCTAAACCACTAAAATGAGGACATATTTTCAGAGTTCTCAAATAGCAACAAAGCACTTTAAAATAAATTGCTATCTTTTTGGTTTTTTATCCAGTTGATCACTTGATTATATGTTAAACTTAAGGGAGAGAATGTGGTGTTAGAGCCAGAGCTGCAGACTTTGCAAATGGAGATCCAAGTTTGAGTTTCGGTGTCAGCTCGACATCCTGTGATTCTGGGCAAATCACTTAATCTTAATATGCATAAAACCAAAATGAATGTGTCCTTGTGTAATGTAACTGATGCTCATGAAAAGTGCTCCTATACCTTTGGGTTAAGTCTGCTCTATTTAAAAAAAAATAATAATAATAATAATAATTTAGAGTCTCATTTGGATATTGGTCGGAAAGCCTCCGACCCCAGGTCAGAGGCTTTCTTACCGACATCCAAGGTTTGACTTCTGACCACCCAATAACAATATAGGTGGTCGGAAGTCAAACCAGCTGGTCATTTTGGCTGGCTTCCGACGGGCTCAACCAGCTCGTCGCCCAGTCCGAACCAGCTCGTAATCCCTTAAGGACCGCCTTTCCGCCGTCAGGATTACGATGTCAGTTTCCCACAGGCTTTTCATGTCGGTCTTTCCGACATGAAAAGCCTGTTGGAAAGTGACTTTGGGGCCCCTAGCAGGGCTCCCTTGCTTCCGCAGCCTCCGGTTGGGGGTCCTTGGGGGCACCTATGGTGCCCCCTGTAAATCCTTGCACCGTGAGGCAGGGGCCGAGTTTACCACAATCATACCTCACCTCATCACCTTGGTTACTTCATTTTTGTAGTACACCTTAAATTACAAGTGTTAGTATTCTCAGTATTGCATCAACCTTGTCTGCTCTGCTGTGTCCTTTCACCCAAGAGTGGGGTATAATGAAGCGCTAAATATCTGTTGCCTAAAGTGTTCTTGGGCTAGAGGTCCAATATACCTGCTGTCCACAATGTTGGAGTCTCTGTTCTTCCTGCTTGTGCCTTAAACTTTGCACCATTTTGGTTGCCCATATATTTATTATCTTCTGCATGTTTTCATGCACCTGGAGATGTGGCCTGGAGAAATGTACACAATACGCCAGATGTGATTCCAGAACTAGAGAGAGTTCCAGATGTGGTCACTTAAGCTGGACACTTTTCCAGATGCGGCCTACCAGAAAATGACTTGGTACACTAGATGAGACTCTTGAACTGGGCACGGGTCTGGGAACTGGTCTTCAGAACTGGACATAGCCAGATGTGAACTTAACCTGATGTGAACTCTTAAGCTGGACAGTGTTTCTTGGGGGTGTCAGAATTGGACTTAAACCAGACTTGGACTCCTAAGATGGACACTTTTCCTGCTGTAGCTGCCAGTACTGGGCATAGTACACCAGATGTGGGCTCTTAAATTGGGAGCAATGCTCCTCATGTGGCCTCCAGAACTGGACATAGCACACCAGATCTGCCCATCTAGGCTGGACCCGTTTCCAGACGTGCCTGTCCGAACTGGATATACTACACCCAAAATGGATTCCTGAGCGGGGCACATTTCCGCTTGTGGCTCACAGAACATGGCTTACTACGCTCCTAACCAGGACACTGGTACAGAAGTAGCAGTCGGACGTAATCAAGTACACCAGACGAGGCCTCCGGAATTGGGCAGTAGGCTGCAGATGTGACTATCAGAACTGGATGCACTAAATAAAGCGCGTGACCTACGAGACTGAAACTTCAGAAGTGTCCTCTGGAACTCCCGCCCCTTACCCTCACTCCCCTCAACTAGACTTAATATTACTGCAGTGAGGGCTCTGGTGATGTGCGCAGCGCCAGCAGTCCTTGGTACTCAGTGTCCACTCCCTCCTCATGGTAGGCTTGGCGTCGGGATTCGTCCTGACCCTGCAGAGTAAACAGCAGCACACAGGCTGTGTCAACAGGTGCTGTTTGTGTTCGCTTCAGGAACACATCTCTTTTTAGCAACCTCTGTTTCCCATCACAACGGGGTGAGTTTGTCTCGAAGGGTCGGGAAGGCACACGTGTGTGTATAGCTGGGAGAAGGCGAGAGCTGCCCCCTCCACCCCACCCCCCGCAGACCGACCGCCCTCCCTCGTTTGCTTACAGTCACAACAAACACAGAAATGCAGTCATGTTCACACTTTTCTCAATATTTGCTACAGAACAGGGCCGATCTCGGTACCAAGAGTGGCTTTAGCAGACCATTGGCGCGGAATCTCATGACAAGTGTCGCCAAACAAGGTTCCTAGAAATGTGTGTCGGGGCTTCCCTTGCAGGCTTAACCGGTGCCCCGGAATGTTCCTTTAATGTCTAATAGGGCCATATGTATCAACACATTTCCCCATAGACACAGAACGGGAAAAACCCTTTGATACACCTGGCCCTAGATTTGTTATAATCTCACAGCTTTGTTTTATTGGATATAAATGGAAGACTGTGTGGCGGTCGGATTGATTCAGGATGAATATTCTCTGATTGGCTCCCGTGAAGCTCCGCTTTCAGCTGCTTAATGTGAGCTCATTCACTATTCATTCAGTTATGGCGCTGGCACTCTCATAAACGAGCATTGCTCTCCTAGATGCCCTCTTAATAAAGGAATCTAAAACGAAATGGGCCTTTTCTTCTGAAATTTGTTTTTATTCTTGTTAAGAGGAAAGGTGTTTACATATGTTACAGTGACGGCTTCAAATTTACACTGCCACCTTCCTGTTGCATTATTTTTGTATATTTTTCTATAAAAAAGTACCCTAACTTGACTAAGATAAAGTGAATATATTTTTTCTATACACACCCGTCTTTGTTCTTTATTTGTTCTTTATACTTTTGCATTTATGATTTTGATCATGCATGATAAATGTTTCTATTTGTGATCTGTATACACCATTATACAGAGTTATCAAATAGTTGGAATGAACCAACATTCAAGGAAATCATCCAGCTGACGTTGCAAATTAAACTATATAAATAATTTAAATGAGAATACTTGGATAAATCCCTTGAAGGCACTTTTACCCTATCTTTTAATAAAGGATCACCCACAGCAGCATATTTTGACCACTATGCACCTCAGATGTGCATTGTATATAAAGGTGTCTAATCTGAGCCCCCAGAACCTGGAGCAACAATCCCCCTCCATCAGGACGGCCACATCCCTGCCCGGACTTAGGAACAGAATGCTTAGTTGACCAATATTACATCTAGGTCCAATAACCGGTCGCTTCCTCTCTTATAACCCAGCTACCCCTGCAGTCATTCGTTGATTGTTTCTTCGCCCCTCTGCAGTGCTCTGCTGCCTTTCAGCTAGTTTCACAATACAACAAATACCACATTACATGGTCACGCTGCAGCCATGCAACATATGTGGCTGCCTATTGCGGACTGCCGGGCCTTTAAGAGGATGCCAGTGAGAACAGTTCCCCTGCTCCCGTCTACCTTTGAGACTAGCCAATTCTGACATTCTAAGTACCTCTTAAATGCAAGAGATTACAACCCAGAACCTCCTCTTTACTATTATTTCTCTGAAATTATGCTCACTCAGAGCTCTCGAAATCTCATATAAATGGTAAGAGTGTAACATCGTTTGAGACGCGAAGGCCAGATGTACGTAGATTTTTTCATGTTGCAAACCACCCGATTCACAGAACCGGGCCGTTTGCGACCATAAAAAGCATGTTTCTATGTACAAAGGCCTATTTTGTGATTCGGTAACCTATTATAGAACACTCAAAATGGGTTAGCGATTTGGTATTAGGCAGGGGCGTTTTAAGGACATCTCTTTGGATTCTGTTCTCATGCTCCAACCCAGCGCCAGGGTCCCCACTATTTCTCCTCCACAACTATCCACCCCCACCCTCTCCTTCCATGCCCCCACCCACTCGCTACTCTACTCCCAGTGTTCCCTGGATCAACATAAATCCTCTTATCACACACACAACCTCCCTCTGATTCTCTAACCCCCTTTTTCCCTATTCTCCCTGTCTCCCTCTCACCCCTTCTCTCTCACCCCCTCCCACCTACCCCAAACTTAGTTTGAACTTCGCAAGTTAACTAATCTGGATCTCCCTTGTAAATACCATTCTTAGTATTCTTTGTATGCTTTCTTGGCTATAAGGACTTTTTGTGCAATGTTTTTAGGTCAAGCCTATCCCATTCCGTAGGAATGGATAGGGGAGAATTTTAGTGGCCAATATAGGTTCTCAAACCATCGGACGATTTAAGACAGTTCACGTGGGTCACGTGGACACAAGCACACGCATTTCCCCACATCAAAGCCATCAGCATCCCTCCCACAGGCTTCCCCAGCGTGCGCAGTGCGCGCTGGCCTCACTTCTCCTCCCCCTAATTGCTTTTTTTCACGGCCGCCAGGCCGTGAGCTACATCAAAGGTTTCGGCTCCCCGCCCCCTGCTTCATGGACGCTTCTCAGGCCACCAGCCTGCCCAATACTAGTTTACTCTTTCAGTGCTGCTTGTTGTATAAGCATTCGTCTTTATAATCCTTTATAGAATATGCCCTGCGACATGACTTTTCACCATCAACATCTACTCCCTGTTCACGGTGTAATCCGAACTAGAAACTGCTGCAATCGGTACTGCTTCACGTGCGTGCGAGAAACTGGATGCCGTCCTGGCCGCATAAAACGGAGGTGTCCCAGCAGACGATGCCCACTCTGTTCTCAACACCCACCTGTGAACTGACCGCACCCGTAGGCCGCATAGCCTGCAACACTAAACAGCTGTGAGGGGCACCATCGCAGCTGGCGTCGGCGTTAATCAGTAGTGCAGTAATGTGGATGCAGACAAGGGCTACCCCGCCTTCCATCCGTCCTAGGTCGGTAAATTGAGTATCATTGAACAAAGGTTATTACAAGATCTATTAACAGCCTTAGAAGCGGTACGGATTATTTTTTACATATATTCATACGATTCTGTTGCAACATAGAAGTGTGCCCACGAAACATTTAAAACGCGTTACGTAGCTCCACTATGGCAAGCTTGCTGCATTGAAGCCTCATTGGCCGAACGTGTTTTAATCGGTGTTGCTGCCAAATCTACATTTTCTTGTCATCGCCCACTGCAGGAAGTATTGCTTTTTAAATTTGCGAAAAACGTAGTTGCAAAATAAATGTTACATTTCAGTTCTATAATGACCTACATTTCCTACTAAAATCACTACTAACAGACTTAACCACCTTTCTCCTATTCACGGGCACACTGGACCATCTCCAAATGCCTTCTAGACTTTTCTGTACATCTGCAATAAGTATGTACACCTTTTTATGTTAGCCCGGATTGCTTTAACACAAACCGGTAACTGAACATCGCAAGCTCTGAATCTGTCACCCGTGACCTGATATAAGAGAAAACGGCATACTGATTGGTAACCTGCGGAACAGCTCTTAAGTATACTGAATAATGCAGACTCCGTTGCTTCGAAAATCGTAGTTTAACGCTTCAAACACAAACAGTTTATAACGTAATACTTCTGTGTTCACGTATTTACTAAAATAGATTCCGAGGTACGGGACTTCAGATTCCATTAGTCCATATCAGTTCTCCCTACAATACCTCTTTACTTAGCTTCATCACAAGAGCCAGGGCGGCTTAAATTCAATTTTTTTCCTACCTCAAACACTCAAGTGTCCTGCAATGTAATTTTCTACAGTGTGTAAAAAGCACTTGAGATGGAAGCCAACTACTTTCCCAGCCTCAGGGTCGAAAATGGTCAATACAAATGCCTGCTTGCGAAAAAAGCGCAAAAAGTTCAACTTTTACCTTGTAAACAGCAACACTTTTCATTAGTAAGTTAACAACTGCAGTGATTCATTTTCGAAGCAACGGAGTCTGTATTTACCGAAGAAAATCAAGCACCGATTAATAATATATACTTCGTTCATTAGCAGTCAGTGCCACTTGTCGTGAAAACCGATGTGTGAAAGGTCTTGATTTTAAAAATGAATAACAAAAAAAATCCTGTTTATTTTTTTATTGAGACTAAGGATGCTCGCTCACTGATTAAGTAAACCGCTTGGTCCGATCAATTGTCAATTACTTGGATGTACCCCCCTATTCTTTTTCCCCTTTTCTTAATCCTTGGAAAGGTTATAAGATCGGTGTATTAAAAGTGG
Organism: Lissotriton helveticus; assembly: GCF_964261635.1. Classification (NCBI taxonomy): domain Eukaryota; kingdom Metazoa; phylum Chordata; class Amphibia; order Caudata; family Salamandridae; genus Lissotriton; species Lissotriton helveticus. The sequence goes on from NC_136068.1 coordinate 495,225,776, forward strand.
GAGCTTTAATTGTGGATTAAACTTGTCTTGGACAAGCAGGTTTGGCTTTCACTAAATTTAACAAGGCTAGTTGAGATTCTACAAGCCGTTTCAGGCATGTGGTCGTCATTCGAAACGATTTGGGAAGAGGATGTGACCTAACTGCCAGACCGGTCGACCTCGAAGCTGGGGAAACGGGTTTGAGTCTCGACAGGAACTCTCAACATCCTGTGATTCTGGGATATCACTTGATCTCCCTGTGCCTAACAAAATGAAAGTGTCGGTCTGTAACTAAACCGGTGTTCATGTAAAGTGCTCTGATACCTTCAGGTCTACTTCATGCTATATAAAACTCTATGCCCACCCTCAAAATGTGTGCTTAAAGAACCACACTAAAAAAAATACTAAGGGTTGACGCCAAAATGGCACGTCATGGGGTGGACGATGGCAATAAGGTCTTGTATCTCAAAAGTGTACGGCTTACCTAAGAAGAAGTGAAGAAATGGTCATTCAGAACCTCTTGTGTTTTAGACTATAATGATTGAGGGAAAACACTGCTTGTGCTCAGGCTTGTTCATGATGAGTTAAGTTAAAGCCATTTTCTCTCTTTCCTTTTGCTCTGCCCTGTCTCTAACCAGGCCGCATGGCAGCAGGCGCTCTACTAGAGACAACCAGCACAGGGCATAAAAAGAGCGCCTCAAAGCCCCTACACAGCCCTTGAACGCGCAGGCAGCACTTGGAAGTTTACACAGACCAGAGGCACTCGTGAATAGCGCCTCGAAGCAACGTGCAACTTCTCAAAGTGTGTAAGAGCTTCGCCAGCAGTGCCTGGAATCCTTGTGAAACCTGGAAGTACCTCCATTTAGCGCCTCGAAGCCTTTAAAGGGCCCAGCTTCGAAGTACAGCTCCTGAAAACACTGTACAGCCTGCCAGGCACCGTATTTTGACAGCACCTTGAGGTGTGAGCGAACCTACACATAGCACCTGGAAGCCCTGTGCTGGACTAACGCCTCAAAGCTCGAACAGGGAGCTTTACAACTCTGTTATGTTAACTAACATTGCGCTCTACATGTGTAAAAATAAGAAGAAAAGGGTTCCATCGTTTTCTTCTTAGAAGCTGGCTGCCGACACCACAAAATGGCAAAGACTGCCAAAGACCACTTTTAAAATGTACTAAACACATTCCAAAATGCACTGAATATAATCTACAGAGTGCTTTAAAATAAAGCAATTATATTGACATTTCTGCTATTAATCCAAAATGTTGGGCTTAGTTTTTAAACCTGGATTTTTGCCTGTTTTTCCCATCAAAATGCGTGAACTGGGGGATCAAAAGTGGAGCTGGAAGCCCCTCAAAGATTCCTCTATGGGTAGTTAGTAGAAACACGCACAGCTTCTCCTACAGATTTTTCTCGTAGGTACTTTGATCTTACATAGCCACCACTTAGAGAATCAAAAAGCAAACACCACTTTAGTGTACACATCACATACATATACTCAATAACACATGGCTAAAATACAATACCATTAGCAAAACCAAAAGCTCTAACTTAAAGAAATGCGAGACCTATTGCATTTCCAATGCTTGTTTATTATTATTATTATGTGTTCTTGTATACTGTATCTCCTCACATCCCTGTAAAGCAGTCTGATACCTCTGGGTCTAGCAAGCGCTATAGAAAACTTTAAAATTAAACAAATAAATCCCTTCCTAATAGCAAATCACAGAGGTATGTAAGAATGTTTTGCGAC